>NC_140194.1:29308596-29958596 GCF_965226575.1 Pagrus pagrus
AATAATCTGTTAATGCAGCTTTAAACCTAATGGCTCCTGCTGACAGCGACACTATGTTCACCTGCTTGTCACTACTTTGTTTATCAGCTGTTAGTTCGGGCAGGCTAAAGCAGGTTTATCAGAGTGTTTTTGTTTGTTTGTTTGTTTGTTTTTGCTGGAAATAAAAAAATACATAAAACATAAAACATATTTCTGGATCTTCACAGTGTAACAGTGTTGTAGCATTCTCCTAAACAACTGGAGTAGAGGGGGGTTTGTTTTAAAATGTAAAAAAACCCAAGCCATTTTATGTCATTTTCAGTTTCCCAGGTACTTCAGGTGTTTAGGAGAATGCTGCAGCGCCATTTTGCTGCAAAGCTCCAGAAATGTTTTGTATACTATGAAACTTTCCCTGACCTTGCATTGGCTTGAAGGGAAGTAGCCTAGATAATGACTGATTAAGCATTTTTGGTTGAACTGTTCCTTTAACATAAATCGACAACGCTTATTTTAAACATTACTACAGAGCTGTTTTAGAGAACTGTGTAACCCTAGATGATTCTTAGTTTTTGTGAAACTATTCCATGATTTGAGGTTGAACAATTCAAATTTTGGGGGTCGCATTTTAAAAATTATTTTTCGTTGGTGCATTTAAGTTCTTGTGGTCTTAGTATTACCACCTTTTGATAATTCAACCATCCTTCAGACTGACACTGTATGTTAAAATTACACCAGGAACACTGATTTACTCTTAGTAGAACTAAAATTAACTAGAAAAATTGTATTTCCTGCGAAAATACAGTGTGAATGCTGACGGCTGAAGTGATTTTGCAAAATCTGCTGAATGTGCTGGAAAACACTTGCCTAATGCATAAAAAATGCATAAAGCTATGAGAATGAATGGTCAAGAATTTGCAGAAAAAGCTGATTTTTTCAAAAGCTGAAAAGGCAGAAAGGCTGAAAAGTAATAGGTTGAAAGAGCTTAAAAAGCTGAAGATTTTGATAGTTGAATGGCTTCTATAGCTGAACATAAAGCTGAATGTTTGAAAAAGCTGAAAAGGTTGAAAAGCTGAACAGTTTGACAGCCAGACAGTTTCTGTAGCTGCACAGATGCTGGAGCAGTAGCAGAACCAAAGCTGAAAATGTCCCCATAAGAATGAATGGGAAAACACCTCCCAAACACCTGCAGGTTTAGAAAAAAGTGTAATGGTTATGGCCAAAATATGTATACAGTGAGTAACAGGAGACATTGCTGAACCATGTGATGTCTTTATTATTTCTGTAGAGTGAAAAATGAGGGCACAAGAGCGAGAGACAAAACCGGTACCGTCTGCTCCACTCCAGAGATTTAGGCTCAAAGTTAACACTGCGGCTTATGGGGGAGTTGCTGGAGTGCTTGTCGCTCGAGGGCTTCTACAGCCAAAAGTTTAAGTCGCACATCTGAAATAAGACCATCATATGAAAGCCAACAAGATTTCCTACATTTCTATGTATATATTGTCTATGTGAAGTAAAAGATGTGGGACCCAAATCAAGCTGAAGAGAGTTTTTTCTAAAGTTTTTGCAGCTGCTCTCCACTCTAGCGATGATGTTCCGCACTCTAGCTCACGCAATACACACCCATTATAAACCCAGAAGAGGAGCTAAAACTCCTTCAAACTAAAACTGTGATAATTTCAAAACCATAAAAGATTTTCAAAAACTAAACACATGCCCAATAGTTCAAGGTCTTGTGAATATTTTAAAGTTGGAATGGTGTATCTAGCTCAAAGTATGAGGGAGCAGAAGAGGTTGAAAGTCTATGAGTTTTGAGGAGGATTTGAAGATTTTCCCATTTGTTTCCATGTTAAATTTTTTTTTGAAAAAGCTGAATATTTGAAAAAGTTGAAAAGCTAAAAAGCTGAAAAGTACAAGGCTGAAAGAGCATAAAAAGCTGAACATTTTGATAGTTGAACAGTTTCTATAGCTGAATGTATGCTGAAGTAGTAGCAGAATGAAATTTGAAAAAATCCCCATAAGGATGAATGGGAAAAAAATTTGGCTTTAGTTTTGAAAAAGCTGAATATTTGAAAAAGTTGAAAAGCTAAAAAGCTGAAAAGGACAAGGCTGAAAGAGCATAAAAAGCTGAACATTTTGATAGTTGAACGGTTTCTATAGCTGAACGTATGCTGAAGTAGTAGCAGGGCGAAATTTGAGAAATTCCCCATAAGGATGAATGGGGAAAATTTTGCAGAAAAAGCTGAATATTTTCAAAAGTATAAAAGATAGAAATACCAAAAATACAAGCAAGAATGTCCTTAATGAGCTGCACATTTTGATAGTTGAATGGTTTCTGTAGCTCAAAATTTGAAGGAGCTGAAGAGAGCTGAAAAACGTACGGAAGCAGGAATAATAATAATAACTAGAAAAATTTGTATTTCCTACGAAAATACAGTGTGAATGCTGATGGCTGAAGTGATTTTGGAAATCTGCTGAATGTGCTGGAAAACACTTGCCTAATGCATAAAAAATGCATAAAACTATGAGAATGAATGGTCAAGAATTTGCAGAAAAAGCAGAATTTTTCAAAGCTGAAAAGGCAGAAAAGGTGAAAAGGAATAGGCCGAATGGGTTGGAAAAGCTGAAGATTTTGAAAGTTGAACAGTTTCTAAGGTGAATATTTTGATAGTTGAACAGTTTCTCTAGCTGAACATCAAGCTGAATATTTGAAAAGGTTGAAAAACTGAAAAGGTTGAAAAGTTGAAAAAGGTGAAAAGCTGAAATGGTTGAAGAGCTGAAAAGGTTGAAAAGCTGAAAAGTAATAGGTTGAAAGAGCTTAAAAAGCTGAATATTTTAAAAGCTGAACAGTTTCTCTAGCTGAACATAAAATTGAATATTTTAAAAGTTGAACAGTTTCTCTAGCTGAACATAAAGCTGAATATTTTAAAAGTTGAACAGTTTCTCTAGCTGAACATAAAGCTGAATAGTTTGATATTTTAACAGTTTCTCTAGCTGGACATGAAACTGAACATTATGATAGTTGAACGGTTTCTATAGCTGAACATAAAGCTGAATATTTGAAGAAGCTGAAAAGGTTGAAAAGCTGAAAGTAATAGGCTGAAAGAGCTTAAAAAGCTGAACAGTTTGATAGTTGAACGGTTTCTATAGCTGAACATAAAGCTGAATATTTGAAAAAGCTGAAGAGGTTGAAATGAACAGTTTGACAGCCAAACAGTTTCTGTAGCAGCACATATGCTGGAGCAGTAGCAGAACCAAAGTTGAAAATGTCCCCATAAGAATGAATGGGAAAACACCTCCCAAACAGCTGCAGGTTTAGAAAAAAGTGTAATGGTTATGGCCAAAATATGTACACAGTGAGTAACAGGAGACATTGCTGAACCCTGTGATGTGTTTTTTATTTCTGTAGAGTGAAAAATGAGGGCACAAGAGCGAGAGACAAAACCGGTACCATCTGCTCCACTCCAGAGATTTAGGCTCAAAGTTAACACTGCGGCTTATGGGGGAGTTGCTGGAGTTCTTGTCACTCGAGGGCTTCTACAGTCAAAAGTTTAAGTCCTACATCTGAAATAAGACCATCATCTGAAAGCCAACAAGATTTCCCACATTTCTATGTATATATTGTCTATGTGAAGTAAAAGATGTGGGACCCAAATCAAGCTGAAGAGAGTTTTTTCTAAAGTTTTTGCAGCTGCTCTCCACTCTAGCGATGATGTCACCCACTCTAGCTCACGCAATACACACCCATTATAAACCCAGAAGACGAGCTAAAAGTCCTTCAAACTAAAACTGTAATAATTTCAAAACCGTAAAAGATTTTAAAATTTTGAAAAACAAATTCAATAGTTCAAGGTCTTGTGACTATTTTAAAGTTGGAATGGTGTCTCTAGCTCAAAGTATGAGAGAGCAGAAGAGGTTGAAAGTGGATGAGTTTTGAAGAGGATTTGAAGATTTTCCCATTTGCTTCCATATTAAATTTTTTTTTGAAAAAGCTGAATATTTGAAAAAGTTGAAAAGCTAAAAAGCTGAAAATAAGAAGGCTGAAAGAGCATAAAAAGCTGAACATTTTGATAGTTGAACGGTTTCTATAGCTGAACGTATGCTGAAGTAGTAGCAGAATGAAATTTGAAAAAATCCCCATAAGGATAAATGGGAAAAAATTTTGGTTTTAGTTTTGAAAAAGCTGAATATTTGAAAAAGTTGAAAAGCTAAAAAGCTGAAAATAGGAAGGCTGAAAGAGCATAAATAGCTGAACATTTTGATAGTTGAACGGTTTCTATAGCTGAACGTATGCTGAAGATGTAGCAGAATGAAATTTGAGAAATTCCCCATAAGGATGAATGGGAAAAATTTGGCAGAAAAAGCTGAATATTTCCAAAAGTATGAAAGATAGAAAAATGAAAAATAGAGGCAGTAATGTCCTTAACGAGCTGAACATTTTGATGGTTGAATGGTTTCTGTAGCTCAAAATTTGAAAGAGTAGAAGAGAGCTGAAAAACGTACGGAAGCTGGAATAATAATAATAATAATAACTTTAATAAATTCCGGAAGAACAATAGTGTGAATGCTTTGGAGCATTCACACTAACTAGAAAAATTGTATTTCCTGCGAAAATACAGTGTGAATGCTGATTGCTGAAGTGATTTCGCAAAATCTGCTGAATGTGCTGGAAAACACTTGCCTAATCCACAAAACATGCATAAAACTATGAGAATGAATAGTCAAGAATTTGCAGGAAAAGCTGATTTTTTTCAGAAGCTGAAAAGGCAGAAAGGCTGAAAAGTACAAGGTTGAAAAAGCTTAAAAAGCTGAACATTTTGATAGTTGAACGGTTTCTCTAGCTGAACATGAAGCTGAACATTTTGATAGTTGAACGGTTTCTATAGCTGAACATGAAGCTGAATATTTGAGAGCTGAAAAAGTTGAAAAGCTGAAAAGTAATAGACTGAAAGAGCTTAAAAAGCTGAACATTTTGATAGTTGAACGGTTTCTCTAGCTGAACATGAAGCTGAACATTTTGATAGTTGAACGGTTTCTATAGCTGAACATGAAGCTGAATATTTGAGAGCTTAAAAAGTTGAAAAGCTGAAAAGTACAAGGTTGAAAGAGCTTAAAAAGCTTAAGATTTTGATAGTTGAATGGCTTCTATAGCTGAACATAAAGCTGAATATTTGAAAAAGCTGAAAAGGTTGAAAAGCTGAAAGTAATAGGCTGAAAGAGCTTAAAAAGCTGAACAGTTTGACAGACAAACAGTTTCTGTAGCTGCACAGATGCTGGAGCAGTAGCAGAACCAAAGTTGAAAATGTCCCCATAAGAATGAATGGGAAAACACCTCCCAAACACCTGCAGGTTTAGAAAAAAGTGTAATGGTTATGGCCAAAATATGTATACAGTGAGTAACAGGAGACATTGCTGAACCATGTGATGTGTTTTTTATTTCTGTAGAGTGAAAAATGAGGGCACAAGAGCGAGAGACAAAACCGGTACCGTCTGCTCCACTCCAGAGATTTAGGCTCAAAGTTAACACTGCGGCTTATGGGGGAGTTGCTGGAGTGCTTGTCACTCTAGGGCTTCTACAGCCAAAAGTTTAAGTCGCACATCTGAAGTAAGATGATCATATGAAAGCCAACAGGATTTCCTACATTTCTATGTATATATTGTCTATGTGAAGTAAAAGCTGTGGGACCCAAATCAAGCTGAAGACAATTTTTTAACAAGTTTTTCCAGCTGCTCTCCACTCTAGCGGTGATGTTCCGCACTCTAGCTCACGCAATACACACCCATTATAAACCCAGAAGAGGAGCTAAAAATCCTTCACACTAAAACTGTGATAATTTCAAAACCGTAAAAGATTTTCAAAAACTAAACACATGCCTAATAGTTCAAGGTCTTGTGAATATTTTAAAGTTGGAACGGTGTATCTAGCTCAAAGTATGAGGGAGCAGAAGAGGTTGAAAGTCCATGAGTTTTGAGGAGGATTTGAAGATTTTCCCATTTGTTTCCATGTTAAATTTTTTTTTGAAAAAGCTGAATATTTGAAAAAGTTGAAAAGCTAAAAAGCTGAAAAGTATAAGGCTGAAAGAGCTTAAAAAGCTGAACATTTTGATAGTTGAACGGTTTCTATAGCTGAATGTATGCTGAAGTAGTAGCAGAATGAAATTTGAAAAAATCCCCATAAGGATGAATGGGAAAAAAATTTGGTTTTAGTTTTGAAAAAGCTGAATATTTGAAAAAGTTGAAAAGCTAAAAAGCTGAAAAGTATAAGGCTGAAAGAGCATAAAAAGCTGAACATTTTGATAGTTGAACGGTTTCTATAGCTGAACGTATGCTGAAGTAGTAGCAGGGCGAAATTTGAGAAATTCCCCATAAGGATGAATGGGGAAAATTTTGCAGAAAAAGCTGAATATTTCCAAAAGTATAAAAGATAGAAATACCAAAAATACAAGCAAGAATGTCCTTAATGAGCTGCACATTTTGATAGTTGAATGGTTTCTGTAGCTCAAAATTTGAAGGAGCTGAAGAGAGCTGAAAAACGTACGGAAGCAGGAATAATAATAATAATAATAAATTCCAGAAGAACAATAGTGTGAATGCTTTGAAGCATTCACACTAATTATACTATATAATAATTTTAAAGCGTACTGTTATGATTACTTACACTGTATTAGCCCATATAGTTCTCTTTTACAGGTCACTGTTGTTGTTGAGTGTGTTTGTGTGTGTGTGTGTTGTAAGTCTGACATATCAGCTTCCTTCTTGTATAGAAACCAGAGCTTTGGCTTCCTGTTCTACAACCTGACTCCTCGCTCACGTTCAGGTACACTCTCACATGCACACACATCTATATAGAGAGACATATACCCCGATGCACAGGAACACTGCGGTACCATTTTAGCATCTTGGCCATGAAACATTCAGCAGCAGACTTGTCTGATCAGCAGTGGCTGCTGTCCGGTCATAAGGGCCCCCAGTCTCAGGTCTCTCTGTCTCTCTGTCTCTCTCTCTCTCTCTCTCTCTCTCTCTCTCTCTCTCTTTCTCACACACACACACACACACATAGTCAGTTCTCTGTTTTCGGATGTGCAAAGGTACAGGTGAGCTGTAGTTTCCATAGTATTTAGTCAACAGATAAATAATTCTGGGCAGTAAACAAATTGGTAGCTTCTAGACCTTGTGTCCCTTCTCAATTTGTACTTTTCCATCTGACCACCTCTCCTTTGCTTCAGGTGATTATCGCTCACACACAAGTATTACAGACAGTGTTTACTAAAATGCTGTCTCATCTGCAATTTATTGAATTTTGATGGAATTTTGTAAATCATAAATATCATTTTAGTGACATAGTTTATTTTAATTTTTAAGATGGATAATACATGTAGTGTTTGGTGTAGATCAGAAGATGTTAAATTTGAACATATCTGCATCGATGGTAGATTTAAACAAAAGTCTGCCACAATGCTGGTGGCTCTGTGAGATTGTACTTATCACATGGCAGAGCTTATACTAACATGCTAACAATGACAATGCAGGTATCTTGTTTACCATGCTCGCTATCTGCTCCAAGCTCACAGTTGCTAATAAGCAGTCAACAAAAAGAACAGCTGTGGCTCAGGGGTAAAGCCAGTGTCTTGTTGTAGGAAGGTCGCTGGTTTGATTCCCCTGGTCTGCATGTCAAAGTCTCCTTGGGCAAGATACTGAACCCCAAATTGCTCCTGATATGCTGGTCGGCACCTTGCATGGCAGCCACCGCCATCAGTGTATGAATTACTGTGAGTCGCTTTGGACAAAAGCGTCTGCTAAATGTAAAATATGTACAGTATTTAATAATAAACTTTATTTATATAGCACTTTTTAAAAACACAGTTTACAAAGTGCTTCGACAAAACAAAGCAAAATTGCTGAGGACAAACAAAATAAATGGCATTTATAGTTAAACAATTTGAAACAAATAACTGAAGAACAGAAATAATGATAAAAATGAATAAAATAAGCAAAATAAAGAAATGGAATAAATCAAATAGGTAAAATAAACAAAACAAATAAAGGTAGGAGCAAAAGCCAAAGGACGACAAAAGGACGACATCACATAAAGGCAAGTCTATAAAAATGGGTTTTAAGAAGTGATTAAAAAGAAGTTACCGATCCTGCGAACCTTATCTCCTCAGGCAGGGCGTTCCAAAGCTGAGGGGCCCTGGAACGCCCTGCCTGAGGTTATAAACCAAAGTATTGGGCTTAATAACATTAACCGGTCTGCTCTGGAGGAGAGAGTCAGGGACAGAGCCAGACTTTCTGGAGGAATAAACACCCAAAGTCAAATTAGACTTGGCTTTGATCCAGAGCCATAAACCACATTTTAGAAGTAAAAATTTGAATTTATCTTCACTCCTGTTTCTCAACCTGACTCCAGCAGTGATCCACAGAAGTGACCTGCATTTTTAAGTATTTACTGTTATGTTGACTCCAGACTGGAGCTGGAGATAAAATCTACTTAACTTCATGAACATTACGTTACAGAGAGACGAGGGGAACGAGAAGAGAGAGAATCAAAGTCTGGTGAGTGCTGAGTTTGGTGATTGACCTGAATTCAAACACGCAGTCTACAAACCTGGTTGTATGCTGTTGCTTGCTAGTTTACGGCTAATGTACAATGAAGTAATCTGGCTGTTTGAGGCAAATTAACTACTAGATGAGTGAAAATTTGCTTTGCTGGTGGTGAATACACCATTAACCACCATTGCTGATGAAGGTTAATCTGACATGACTCGAGCACAAATGTTAAGTTTGTTTGCCCCCTTCTGTCCTCACTATCTGACTGTTATAAAGGAGACGTCAAATTCATCAAGTGGCCAGAAATACAACTCTGAATGGATGCTTATTGCTCCCCGTCTGCTGGATGTGTAAGTGGGAAAGTTTAGCCATAACAACATTACCACATGATAATATGTCAGAGCTGTTTGTTTTCCATCTTGTTTTGGAGTTATTCCAGAAATACATTAGTCCCGACTTATTATTGTCTGTTACCAGCTAAGATGTGTGATTTAAAGATGTGTCATAGACACTACCAACATTTGATTGATCTAAAACTTGTGGGTTAAATATTGCAGTTTGTGAATAAGAATCTGTATCTCCATAGGAATAATTAGCTCCAATATTTGCGGTTATTATGTGAAAGTCCTTATGAGTATCTTTGGTCTAAAGACAACATTTAAAGGCCCTCTAGACTAATTCTGTCTAATCAGCTTCTTAGTATGGTTAATTGTGTCCTACATGAACATGTTATTTGTTTACAAAGTTAGAACTGTTTTAGTTGTTTCAAATGAGAGATTTGTGTATTAGAGTTTTTGTCTGTGCTCACATCACTAGTTTAGAGAAGGAGGGGCTCAACAGGAGATGTGTGATGTCACATACTTCTGTGCACCAATAAGGTATCAGCAACACTTTAACCAGGATCTGATGATGTTGTTGTGTGGCCACTGTCAGTTAAAGATTTCCAGTGTTAAACCCTTAATAAATTCTTCAGTTTTAATGTCATGGTGTTTCTTCATATAAACGAAAGGATGGATGTGCAGTCACAATTTGTTATGATTGATTTCTTTAAACTTTTATTGCACATTTAAGAGACAACTTACCAAAAACGACACAGCATGCAAAGAGATTTGTCAGATATCAGCAAAGTGTGACCTTTTTATGTGATGTGTGCTGGTTATCAATGTCTATATTTAAAGAGGTCTTCATATTTTAAAACATGCACAGTAGGGTTTAGCGTAAGAGTGGGACACATTTTTCTTCAATAACTACACAAATGTATGTATTGAATGACATTAAAACAAAGCAAACAAGCTACAAAATAACTACTACTAAAACATCTTGTGGGGAGGAGTAAGATTAGAGGAGGAGGAGCCTGCTAGAATTTCACTCCTCAATTCATACAGAGGATCAGATGGAAAGGTGATGTTTGTCCTGGAGACTGAAGGGGAACAAAAAATGAAATGGAAAGAACAACAAGAGTCAGTAAAGTTATACTCTGCTGAACAACTACAACAAAAAACACTCATGAAGTCCTTTAAAAATGGTAGTTTATGCTATATTTGTCTTTTAAAAAAATCTACACAGAGGCTCCACTTTCAAAACACAGAGTATGTAGGAAAAATATCATTCCATTCTCTTCTGATGGACCGCAAATCAAGTGAACATTGTCCTCCAACATCCTCAGTCACAGGACTAGCTGTCCAAATTGCAATCTGAATAAACTTCTCCATTGGAGGACTGATCTCCCAGTCACTGTGAGAGTCGTAACTGGGTTGCAAACGGGTTCTGCTGGGTTTAAAGGGTTGCTTGCGGTCCCACGGGGGCTCCTGGGTCAGCCAACACGTTTTATACTGCGTTTATGTCTTAGACAGCTCGGCACGCATTTCTTCTCCGACTTGTTTCCTGGCGACGCCGGAGCCAGAGCTGCAGACCCCTGCTTCCTGTGCAGAGGGAGAAACCAGACACAGAGGCAGAGCAATGAGAGGAGGAAGTGTGATTGAGTGTTTGTTCTGGTCAGGACACAAGATTATTTAATTATTAACTGTAGACTCCTGTGGCCTCGACTGATAGAACCACTGCTGTGATCACAGTCCAGTCTGGTGCAGCCAAACAGACCCTAAGTGCATCAATAATGTAATAATAGTCCACATAACTATCCATGCTTAACCACAAATATAAATAAATAAACATTATAAGCCTAGGTTGCAGCTTTTGTGGCACTAAAGCTCCCACATCTGTACTTATATCCTAGTAAGAATAACTTCAGGGTTGCCAGGTTGTGAAAAATCCCTTTGACTGATGGTACTTCCTCAAAATGGCTGGATGTGGCCCAAAATTAATTTGTTATTTACTTATTAAACATTTATAACTAACATTTAAACATGTATAACTGCATTTTCACAAAAAAGAAAGCACAAAAAACAGCCAACATTTATTTTTACAACCTGACAACTCAAAACTGGTTCTTCTTATTATTGGTTTATACCGGATCAATACAGCATTGGTAAGTATTTATATATTTAACCATTAATAACATGATCAGCAAGAGTTAGTTACTACTGTACTTTACTATGCTTCCCAAATGTTCGAAACTGTGGTAAAGTATACGAGTATTATTTAAAGCAACAAGATGTGACTTCCTGGTGAAAGACAGTTCATTGTTGAGTCTCACCCAGGTCCTAACTGCTGATCTGGGGATGAGACTCAACAATCAACTATCTTTCTCCAAGAAGTAGAAAGAAATATATTTTATCTGTTAAATTTTTCTCATTTTATCTTTTTTGTATTCGGCTTTAACATGTTGTCCATTTCTAAACAGAAGAAAAGAAGGGATCAGCCTTCCCGATTCACAGTTCATGAGATTTTAGTGCTAATTAATGCATTTTGGCTATCAAAATGTTATCCAAACATTTCATAGTACACAATATTAAGCCTTTTCTAGTTGCCGTACAGCAACAAGTTCAGTCCAGACTGAAGTATCCACTATTTGTTGTATCGCCATGAAATTTGAGATACTTGCAAGTACCTGCAAAACTAACCCAAGTGCCTAAGTGCAAATTGCAGCACCAACAGGTTCCAGGTTCCTGCAGCAGAGTAGTTCCTCACCTGGAAGCAGCAGCAGCAGCAGCGGCAGCAGCAGCCTCTCTGTGCCTGACCTGCCTCATCACCTTCAGCGTGCGACAGATCTGTCTCAGGGTCATCTTCGGAGCGTGGCACACCAGGCGGGGACGCGGGGTGCAGCGCGGGCCCCGGTATGTGAGGATTGCCTGATAGTGGCCCCCTCTGTTTTCTCTCCCAAACAGCTGCAGGGGCTGAGCAGTGGCATAGCAGGATGCAAACTGGGAGTCAAGGTGGAAGAGAAGGGAAGAGTTTGTCATATGTTGTACATATCTAGATTAGATGCATGCATAGATACATAGATACTATAAACTGATATATATATATGTATATATATACACACACATACATGTTATATATGCATGTATACCTGCACACATACATAGGGTTAATAATGCAATAAGTGAATATACAGAGATTCAGAGATACAGAGATATACAGAGACTTTTTTTCTTCACTTTTCTCTTGACCTATATCCCTGAACTCTTAAGATTCTAACTTCAAAATTGTGATATGATATGATAAATATTCCCAATCCTCTTCTGTACAAACTCAAAGCCTTTGTGACAGTTTTTGTTTTCAGATGTGTTATGTTCCACTCTTCAATAGCACAAATGCATTCAGCTGTATATAATATAAATAATGAATTTCATTGGCTTTATTGTCTTTACGATTTGGTTTCATTGCAGAAGACTGCACTTGAATATCTTTTCCCTCATAAAACAGACTTCATGGTATTTGGGATATTGACCTGATGACATGCACCCCCAAAGCTCTGTCCACAATTCTGTTTGATTATTGCCTTTCTCTTCTCTTAGTCGTTTTTTGATATGGCTTCATAAATTCAGATTGGGGGAGAGATGAGTAAATACACCAAGTACATCTGGAATAACTGTTAAATCCTCTTACTGGTACAAAATACTTTGCAACTAAATAAGCTGTTAGAAATGCTTTTACCCTGATTTTAATTACATAACTTGGATTTTTTTTTTCTGTGATAGGACATCTGTCCACCCCATTGGACGTTATGCACCAAAGGGTACGTTCTGCTTTTTTTTTTTTTTTTTAGATCTGCCTTATTTTGTAATTTTTTAAATCAAAATCATGATATCACTTACACTTACTTACTTTAATTAAACAACAATATAACCTTAGGATTGTATCTTAATATAGACACAATAGTCAGAATATACCCTTTGGTGAATAACATCCACTAGAGAGAAAAAAAGTTTATCATCCAATTCTGATTGACTGTATTTCTAACATCTCTTATTCAGTTGAAAATATTGTTTTTACCTGTCTGTTTTTCTGAGAATAAAAGAATTTGACAGTTTTCCAGAATCATTGTTATACAAAAGACAGTGACATTATTTTTGAAGAGTAAAAACAAAAATGTAAAAAATATTACTTTTTGATTAAACAAGTTATGCATGGAAGCGTTATCTTACAAAGGCAGCTAAGAGGGTTATTTTGAAATATATAATCCACCATGCAAAGTTTGTCCCCTTCATCCTTCTTAGTACATTATAACTACAGTGTGGAGTGGCACACTGCTGAATGTGTGTGTTACTGCCTAAATAAACACACTATACATTACACAATGTACACCTATGTGATGTACCTGTCTCACTGAGGCTCTCATTTACACTACACACTTTGTTAAGTGAGAAACAATTTGATCACTGATGCATCATGGGAAGCACTGATAATTATTTAATCACAAGCTGCTATTATTGGCCTCCCAACATTTTAATCTAGTGGATCATAATAGATACTGTATTGCAGGCAGCGGAACAAAATGAGGCCATATGAGCTGCTGCAGTCTCAGCGTGTCCCTGTCATTCACACATACGTACACTTGCACACACCCATACTGCAACATTTTAATTAGTGTACGAGGAGCCACCGTCTTCCTCTCGCAGACTTAATCACCCTCTCCATCAGAAACCCAAGACACACACACACACACACACACAGAATTCAGCTGAGCAGATACATTTACAGGCCTGACACTTGATCATGTAGATTTACCTCCCGACAGTTGTCTTCCCAGTCACACACACATACACACACACACTTGCACACAATAGCTGACCTGTTACAGTATCTTTAAATTGTCGTGTACAGAGAAATTAGAGCTTTGATAAAAAACACACACATTCTCAGGATATCTCTTGAGGTACTCTCCATTGCATTCGACAAATTAGTGTTTTAAACTGATTCCAAATATATGAAGAAATATTTCTTCAGTTCTGAGTGTACAAATGTGAACATATCTCATACACATTTGACAAAAATATGGAACTTTCGATTTTCAGCATGGCAGGTCACTTACACTGGGTTTGCTCTTAACTGCTTTGCTGTCTTATTACATAAACCCACTTCACTTTAAACCAAAATAGTGCATCACACTGCATGAATGACATAACACTTAATCACAACACTTAATTCTACTTTTATAGTGCAAACACTTGAAAAAAACAGTGTGGTTCTATGACTGCATAATCCTGAAGTGCAAGATTAAGATATACATATGCATAAACATACACACACACACACACACACACACACACACACACACACACACACACACACACACACCACAAAGATACTTACAGGAACGACAGTCGCCATGGGTGATTGTTAATGCTCTGTAGTGAAGAGATAATCAGAATGGGACTCATTGCCTTCTTATACATGCCTTCATGACCAGGCTGGATGATAGGCCAATCACCCTTCAGAAGGGACAAAATAACCCCGCCTACCTGTGACATCGTCACAGTGAAGTCACTCTTGACTTCACACACACACACACACACGCACACACACACACGCACACGCCTGTTGCCTCATGTTACACATACACTGGCACGCAGTCTATTATTGAGGACTCTTGTTGCGCAGAGTATATTTAGAAGCAGCTGTAATTCTGGGATTGAGGAAAAAATGAGGGGAGGTGAAACTGATAGAGACAGGAGGGAGAGAGGGAGGACAAGACAGACGAGGAAATGGCAAAAGGGGGGAGGACAGGAGAAAACAGGCGGACATAATAGACAGTTAGGGGGAGTAGGGAAGCCGGCGTCACACAGTGTAAGGTGACGTGCCTAACAATGGGATGCACTGGTGCGTTAAATATCGTCAATCAGTACAATATTACACATCACTGATGGGAAGAGACAATAGGTGTGAGACACGCTGACTCTGATGTGTTTTCTAGTCTCTAAGGAAATGAAACAGGATAAGGGCTTTACTGTCAACACATTAGACTGTGCAAACCATCGGTCAAACTTTCTGTCTCAACACGAGTCAAGTAGAAGCTACTTCATGTTATTCAACAACTCAAAGTTACCAGAGATTTTAAATGACATGAAAGCAAATATAAAATCATGCACAAGATATCTCAAATTTTTGATTTTTTTGATTTTAATTGTTATCCAAAATGATCTGTATAATTTGGTAATAGGCACAGGGAAAACATCAGTGGTGCCCAAACATTTTGACTTGTGAACAAAAGGTAGAACAAAGCAGGATGTAATTGAGGCCCCTTGTCACAGGTTATGACCTAAATGTGGACATGAGCTCTCAGCACTTCTGGGTTCAAAGGTGATTTTCTTTGCAAGATTGTGGCACAGCAAATGTTTGGCCCAAAACTTGGTAGGATATGACACCTCACAGCTTGCTGGGCTAAAGCTGAACAGTCACAGCAGCTCTTCCAGCTCCTCTCCTCTCTCTGCACTGTGCTGTTTGCTTCCCCTGGCATTTTGTTCCATAAAAAGAAAAAAAGTTCTCTGTTCCCACTGTTTGCAATCTTGTTATCTCGTGAGCTTAGCTGGCTGCTGAAGGGACGATGAGTCTGCACTTTAAGCAACATTATGTAGAAATTGGCATTTTGTGCAGTTTGGCGTCCCCCAACAGTTTCTGAGTGCAACACCACTGTTGTAAATACAAATCCCAGGTCTGTAACAATTTGTCAGATATAATGTAGCTGCTAACTACAAATAAAACTCATTACATCATAACAGTGTTATGTGTTGAAAACTTGTATGTTGAAGTAAACATGTTTGTAAGGCTGTGATCCTCCCCTCTCACTGAAGTTACATAGTGCAGAGACAAGTGACAGAGACACCGTTCACGCTGTTACAAGACACTGTACCATCAACATGATGTTGAGTCTGTTATTTTAATGTAAAAAGTTACATAATGTTGCTTTTACTTAAAAAGAACATAGACAGACAAAGTTCTGAGATGTTTGAGTTTATTTAGTTCTGTTCAGTTTATACACAGCAGTTGATTTCCAGAGGAATTTATTTAATGATAAAGCTCCAATCAAACCCAAGTACTATTCATTCATTATTCATTTATTATCAGAAACACCATTATTTCCATATATGTTTAATTGTATACCTGCTTATAAACATAATTCAAATTTTTGTAAGTTCAGCCGACCTGCAGTGTACTGACTAAAAATCTCTCTGGCCTACACAAGGAATTAGAATAACTGGAATTAGGTAAGTGTAATCGAGCACTATCTCCATTTCTCTTCAGTTACTAGAAATGAGGAATTCACAGTAATTCTGTAATGCAACCATAAAAATAGCATTAGTGGGTTAATGTTGTAGGCTTACAGCGTATGTGTTATAGATGTGATGCAACATTGTGTGCTAAAATGTTCCTTACTTTGCCAAAAACAGCAGGAATTGAGGACCCATGAGTCACTTCATGCACGTTGAGTCTTTTCTAACCTTCCATTTAATTCTATAGCTATGATGGTAAAGGTGGTTTGAATATTTTGTATTGTAACTTAGATTAAAAGAGGGATGTGACAAGAAAAGAGGAAAAAAAGAACTGTCTTAATGTTTAATGTTATAGAGACACTAGAAAATCAGGCTATTGGACACCCTCTCATAGCAGACATTTTGACTTGTCAAACACAGGTGAAGCACATATTATTTAACGTGATCTGCATTCTCTGCATGTGTTCCTGTGAAAGGGTCCTGCTATTGCTCATGCTGGCTCACTGATGCACCCAAGTGTTACAGAGCCATCATTAACCACATTTGTTCCAGCTGTGCTTCTCCTGCAGTAAATACAGACTGCGTGTTATAATATTCATGTCTGTTTGAGGGCACCATCAGTTTGGCGTACACAAATGTTCAGAGTGATGTATAATTTATTCATTCATCAACTAAAGGAACTGTGAAACTTTGTGACCCACATGTCTCTAAACTCACAATACTAAATGAGGGGTGTGTGTGAATGTTTTACCTCTAGAATTTGCTCATATAATCACTCAGGTGTTGAATTATCTGCAAAAAAAAAAAAAGACACATAAAACATCACATATTTGTCTTTGTCTCACCTACTGTTTCATCAACTCCCTTGGCACCTCTCTACTGCTGTCTGTCTCTCACATCACCCATTTACTGTAGCTATGTATACTATGGTCCTTCTCTGCCCCCTGCTGTTTTGTACAAAGCTCTACCTCTATGTAGGCTGAGAAACCATGCAACTTTTGTTGTATTCACTTGTGAGATAATGCAGTTTTAGACAAATTCATTCAGTCATTTTATTCTCTTGTAGTTGTCCATGATGTATAGCAATGTAATACTTTGAATTGTGTGTTATATATTATATTCAGTATTGAAAACTTATGTAAGTATTTTAAAGTTGTGCAGTTGATGTATGTAGAAATGTAGGCTTTTGCCAATACTGCACAGGATGGTGTCTGCCTCTTCCAGGGACGTAGACAGGATTTTAGAAATACTAAACCCCCCCCCCCCCCAATAATCCAATAATCGCTTTGGAAATAATATCAGTTCCAGCACATTGATGAAAACTGGACTCAAATCCTGACAGAAAAAGAAGAAGATGATTGATGAATATGGCCAATTTTGATTTAAATTTATCAAACTTATTTACACTTATTCATATGCTAAAAAATGACTTCAATTAAAATAGATGGTGACACAAGAAATGGCAAGAATGGTAAAAATAACACAATATTTACAAATATATGCATACATACATCTACCATACTGCAAGATTAAAAAAGGTCTGATAGAATAAATAGAATAACATTTGAATATGAATCTAAAATGTGCTAAATAAGAGCATTCACATGGGTAACACTTCATAATAACCATCACTGATAAATGGTAAATTTATAGTTCAGTAATTTTACTGTTAAGAAGCAATAACATGGTTCTTAAAACATTCATTAAGTAACTGTATAGTTTAAAAACATCAGTTGTAGCTCGTCCAAATAATGTTAATAAATGAACACACAGTATTTATTATTCTGAACAATATGATCAATTGCAACTTTCCAATAAACAAGCATTTAATTGCTTGTTAACAGTGAAATGGCTGTTAAATAAAGTTAAAATAACTGTATTTGCCATTTTTTATTATATATATATATATATATATATATATATATATATAGACCCACAAAAGAATACAGAGGACATGACCTCAGTGGCCTCAATGGTCGCTACCGCCCTGGCCTCTTCCTTACGTCCTTCTGAGATGCCCTTGAGCAAGGCATTAAAGGTCCAAGGATTTAATAACTGCAGACACTGTGGTGACTCATCACACTGGTATCTTAAAGGACACTGTGGCATTGTGACGGAGAGCAACGTGTGCTGATAAGAATGTGTTTAACTGTGGGTAGAGAGGACCAGTTTTCAGGACAACTAGGCCTAATTTTAGACCAGGATGTCTTCACTACATATCACAGTTGTTTATTTCAGTTCTTAAGCTTCATCATACATATAGAGTCAGACCTTCATACTCCTTGTCATAAAGTCACAGGATTTTTGTTTTTGTTTCTGTAAAGCAAATAAATTAGGCTATATTTTTTCAAACCTCCCACCTAACCTCTAATAGCATTCTCTCGTCATATTATGACTCGTTGTGAATGCTGAATTTGATTGTGCCTATACCTAATAATTGCACCACCTCGTCCATCGTGTTTTTATAACATATATTTTACCAAAACACGCTGGACGGCGCTCGCGGACAACTCCTGAGTTGCCTTCAGAGCCACGTGCGACTTCCCTATTTTGTTAAACGCGGTCCTAAATGTCCTTCGTAACGCACTTTTAAACTGCTGCTGCAGCTTCCACGCTCTCCCAAACATCACTTCAATATTAGTTATTTCTTTACTATTTTTGTGCTTCATTTGAACCTCACCTGTGGAATGAGTGTTTCCAACACTACATGTAGGCAGCAGCTCATCTGTTCGCTCAAGATAAAGCTGAAAGTAAACAAATACACGCCCTCTGTGTTAGGAGACCTTAAAATAGGCCACACTCTATCACGTATATTCAAAATAGTACTAATTTAATCTGTCTGTGCATGGACATGTCAGTTTGGGAGATGTTGCGCGAACTCGTCATTAAGAAAGTGATCGAAGTGAGGAGCGCACAAAGATTTATGTCATTATTAGTGTTGAGAAACTTAAACAGATGTCAGGTTTAGTTAGAGTTAGATGTGATGGATTTACATTTTAGACTTAAAAGCTCCAGAGTAGCCTGCGGGCTCTGATGTTGACTTATCGATCAGGAAGTGATGACAGCTCTTGACGCTATGTCACTGACTAGTTGACGTCCACAGTTAACCTTAATAAAAGCTGTCACTTTTAGAGATGGTAACAAATGTAACCAAATTATTCACTAATCATCTGTTTGCTCTACAAGAGAGATTCAGCGGACTTTATCTTCACTGTGTTTTCACAGCAACAGGTGGATCTGGATGGAGTGCTGCATTTATGGCACAAGTTGAAATCACGAACCTATAAAGTCTTATGTGAAAATCGCATTTTCCTGGTTTTGAGGTGAACATTAGTGATAGGGAAGAGCAAAGCTATGTTTATAAAACAACGACAGCCATCCAAGGGAGAACATTGTTTGTTGTTTCAAGTACCTATAACGCCAGTGGGCTGCTGTGACAGTCAATAAGTCGTATCTACGATCTTTTCCGAGCGTTTGAACCTCTCACAGACCCCGCCTCTCGGCGCTGTCCTCTTGTGGATACTTAGAGTTTTTGAGCTTCTGGGCGTCAACGACGAAGTTTGACTTAGTAGACAGGTTGACGGTCCTCAGAGGAGGTTGTCTCTCTCGTTCTAGTCTCTGTTTTCACTTTTTGGTTCAGGTGGACGCATTGAAACTTCACTGTCAGGATGTCTCCGTCCACGTCCCCCCGGTTCTTCTCGGAGAGGGAGGTGGCCCGCCACTGCACCAAAGAGTCCTGCTGGGTGCTGCTGGGGACCAGGGTGTACGACGTGACCGCCTTCTTGCGGATGCACCCGGGCGGGGAGGCGCTGATACTGCGCCGGTCGGGCAAGGATGTTAGCGAGGAGATGGAGGGACCCCCGCACCGGCACTCTGAGAACGCCCGGCGGTGGATGGAGCAGTACTACATCGGGGAGCTGGCAAAGGACAGCGGCACCGAGGAGGCACAGGTAGAGTCTGGGGTACCTGGACCCACAGGTAGCGAGCTAGACTGACATTACTGACCTCACAGCAGAGTGACAAGTTCAGAGAAAGATAGGAAGAAAAACCGGTTGCTTCAGTTGAGGGTCGTCAAGGTGTGTGTCTTTGCAAGGTGTGTTAGAAACTGACATTAATATTTTTGGTTGAAAGTGTATATATCTCCCACTTGGAGAGTTTCCCCTCAGGCTAAAGCGGTGACGTTGTAAAAACAATGGCCTCCAGGCAAGGCTGTGGCCCCTGAGGGACAACAGTCACAAAATAACACAATTATAGTTAATTTTTAATCATTCTGCTCAGAACTCTCCAACATGTTTGACCTCATTTGGGAAGTCATCCAGTGACGTCTCTTAAAAATAGTCTAACCAGAGTAAAAATGAAGCCCACGGAGCCCCATGTTCCTCACACTGAGCCAATATTTTGACAGTCATGACATATTTATGTGCTCTAAACAGGCTAGGAAGTGTTTAATCCCTAAATATGATCCCAGACGGGGTGACTTTGCCAAACACTTTGTGGTTTTGAGGCACTGGAAAGCTGATAGGAGCTTGTTGGCTCTGTGAGTAACAGGTGTATAATCGTCTCTCACATGACTTCTCCTGGACAGTATTGATTATAGGGGAGGGGGAGAGGAGTACGTGGAAAATGACACACAGGGAGGGGTCCGGCTCAGTGTTTGTGTAATTTCTGTGAGGAGAAGGAGGAGGGAAGGAGCAGAGCAGGCAGGGAGGGGCGTACAGGTGATATTGTAGACCTGTGGGGGTAGGATGTTGGGATGAGGGTGGGGGCTCATTGGTGTTAATGAATGATTCAAGAAGTGTGTGTGTGAGTGTGTGTGAGATGGAGAGAGAGAGAGAGAAGGAAAGGAAACAAAACTGGTTTGTCTTGTCCCAGTAGGGATAAAGGTGAATACAAACAGAGCCAATTTGAGGGAAACTACAAACTCTCCAACACCGGTTGTTGGTTGTATCCACATTGAATTAAGCTCTTTCTATCCCTGTGTGTTTGTCTATTTGGGAGGAGGGAGGAACCAAGAGAGTTTGCATAAATCTCTAACCAACAAAGTTGACATTTACATGGCTTTCCCACTCTCATGTGTGTTGCATCTCAGTATACAAGTTGCACAACTGCAGTGGCAAAAACCCTCTTCTTCTCTTCTTCTTAGTCCTCTCTGTAGCTTCGTGCTTCATGTGGTCGCTTCATGTGGTCGCTGTTAATCTTGTAAATGTATTTTCACACATTTCCTTCACAGTTTGAGACGTTAGTGGTTTTCTTTGGACATGATTCAGCACTGTCTTCAGTGTCTTGCAGGTCCAACTCAAGGTTGCATGGAAAAAACCTCGACTTTAAAATATTTTTGAACAACTTCTCGTTAAAAAACTGAAGTAGTGTGTAGTAGTAGTAGTAGTGTGATTCTGCAGAAATATGGTGACTGATATTGAATTCATACTCAGCCCTACTGAGGAACTCACATGGGTGTGAAACACATGGTTAAATGTGACAATGGAGGTCATGAGACAGATTTCAGCCCACTGACTGATTCACCACGACATACCAGTGGGTAATAAAATATTGCACTTACATTATTTGTCCTCCAGGTTTGGCTGGAAAACAAGTAATGCTCACTTGCTCTTCCCTCAGTCACTCAGGCCTCTAACTTTAAATGTTAAACCGAACTCGCATTTTGTTCTTTAATGATTGGCCTGTAAATGGCATTTTCACCAGGAAGCCAAATACCAGTGCAGAAATGGGATGCATAAACTTAAGGTCACACAGTGTGACTTTGAAGAGGAATTAATTGTGTTTTCCTACAGAAAGGTTAAATACAAAGGTAATATCACCATAAGTAGTGTCAAAATAATGCGGCTTTGGATTTTTAAGTTTGGTTTGACAAGGAAATACACAAAATTGCATAATAATTCTGTTGTTCCCTTTAGAGCTGCAAAGATTAATCAATTATTTGTCAACTATTATATTAATCACCAACTTTTTTGATAATCAATTAATTGATTTGAGTACAATTTAGAAAAATAGTCAAATAGTCATATATATTTGAGGATTTTCTGGTTTCTTTACTCTGACAGTAAACTGAATGTATTTTTGTTGTGGACTAAACAAGACATTTGATGGCTTTGGGAAACACTGACTGACATGTTTTACCATTTTCTTACATTTTAAAAACCAAACAACTCATTGATTGATCAGTAAAATAATCAACAGATTAATCGTAAATGAAAATCATTTATAGTTGTAGTCTTAGTTCCCTCATGGCATGATCCTCCATTACTGAGCTGCTGAAAATGGGACTAGGGAAAAGATCATGATAACATCCCACACCACACCACACAGTTTGAGTTTGACACGCACAATGTCAGCTCCTGTTGAGTCATATCTGGTGGATGGAAAAATCATTTATCAATAGAGGAGTGGAGTTGTGACGTCATTTATCCAGTGGTATCAGTATCATTAAGGTGGAGGTGTTTTCATCTTTGACTGCACACAATTTCTCCCATAGCTGTTCTGCTTTTTGTCAGTTTATGGCTGTTTGGCATTTTAATGGAGCCGCATATGTGGATGTTACCACGTGCACATACGGAGGCTTCAACCAATCATTATTATATTCTTTGTTAATCTACTGATTATGTTTTGGGATTTTTCATTTAACCAGTCAATATAATGTCAGAAAATAGTGAAATAGCCTATTTCAATTTAAAGCCCAAGTTGATGTCTGCAGATGTCTGGTTTTTTTTTTGATAAGCAGCCCAAAACCCAATTTAAGTAAGTGACACTCAAGAACATTTGTGTTTTTGCTCGAAAAAATTACTCAAATGATTAATTGTTTATCAAAATAATTGTCTTTTCTTTATCAGACAAATCAGTCAATTTGTGCACTCAGCTTTTTATACGAACAAACTGAGATGTGTTGATAATGCAGGGATGAAATACCAAATGAACTTGATCCTTGATTTGTATACAAGGATTTTGCCTTTTTAGCAGTATGCTTTCCTCCGTGATTACAGATCGAGCTCAAACACCTGTATGGTTATTGTTATAATGGGGTTTAGAAGGTTGTAGTGTCATGTTGTGTGTTACCTTGAGATTACAAGGCCTATACATTGCTGTAATTTCCACAACAAATTATTTAAAGATGCAGCACTCTAAAATAAAATTTTTGCTGCATTAAATATGACTTTCAATCCCTTAGTGACATAATAAAATCTGACGTGGTTCATTGTCCAAGAGTGTAGATCATGTTTCCCATAGCCCAAGATGACATCCTCAGATATCTTTTTGTCCTCAACCTGAAGATATTCAGTTTGCTGTCATTATAAGGAAAAAAGTGTGCAAAAACCAAACAAAAACAACATAAAATTCTGTAATAAAGAAACCAGATAATCTTTACGTTTATGAAGCTGGAATCAGAGAATTAAAAGAACGCAAGGCCTTCTCAAAAATAGTTGGCAATTAATCTATAAGTAAACAACTAGTTGATTAATTGCAGCTCTATTCTGAAGGCATCATGTGCCAGAGTAGTCTATAGTGATGACAAGCCTTCGTCCCCATTCAGGGAGACTGCTCTGCCTGCGCTCTGCCATACAGGACAAAGTGTTTGAACAGACTTCAGGTAAAGCATGGCAGATATTACAGGACTTGTATAATGTTCTGTTTGAGGTTGCTCACAGTACAAACAGAAGGAGATTAGAAGAGATGGTACATTATCCTCCATGTTTACATAAGAAGTCAGTCTACATATATTCTTTAGTGAAGAAGGGGAATCCTTTTCATGGCCATTATTTCCTTGTGATTGACAATTGGTATGTGGTTTTGGATAATAATTGAGGTGCTATTTGAATCGATCTCAAATTTCTGGTGATTATGACGATTAATGATTATTCATTTTCATTTGGAGACAGCAATGTTATTCTGAGACAGCCAGGGCTTTGTGTGTGTGTGTGTGTGTGTGTGTGTGTGTGTGTGTGTGTGTGTGTGTGTGTGTGTGTGTGTGTGTGTGTGCACGTGCGCGCATGTGCATGTGCATGTGCATATACATGTACTTTTGATTGGGAGCAGGTTTACAATCAAACAGAAGGGCTGTTTACACCGTCAACAAATCGAACTGCTATGTAATAGATGCTAATTACCTCCATTCAGAACCAGTGCTTTTCCACAATTAGCCAGTAATTGGCACAGTTTGTCCCTAAATAAACAGCTCAATGTTTTTTTTATGATGTATTGGGGACGTCTGCCCATACAGAGGCATTTAACAAAACACTGATCGCATTATGTGGTTAACAGGTGAAAATGACGGTCTACGCTATGGATGAGAATTGATAAGATTTTATCGATAACAATGCCATTATCAATTCTGTTTATTGGTCTGATTCTTTATCGATTGACTTCTGATCAATTTTTGTTTAGCTGGCCGTAGCCTGAGAGCTAGCTGTAGCAACAGTCTGTCTGTCATCATCTAAAATGGATAAAATCAAAGAATGTTTGTGCAGCAGGTGTTCTCACTCAGAGGCTACATTTTTTATGAATGCCTGCCGGGCATTCTTGTTCTTTTAACTAGAGGCTGGCCGATGGGTTTTTGAGGCTGATGTCGAGGCAGATTTAATGGAGTAGAACAATTCTGATATTAATACATTGGCTAATATTATTTACACATTGATTAGATACATTAAGACATTTTTTGCAATGATTCTTCAAATGTGGTCAAATCAAACACTGACAACGATACATATGTAATGAAGGCAGGATATTTTGCAGTTTAATAGAAAAGTTATTTTCCAAAATGTCATCAGTGCACAGAAACAGAACACTTCAACATTTGTTTTAAGTATGTTCTGTTAAAAAGTTTTTATATCAGCACAAATCAGACAACATATACACCAATACCGATATATTTGTGATGCCAATATCTGCCAATAACATTGACTGACAGATAAATCAGTCGGGTTTTAATTATAACATATCCTATTTTATTTACCTGTGATAATTGATGTGCTGCTTGGAAACACAGCATATTGCCAGTGTTTCCACCCTTACTTGAAATAACCATTATACAGACATTACAATAAGAACTATCGTTGTAACTTCTTCTGATTGCAAGTTTGCAGCAGCGTAGATGCATGCATCATAATAACATTAGTGTTGTCTTTTCCTGGTTTTAAAGGCTGCATTATATGTAGGGATGAATTGAATTGGTGTAATTTTCTGAACTCACCGGACTGTTTTAATACTTGCTTTTAAGACATGCACTGGAAAAATGTAACTGGCTGGTATACTCAGACTTTCTGTTCCTAGAATGGGTCAACTATGTTGAATCCTAAATTTGTGTGGCGTCTCTCTGGAAATGTAATTTTTAGCAGCGATCCTAAGTACACTACTCATAATAGGGTTGGGATACCATTTTTTTTAGTGATACACTTGATTGTTTATTCTGTGATATTTCTGAATTATATTATGTGTTATGTGAATATTTTTGGTCAAAAAAAATAACGCGACACATTTCATTTGACTTTTATTGCATATCCGTGCACATGCATATATGCACCCATAGAGTGTATATACATTTTTCACCACAGGTTGAGTAATGACAGAAACACATATCCCCTTTATCAGAGTGTAAATCATGGGTGGACCTTTGTTTGCTCTGTTCTCCTGTCGCTTTGTCTTGAAGGGATCAAGGCAGTACGGCCTATCTACCTCTGAGCAGGATGTGGAAATTCACATTCCCTCAATTTTGTTTAACTCGGTCAGTTGCTTTCACTGTCTCCTTCTATACAGAGGTGAAATGTAAATGAGTTAAATGGGGCAAAGGGCACAGGCAGCCATAACTATAGGAGGAGAATGAAGCTCTATAGTCATGAACTCGTGAGGATAGTATAGAGATTGTTAAAATGAGTGGAATCACAAATGAGTGAGTGTGTGTGAGTGAATGAATGAACAACAGAGATACTATGGAAGACCTCAGCAGGATGAGATCATATGCAGAGAATGGTGCAGGAAGTGAGTCTAAAGTTCTTTCAGTCTTGAATGAAGCAGTTAAGTGAATCCTGGAGGGTAAATACCAAACAGATGATGAAAGTGAATCCCGGCACAGATAAGAAGGGACTCGACAGATTTGAGCAGAGTCGAGGTGGTCGTGATGGTCGCTGTCAATAAGTGTTGTGGATGGAATGCTGGAGGGCGACCGGGTCGGGCTGGTACAGCACTG
Organism: Pagrus pagrus; assembly: GCF_965226575.1. Classification (NCBI taxonomy): domain Eukaryota; kingdom Metazoa; phylum Chordata; class Actinopteri; order Spariformes; family Sparidae; genus Pagrus; species Pagrus pagrus. Next base: position 29,334,928 of record NC_140194.1, read on the forward strand.
GAATGCAGACTTTCATCTGCATGGATCTTTCTCTGCTCAATGACGCGATTGTCTTTCATCAGAGGGCAAGCCGAGGAAGAGGAAGAGAGGTTGAAGGGGTTGGGGGGGACTTGTTACAATGTTCACATCTATATTAACACCTGCTACTGTAAGTGGAAAGGTTGCTACATCTTATTGTAGCACATTGGACTCATAAATGAATGGTTATTTATGAAAGACTGTGTCTCTGCAGACCATCATAGACTTTCACTAAGTATGAGCCAATCAGAGTGAAGCCAATTAATGTCACAGTATTTACTACGATCAGCTCTGTTCAGGTGTACTCTGCACCAGCGTCAGTTTTTCCTACCAAGCTATTAAGGTGAACCAGCTCTTTTATAGCTCTTAAGAGCTGCTCTGAGTTTATCACCGTGGTGATACATTACCCGGCACATTGTTTACCTTTGCTACCATAGAGACTGCATACACGGCAATTAACGCTCAGGTGCTGGCCTCAGGTGGCTCCCCTCATCGCCTCAGTAACACCTGGAAGTGAGAGAGGGCGAGGTGGAGGGAAACTGAATGGACGGTCAGAGGAAAAGGACATGAACATATGCTGAAAAGGTTCAATTGATTTGAGAAAAGGTCTCACAGGAGTGATACTAAAGGCTGATGTTACCTGTTTGTTCTGAGGTCATAACTTTTTTGACCATAAATCACTTCCCCATGGCTTTGATCATTCGCATTGCTGTGATCCCATGGGTGATCTGATTGGCTAGAGAGATATGAGGCCCTGCTAATATTCGGCCTGTGGTCAGAAAAGGACAGAGGAGAATGTGTAACACTGAGATCTAAAGTCTTCGGAAGTGTCCTGGAATATTACAACATTAAAAGCGTTACAAAATAATTTCTTGTACACATTCACTGATGTGTTCATTTTCCCATGGCTTTTCCCCTTACTCATGAATTTAAATGATCTTTTACCAAACAATTAAGTATTGCACAACATATGTCAGGCTGATAATTTATTGACACAAGCTATGCTTATCTGTAAATTTCCTCCTCCCTCAACGTCTCCTCTCTCTTTATACCATTATGCACCTGTTAATTTTGTCAATTTTGCATAATAAGAGAAAATTGCTCTTTGCAGCAGGCAGGTCTTGGTTGGGCTGTGTGTATACATTATCTGTGGATGACCCAGGGGGAACACAACGTGCACACACACACACACACACACACACACACACACACACACACACACACACACACACACACTCAAGAGGTGTGTTGTTGCAGAAAAACAAACAGTTGTAAGGGTGTGTGTGAAACTAAAATTGTCTCTCAGACACACCCAGTGGAAGGAGGAGAATTTGGAGAGCGTCAGCCTGAAGGAGTACTTTAGGGATGTCTACAGGCAGAGAGGATCGAGAGGTCTCTGCCATGGATATCTAGCAGGTCTTTTAGATGAACTTTTGTCAAAGGGGACCAACAATGACAACCTCTGCTCAGGTGTTCTTCTGGTGAAACATCACAGTGTCGGATGAAAAGACTCAGCTGACAGTGGTATTGCGTGTGTGTGAAAGTGTGTGTGTGTGTGTGTGTGTGTGTGTGTGTGTGTGTGTGTGTGTGTGTGTGTGTGAGTGAAAGTGTGTGTGTGTGCTGCCTTTTGCTCCCCACAGGCCTTACCCTTTCCTATTACCGCTCACTCGGTATCAAATCAGTATATTACACACCAATTAATAGATTTTACACATGACCACAGTTGTGGACTAGTTTTGCATGAAAGGAAAGCTGTTGTTTATGGGAAGTTTAGACTCTTATACACATAAACTGCTATTTTGCTTCAGCCCCCCAAATGCAACGTGCTATTCCAGAAATCCTCCAGGGTTATTGTATGTCCCACCATGAGAGATGGCATGGCAGTAATTAATTCTTGGTTCTGTATTTAATTGTACAATATCAATTTTGACTTCATACTATTAAAATTTTATGTGATAAATTTAGCATTACGATGTAAGCAGAGAAAAAAGTTTGAAGTAGAGAACTGTTATCATGTCATCCTATTATCTTGCTTTAAAAATGCAGCAAAACAAAAAATAACATTAAGAGAATTTGTTCTTAAATATCTGCCATTAGTAAATCTCAATGCAGGCGAGTGTTTGGGCTCCACATCTCAAAATGTTCTGATCATGTGCCACAGTGTGATCACTAGGGTTGGGGGAAAAGTCGATTCCTATGCGTTGCTATTCACCTGTCACCTTTTTGTACATAAAGGTCGTAAAAATATGAATTCCTACACCGTTTTTATATTGGTTATGGCTGAACTAGGAGTGTTGCGATATTGCGATATTCACAATAATCATAATATAAAACAATTGACATATTGATATTGTGTTAATAACACACATATAATAATACTGTGTGAATAATCCAGGGAAGATGGTAGGCCTTGAGCATCTGTTTTTAATGATTTCATCTGGTTGCCCTTTCATTTTTAGGGTAATTTAATTACAAAAAAAAAGAGATAGAACACAGTCAACAATGATAAAGATGGATATGATTGCTAGCATTTCTTTTTCAAACTTTCTATAGATATCGCAGTAATATCTTTAAAATCTGATATTTCGACCAACTGGATGATGAAACGTAGTGGACGTGAACATGTGACTATGTAGAAGAAATAGTTTTGTCTATGTTGAACTCCCATTGGTGTACAAAGACTTCAATAGTATTATTTAATTAACTGCCTCCTGATAGACTTGATTGATGTCTTTAAACCTTTAAAATTAAAGGTGAATTATACTGCATATCTTTTTTTTTTAGTTTATATTACACACACAGAACAACATTTTAAAAATATATGCAGAACAAAGCACACTGATGCTGGTTGCCATGTTAATACGGTACTTAGCTTACTCGTTACTGTCTGTATGGTAACGCGAAACCTTCTGCACAAACCAGCTAGCTACACAGAGCCTCTGATTCTTGTACACACACACACACACACACACACACACACACACACACACACACACACCGGTACAGAGAAGAGGAAGGGTGGAATCTTGAATTCTGGTCAGTCAGGTTTGACTGGTTCTTTTATTTAGAGGGAGACGAGTGATCCTCTTATCTAGACACACACACACACACACACACACACACACACACACACACGCCAACACATGTACATCACCCTCACCCACCCTTCCCAATCCCATTTCTTTCCTTGTGTCCCACAACCAAATAGCTTTCAGACACCTACTGTAAGTAGGATCCATTAATTCAGTATAGGTTTTAAGGCATAGGAATGACTCTGACTTGCATTGTGAATGTGTTGAACAGTATGAGTGTGTGTGTGATGTTAACTTATTCACCTGAAGTGTTGTTTACATTCTGTCCTTCACCTTGTGACAGAGAGTGATGACAGAAAAACGAAGGTCAAAACAAGATCATCACTAACAAACGTGTTTAGCTGCTGTAAACCAGATGAGTGAGCCGTGTGGTGTAGTATTCCTGTTTGCATTCCTTTGGAAAGACAAAAAGATGTGTCAAATTTTACTGAAAAGGAGGTTGTTGCTGAGGTTTAATTACCTGCTTCATGCTGCCCTCACTGTCAACAGACTCTACCGGCATCGGAAACATGTAGCAAACCGAACGAGCAGCACAGTTAATCTTTGTTGTATCTCACCCCCAACGTGTAGTTACATTTTTGAGGCTCATTTGATAGCATGGACTTTTGCCTTTTTTTCCAGATGACAGAGGGTTTGGCCCTAGTTGGTGAAATATTTCAGCCTTGGGTAAATGCTGTTGTGTCATGAGATTGGTAAAGGTGTATTTTGCTATCTCTCTTTCATCTAGCGTGAGTGTAAATCTTGAGAGCATCCAACCTTAACACAGTTTTCTGACCCTCCTGCTGTCACCCTTATCAAACTAGTATTAGTGTGAGCAATATAACCTAAGATTTATGTCATGTTTTGTAGTTTTTGTATTATATCACGATACTACAAATAAATAAATATGTAAATAAAAGGAATACTCCACTTGACATTATTATACATCTTTTTCATTATATTGGCAATGTAAGGGAACATGTCTAAAAACATTTGTTTCTTCATTTCAAATAGGAATAAAAATTAGGTATTGGCCTACATGTGTATCAGGAGCACTAGCCTGTCCAATTATGTAGGCTAGGCTAATTAGTTAATGTGATTGTGATGTGAATTTGGCATCTCAACAGCATTTATTTGTAGAAAACCCAATGAATATTTATGTAAGCAAGTACAATAGTCAGTGTACAAGTCATATCTATCAAGTACATTTACATACAGCACCAAGAGACACATGAGGATCACCCACTACTCTTGCTATTTAACTGGCTTCAATTGAGGCTCAACGCTCACACAATTTCTCTTGAGTGTCCCTTAATAATAAATTCTCCAACACTGCTCCAAAAGACTTGTGTGCTACAATAGACGGAAAATGGCAAAACTAACAGACTTACAAACATGATAAAATTTTTCACCTGTAATTGAAACATGAAATGCTTGATGTCTTTTGCTAGTGTATTTGGCTATCACAACTGCCATCAGTGTTTTACTAAGAGTTGATAAGAGTGAATACAGACATGTGTGGAGACTGGTTACTGGTTCCCAGTTCCCTAATCGTGCCTTACACCTGACACAGATGGAGATAATGAAGGCCTCTCTCTCTGTGTGTGTGTGTGTGTGTGTGTGTGTGTGTGTGTGTGTGTGAATTGAGTCAGTGTTTTTACGTATTTGATAACGTGAAATAAATGTATGAAGGTCAATAGACTTTGGTTAGTCACACTGTTGGATTCCTAAATAAACAATTTTCTCTTACATTTGTTGTAATCAGTGCAACTGATCGATGTGCTACATGAGTATTCAGAGCTCATGGCCTTTTCAGTGTTATTGAACTTTCCACAGTGTTACTGAACTTCAACCTTGCTCTCTCCACGTTTCCAACCAGGGAACTGCTGTTGGCACACCCTCAGAAACACACACACACACACACACACACACACACACACACACACACACACACACACACACACACACACACACACACAGCAGTCACAACGCTTAGTTCGTCATAGGTTCTAATTCAATAAGGAGATAACAGTAGGGATTAGAGTTATTTTCAGGATTACTACTTCAGCATCAGCTTTTATTTCAAGGTACAAGGTTGGGCTTTGATTATGTATCATTTTACAACATCACAAAACAAAATGTATAAATGAATGAATGAATAGTCATTTTTTAGTGTGGATGATGAATTGAGGGCCTCACAGCCTGATGAAAATGGCTGCTCTGTACACTAGTGGTACAGCAACGGATACTTCTGTATCTTTTGCCAGACAGCAGCCGGGTGAACAGACTGTGGCTGGGGTGGGTGTTGTCTTTCTATTGGTATCTTTTTGGCTCTGCTCAGACGTCTCACTTGACTAATATCACTTATGCTTGGTAGATGGGTACCAATGATATTCTGGGTGGCTTTAATCACCTACTGTAGAGCCTTCCTGTCCTGGGCGGTGCATGTTTGTGATGCCAGGATCCTTTTTATTGCTCCTCTGTAAAGGTTGACAAGAACTTGGCACCAGAATTTAGCCTTTTGAAGCTTTCTTAGGAAGTAGAGGCTTTTCTCTACTTTTTATTTTTACCAGGATGGTGCTGTGCAATTACCATGATAGGCTGATTTCCTGTAACCTACAAATGTTCACCTGCTCTACCTCAGCTCTACTAATGTAGACAGGGGTGTGTCATTACCTCCTCTTTTCTAAAATCTACAATCAGCTCCTTAGTATTGCCGCCAATGAGCAGTAGATTGTTCTCTGTGCACTAGTGTTGTCAAAAGTATCCAAATATTGATATTGAATATCTCAATACTCTTTCAGTACTTTTTTTGCAGTATCATTAATCCCGTACAAGCTGTGTTCTTTGCTCTCCTCTTAGACAGCAGATTGACACGTGTCGCTGTAGTGTCCACACCCCACCACTCCAGAATTAAATTGACTTATACACAAGCTTTGTTATATTTATCATTTCAGAAAAATCTGAAACTCTATGCCCTGAATGTTGTGGCAATTGTTCCCAGTGGTATCGAATTTGGCTTTGATAATGACATTTTTTAAGGTATTGTATCAAGGTTTGAAGTTCCAGTATTGTGACAACACCACTGTGCACTATTCTGTGGGATTGTTGATTTCCTCTCGAAAATGAACTCTCATTGTTGATTGTAATGCGGCCGATGATGGTAATGTCATCTGCATACTTAACAGTAGAGTTCTCTCGATGTCTGGTAGTGCAGTCATGGGTGTACAGTGTGAACAGGAGGGGGTGTCTGTTTGTGAGGAAGTCTAATATCCAGATGCAGAGTGTTTTTAGTTTTCCAGTCAGCGTCATGGGTGAGAATGTATTGAATACTAAGCCGAAATCAACAAACAGCATTCTGATGTACCTGCTCATATTCTCAAGGTGTGTGAAGACAGACTGGAGAGCAGTGGATATGGCATCCCCTGTGTTGAGGGTCCAGGCCGGCAGGGATGTTGTTTTTGATGTACTGGAGAACCAGTTTCTCAAAGCACTTCATCATTATGGTGGTGAGAGCAACAGGGGGGTACAGACTAGAGACGAGAGACTAATTTCATCTTCCTCTCCTAACGCATTTCATCCCATGTTGGCGAAGTGAGCCATGTGTGTTATGTGGGTCCATCTGTGGCCCATACTCAAGTCACACCACAAAATAAATGATCTTCATATTATTATAGATAAGTGGATATTTCTGGAAAACTGCAGTCTGACCTGCCTAACATAGAAGAAGAGCAGCAAATAAGAAACTTGAAACAAGTGAAACTAAAACCAGGGTCAACTTCCTGATTGGACAAGTTTGGAGTACCTGACCCCAAATTACTAAAGACTTCATTCTTTTTGATATATATTTATTAATTAATTTACAACATTTGGTGTATGAGACCAAATGTGTGAGTGTTGAGCTCTCTGTGTTGTTATTACGAAATTGCCATATTGTCATAGAAGTCATAAACCAAGTTAGCCTTCCTAGGTTGACTGACTGACCCTTCTCATCTGCTATGTAACCTGAGACCAGAGGGGTTATGAAAACAGTTTCTAGCATGAAGGTCACCGGTAGAGTTGCTACCTTTGATGCTCTGTCGTATTTTTGCTCTTATTTACTTACTTAACTCTAGGAGGAATCCTCAGTGACGCTGCCTCAGTCTATGTGCACCATTAATTATTATACAAAAGGTAGCAAGGAGTCAAGTTACTTGATAGTGGCAGTTAACCAGAAATGCAAATTTTTGGCACACTGTTGGCAACAATTAAGGGTCAAAGTAGATGTGTATTTTTACTTTCATGAAGGAATAGAGTTGGTAGCTGAGCCAAAATCAATATTAGTAAGAGAGATGTTCTAATGTTTCCAAATATTGTTTAAATTTAGGGAAATAAAAAACTAAATTTAGCAACTACCTGACTTCAATTCGATGTGCCGCTGTCATCATCCTTTGATCACAACATTTAAATTGCACAAACCAACCATGACCAAGTCTGCTTACAACGCGACTACCCAAAAGGGGCGACACCTTCTCAACTTTCTGCTTCACACACAACTTCTCCACCTTTAGTCCCTACACTCTCCCTATCATGAGTCATAAAACACACAGTAATAAATGAAAAACCCAGACACACACCCTGCAGAGAAGGAAATCAGTTTTTCTGGTGAGATGAAACAATCTTACCACAAATAACTGATTTTATTTCACCTCAAAAAGCACAAAATCATTATGAATAAAATACATGAAAAAGAAATGCATTCAGATAGGCCTCGAGTGCAGTGTTTTTCAGGGTTAGAAGCTTTTACAGCACATAGGATAGAAGATAATAAATAATGATAAACTTTATCTATGCAGTGCTTTAGAAGGTTGCTAAGAGGGGTTTAAAGTCTATCAGTTAATCAGACACTTTCTCAATCCATGTTTTATTTCAGACTGGTCAGGGAATTGACACTGTAGGCAGGTATTATCAGCATGTGTGATGTTGTTAGTAAGCTAAACTTGACTTTAAAGGCTCTTCAGTCCGTCATAAGTAGTATTCTGGATAATAATAGTAGTTAGTTTTGTCATGACAACAGTCAAATATTAATGTTTGCCCTTCAGGTTTATTGACGTTTTTATTTGGTGGATTGGTTTAATCTTTAAGCCTTGACGGCCTTCAAGTCAATTGTCATTGTCTTCATTGAGTCACGGAGGGCCATCAAGCCAGTTTTGTAGTAGGGATGCACAAATTGTTTTGTCTTTTTCAGCCAATAACAGTAACCGACAATAACCTGCTCTTCACAGTTGATGCCAATAAGATAAGCAATTATTTTACATTCTTTTATTTTAAAAAGTTCCTAACCTGTAGGTTATGCACACCTTAGTGTAAGAAAAGGCTTTCTTGTCTACACTGCTTGGCTCCACCCATGTCCAGTGCAAAAACGGTGTTCAGTGCATGTTCTGCTTGTACTTCTTCTTCTTTGTGTTAATTGGCAGATCACAAACCAACTTTACCAACTTCTGTATTGGAGTGTATAACTGCTTCGCTTGTTAAGTGAAAAATTAAAGCAATTTCACTTGGTATTTTTGGTATGTATTGGCTAATGTTGCATAATTGAATGATAGTCAAAAATGTCAGTAGCCTATTATTAGTCTAGATGTTTCCCTGTTACTTAAAATGGTTAATGTGACATTTTATCTGTGTTATGTATAAGCAGTGGAAGTGTGGCTCACCCAGGTAGCCCCCTAACTGTCACCTTTGTCTTACCCCACCCTCTCCTCGATTCAACTCTGCCCCAGTATTTTTACTATCTGCTCGGCCTTTTATCCTCTTCTATCAGTTCTGACCCAAATGATGTCATACGACGTCAGCACAATTCAACCTGGTTTGTCTTTCTCTCCCCCAGCCGAACTTTGGGATCACAACAAAGGCTAACAAAATGAAGCAGGATCATTAGACCACAACCAATATTCAGCTCTAGGGCTGCCACTGCCGATTATTTTCATTATCGATTAATCTGCAGATTATTTTCATGTTTCATTGATTAATATTGTATATTACGGTAAAATAATATTTTGATAAAATGCTGATTACAATTCACAATGTAGCAAATCCTTTTATTTAAGAAGCTGGAACCAGCAAATGTTTAATATTTTTGCTACTTCATTACTTTTTGCTACTTTTTTCATGCTTTATCACACACTAATTATTACTATTACTCATTCATTTAACTGGTTGTCCATGCCAACCTAGATTTTCACACGGCTGAGGGACATTCTCTCTTCCCAACCTCAGTCACCTATTGCACTGGAAATCTCTTTTATTCCTCTTCACCACACATTTAAATTGTCCAGCCACATTCTCCTCCCTCCTCCTCCTACTCTCCCAGCAGGCCGACTATAGTTTCTGTGTTGTGATGGTACCAGGCCACATCGCCACCCCACTCTAGTCATCTCCTTTGTTTTTTGTCTTTCTTTCATGTTGCCCCTCCTACTGGGACAGAGCTCTCCCTATGTCTTTCTACTTGACCTCAGTCTCCCCTGTAAAGTTATTGAGTCACGCTGTGAACGTGACACGCTCTGAATCATTATCTTAATTTTGTGTCGATTTAATTGTAGTTCATGCACACACAAACACAGTTACCTGGAATATACCATAACCTAAAGACCATTCTGATGTGCCATGAGAAGGGAAGTTGAAGATTTTTATGAGTTCCTGTTCTGAGTACGATGCACAAGGGATGAAATAGTAATTGAGGTTTGCTTTATAAAAGTCACAGGAAAGGATTTTTTCAGGTTTGACATATATTGTGAATGAATGCTGTGTAAGCTTGTTGACTGCTTTTAATCACACTCTATTAGCTGGAACATTATAATGGAAGGTCTATTCAGTGTAATGCAGTCAATAGGTGTCATTCTTGACATGACAATGAGTCGACGTTGGGTGAGAGTTATGTCAACAGCCCAAGCATACCACCCATTGTCTCAGCTCAGGCATGAAGAGTGTACACAGGCACTCCTGGGTCGAACACATAGGAAGGCCGACAATTAGTTAGTGAACTCCTGAACTGTGTACTTAACAACAACTAGCAAATGACCTGCTATTCATTTGTTCTTTAGCTATCTGGCTTTATATTCAGGCAGTAACGTAGAAGATGTGTCAGAGCAGGTGACAGAGTGATAGCACAGCGAGAGATGGACTGAATGCAATAAGATAAGGTCAGTAAGATGGAGAGATGGAGAGAGGGTTAGCTTTTACCTGAGTTACGACACCTGAGTATGGATTTCAGGAGTGTAATATTATAAATATCTATACATTTGTTTCCTTCAATTTATTCAAACATAATGGAAATCAAAATCGATTGAACATGAAAACACATTTGCCATGTTGCATGATTGTTGTCAGATCTTTTGATCAAATGTGCCATTGTCAAGCCAAAAGAAGAAAAAAAACTTGCAAACATTCACAAGTCTTTTTCTCACTGCTCTGTTTGTTAGTGACCACACTCTAGATGTATCCTCCCATGGAAAGTGTAAGGACAAAAACAGACCACATCAAGTCATTCGTTTGCAGCCACAGCCCAGCAGATTAAAATCAAGATCAAACTGTGGTTAGAACGATGCTGTGGTGTCAGTGTGCCCCTTTGCTGTTGTTTCACACTGGAGACAAGATGTGCTTTTAGTTGCTCGTTTCGGGTAAATAACAGATGTATAGTTGGACATAAACCCAATAAATAAACCCCACCACCACCACCGGAACTGGCAACACAACAAATTTCTAGTAACTTCCTCAAATGTAGAATACTAGTGAATTAAACATTAACTATGATTTTTGTCAATCTGCTGGATTAAATAATGGTTAAAGATTTAAATTAAATGTGAAAATACAAAGTAAATCGTAGCCTGTGCCTGAACTATGATGTTCTGTTTGCTGCTACTGTGTGTGAAGGAAAACATTTCTCTCTGTCGTGTCTTTTCAAAATCTCAACCATAAGGGCACCGATCACCTCCACAAACACTGAAATATGTGGTTTTATTGTCTTCGAGGGTGAGATGGCTACCAAAAGAAAGCCATTTATGTTGTTCAAAGGTGAGGTTGTGTAACTATCAACAAAAGCGCTAAAAAAGACTGTTGCTTGATTACTTCCTTGTCAGGTGAGTACAGTAAAACTTTGTTGTCCTCGTTGATGAGCAGGCTCAGGAACACTGTGTAGCCATGGTGCTGTGGCTTTGAATTTCCCTAATGAGCTTTTTTACTTTTCAGCCTCTCACCTTTCCATGCGCTACTACAAGCTAAAGAAAATCTCTATCCAAACAATATGCAAAACCTGATAAATTGCTGAAAGTTCACCAGCACTTTTTGTTATCCATGCATGTAATAGTTGGACCTGGATATGGTGGTGGCTCAGCCTTGCTTCCTTTATTGCTCAGCGGCTCAGCATTTCCCTGTAGACCACCGTCATAAAAGAGATGTTTGTTAAAATGCTAACATGACGCCTCAAACTGCAAACAATGTCAATTATGAATCTATTGTGTGTTTTTTTGTTTTTTTATGTAAAACTTTCCTTGAGCTGACATTTTAAATTTGTAACATTGTTAAGCGTAGGGGGCCAAGTGGGGACGGGGGGAGCACTACTGCAAATATTCAGTGGGCCACATAAACAGGAAGTAAACCCAGAAGCTAGCAAAACAGGCAAGTAATTCACATTTGACTTAATAGGCACACTCTTTGAATAGGTTATCTAGTTCTGCTATATTTCTATGCTGTTACTATAAAAAAGTGCCAAGCGATCCTCTCAAAGGTGGATGCAAACCCTTTAAAGGGATGCTATGTAGTTTCAGAGAAGAAATTCAAACTCAGAACTTTAATATTCACAACATTAATGAGGTAATAATGCAAACTTAAATATGTATTTATTCAATAACTGAATAAACAAGCTGTTCTCAGAGGAAAATAAGGTCCCCAGAACGTGATTTGAAGCTAGCAAGGTGACAGGGTCCACCAAATATAAAACAGTATGAAATTGTGTTGTCTTTGAGGGCGCTCTCACACTTGGCCCTGTTGCTCCGTACCGTGCTGAAGCATGATTGTCCCTCCTCCCCAGTCCCCTGCTGGCCTGTACTCACTTTGCTCCGGTCGCAACCGGGCCTGAGGTTGGAGAACAACAAAGAGAACGTGACTTTACTGACTTTTTTGTGGCTTACTTTGTGTCGTTTTGGTAATAGACGGCCATCCTAGATTTCTACATTCTGCAAGGTGGCGTAATACACATGATTATACTTCATGTCTATGTTGCGCACCCATGCCTGTGCTCGTACATGAGCAACTGTACCATGCCAAAGCACACCTCTTCCAACTGTGCCAGGGTCAAGAATGTGTACTGGGCATGAGCACGGTACAGAGTGCTCACACTGGTCCAACAAACTGGACTTTGGGGATCAAACGTACTCGAGCACGGTACGGAGTGTTAAGTGTTTATCTCAAAATGTGAATATGACAGCTGGTTTAGTTAATATTTAGCCCCATTACAACAACTGCAGTTCAGAAGTTAAACTTTTACAGAACTAGAATCATATATATTTTAAGAGGAAGGTTGAAGCCATTAGTGATATAATCTAGATGGTGATGGGATGAAGAGGATGGCTGAAGATCTTGATGTATAAGAGGTGGACTCTGATGAGCTGGACCTGAGCACTGGGTATGATTAACTGGAGGTGAATGGGTTGGAGCAGAGAGGAGAACAGATTTGAAGTTTGACGGCGACGACATGATTGGTTGACTTGATCGTGGCAGAATCTGATTGGTGTAACTGAAGGAGTAAACGCCCATAGTCAGCTGATTAAGTGGGGGGAGAGAGAGAGGGAGAGTGGAATGAACGATAATATAGTCCTGACTGAACTTACACTGAGCTTCATCTAATGAGCATCACTCGGAGTTTTCACTGCTTAGTCCATCATTGCTGCCTGATCTTGCCTATGCAGGCGTCTGAAATATTAATGCTGGGGGCCTGTGATAGCATTTTACAAGCTAATGGAGAATTTAAAAAAAAAATGATTTTCACATTTTGATTTTCATTGAAAGTGTTAAGTAACAGGAACCAGTCAGTGATCAGCATCGCTAATACAACACAACTTTGCTTCCCTCCAATTATACCACTACAACTACTATAAGTAATACATGCTAACGCTTCTCTGATTTTTCATTGTAATTTAAAGCAAACTATATCACAGATCCACATTCACGCTTATCACATGTATGGTCAGAAAAGCTCAATTAAAGGACTGAACCAGCTTAAATTGTAGGTGCTCTACTTATCCTGTACTGTTGTGATACTTTGATGTGTGCCATATAGTGGCAGGTCCTATTTACTTGTTTGTTTCCATTGTCAGCTCCTTGGAGAGTAAGCGTAGGTGTTGCACAGTGGGTATAATTTGCTCTATCAGAGCATTATGCAACAGAGGGTGCAAATGTGGGGTGTGTGTACTGTCTGTATTCTAAAAAATGTATTTAAGGTGGTATGTGGAGGTTTACACATATTTCAAGATAGAATTGTGAGGCTTGTGTTTGCATTGCCTTTTGAGCAAGCACATTGACCGTGACTTGAACATAAATGTGGAGAATATATTGTAAATGTTTGCACTGACACATTAGAGTTAAGCTTTTCTGTGTAATCACTGCAGTTATGTTGGTTTAAAGTTGGAGCTTTTTGTCAGGTTTTTTAGTTCATATTTTGAATTCTGTCACATTCGGTGTCTCACACTTTTCTGTCACATCTGACAAGATTATATTTGAGCAGAATATTCACATTCACAATACTGGCTACAAACAGCACACGCACCACACCTGCAGAACTGATGCCACACCACTCCAGTGACCTTTGTAAAGTGTGTATAAAGTGGGGTGAGGTAGAGAATCACACATAACATTTGTTCGCTCACGTAGGCCATGACTGCTGCTGCTGATACAGAGGGTGTGTCTTCTCATTGCTTTCACTAAAATAAAGCTATAAGGCTACTTGTTTTGGTGTGTGTATGTGTGTGTGTGTGTGCTGGTAGCTTTGAGCCAATAGCCTTTGCTGTGTTACACTGTTTTTTTGCTACTAAGTGTAATTTTTTTTATATCAGCTAGCTCTGTATCACAAAGATGCTATTCTCTCTTGCCCAGGGGCTATAGATGTAAATTTGCTTATAGCTAACTCTGTTACAGATAAGAAGCTTGACACTGTCCCTGGCAGATAAACAAATAATTATCAGGTCAGGATCACCCATAACAGCTAACAGATGTATCTCATCTTTCTGATGGTACATCTCAACCTCTATTTCCCCAAAAACGTTTATATTTATATGTATTAATATCAGTTGCTCAACCTTTTTTAAGCCACTGGATGTGTCATTTTGATACAGTTTAAAAACTTACTGTAACATAACTGTATCAGGAAAATATACATATTATTATTTTTATATGTTAGACAATGTTCTTCTCTTGATACTGTAGACAAGGCCTGGTTTGTATTACGGTACTGTGTTCTCATCAAAAACTGGATCTGGAAAATGGAATTGAGCTCATATAAATACATCAGAGTGAGTTTCAACATGAAATGTATTCTTCCAAGAAGGAACAAGGAAGGTTAATAGTCCCTTTGTTTCTTTTCTTTTCTTTTCTTTTTTCTTAGCACAGTGTGATAATGGGTGGTGTAACCTTGCCCCTGTAGGTGTTGAATTGCCATAGGTGATGTTAGTAACGAACCGTAGGGGACCTGTGTGTGCGTGTGTGTGTGTGTGTCTGTGTGCGTGTGTGTGTGTGTGTGTGTGTGTGTGTGTGTGTGTGTGTGTGTGTGTGTGTGTGTGTGTGTGTGTGTGTGTGTGTGTGTGTGTGTGTGTGTGTTTGTGTGATAAATATTTCACCTGACTGACAGGAACTTGACAGACAATTGCAGTCTCAAAGGATGGGTAGAGGCAGCCAGTTGTGGATCAGAGAACAGAAATAATGTAACACTGAATTTATATCTTAAGCGCTTAGTCACAGAGGATAGGAAACCAGATTGAATGTTTCAGTCTTTCCTGTTCTGCATTGTGATTGCAACATACAAACAAAACTCTTCTGCTGGTGTCAGATACTACTATCTGCAGACTTAATTCAAAAAAAGTATTGTTCTTGCAATTTCATATATAACATTGTCTAACTAAAACATTCCTTAGCATGTCACATGATGTGCTATTTCAGTAAACCTTAAGAACCTTGGACCACTACAGAAAATTGGCAACGAACATTTAATATCCAGGAGACCAGAGTATAGACACTACCACAAACTGTACACGTTCCAGCCATATTCTAGTCTGCAACCTATTCTTGTTTAAAAAACTTCAAACAAAATCTGCTATTTGTAGGTGGCTTTAAGTGCTTAACTCACAGAGGTCTGCAATTGTACTATAGTTCCAACGTCAACTCAGTTTCATGGCAAGAAGTATGTAAATGTCAACTTTTCAAACTACACCTGCATCATAGTACACCTCTCTGCACTGTCTGCCCGCCTGTACAGAGTGCTCATTATATTTGAAACTTCTCCAACATTATGGCTAACTCTGCAGCTTCGGTTTGCAAGTCCTGCATTGAGATACTCATAGCTTGTTGCCTGACAAGCATAACCAGTTAACCACAGTGGTGACAAATGGTAAAACTGGGTAACCATAGGAGACTTTTGTAACCACAGCTGCTGTTGGCTGAGGGGACCATACTGCCAACTTAAAATAACCATCTTTCTAGCAGGTTTCTACAGGTGGCAAGCATTTTAGACTAAAAAGATATTTGTAGATGGAATATTCCCTAAGTAGGACTGATGGCACAAGTTTACACTCAAACTGAAACATTTTCAATGCGACATGTTTTTTGTTTCTGTTCAAGTCCTCCAGAGCAGATATACATTACATTTACATTGCGGTTCTTTTGTGTTTATCCTTTTCTGAACATGAATACACATGTGCTTGTCAGAGCTCATTTATTTATTTCCAGCTTATATTTGCATTTGTCATTATTTGCATCGATATGGATTTTGAAGTGTATAAGGCCGTGCCCTTACAAACATCCAGCAGTGTGTGTGAGGCAGCCACAGTTGCCACTTCCTTTAGTTTTGTACACGCAACTAATGATTCATTCAAAAACGCCCAGCATGTAGTCTGTCTTGTTAATGAGGACTAGGTAGAACATTTTTGTTGTAAACCAATCTTTTTTTTTTTTTACCATTTTTAACAAGAAAGACAATTTTAGCTTGTATATGAGAAGAAAAACTGCAGCAGAATGAACAAAGAAACTAAACAAGGACCCGAACATCATGTCAGATCAATGTTGAATAAGGTTTTACCCATGTACCTGTGGAAACATTGACGGATGAAGGTGCTTTTCAGTTATATAAAGGTTCAAAGTTTGAAGATTGTAAATGTTGAGCTCACATGTAGTCATAACCATGAAATATATAACAAGGTGAGGAGGCTGTTTGACTCACCAGAGCAGAGCAAAGGGCAGCCCCTCTGGAAACAGACACACACATACAGATCAGTGTTTGCATGTCTTCATCATACCGTAGCTTATTTGATAGGGATATAACTATATTTATCTCTGACTTTTGCAAAATGAAATGAAATTTGGAAAGACTCAAAAGGCCCAAGAAGTACCACTTTAAACATGTGTCAGTCTGGGAAAAACAAAAAAAAACATCCTCTATTTTATTTTGTCACAGCTCTGTTTACTCTCAGATACCCTCTGTTGTTAACTGTTTCCTGTTTTTGTCTGGTTTCTCTTCAGACTCTGAGAGAGAGGAGGAAGGGCAGTGAACAGACAGACGGACAGACGGCAGAAAAGAAGGTGAAGGAGGAGGACGAAGACAGCCCATTCAACCGCTGCAGCTCTGTGGACCTGGACAAGGTCCGTGTGTGTGTTTCTGTGAATTAGTTGGTATGCGATCACATGGAGAGAGTGTAATCCTTCATGAAGTAGCTCTTTGTATATATTTGTGTTTGTTGAAATTGTTCATTGTTACGTGCTCTTGACTGGTATGAGAGTGACTGAACGTGTGTGTGCGCGTGTGTGTGTGTGTGATGGGGGATAGAAGAAGAGTGAACAGCCATCAGGTTATTGACCCTGCCTCATTCCAAAACTGTCCCTGTTTGTTTGTAGAATCTGAAGTTCCCACGCTGCTCGTCAAAAGCACACCGTCACTACCATGTGTATATTCTTCCCTCTTAACCCCAAACTTTCCCTTTTAAAGAGGTGTATGTCCTCGCAAGTATACACATAATGACCCACTCGTTCGTTTACTAGGGTCACACTCATGTGACTGAGCAATCTGACAAGTGTTTTCTACCAGGTCCTTCCACAGCACAGTGTGATGACAGATTCAACCAGTCCATCTTGTTCACTCTGTTGCCAGGCATCACTGTATTGCGTGGGTTGCATCACACTTAACTGGTCACATTGTAAACCTGACCTTACTGGGCCTCACACCTCAATACTTCACAGTGTTTCTGCCTTTACAGCTTCATCTATCATTCAGCTTTATAATAAAGTTGACCTTTTAATCCTCTTGTTTTGGCATAATCGTAAAATAAACCTTCACCTCTGACACTCCCACCACAAAGCTCTAGTATGGTTTGATTTAAAAAACAGAACCCAAGTACCAAATACAAGAGGTGTTCCTTTGAGTGTGGCTGCAGTGTTAGGAACGTCACTGTAGTAAGTTTAATGTGAAGCCACCTCCTTGTTCAGGTATGCCTTATTTTATGCCAGTGTATTGTTGATACAGTTCAATGCACTGGCAAACTGGTAAAGCAGGAATGCAGCTACAGTCAGTCTCACATTATTTAGATCCTCACTTCATCGTGCATCAAGTCAGGTGTTTGGGGTGTGTGTGTGTGTGTGTGGTGTGTGTATGTCTTTCAACATTTTGTCAGAGCCATCTCACTCAGGAATGAGAGGCAAAAAAAATACGTGCCGTGGTTTCTTTTGTCTTTTTCCATTTGTTAATTTAGATAGAAACTCTTTGTACATGTCATCAAAATTCACCTGTTGAATTTTAGAATAGTATTAGTAGGCATTTGGGGATATTCAGAATACATATTAAACTACAATGGCCCACAATTAGAGCGCATACCAAGGCCCAACAATCCCCTTTTGTACCGACTCAAAGATACCAGCCACCTTAATATGCCTCATTTTTATATACAGTACATATATATATATATATATATATATTTCCCTTTATCCAGATCTGTTAATGTGGTCTAATCTGGGCTGAGACCCATCCTCCGTCCAAGTTTCATTGAAATCTGTTCAGTAGTTTTTGTGAATCCTGCTGACAAACCAATTAACCAACCAACCAATGGACACGGGTGAAAACATTTACATTTACATCCTTGGTGGAGGTAATTCTTATTGATAATGTTTTTCCAGTCAGGTGCTAATTTAGAAAAGAGGATGTTTCATGATGATTTTGGAGCTACAGTATAAATTATGTCACGTCCGTGTGGTGTTTGTTGTGTGACAGGGCAGTTAAAGTAGCCAGCTGATTCAAACTGGTTCCTGTTCTTGTCAGATGCGGCATCATGTGATAGTTGATTTCACTTCTTTTTTTAATATATGAGAATAAATGTCTTGTAAAACACGTTTTCTCTCAGTTTAATAACTGATGGCTTGTTGACTAGCAGCTGATACACATACATAACATTTCCTGTTTGGCAAAGTTGAACATGTACACTAGAGTTTGCCAGTTGTCAGCATCAGTAGGCCCATCAGGACTTCCTCAGAAATAATATCCGGCAGCTTACAGTTTGTGAGGTATCAGCTGACTTCAGTGCAGTAATTGTAGTCAAATGGCCCTTTACTTTTCACTGTACTTCTATTTGGCTTTGCTTTTACTACTACACTGATGGGTATTAGAGTCTACTCCTCCTCTGGATGGTTTCATCAACTTCAAGTCTACTGCTACTGACTGCACAGTCCCACCCAGAAAAACTGCGTTCAGCCAGGCTGTCTTTTCTTCAGAGCATCACATCAATCAAATTCAGTATTAGAGCGTTCCCATCATTACATCATTCATTTAAAGCTGCTGTTTAGCACTGTTGACATTTTCGCTAACATCTGGTTTGTTTTGCAGTTAGCAATCTGCTCCCTCCTTGCTACGTCGCCACACATCGGGGCTCCTTTCTTTTACTTAAGGCAGCTCTCTTTGCGTCTTTCTTATCTTCAATAATTTTTCATCTGCCTTTTTGGTAGGATAAGCCGTTACCAGGAGGCCAGAAATTGCTAGCTTCCTTCTTTTCTGACATTACTGCTGTAGCTATCAGAATAGGAGGATCCTGCTCTATGCGCCTTCCCCAAGAAGACAGGACCGCCTTTTTAATGGAGTTCTATGTCCTGATTAGATAAAGTGGGCAGCGATACCAGAAAGTCTCATTTGTCTATTTCACATACACACGTTACTGACCAAACACAACTGTATATAATACTTATTTTAATAAGAAAATAACACTTTCAGCAGCAGTGTAATGCCAGGAAATGGCTTGTTGATTACCAACAATATCAATACTGATGCATCTTTTATCCACCTGTATTATTCCTGATATCAGGATTTGCCCGCTCATGTTATTTAACAGTATCATATAGTTTGTTTTATTTTTTACACATTTTTAAAAAAACATTTTACGTGTTGTATTTTTAAATTTTTTTTATTCTTGGATTCCCATTAACATCAGGCGAAGGGACAGCCAATTAAATTAGTTCAGCTAACTCGGGTACATTTACATTTGTTTGAATGTTGATTAAAGTACACTTCCCCATTTCAAGAAAGAAGAATTAAAGAATTAAAGTCTCCAATTCACACAACTAAAAATGAAAACAGACAGATAACTGTGTTATAAAACATAACACATTCACCATACTTATGTAAAAAAAATTAATATTGTGTGTATATATATAATTTCTCACAACATCTCATATATATATATATGTTTGAAAGTATGTTTTACCCATGTTTTGCACACTGCAGTGACCATTTTTTAGCTTTACAAGTACTGTAAAGTACTTTGTCCTGAGTGAACAGAGGCATTAAAGGAAGAGGTGGCTGCCAGGAAGCTCTGAGGTTGATAACTTACTCTCAAACTCACAGTGATATGACAGGAAGCTGACCAGTCATAGCAACAACAAGTGCCATGAATGCTAAACTGTCAGTGAATGCATTTACATGATGCTTCTGTGGCAGTGCAGATGTCATTCATTAAAAGTGGATAAGGAGAGGCAGTATTTTGATTTCTTTGTGTGTAAATGAGGTTATGTGATGAACAGATTATCATTCAGGCAGTAACCTGTAATCACTTATAATCAGCCTCAGGTTTCTGTGTCAGTCTGTGCCTGATACGGACGTTCTTCCCCCAAATGATCAGCACCAGTTAGAAGTGCAAAGGTTTCTAAGTAAAACCACTGAAATTAACTGGCTGTTTTGATATGATGTGTTTAATGTGATCTCTTCAACCCTAGTCATGGTTTTAGTGTGCGAAACTTTCTCATTAATAAGTCTGTCAGAAGTTCTGACAGCTTTCCTAACCTAGGACATTCCTGTGGATGTTACAAAACTGACTCCAGGTCATTTTGAAACTTGACTGTGTTATCATCGTTTGCCCACAGCACAGCAACGTGTGTCATGTGAGAGACATGAGGAGGTTGTAAAGAACTCATAAAAGTCTTGTCTGATAATAAAAGTATGGTCTTTGGACTCCGGAAGAAAATCCTTAGTCATTACTGGCAACATGCAGTTAGAGCAAAGTAACCCTACAGAAGCACAGCACACAGACACAAATCAGCATACAAATAGTCACTTCCTGGTCTGAGTGCAGTTCATCAGTTTTTAACTCTCTGCTGCCACCTGTTGTATTAAAAAAGTGATCCTCTGTTGTAACACACTTTCCTGTGCTTTCTCCATCACTGTCACATTGACCTGTACTGAATGCATTTCACTGATTTCTCACTGGTTGTATCTCGACAGGATTTGGTGGATTGGCGGAAGCCCCTGGCTTGGCAGGTCGGCCACCTCGGAGAGAAATATGATGCGTGGGTTCACCAGCCAGTCGACAGACCGATCAGACTGTTTGGAAACCCCTTCCTGGAGGCCAGCACCAAGACTTCCTGGTGAGAGCGGAGGCTATTTATTATTATTGAAGAGAAAATAACAGGATGACCAGAAAAATATTTCCTGGTATATTTATGTATACGTTAATATAATTAGTTATATAATATTTCATTTAATCATAAATATTCATTTAGTTTTACAGACTTGCAAACAAAACAGGCTTGGCATCTATTCACATTACCTTTTTGTCCATTCCTAAAGTTTCCACATATGAATGTGTGTAACTCACACAGCCTGAATAAAAAAAATAAGCAATAAGTTTAATCTAAATGTCTGAAGTGCTTAAATTTTTCCAGTCTACAGTTGAAATGTTGCTGCAGGAGACTTGTTGACTCAGTTGTTCTATCTATTGAAAGCCCTATTTGCATTGGACTAGTGCTACCTGGGGACCTTCATTAATTTGTAGTAATTGCGTAGGACATCTGTGGTCTTAATCGCATATTAAGGTGCCTTGTAAACTAAAAATTCATATTTAGCCAAACACAAAAAATATAAGTCCTGTGAAAACTCTGATTTGGAGTTTTATTTCTTTTTAAACAACAACTAAACAAAGTACGAATTTTGATCACACCTCATAATATGTTGAACAGCAGTCAGTAGCTGTGCTACGAGATCATGTAGAGTGACGTTTAAAAGTGATGACAGAGAAGTTTAGGAGCACCAAAAAGCTGTTATATCCAAGTATAGCAACAAAGCATCTGATACTTGATCTAAATGAATTGCAAATGTGTCTTTATGCTTATAAGACAAGCAGAAAAAAGTCAACTCTAAACTGTATTAATAATGTGGCTGCTGAGGAACAGGCACTTCACTTCTAAAAGTCGATGTTACACAGTGCCATGACATCATATCCAGGAGATAATGTGAGTAAATATGAGTAAAATACAGACGTCACCTATGCCGTGTGAATGCACTTCATGAAACACAAACATGGGTGAACAGGGCTTAATACAGTAATTCCTAGAACCTGTATATCAACACCTCCAGGATCACTTTGTTCTGTATGAAGAAACTAGCGTAATGATATCCACTATATAATTAACAGTATTAAATCCACTTTCAATTCAAATGAAATGAACACATTTGGGAGATGGAGGGCAGTCTGCATTAAGTAGCTGGAGCTGGAGCTCCAACCAATAGGCTGCATCACCCTCAATATGATCAGATAGAAAGTATAAAACAAGCGAGAGGATGTTGATCAATTATTTGATGCTGTCTGGCAACAGGTACTGGGTTCCAGTGGTGTGGCTTCCTATTGTGTTTTATTTAAGTTGGCACTGCTACACCGTCCTGTCAGAGGGCACCACCAGGATAGTCCTCGCTTCAGGTAACATACATATACATACACATGACCGCCTGCACACACAGCCATATATAACGCTTACATTGCACGATTGAATTTTCATTCACACGTCCATATTATCACATGTGTACGCACACACCACACTATACATGTTTGTTTTCATCATTTTCATGTCCAATAAATGTTTGTTTACATCGATATAGTTATTATTATGTGTGGGTGTGTTTGTGTTCCAGACTTCTCTATCCCGATCCATAAGTACATTTTCCCGATACTCTTTTTGCTGGGCTGGTTCTTGTGGTCATTCATCGAGTACTGCATCCATCGCTTTGTCTTTCACATGAAACCACCCGCCCATAACTACTACCTAATCATGCTCCACTTCCTCCTGCACGGACAACACCACAAGGTACATACACACCAGTGAGGCTGATGGACAGGCCAGGTCTCCTGATCATAAAACTGGTTTAATCATAAGTATTTTATGATGTGTCCTTTATTGCACAAAATTAATGAATTATCTTATATTGCTGGTGACTGACTGCACATTAACTTTCAATAGCTATAATGAATTTAAACTTGCTAACCTCCCTGCCACTGTGAGCAAGCATATACTGTACATGTTTAAGTGTATGACTCCAACTTGTTTCTCCACAGTCTCCTTTTGATGGCTCTCGGCTGGTCTTCCCTCCCGGCCTGGCCTCCTTAGTGGTTGGAAGTTTCTACATAATCCTCCGCAACACGCTGCCGGATATCCTCGGGATATGCGTGTTCGTCGGGGGACTGTGTGGCTACGTCGTGTACGATATGATCCACTACTACCTTCACTATGGCTCACCAAAGAGAGGCTCGTATATGTACAGCCTGAAGGCCTACCACGTCAAACACCACTTTGAGCACCAGAGATCAGGTGAGCAAGGGAAACCTGGAATTTGACAGATACAGCTGCTTCCATCAACATATTTTAATGCAGATTTTGAAGCATCACATTAGAAAAAGTCAACAGAAAAAAAAATTGGGGAAAAAAAATCTTAATTTGGCAAACAAAAGCTTTTTTTGTTTCTTTTGACAAACACTTCATGAACTAAATGGGAGATGAAAACACCTTTTTCAAATCAGCTCTGACAGCGAACATTTAACTCTTACATGACTGATCAGCTGTTTTGGCTCTGAGAGGAGTAGAAGAAGAAGGAGCCTATTGCCCTGATGGAGCTTTTTTTTTCTGTTTGTAGTCACAAAATCTTTGGTCTCGCTCAGTGTCCCTCCAAAAACGTTGGTTACATGTCAAAAGTAAAGTGCATAAAGTACAGTACCTCAATAAACACAGTAGTACCTAAGGACAGTACTTGATTACATTGTGCTTAGTTACGTCTGATCACTGGTTATTCTAAAATTTGAAACAAAGATTTTTGTATATGGGTTCCAAATATCAATTATTGGCCTCCTTAATTACTAATAATTGATATGGAATAAAACATATGAATATTTCCTGAGCCTTTTCTTCTTGTACTCTGTTTGTTGCAGCCCTGTATAACATAGCTTAAGTCACCAACGTCTGATGAAGCTACGCTTTGTATAGCCTAGTTTATTCGCTCCAAACCAGTTGATGGAATCACGTCTAATATAATACATTTCTTTATATTTCTTATTTTTTTACTTTTTGCAACATTTTAGAATTTCCCTTCAAATTCACTTCACAGTCAGATGGAAACATGTCTGCATAGAGCTGAGGAAGATCCTGTTTTTGTTTTGACCCGTCTGATGTAATCTTTATTTCTCTCTCCAGGTTTTGGAATCACAACTACATTCTGGGACCACCCCTTCAAAACACTCATCCCCGATGAGAAATTCTAACACATAAACGGCTCTCCTGAAGGGCCACAGGACTTATCAACCAGCCTCTTAGCAACCAGCCCTCATGGAATAACCCGCTGCCCCCTTAACCTCCTCAAACCTCCACAGCCATAGCTTTCACACTTCTGAGGACTTCTGGGTCACTGCAGCTAATTCATTCACACATATCAACCTGCTTTTTGATTCCAGCCAGCAACACATTTTTTGCCTGAGCTTGCTCACCTGGGTGTTTCCCCACTGTGATCATCTCTTCACAGTTGAGAGGCCTTTCTGTGCCATTTTTATAACAAATCAACTTCTGCTGTAGTTTTCTTCACTGCACTGACCTCCCAGCCAAATAATCACCTGAAAGCCCTTTACAACATCATAATGTACAGCCAAGAGGGAGGCCATGGAGAGAAAGAGAGGGACACACACACACATGAACAGACACACACACATATGCACATCTATATATTTGGATCATTACTGTTTCATTTAATGAAAGGAATTATATGATTCCTAAATAGCTGGAGAGTACTGTAGAACACATTCAAAACTACACTGCAGAAACTAAAAAGAAATACTCTTCCTGGTTTTTTCCAACATTTTTTCCAACAGCATGATGTCGATCCACATTCACAAATGGAATTGTGCACACACATAATAGCTTACAGACACACAGACACTGTCCTGTGTTCCCTCAGAGTGGGAGAGGGGGAACAGGAAGTGAAAGATGGAAGGTGAATGTGAAAGACAGAGAAGGAAGAGCATGTGACGGGGTGACAGAGAGAGAGTGTGAGAGAGTGTGTGTAGAGACTGTGAGTGAGAGAGAGCCCCCAAACTGGTGAACTGACTCAGGTAAAAAAACAAAAAAACAACGTTTGATGCTTCCCTTTGTCTGCAGCTTGAACGTTCCTCAACTCTATCACAGTTTGTTTTTTGTTTCGTTGCCGCCCGGCTACACTGCTACTCACTGCTGCAGGTCTGTAACAGCACACATAATCTCCCTCCACCATGGTTACTCTCACTGTAGTTTTTAGAAGCAGCTGTGAAAAGAAAACATTTGTTTTCACATGTAAGAACATGCTGAGATTCATTTACAGTTTAGATTTAACTTATTTAATTATCAGCAAAGCTGCAGAATGTGCTAATGCGAAGTACTGTTGATGTCATGCTGTCATTCTAAATGTTTAAAACTGCTGTGGAGATATATTTTTGCAAGTCTTGTAATATTTCCTCCGTTTTCCTTTTTGTCATTAATGATACAACAAAGGTGTAGAAAAAATATTTTGTAAAATGCTTTGTACAGAAGAGATTTTTTTTAATTGCATCAGCTTTATGTTGTCAGAGGGAGCAGATTTTTTTATTGGTTAGACAAGAAGAAAACGGATGCATTAAGGTGTAAAGATGGATGGATGAGTGTTGTCATGGTGTCAGAGGGACAGAGCTGAGGCATGAGGCCAGCCTATCAGACTTCCTGCTGTGGGGATCTTGGGGTCAAAGTTCACAGGGTCAGCTAGGTGACAAGAGAGGGTTTATTTTCTCCAGGAAAAAAAAATTCTTTTTAAATTGAGTGGGTTTTCAGCACAGACTAAGGAGAACTTAGGTCTTTGGGAGATGAAGGATGGTTTTTAGTCTTTTAGGATCCACCTTCATGTCTCACTCCACCCATTAAATGCCACTGGTTAATGTGGCCCTACAGATCCCCACAGGATGACGATAGATGAACCATCTGACTGGACAGCAGGAGGTCCTGATGGTACCTGGCGGATCCTCAAAATGTCTCCTCTAAACACTGGACAACGACACTGATAACTAAAGCAGAACAAACCTAATTAAAACCATTAACACAAATAGGTAGGGCACAGTGGAATCATTTTGAGCAACTTTTCTAGTTTAAAGAAATACTCCTCACAGAAGAGTAAATGAATAATACATTAATTGTAATTGTATTGCTTTTTTTCTGGCAATTCAAAGCAGCAATAATATTTAACCCTTCAGGTAAACCTTAAGAGGGATGTGTCACTGACGTCGTTGCAGGGTTAAGCTATAACTGCACGAAAGTTTGTTGTTGTCTGCAGCACACAAATCCATTTATATAAAACCATAAGACTGTCTGTCTTATGCTGCACACAGTGTAATTAATTATGAATGTTGAAGGCATAGTGAAGAAGGTACTTTGATATAATCACTATGTACCACAAAGATGTTGCTTCAGAAAGAGCCAAAAATTATTTTTAATGTCTGTAATGATGGTGGAGACCGTGATGACTGTACTAATAATGATGATGAGCATGAAAATGATTGTGACGGCTGCATGTCAAAGTGAAATGATTCCACCCGATGGAATAACGTATATACAGATCTTATTTATGTATATTTATATCATGAAGATGAAAAACAACAGCGTGAACGCTTTGATTCTGACAAGTGGACTTTTACTTGTACTAAATTATGCAGCGTAAAAAAAAAAAATTACCCAAATCTGTTTACTATAATATCTTTTAACTTTTATTTTGGAATTTTAAATGTCTATGCAAATGCAAACGTATTTGTAAATAAATGTCTGTATATTTCTGATGTCAGTCTGTCTTGTCTTTTTTTTTTTGGTCAATCTCTGTTGTACAATTATGAACCCTGCACCAGTTGTATGTCTTCTGTGACTCTTGAGCAGCTTTGTCAAAACAAAATAGCATAGTTGCATTTGATGCAAAACTCTTGTTTTCTATCATCACAGTAAATTACTATAAAGTATTCTGATTCTACTTTATGTCCATCCATTATGTGTTTAAGGCCAAATTTTGTAACCCATTACTTGTGAGTAGAACACTTCATGCAGAGATGTAATATGAATTGACCATGGTTTATCCTATTTTACAGAATTAAACTAATCATTAACTTGTGATTCTCTGTATTACATGCATATATGCATGTTTTGTTTTTTTTATTAAAAATTTGTAATATCAACCAAACCTTTCCTATTTGCAGCATGTGGAGCCCAGATTTAGCCCAGGCTATCACAAAAATTGCCTCTTATATATGTCAATTCACAGGACAAACTTAGAACAACATGTTGTATATCTTTTTCAGCTTTTTTAGCCCTTTGCATTAAAATAATTAACAGATGGCTTTTCATATTATTCTTGTGGAGAACTGTAGGATATTCTGTCTCCAACAATGCCTTGTGGTAAGGTAAAAAAAAAAAAGATACTATGACAAACACACCGGAACAGAATCAACCCCAAAACGTAAAAGATAAGGCAAACACAACTAACAGTAGCTGCTAGCATGGCTAACAGCTTACAGCCTGTAGTTGGCACCAATGTCTCTTATAATGTCTCTGGTTGGCACGGTGGTGTGGCTAAATGCTAATGGAAACATGCTATCGTGTGCACACTGGCCATGCTAACATTTTATTGTTAAGCAGGTATAATGTTTATCATGGTCACCATGGAATTTAGCACTTGGAAACTAGCACTTAGCCCACAATACAGCTGAGGCTGACAGTAATGTCATGTCAGTTTTGCAGGTAATGCTCATAAACAAAAGATAAATGGCGATCATCAGACTTCCCCTCCAGCTCAATCATGAGATGGACATTTTTGTTCTAATGGATGGCCATGAAACTGAGTATGACATATCCAGAATGAATCCTAATGACTACGACCCGGTCAACACTGGACTCTGTCGGATACTTCTGTTGATTTCATTTCTGCAAAAATATTATATTTGACAGCCACAGTTGTGCTTTGTGTTTTGTACACATAAGCAAATGTTGGCATGCTAACATGCTTACTTAAGATGCTAACTTGATTTACCTGCTAAATGATAGCATGTCAGTACTGTGAGTGTATTAGCATGCTGTTGTTAGCATTTAGCCCAAAGAGCTGCTGTTACTAAGTGAGAAGTTTCACAGTACTGCTGGTGTGGCTGTTGACTCATCTGCTTGTGACCAGTTAATACCAGGAGAGGTTTCTCTGTGAACCTATCATGACACAGAGCATGTCTATGACGTGTGAGCAGCTTATTCAAAGATTGACTTTACTTTTTCCCCACTTTAGTATGGATATATTTTAAATATATCTTTGAGGACGTACAGAACAGTGTAATTCTGTCCAAGTGTCAGACATTGGATTTGCTTCATTGTTTGTTGTATAGTAAAGTTCAACAGGGCTCTAATCTGGTTTACCTGACATGTTTTTAAAGCAGCAGATTGTATGAAGTTTTAAACCAGACTGCAGTTGCCCTGGAGCTTCTTCGGGTGTGTGTGTGTGTTTTTAACACAGTTAACACATGGCAGCAGCAGAGGCGGGTGGAGCAGCAGGACCCTGAGCTGCAGCTGCATAAAGCAGAGAGCAGGCAGGAGGGAGGAGCCTGAATATAAACCAAACAGCTCTCCACACCCTGCAGTCCTGGGAAGTTCCTCCGCATTCCTGTCATATACACACACACATACACACACTTACATACACACAGACATATACATAGGCAGAAGGCTGGGAGGAATCACAAACCGAGGCTGGGTGAGTACACGCAGAGAGTGAGAGTGTGTTGTTCCTGGTTTCTTTTCAGGAAATCTGAATAGATGTTGTTGTGTTCATGCTCGTGTGTGTGTGTGTGTGTGTGTGTGTGTGTGTGTGTGTGTGTGTGTGTGTGTTCAGACAGGAGTTTGGAGGGGGTGTGGGCCTGCTGTAGGACTGGACAGAGCCTCATCATCAACGTTCTGACAGGTGTTGTATTTCCTGACTCATCCTTTCTTTCAGTGTGTGTCTCTCTCTTTCTGTCCCTGTCTGTTTAAACATAACTCAGTCACATTAGGAGGGACGGCACCACTTCAGTCCTGTGTTCCTGTGTCTCTCTCAGTCTCATCCTGTCTTCCATGAGTTTGTGTGCATGTAAGTGTAGCTACAAGCTCAGTTATCATGCAGTCAAAACAGAGGAAGTTCTTTTATTGGCTCAAAGTGCCAAAGAAACCGCTGTTTCCTGCAGAGAAACTGAAACATTCAGCGTTCCGTGCTACAGTGTAGCTACTTGCTACAGTAGCTTGCTACAGTAGCTGAAATGACAGTAATAGTCAGAAGGACACACTTTGCAGATAAACTGCACCTTCAGTAAATGCAAATCTAAGAGATTCATGAACAGTCTAATGCTGTTTAATGTAATATGTGGTAATGCAAATGCAATAAGGAAAAATGAATCATCATCATAACTGTCAATATATGACTGCACTCAAACATGTAAATGTTGTGAGTCTAATGCAGCACATCAGAAAGGACCCTACAAGGCACTGAGCAGAGTCGTTAACAAGAAGTCCTGGTGTCCTGCTAACTAAACTGTTTTTCATAGCTTCATGACTTTTAATCAGAATCAGAATTCCCTTTTAATCTTCTTATAAAAGGATTAAAGTAAAGTTGTGACAGTGAACTGCCCTCCACCCTGCCCAGGTTGAGTGTGTCTGAAAATCTTATGAACATTTTCATCTTTTTTTTACAGTGTACCATAATTTTGCAGCAGTCTGCAACCGTAGAAGTGATTCTGTGAGACTGTACGTAGGCACAGAGCTAAATGCTAACATTTAATGTTGAGAGGATATAATACTGATTGGACATCATCTTAGTTTAGCATTCTCATTAGCCTCAGTTATGTTTTGTGTTTAGTGCTAATTAGTTAATGGTGGCATGCTAACATGCTAACCTAAGATGGTAACCTTAATTACCTGAGAAATAATAGCATGTTGATTATGAGCATGTTAGCATACTGTTGTTAGCATTTAAAGCACTGCTCACTTCAGTTTCAATGAACTGCTAGTGTGGCTGTTGACTCTAGTTTGCCTGTTACCCCTTAATACCAAGACAGGTCTTCCTGTTTAGAAGATGTAATGTGGGACGCTATCTTAGTTTAGCATTCTTAATCTTAGTTTGGCATACTAACATTGGCTAATCAGCACTTAACACAAGTACAGCTGAGTCTGTAGTCGAGTCATTAGTCTTATACCACTAAAGTTATTGCAATTCATCCTGAGCAGGGCATGAACAACTGGACCAAATTTCATGGCAATCCACTTAAGACAACTCTGCTCTGCTCAAGGAAAGTCATTGGATCAATGAAGTCACTGTTCAAGGCTTTGTGCCAGTCCATTCAGTAGTCTATAGTGTTGTCACAAGTTGTGAAAACTTTGATGTAAAGTCAATTTCATGTTTCACTAAGAGACAAAAATGTCAAACTCTCGGTGGCACTAGAGAAAAAGTCAGGGGTCAGGTCGGCTTCATCCTGGAGACCATGAATGTGTGTACAAAATAGTTGTTAACATATTCCAATGTCGGGTTAGTGGTGGACAAACAGACTGACACTGCCCTCCTCAGAGCCATGATACTATCATGGCTAAAAGAGGAGAAAACCTCACAACTCTTTACATTCTCATCAAACCATGAGTGGTTCTCTACCTGGCTGTCCTGTTGACGAGGATGATGTGAGCATCTTAACTAAACCTGTTTTGTTAACATTTCTTCTCAGTCTCACCATGAGTAAGGCAGAAGGTGATGAAGGTGACGATGTCAGCAGCAGTGAAACAGCCCAGCTGCTGGAGGATAAGACTCCAGCAGAGAAGAGCCTGACCAAACTGAGCGCTACCACTCTTGGACCAGGCTGGACTAAAGTTAGTTGCCCCTGCTGTGTATCGGAGCGCGTCGAGCCGTTGGTTCTGGTGAAGCTCGGAGAGAAAGTTCGCCCCGAGACGAAAAGGTGGCTCATCAGACTGATTGGAGCGCCTCAGAAAGATGGAGGTGAGGGCTTGAATGTCAGTGATGATGGGAGAGAGCCCTGTAGAGCTCACTTTGTCTGCATTGATCTTGCAAAGAAAAACATGCAGATCAAACATTTATGAGCCTTTCCTCTCATTATGGAGGTCTACTGAAGAGGAGAGCCATTCCTGGAAGCTCTCTCGCTCTTTAACATTTGCATTTACATGCCAGCAATGCAGATAATATAGGTGAATGATTCCTATGAAGATGTAATCTAATTTCATATTCAAATTACGTTATTCATGTGTGAATAGGCGATTTCTTTTTAGCATAATAAGGGTAATAATGAGAGTTAATTGCCATTTTGTTTCTCTTTATTGTGCTCTCTGAGGAGAGCCTAGATCTGACAATCTCTCTCCTTGAAGGAAATTTCTTAGATTATTTGTTTAATCATCTATTAAAGCAGTCATTAAAACTATAGGCTTACTGTGCTGCCAAAAATGTTAAACGCCATTAACCTTAAATTGTAGCAGAGATCACCAAGTTTCCAAAGACGTCAAATATGTGAGGCTGAATTATTTTGGGAAATATGTGTAACTGATGAACGAGAGTCTAGAATATTTGTATTTGATGAAATGACAAGGCAAGTTTATTTGTATAGCACAAGTCAGACACAAGGCAACTCAAAGTGCTTTACAGGGGCATAAAAATTACATTACATTAAAAACAAGCAGGAAGACATCAGACACAAAACATTTAAACAAGTTGAGAAATAGGAAAGTCATCTAAACTAGAATAAGTTTAAAAGAGACAAGACTAGAAAATAAAAGTCACAGTGCAGTTCGAAGCCTTGAAATTGCTTCAGTGAAAGGCAGTGGCAGACCGAAAGGTCTTCAGCCTCGATTTAAAAGAGCTGAGAGTTGGAGCAGAGTTTGTTCCAGATATGTGGTAATGTGGCATAATACCTGAACGCTGCTTCTCCATGTTTAGTTTTGACTCTAGGGACTGAAAGCAGACCTGAGCCTGACGACCTCAGAGGTCTGGATGGTTCATCGTAGCAGCAGATCAGAAATGTATTTTGGCCCAAAACCATTCAATGCTTTATAGGCTATGGCCATAAAAACATGCAGTATACAGCAACTTAAGGGAAAGCTCTATTCTGCATTTCAAATAACTGTCAATATTCACGTATCTTGAACATATACACAGCTTTGTCCAGTCCTTCTGTCCATCTCTGCCAAAACACTTCCTCAACCCAACAGAAATGATTACTCTCCTCTCTTCTTATCTTTTTCTTTAATCAACACCACTGGAGCACCACAATCTGCACTTCCCCTTCTCGTCTTACCTCTTGGATTTGTTTAGTGCGCGTTTATTCCATCTTTTTAGCCCTTGCATTAGATATCATGGATTTTTGACCCTACTGTACACTCCACATCTGTGTTCCTTTTCTTTCACTACCATTCATTTGTGGATGACGTTAAACATTATTTTTCTTTTTTCTAACAAACAGATAAAGACATTAACATCATTCTGACTTGCTGAATGTTACATCAGCACGTAAAGCTCAATCTAGCTGAGACGGAACTCATTTCTCAACAAAATCAAGCTCAAATCTCTTCCACTTCCTGTTTGTTTGCGTAATAAATCAGCTAGTGAAGAAACATTCCTCTCTGTGTAAGGTATGCAACCAGCTCAGTGTTTAAAGTTTCTACTCCATCTTTGCTCCACTGTCTCCCACCAGGTGCTGCATTACTGGCCCACCCTGGCGAGGAGGCCAGTGGTGACATCATCGTGGTCTCTGCCCCACGCTGTACGTTACTCAGAGCCACTGAAGAGTTGGGACTATGTAAGACTTACAAGACCAGAGACATGGAAGCCTTCTCCTACAATGACAGAGACAACTTTAAAGATTCAGGTACACAAGTGGAGCTTTGAATGCAGTCATGAGCACACTGTAAACGTGAAAGCATAACATGGGCAAGGGTACAGTATGTGGGTTAGTTATTCACAACACAAAGAGAATCAAGAATGTATGATCATATATGTCATATTAAAAGGGCAATAGGTAATATTCAATTTGAATTTACCAGGTGCTCAGATATCAGTTATCCGTTTGCAAGGCCATAAAACTAAGGCTTTCGTCACACACAGAACGCCTGGCAGGTGTGTGCGATACAAAGTTCAGATGTGTTGTGTTTTTCCATCGCTTGTCCGTTCAAGCCGCATTGCACCTGTCCACTGACAACCCTGTATGCCCAAATTTGGTAATTTGAATATTTCCGATTATATGAAGGAGTAAGTACTTCTGTATAGGCTGACAATGTTCCCCCTCTTCTTAAAACAAATAAACCACTTACTGTGAAAATCAATTGGATTATCTGAGAAATGCAAGACATTCACTAGAAGGAATGCAAATTCAAAATAAGTTTCTTGCTTGCAGTGTAGTCACAAAGCTAGCGTGTAATAACACGAGTGTCATTGTGGACATACATCCTTGCACACAAATCTATTGTACCCATACATTACATTCCGATACACCAGTCTCAGCTGTGCATCGTAGTGCTAATTAGCATGGTAGCATGGTAGAATGTATAATATAAACGAGTCATATAGTATAGTAAGCTTGTTAGCATTTAGTACATGCAGATGTTAGCACTACAGTACAGCCTGACAGAGCTGCTAGCACAGCTGTATTTTTTCATTCTTGTGCATGTGTGTATTCACACAACACTGGCTTTTTCTGTGTTTCTGTGTCTATTCATGTGTGCGACAGACAACATGGAGGTGTTCCTGACCCTGGCAGAGCGGCAGTACATAATCAAGTATGAGCTGGACGGCCTGCGGGCTCAGAGAGACCTGAGAATACCCGGCCTGTCCGACAGCTACACGCTGCAACACCGAGACAACATCTGTGAGTGCTCTCAGTTGTGTTCACAGCAGCATGGAGAGACAGGATGCACACACTGAAAACATATCTGTACTTTCTTATTTATTATCTACTAGTGAGAATTTCATTTTATAGTAGTTATAGTAGTAGAAGAAGAAATCACTGAAGATCACCACCACTAAGACATCTTGTGCAGTGCACGCTTCTAATCATGTTATAGATTTCCATCCAGCTCATGTAGTGTTTAGAGTAATCTCATCAACTGTTATGTGTTTTTCAGACATATTGAACATCATGTTGTAAATAATAGCTGTTGCCTGCTGCCCCCACATTCAGCCTGTAACCAGCTGTACTGTGTGAATCTATGTCTTGCTGACCTCAGCTGTTCTTCTCTCCTCGCATTCGATCAACAAATTGCCTCAGTCAGCATCACCCGCAGTGTATGTGGCGTATAATGTATGTGTGTGTGTGTGTGTAACTGTATATATGTGAATAGGTTGTTGCTTACTTGGAAAACTGTCACCCATCTTCCCAAGGTGCTTTGTGTCCTAGTGAAGCTTTGATTGTCATGTGTGTTGTTGCAGGGCAGAAGCTGGGGTCAGCTGGTGTTATTGTGGACACGTTTCCGCTCCACAACCCGGACAAACTGAAGGATCTCAGTGAAGCCTGGTACTCTGGGAATCAGCTGGCTCAGCCGCTGGGTGGGTGGAAATGCAACAGACACACACATAAACTGATGCAAACATGGTCTCAGTTTTTCATGCTGAGAGGAGTTCGAGTTCACAGTATGGCCATATGGGTGACAGCTTCTACTTTCTGCCTGTAAGACAACCGAACCCTGACACCTCTGTGTGCTGCTCTGTGCAGATTCAGTCAATGGGTACTTTGGAAGCTCTGTGGCGTTCTACTTCAGCTTCCTGGATTTCTACACCTGGTCTCTGCTCCCACCAGCCGTACTGGGCCTGTCCATCACCTACTTCTCAGGTAGGTCTGTGGATTGTTCATTCATTTATGTTCACAATTACCCGTGTGGCATTCATGAAATATTAACACTCCAAAACATACATTTATATAAATTTACCATTAGAATGGTTAGAATGGTTCTTCTCACACGTCACAGGTGAGGTTGAGAAGGAGATGGAGGAGTCCGTCTCAGGGTCAATGGCCATACCTGTTGACTCGGCACAAACTGTCGGTGGCCACATGGTCCAGGCGTTGTTCAGCATGCTCTGGTCCACCGTGTTTATCGAGCTGTGGAAGCGTCGGAGCTCTTCCCTGTCCTATCGCTGGGGGACCCTGCACCTCGCCGAGCGCTTTGCAGAGCCCCGGCCTGGCTTCCACGGCGACCTCGGGGTCAACCCTGTGACAGGTCGTGTGGAGCCGCTCTTTCCTGAATGGCAGAGGGACCTGCGTATGGCTCTGGCGTCTGTCCCAGTGGTGGGACTGTTTCTAGGTACAATTCTTAATTTTAGCTGAATGAATTGATCAGAAAGATAATATTTATTAGTTGCTTAGTTTGATTCCCAAGTAAAAGAAGTATTGTTTTCCAAAGGAAAGCATCTAGTAAATGTCAGCCGAGGTTAAAGTGGTGAAACATGAAAGCACAGAAAAGTACGCTCTGCTCTTTAAAAGTGCAAAACCTCTCCTGAGCCCTGCTTCTGTACTCACGTCTCCTGCCTCGTCACATCTCCTCCTGCAGGGTTGGTGGTACTGGGTATGCTGTGTTTCTACTGGGGGGAGGCCCAGGTCCAAGAGCTCCACAAAGACTGGGACTCTCTGCTGTCTCAGACTTTGCTCTACATGCCCTCAGTGCTTCACATCGTCTACACAAACGTGCTAGCAACTGTTTACAAGACGGTGGCACAGTCTCTGACTGAATATGGTGAGTGAGACGGAGGGGATGCAATGGGGAGTATAACAATTCATGAATTTATGAATATAGTAGCAATATTTATCTCATACTGATGATGTAAGCATTGAAGAATGTGTGGCAAAGATGCAATCAGGGAATGGGATGATCATTCAGCTGATCTGGTGTCTGCTGCCCTTTAGAGAACCACAGAGAGGAGTCTGCCTTTCAGAATCACCTGACAGCCAAAGTCTTGGTGGTTAGTACCTCCTTTCTTCTCCAACCAATAGCTCTTACATTGTATTTTTACCCAGCATGCTCT
Source organism: Pagrus pagrus (assembly GCF_965226575.1). Lineage (NCBI taxonomy): Eukaryota > Metazoa > Chordata > Actinopteri > Spariformes > Sparidae > Pagrus > Pagrus pagrus. Next base: position 29,371,090 of record NC_140194.1, read on the forward strand.
TTGATCAGACTCTTTTCTCTCTTTCCCCAGTTCACCTTCTTCAACTACTTTGCAGTGCTCTTCCACATCGCCTTCTTCAAGCAGGATGTGCCTTTGCTTCGAAAGGTAACAGCTGAACTCTACTAATGTTGCATGTCTCTGTAAAGTGTTGTGTCTTCGAGCTACTCGCCTGATATTTTAATATGTGAGACAGATTTAAAAAACAGAGGTATAAATCCAACATATCCTTATCTTTATGTCTAATATGGGTCAGGAGTCAGAAATGCTTGATCCTACAATTCCCACAATGCAATAGCACCTTTCATTAGACCCTCCCTGCTCATGTCACACTCCTAAATCTATTGTTCTAAACAGGCTGAGGTGACACTGATGACTTCATCAGCATATTCCTGTCTGACCAATCAGCACAAAGTTAGAAAGTGACATGTCTCTGCCCCGCCCACATCATTTTTCTTTTACATAAATCAAAGAAACTGTTGATTTAAGGGTAATCATTTCTATAATTTGACTAACAGCAACTTGTACAGCTGTGTCAATGTTGTTCACACTTTTTATAGATGCGAGGCAGCTAGCCATTTATGTAAGAAGATCCCATCCCGCCTTCATAGCTTTCATTGCTCAGTTGTTTCTACAACCAGCTGTGAGCTCTCAGTGAGCACAGCATCAGACTAATTTGAGATGCAGGCTTCCCGAGGCAGACATTTTAACTTGTCAAAGCGGGAAAAGCACAGGTGTGACCAATAATGTTAACGATGGCTCCATTCTATGAAGTCATGTCAGTGAGTGAGCATGCGGTGAGGACCTGTACTTTTCCTGCTTTGACAAGTCAGAATGCCATGAAAAGGGTGTACTCAGAAAGTTTGAGCACCACCAAACATAAATCAGTGAACAAAATAAAAGATAAAGGCTTCCTGAGCGACAATAAATTCACATGCTCTCTTTGTCTAAAGCGTCTAGCGTCTTTGCTGATAGTGACCCAGCTGATAAACCAGGTGACAGAGGTGGTCATACCCTTCCTGGTGGACCGGTTCATCAGCGCCCCCCACAGGACAGAGAGTGAAGACGACCCTGAGGAGGACAAATTCAGGAACCAAAGCACCCTGCCTGCTTTCCCTGTGAGTAAAAGGTTCATAATGAAACAGGGGTTAGAATAAACTGTGGCAGTGTGTGACACAGCTTCTTGTTTTGTCACAGGGCCTGTTTGCAGAATACATCGAGCTCCTGGTGCAGTTTGGGTATTTGAGTCTTTTCTCCTGCGTGTATCCTCTGACGGCCGTGCTGCTGCTCATCAACAACCTAACGGAGATCCGATCGGACGCCTACAAGATCTGCAAACTGTTCCGCAAACCCTTCACCCCTCCTGTGGCTAACATGGGCGTGTGGCAGGTCAGCAGAGAACACAACGCACAATAGAGGAGAGACAGCCGATGTGTCACACTCAACCACTTATGAGCCAACAGTCAATGCCATTGTCTTGTGTTTCAGATTGCGTTCGAAGTCCTGAGTTTCGTCTCCGTCGTGTCCAACTGCTGGCTGCTGCTGCTGTCACCATGGCTACAAACGTTGTTCCAGGAGCGTGAGATGAGCAGCACAAACATTCTGATGTTGGCTGTTTTGATGGAGGTAAGAAGGAGGATGGAGAGGTCACATTAAAAATAATCACACGCGTGTGTTCGCCTGACATCGATACCTCTGTGTGTGTTCGCAGCATGTGCTCATCGTGGTTAAGGTGGTTCTTGCAGTAGTGATCCCAGATGAACCGGACTGGATCCGTAAAAAGAGAGAGCATATTGAATACACATCCATGCAGGCCTTGAGAGAGCAGGTTAACCACCGTGCATTTCATTATTTAGCATTTTTAGCATTGAGGTTGTTCTTTACGAGTGTGACGACTTCTCTTTCTTTCCTTCTAGAGGGTGCAGTCTGAAGACTCCTGATTGCATTTCAAAGTGTTGGGGTGGTGCTTTATGTTATCCTGTGCTGAGCTGCTGCAACCAGAAGATACCAACCTCAGTGTTGTGTGGGCCCAGACAGGAGAACAGTCTCGGCTCTCCATCAGGGCCCACAATGCATACTGCTGTGCCCACAATGCTCCACCTGTATAAGTGTTTCAGCTGCTCTCACTATCAACACGGTGCTTCTGCAATGTACGCACTTTGAAAACACACTCATGTCACATGTATACTGCAAGTGCGATTTGAACAGCAGCTAAATTGTTGGTTTTTTTCTCAAATGTGAGACAGCTATTGGATGTCTTGGTTATGTGTACAGATGCCCTTTAAAGAGCTGATGGTAAAGGAGGTTTTCACAGGGTTGGTTTAGAGCTCTTGTACGATCGCTATGGCTACGGTATGTACAGTCAATATTGACAGTAGTAAGGGACGGATGGGGCAGAGTATTTGATGTCACTGGCAGGGTCAAACAGAGAGAAAAGGCTTGACAGAGTGTTCCGTTTTTTTCTCTGGAGTGGGAATCTTTCAGGTGTGTTTTTGCTCAGTGCTATTACCTGATAAGCTACAGTGTGTGTTCAGGAGGACAGTGTCATTATTGGAGTGGTTAGCCAAGACAAAAAGCCAGAAATATAGATGTATGTCTTTTAAAGCAGCTTTAATGATTATTTTATGCGAAAAAGTACTTGTAGTAACAGAGAGAGAAAAGAAGCAGCACCAGCAGTGCATTTTAGCTCATTTTTGGCCCGCAACTTACAGTAACTTATAAAGGTCTGATAAACCCACGGTACCATACCTGCTCAGCACCAAACAGCAGACAGACTAGGTTAACGGCTAGCTGGTGAACACAGTGGAGCATTTAGCAGCTAAAGAACCAGGTATTTCCCTCAGAACTCAGTAGAGACTGAAAAAGCTAAAAGGAGAGTGAATATTGGACTTATTGTAGATTTGTTCAGGAGGTCAGAAACATTACTCAATCAATGTTAATGCTGATCCGTGTCTGCCATAGATTTCTAACAGAACCAGATACTGTCATGTATTCACTCCAATGAGAATTGCCAAGTGCATATGCAGGTTTCCAGCTTTCACATTTCCTCCTGACTATGCGGACCACTGAATATGTGTAGTAGAGTTTCATCTCTGGCCCATAGACGTCCTGTTCCAATGATGTCACAGCTTTTTAAATCCCTTTCCTCGGCTTAAGGAAAGTTTGACAAATATAAAAACCTCCATGGATCAAACATTTACAATATAATCATAATTGACCGTTTTAGCTGTTTAAAGTGGCCTGTGAACAGTTTTCCAGACGTCTCTTATATAATTGTGGTTTATTCTTAGCTACAATACCACCAGTGACCACTGGGCAAAATTGGAAGCAAGGCTCGAGGTCTAGTTAATAGATTCTGCTGGATGTGTAAACAAGTACCTGTTTGCTGACAAGTTAGCCACATCGACTTAATAAGGAGATAACAGTGTGTTTACAGCTTGTTGTGCTGCCAAAAATGTAATTATTGCAGCTTTAATTTCAGAATGTCATTACTTTTGTCTGTGGCTCGACCAGATGAAGACAACATGGCCTGGATTGTAACCCTCTAACTTAAACTGATGCCAAGTGACTTTTGTGCTCAGTCAGTATTGGCAGTGAAAACAGCTTCAGGTTTAGCAGCGAGTATAAAGTATTGCACTACCCTCCCTTGATGATACTGTCCGCACCTTAAATAATCCCAGCATGGCTACAGGACCATGTAACATCAGATGAGTGCAGTAAACTTTGTGCCAGGATTTGATTTGCAGTGAAAGAACCTCGATGTGCTTTGCTAATAGAAATGTATTATTTTTTTATGGATGGATTTCAGTCTTTACTCACATATTTATCTGTTGTGTGCCTTCAAGAGTGACTGCTTGACTTCACTGTGCTGTAACTAGTTCACCTTGTAGTCTGATACTTTACATACTGTAAGTGTTATTTCACTGTGCACTGCGGGCAGATTTGACCTAATATAGTTAATGTGCAGGTGAATGCACTGGGGAAGTCCACCATTTCTTCTGCTTTAAGGTGGTTTATTGCTCATACTGAATAATTTATTGTTTTTTAGGCATTAGCATTCTTTCCAGCCACCAGGAGGCACTCTACACTTACATACTTACAACATTTAACTCCACATGCTCCTTACAAAGCCCTGCTAGCTGCAGGACTGCTTCAGTAAAGATGCAGATGGATGCTGAGACTTCCTCAAGACTGCAGCTGTATGTGTGCACTCCTGACACTAATCATAAACCTGTGTGTGTGTGTGTGTGTGTGTGTGTGTGTGTGTGTGTGTGTGTGTGTGTGTGTGTGTGTCTGCCCTGTTTTGAAGTTAGTGAAGATAAGCTTTGAGACAATCTCTTGAGCAGAATTTCAGGTCAGAAACAGGTGATGATGTTTGCTGGTTGTCCCTCAATAAACACACAGAAGGAAGCTGGTTGGTTGTTGTGTCTCCACTTCATAAAAAAGTAAGTAGGTGAAAGGAATCACCTACTGTTTTACGGTATTGTAATTTTTACCACCACATCTATGTAACAGCTACAGTCACTAGTAAATTCAGTACATTTTCAAGCAAAAAATGCCAAATCTACATTTACTTTCAATTATTTGTAAGAATGTGTTTTTCTTGGCCTTGGCTAATTCTCTCCTGCCGGTTGAACAAAACAAATGCAGCCTTTTTCTTCACTGGTAAAGATATTACATACAAAACATACAGCACAATGAGCTTAGAATATAATTGTTATAGATGAAACTGATAATAGCTTCTCTGCTTTTACTTGAGACTGAATGAAAGACTTACTGGAGCATTTTGCATTGTGGTGCTATTGTACTATTAGTTGTATTATAGTTTGTTACAGTTCTCTGTTCCACACTGTGTTAGTAAGTTAAGTAACACATTTTGTTAGTCCTCACATGAACATTTGGCTTATCATCATATATCAGAGTAGCAATGCCTAAAGTCCTGTGGGCTAAGGAAATTAAAGGGTAACTCCACCAGTTTTAGACTTTAAAGTGTGTTTACAGGTCTTGGGGAGTTCTGCTGCTTATGTGAAAAGTAGTGTAAAGCTTTTTGTGGCTCCAGAAGAAGCTGCATGTAATCTGATAAACTGCTCCCAGTGATGTCACTCAGTGGCTAGGTTGCATTGTGAGTAATGTAGGTAATATCCCATACCCATAACTCTTAATAATTTTGATTATGGATAATCACTGGCAAATACATGTTTCCCTGAGTGTGGGGCAAGAAAAAAAGTTGAAATTAGTTCTGTTAACATTAGTTTCATGTTGATGGTACAGTGTCTTGTAATAGGGTGAATGGTGTCTCTGTCTCAGCAACTCGGCCCCCCCATCACTTGTTTCTGCACAACTGTAACTTCAGTGAGAGGTGCAGTGTTACATACATGTTTACTTCAAGATACAACTTTTCAACATATAACATTGTTATGACGAAATGAGTTTTGTTCTGTAGTCAGAACCTACATTATGTCTAACAAATTGTTACAGACCTGGGATTTGTGATTATGACAGTGGTGTTGCACTCACAAACTGTGGGGGGCACCAAAGCACACAAAATTCCAAGAATGTGGCTTGAAAGGCATTTTTTCATTCATGGCCGTTGAAGTAAACATTGAAAATATAAAACAGCCGAATAACATTAAATGGGGGTTGCTTTTTTATTCAAAGTTCATCAATATATAATGTGTCATGTGTATGTATGAATGTATGCAATTGTATATACATGTATACACACACCTACACACACATATGTGTACATATACAGAAATCAACACACCACACACATTTTTTTCTGTTGATTTAATCCATTTTAATAAATAAATAGAGAAAAATAAGTTCATGGCTCCGTAGAGACGTGGTCCTAGTTACAATGCAGGTCAGTAGACACACTGAGGACAGACAGGCTGCAGTCACACAGGAACAAATAATGGGATTATAACCCCCATTCTGCACAGATTTTATGCTTCCATGGCTGATGAAATATGAGTGATACTCAGATTTTACACGTGACGTCCTTTCCTTATTTAGACAGGGACCTTCCGGTCACAGTCACAAGTTAAAAATCCAATTTGTTGTACCCATGAAGCTGCAGTGACTGATAGAAATAAGCTGTGTTTACTGAACTATAGGAGGAGGATGTAGCTTATTTTACAGCTTTGGCCTTCTTTCACTTTACACAATTTTACACTTCTTGTCCCGGCTTCAAAAGAGGGAAAATACAGTCTGTATGAGAAAATATAGAAACACACAGAGGCATAATATGGTAAAAGAACACCATACAGAGGGACTCCTCAGCTACACAATTACATATGACCAACAGTTCTACCCATCAGGCCCTGGTCCTGCTCGCAGAAAGCTACCAATAGTCGTACTGTGTGCAATCCATCATTCAAAGGGTTACGTCAAGGTACTTACAGTTACACAAGAACAATGTCCTGTCAGATCCAAGACACATGGAGGTATATTGTGATAAATAACAGTAATAACATGCACAAAGTCACATATCTCTTCAGAGAATTAATATCTTTGTCACGTTATAAAAAAATCAAGGAACTTCATTTCTGCACATCCAAAATAAAACTGTTATGTTCAAATATCTTTAAACTTTAAACTGTAAAATTAAAAAGTTCAAAATACAATGGAAGACCTGCATCCCGATCAATGATCCTATCGAAGGTATTATACAGTATGTTAGGACAAGTCATCATATTAATAAGACTTTAGCAGAACAGAAAATTATATCATCATCTCAGTCTTAGGCATATATTACACAGTATTATATCATATATCATATATCATATCACATCATATCATGTCATGTCATGTCATATATAACAGTCTCAGACTTTCTTTGATAGAGCTTTGAGCTTTTAAACCAATGAGGGAAGCAGTTTGTGCAAGGGGACGAGGAATGAGTGCTACTCTGTAGCAGAAGCTGGTTCAAAGTTGATTCTAATTCATATATTATAAAATATGAAATATGGATCTACTGAGTGCGAGAGCATTCTGACTTTAAGAGCTTACAGTCAGAAACAAAATGACACAGTGGCCATGTACAGTATGAAACCCATTTTATCGTTGTAGGCACCTTTTTAACAAACAAACAGACTATAGCTTATTCAATAAAAACTGTTTCAGTCTTCTTTCTTCAGTGTCCCTCCTTCCTGTAGGTCCTGTATTGTTTCAGAGCTACACACACAGTCGAGTCATTATGGTTGCTCCTGTACACAGCAGCAAATGCATGAGATTCTACCAAGTCCGACTACTGTGCTGTACACCACGTCAGACTTAACACAATGTTTCTTTACATGAGCACAATGCTAGAGCTGAGTGTTTGTAGGTATGAAGCTGTACACTGGGTGTTGGCTTGCTGAAGGCCATTTCTCTCATGCCTCAAAGTCTCTGCAGCAGAAAGGCTCAGCAGGGAGCTCAGCGGTTTGCAACTTCACAAGGTTTGTGCTCTGCAGCAAGCCACCTGCCCACTGCTAGTCAGCCTGCACCTCCCAGAGGAGTAGCACACCACTGGCAGCACCCAGGTTGCACTTACAGCACGTGGCAGCAGTTGTACTGGGCCAGCGGCAGGATCTTGGGCTTGTTGTGTGCCGGTATGTTGAAGGCCAGAGCTTTCTCACACAGAGGAAACTGAAAAAGTCTCTCGCGCAGCTTTATGCTATGTCGTTTCCCCTGCTCCGCCTTCGGGCCAACCTCATCCCGGGTCCCCAGTGCATTGTGGGGTTGAGATCTGTCTGTTGCGAGGTCATCTCTTCCACCCTCCGCTGTTTTCTCATCCTGTTCTCCTTCTCTGCCTGTTTTCTGCGCCTCCTTGTCATTCAGGATAAGTCTTGCCGAGGATGCAGGATTTGAGGGGACGGAGGATTCAGGGAGGAGAGGAGGAGGTTTGTTAGTGTTGTTGTTGGGTTCTGCCTCCTCATCCTTGCCTTCCTCTGGGCTCGTGGAGTCCGGCTGGCCCCGACAGCATGGTACAACCAAACCAGGCAGGGATGATGGTGGGACCTGAGGCGTCTGGCTGACCGGCTGTTCTCCATGACTGACTGGCTGGTCTGAAATCACACAACCACCGTCTTCTTTCTCTGTTTCCATATCCTCCATCTCTTCCTGCTCCTCCTGTTCCTCCTCCAATATCACCACTGAGTTTCCTAACTCTTCTTTTTGTTCCTCTTCTCTGCACTCGTGATCATCTGTCTCATCAAGCATCTCAATAGCTTCTCTCTCCGGCTCTTCTACTAACACAGATGGCAAAGCGCTAACCTCTTTTGCCTCCTCCTCCTCCTCTTCCTCCTCCTCTTCTTCCTCTTCCTCACAGATCTGCTGTAGCGCAGGCAGGTTCTTGAGGGCCGGAGGCTCTTCAGCTGGAGGTTGACGGAGTGTGAGGCTGAGGCTGGGCTGCCAGGGTCCAGGGAAAGCCTGCTGAGTGGGGGGCCTCACAGCGAGCAGGTCCCCACACTCAGGTACTCCTGAGCGTGGAGAGCTGGGAGAGAGGGCCCCTGAGAGCCAGTGTGGTGGGGCCTCTGGGCTGAGCAGGGCAGTATCCAGCCCCTGCAGCCAGTGATGAGCCTCGATCTCCTCAAGTGAGGCGCGGCGAGACGGATCCTTCTGGAGCATCCTGGAGATCAGACTGACGAGGAAAAGACAGAGAGGGTTATTGATTCAAGGAAAGGATATGAGCTGCTTTGTTTTTTGTTTAACATTTAGATGATCAGCCATTACAGCAACTGAACACAGGCAAAGAATGACCTGATTTAGATCTGATCGAGGTTATCTGTACACAACAACTTAATGAAATGGTTTGTGTGAGTTTTTAATGTCCAGAAGGTTGTTCTGTTCTATTTTTCTTCTCTTCTTAACTCAAGTACATCATCATGTGACACGAGCCGGATCAGATGTTCCAGGATGTGTTTGCAGCTGCAGATCTAACAAACCACTTGGTTGAGGGTATTTACGCCTGCTGCCTTCTAGAGTGTATAAAGGCGTTCATTCAGGAAGCTTTCAGAGCAGAGACTGCATGCAGATACAGCTGTGGTTCTTACACATTTAGACCTGTGTAGCTGTTCTGCACCACACTGAGCATTTTGGCAAGTACTTTTGAACTGCTGATTTCACCATCCTAGGTGTTTATCAGAAATCCCATTGTGTTAATATTTTGTGAAAGTACCAAGAGTCATTCCTACAATATTGTCACAATATTAACATCGAGATATTTGGTGAGAAATATCGTGATGTGATGCTCAGTCCTCGCATTTATGAAGAGCTACTGAGGACATTTCAAAATATTCTGATATATATCAGGATACAACCTAAAAATATTGTGACATTATTTTAAGGCCACAGTGACCAGCCCTACCTCCTGGGTTTCTGAAGCGCTCACCAAGTGAAATGTAAGTGTTTTTAAATCCGACACAGAATGGGGTTAAATAGCTGTTTCATTGTCACAGCCATTAATTATGTTGCAAAACTAGAAGTGACAATGTGGCCTAGAATGATCACATTTTTTTCCAGTGCTTCCCAGCAGTACATAACAATAATGATGATTATTTCATTACATTAACGTGGCTCAGATAAGCAGCACAAAAGGATGGATTAACCTATCAAGCATGATTAAGTTAAGTTAATGTAAATGTGGGGATAAATCAACATGAGTCTTCTAGCTACTGTAACGAGCAGTGGTGACAGAGTTTTGCTCCAGATCTGATGGTTTAGACTGACACTCTAAAAAGCACTGAACAGCCGTCTGTGCACGCATCCCACTGTTCAAACAACCTCACTTTAAGTTTAAAGTTATACAACCTACGATAAAATAGGATAAGATAAATTATTGAAGATGTTTTTTGATTACATTTAAGACATTTTAATACTTTCTTCCACCTTCTCAGGACACCTGCAGATACCCTGCACTGTACCTGCATTTGGATTTCAACAGCAAATGTTAAAAAAAGAGTTTCAGTGTTTTTTGAATGTGGATCTGAAATTTAATTTGGATGTGGTAAACCCCTGCCAGCAATCTATTTCCTTCATTGATTAGTCCTTTGTTAAATCAATAGTGAGCTATCTGGAAAACTGTGTTTTGAGGTTTTTATCTCAGAGTAATGTCATTCAGCCTCCAAAGCTGCAGCAGCAGATCAAACTGTATTGATGTTTACCCTGCAGTGCTGTGAGCTGAGGACATTGTGTGTGTTTTGGATGGAGGTGTGAGGACTGAAAGTGGAGTGAGAAGTCATAAAGTACATGTGAGTATTTTGTTTCTGTGTGCCTCTTATTCAAACCTTGCTCATGGTTCAGGGACACAGATGTTTTTGTATTAATAAAATAACAGCTAATAAACTGGCCAAAGCCAAGAACATTTGGACGGTTTTAGCACAAACTGTATTTGCTGCACAGTGAAGAAGCCTCTCAGACAACTAGGGCACTAAAATTATCCACTGAAACGCACGCTAATGAGATGATTTTACGGTCATCAGTTTAAGACATTAAGACAGGATGACCCACCGCATCTATTCAACAGTGGAAAATCTCTGAGAGAATTAGCTTTTAAATGAAGACTCAAAAATAAAACGTGCAAGACAATAAAATCATGTATTTTACAGATAACACTTTTATTCCTTAAGATGGGGTCAGAGAGGAACCTGTGTTCATCAGTACTCACTCTCTGCAGTCCACTGAAACATGTTCGGGCACGCAGTAGCGACAGTCCAGAATCATGACCAGAGTCTCGCTGTCGTTGGTTTCCTGGAAGGGAGGGACTCCACACACCAACATGTACAGGATCACCCCGAGAGACCAGATATCTGGAACACACACAGAAAAGCACAAAAATTAACCTTAAATAGCTAATCATGTCAGGCCTTAAAATAGCCTGCCATCCCTCTGCTTTCAGATCATATTTAGAATACTGTGAGCCTCACAGATCATAAGGGATGTTTAAAAATATTTGTCCTGTTTGAATTTGACTTGAAAACACCCAGTAGTTATTTTCTGCAGCAGCCTACAGATGAGGTGAACATCTGTTCCTACAGATGTAGATAAAAAGGATCCACCCTGTCTGGATCAAGGTTAGTCATTGATTCCTGTATAACTTTTTTCATTTTCTCCTTGACATCCCCGACAGCGAGATCGGAGGTCAGGGTGCCATTCTTGCTGAGTCCTACATAAGAATACGTGACGATATTCCTCAATGAAATGAAATATAGAGGAAAGTCAGTGCAAAACAGCTGGATATCCGGTTTGATGTGTCTGAAGTGTGAGGGTCGAACTGCAGACGGCTGGGCTTGGTGCTCTTGACCCCTGACTCACACACACACACACACACACACACACACACACACACACACACGCTGACACACACTGACACATTCACACACATTGACACACTCACACACAGGCTTCCTGGTGCTGACCGACAGTGCTGACTGTGTGTTCTTTTCCCTTCTCCTCCTTTTCCTTCCCCTCCTCCCCCCTTCCTCTCTCGTCCTCCGGCAGACACAGTGAGAGGAGGTCCATGTGAACTCAGGACAGCCTGAACCAGGCGAGAACACTGTGGCTGGTTCAAGGAAACACACACATACACACATGCAGAGGATAGGGAGCTGGGGGCTGAAGGCCATAACAAACAGAGGCCTTGTTGTGGTGTATTGGTGTGTTGCTATTCTGAGAATCATCTTGCTCTCCTTCTTTTCTGTGTCTCCTTGTGTTTCTTCCCAAACACTGGAAACGGGAACACTGCAAATTCTGTTCACATCATGTGTTAGGCGTGATGGAACAGTAAAAATAAAGCCAGATCTGAAATCTAATAAGTGCTGCCTCTGCTAAAATCATATTTGTTTCATGAGTCGGTTTGAGGACAGTTATTTTTGAACTTGGCCTTTTTATGGTTTTCTATCTTAATCTTTGATCAGATTTGTCACAGGGAGCACTGCACTCCATATACAAGACAAGTAGCACATTAATCTTTAAAAATATATGGTTGACTGACAAAATGTCCACTTTAACTGGCAATTTGATTATTTTTAGGTTTCTTCACACATTTTGGTTTTCTCCCCTGGCTCTCTTCTGTATTCAGGTCGGATCAGAGTAAAGCAAAGTAATTAGTAAGTATCCACGTGTATTTATTCTTAGAATGTCTATATAATGTTTAACTAACTAAAATAAATAACACACAATTATGTCCCGTTTTTTATGAGCCACACTAGTGGCATAGCTCTATGGATGGCAATGTAAGTCAGACAGTCCACCGCTCTGGTCCAGACTCAATCATCACACCAAATATTGAATGGATTAATATGAAATTTTGACATCCATTGTCTCCAGAGGATGAATTAGCTCGTCTCAGAGTCAATGAGGTTTTTAAAAAAAAATGTTTTAATAGTTTTTCCGTTAAATGCCTGAAATAAGGTCTGTGGTTTAAACAAGCTTTAGAGATGTTCATGGTTTTGCTCTACAACATTAAAAATACACTTGCATGTCTGAAAAACAATGGTTGCTAACAAGTGGCTAAATGAGACCACAGAGGTTGTCGGGAACTTTACACGTCATTACGGCCAACATGGAGACTTATCTACTCACTAGTCTGTCTTTACAGGCCAACTTTAGTAGAATACACTTTAACTTTCCAACACATAGAATTATCAATTTATAGTAAAGTGTGCATAGTATAAGGTAGTAAAAAGCTTACTGGTGATGACTCTGAAGTCATGCGACTGCAGTGTAGTTTGTTTATAGTCTAACATTAGTTTTTCACTCCAAAAACGTCAGTGTCATCAACTTCTGTTTGCGACAGAGTTTATTTTCTACAATGATCCAGTCAAAACTACATTATTCTACTAAATTCCCCATCAGCCTTGGTGGTATTTTTTGTAGAGATCTAATTAGCAAATGTTAGCATGATAGCACATGAAACTGAGATAATCAGAACAGTGTTAGAATAACGAATCATTTTGACATTTATTATCTTTGACTTGGTGACAAAAGTGGAAATCTTGCTATATTTGTCACAAAACTTCCCTGTTATCTACTTATTTTAGAAAAGGATCACATCAAAATACTTTTCTGAGAATATCCGCACAGAGCATTAGATAAGAATATAGTGTGGTTGCTTTCGCAATCAACTTGCCAATTAGTTCACACTATTTAAAGTGGAAACAGACAACTTCCCCCCTAGTGTTGTTAGTGATATTATCTTTGGTGCCGCTCTAGCCAACATAACTGGATCGCTTTCTGTTTTCCTCAGAGTCACAAATAACAACAACACTGGATAAAGTGTGAGTTTATTCCTCCATTTAGTCTACAATGGAGACATGGCTGTCAGAATAATAGCATTGTCAAACAGGGCTTCTAGGGAACCAATCTAAACACTAATGGTGTCATTATTCTATAGCCATTTCATATTACAATTAACATTTACTTCATAACGATACGTTGAAGCAAAAAACTCTCTTGGCAGTTTGAAATAACACATGAAATAGTGCAACATGTTTTAGGATATGGATAATCATTGCATGGCAGAGATCTGCAACTTCACAACACTTGACAGCCGATGATATACAGAGCGAACCTTCAAAACACAATCCAAACACTGCAGTTCATTCAGTTCATATCTTTCCATGGATTCTGACCCGTTCCAGTCCCATGTGTGATAACCATTCAGCCATTGTCCCACATTATACTCATGATGGTCTAAACAACAGCCCTTAGTCCTCAGCATACAATGTACACTCGCGTGCACGCTCACGAGCACACTCATTCCAGTCTCGAGAAGTGTTATGCAACGGGGAGGAGAAGCCGCTGAGTGCTGGGAGTGTACTTTTCTCTGCACGCTGGGGAATATCACACATTCTCACCATGCATTAGTGGCCTGCTGACAGCACAAACATCGACTCCACACACACACACACACACACACACACACACACACACACACTGTTTGTATACACCAGATGCAGATAGGCTTTATCTAATCAATTTTACTATAAAAGTGTTAAAATACAAAAGCTTGTCCACAGAGTTCAGCAGTAAAGAGGAGAGGAGTGAATGATCCTGTGGGCTTTATAAGGGGCTGCCTCTGACGTGCACATTTTCCAGACCATGTATGTCATAAAGGGTCAACAAAACTGGCCCCGTTCAAAAAGGTCCTCCAAGTTTGGACTAAAAACTGTAGCTCCCTTTGACCACACTTGGAGGTCAAAAAAATTATTAAATGGTGCATTCACGTTATCAGTCACTGATAAATGTAAAAAACATGAGCTGGACTGAATCATAAAGCCATTTTCTCATGATCTTGACAAATCTCATTGTTCTGATATGATTATCTTCTTACATAATGATCCTAATAAAGCTGGGAAGCACATGATTATGTTCATGCGGAGGTGCATTTTTCTTTGACAGATATAGGCTTCTTGTAATTTTAATGACTTTAGAGTAGCTCAGTTGGAAATCCCACTCTGATCTGTATAAAATATTACTTATTGGGAATCAGCTGAGGTTCACCGATAAAACCGCTCTTACAATGTTTGTATACTGTCTTAAAAAAGCAATTGTAACCTTGTAAGAAGCTGATTTTTTTGTCCTTCAGTAATTTAGTGCAACCCTCAGATAAAGTTGGGGCACTTGCGGGATGCAGAGTTCAAGTTTGTAAAGCTTTCTTTACAAAATGCTGATATCATCTGGGTGATTTTTTCAAACTTTAGAAATCTCCTCCACAGCCACAGAAGACATTACAAAACAGATTTCACAGGCTGAGTAGTGCTGCTCTACATGAAGTGGTTTTAAAGCAACAGATTTAGTGATAAAATATGTATTTGAAGTACTTCCTCTTTAAGTTTGTAGTCGGAATCAATGAGTCAAGCAATTAATGTCCACATCTTGGTCTTAAAAGCACTTTCATAGGCTCACTCAAATGCTGTTCTCAAAGGACTTATTTATCCTTCGTTGTTAAGCATCTCCCCCAAAGTGGTGTGACTGTTTTGGGATTTTGTTGCTAAGAGAGATAATTTGTTCTCTGGACTGTTTTCATTAACTCCAGCAGGCCTTGTGCTGCGTGTTGTCTTTGCGTGTTTTGGAAAAGTCCTTGTTGATGTAAACAGAGCAGGAGCCTTCAGGTTTATATGAAAACACAGACAAAGCATTTTTGTCTGAGAAACCTCTCCGGTTATCCAACTCTTCCTTGATCTAAAATTGGATGTTTAGGGGGGGGGAACAATCCCCCTCCACCCTGGAACAGAGGAATGAGTGTTGCATGTGGCGGCCAGCCAAAGAGGAGGGATGGAAATTCATTATTCTAAATTAAAGTTTCTGTTGTGGTTCAATACATCAAACTTTGTGGACACTGGGTGACACATCAGAGAGCTCTAACCCAGCTTGACCTCAGACTTCATTGCTCTGACGTATTTTCAATCATCTTCCTCATCTTGTAAATGCTCTTCAAAGAAGAAGACTGACACCAAAACCCATTTAAGAGTTTTAGAAAGCATCTTTTTCTCCCATTAAAACAAATTTTTGCTGTACTGACAAAACATAAAAGTGATGTTGTATTGTCTGCTTAGCTCACTCGACCGAGTAAATAAGACAACTGGATCACATAAAAACAAAATAAACCCTGACATGTAAAGTAAGTACATCATCATCAGCTGCTTTATGTCAAGTTAAAGGGTAACTCCATCCATTTTACACATAAAAGTGTGTTCACAGGTCTTGGGGAGTACTACTGCATATGTGGGGAGAAAAAGTAGTATAAAAGTATTTTGTGGCTCCAGAGGAAGCTGTATGTAGTCTGACAAATTTCCTCCAGTGATGTCACTCAGTGGCAAAGTTGCATTGTGGGCAATGTAGGCGCCAGGTTTTGAAAATTCAGAATAATTCATGGAATAAAAAAGGTGGTATCTCTGGTTCTGCTGTATTAATTTAGATAATTGTTTTTAAATAGTGTTAGAGGAGTGCAATGCTAGACCAGTGGGCTGTTTTTCAAAACCTGGTGCCTACATTACCCACAGTGCAACTTAGACACTGAGTGACATCACTGGAGGCAATCAATCAGATTAAATGCAGCTTCCTCTGGAGCAACAAAAGTCTTTATTGTACTTTTTCACATTTGCAGTAATACTGCCCAAGACCTGTAAACACACTTTAATGTGCAAACTTGGTGGAATTGCCCTTTATTGCTCATTAGGGTGAATCTTTCTTTCTTTCAAATGTCACAACCACATTCAATTGCCATTGACAGCTCACAGTGTAAATAAGGGTGTGGAGCCAACGCCCAGAGAGGCTCCCTATCTGCCAGATGCAGAAGTTCCTCTTACACTGAACACACTACACCAATTAAGGTATTCCTCGCTTCTTATCTGACAGCCAAACTTCTCCATCATAACTCACCAGTAACTGTCATATTAAGACCTTTTTCAGTGAGAGCACAGTCATACTTGTGCCCCAGTTGTATCCAAATCTTAGTAGCTCATCACTTGATCAAAAAAGGCCTTGTGACCAAGAAAAGGACAACAAAAGCATGCAGCATTAGCAGACAAGCATCCACTACAACATCGGGGACAACCTTCAGCTGAGTAAAAGTGATTTCCTGGTCTGTGAACGTACCGTGAAGCCCAGCATTAACACTTTGACCTCACAGACTGTAGTCACATACATGCACTCAGCAATGGGCAGACATTATGTAACTGTAGGCAGTGTTTATCTTTGTCGAAAGCAAGAGGCCCTGTGGAACATCCTGCCTCTCCTCCACATCATATGACTATCATCAAACACACACACCATGTCCTCAAACAGAGCACACATGTACTGTAAAGACTGGAAGCACAGTGAATTAAACAGCAGTCTGTTTATAGGCAAAAGTATCAAAGAGACACAGCAGGCAGTCTATGTGTGCGGGTGTGTGTGTATAGAGAGAGACGGGTTTATGAGTCACCTTACTAAGCTGAGATCACTGAGGGACATCTCTTCCTCTGCGCAGCTCTGGATTATCACACGTACACACATACTGTATATTTATGTGTGTTTGAGTGTGTGGGTGATGGAAGTGTACCTTTTTATCAAAGCGATGATATAATGGTTATTTCCACAAGTTGAGTCATGTCAGAGTAAAATAGAACAGAAAAGTGCACTTGAGTTGTGAAGTGAAGCAGAAAACAGTCTTGCAGGATGTCATACTAACACACACACACACAAATGGATTTAAATGGACGCCCTTTGTGTGGACGCTTTTAGGAACAGGAACTAAGATTAGAAAAAAAGGGAACTAATGCAACTGATGATGAGTCATGTTCAAGTTAAGGATGCATGTGAGCAGTGTTTCTTCATCACCACTCCTTCTTATAACACTGTAATGACCTCGGTTAACGAGCACCATCCCAGTGAGACGATTAGAAGCACACAACATCTCAAGAGAAAAATAAAAATCAAGACCCTTAGTTGCGAAAATAACACTTTCACTGGTTTTTGCAACTCATCCTTCCCAAAGACAGTCATTCCTTTAAAACAAACACTCTAGATGTCCTTCTACAAGAACAGCCTCTTTGTATTCAGTGCAGATGCATTTATAGTCACCAGAATAAATGGCGCCTTAACCCTGCCAAAATCCAGCCTAGTCCAGCTTAGCAGATAAAACCACCAACCTCCCTGAAGCGGACACATGCTGCGTCCCCCACCCCCAGGAGACCTGGGACCAAATCCCCCACTTCAAACAGAAGGCTGTTTCTATAACGTCAAATCCAACCATCTACCAGCCTGCATCACCTCTAATGTCACACAGATCCCAGCAGTACACACCAACCTCTCTGCTACGGATAAACACTGATGCATGGTGCTTTGCCTTTCTGCGATCTATCTCTGTCTTTCTCTTTCACACACACACTCACACATACATAAATGCTTGCTATGCAGTAGGAGAGCCCAGTGGCGAGCTGCAGTGTTTGGTTCTACTGCAGAACGTGCCCACTTGGCTCATGACTGGCTGGCGCGCCTAGACTGACCCAGATACACAGACTAATCCTGTACGGACATACACACACACGCGGACACACAGAGATACATGCAGTACTTTCACACAGGCACAAACACATGCAAGCACTTACAATATGGATGATTATACAGAGTAGGAATATACACAAGAGGAAAGAAGAAAACACACAGGATTAAACATACACAGGGTCGAGGTGACAAATGCGGCCACACACACAGACAAAGTGGTGAATGCGCACACACACACACGCGCGTTTTTTCATGTCATCAGTTTGTTGCTTTTAGAGTTGATTCTTGTCCTTAGAAACAGCACAAGACAAAATAACTTTTCTGCTGTATGACAGAAAGCTGGAGAACAGCTACTAAATAGACCTTAAAGTAAGTTGTTGACTGTGCTATCTAGGTTCAGGTCCTTAATGAGGCCTAATAAGGATCAAGCTGCACCTCAATGTAAGATCGCTCTGTTCAGGGTGGAAAATAAATGGATTACAACAGATAAGTGTCTGTATTCACTTAAATTACGGCTTTATTTTTAGACAGATTTTGATCTGAGAACAGAGTGCCTCTGTTTAATGTTGTATATAACTATGCTATGGCTATGATTTAAATGTGTGAGTGTGTTATGTCAGCACCAGCAGCACATTTAATATAACAGGAAGCCTTCACATACTTGACCTCTTAAACAAAGAGATTCCTACTTGCTGTTCCCCCCTAACTCTGGTGATGGAATGTAACTAAGTACATTTACTCAAATACTGTACTTAAGCACACTCTTAAGGTACTTGTACTTTATTTTTCATCTTTTACACCTTTACACTTCTACTCCAATACATTTTGGAGGCAAATAGTGTACTTCTTAGTCCATTATATTAATTTAATAACTTTAGTAACTGGTTACTTTGCAGATTGCATTCTGCATCAGAGCCAAAGCAGCATATTGTTAAAAATGTATTTATTATTATCATGCTGAATATCGAACCTGATAATCAGCCTGGCCGATAATCGGTTGACTCAAAGTATACAGTGTATGCAAACATTTAAATACAGTATGTATAATTTACTTTTGCTTATACTTTTGATACTATATTACATTTATCACCTGAAAATTGCTTGGAATACTTAAAGGTGCAATATGTAAGAAGTGGCCACCTCTCGTATTCATAGTCCAAAGGAATATAGGGCAGCACATCACCAGTTGCTAACAGCAGCTAGGTCATTAGATCAGTTATCTGTGCATAGCTGGTTAGCATGCTAACTTCTAACTGTTGGTAATTTCAGTTCATTTTTGAAAGTTTTAAAACTAAAATTCTTACATATTGCAGCTCTAAGCATATTTCTTAACAGATACTTTAAGACTTTTACTGAAGTACTATTCGTATATATATCTTCACTTTTACTGTAACTTCAGGGTACTTTTTACAACACTGCTGGTTGCGTCGTTATGCCGGGTGTCCAGTTAAACCAAAGAGTAACTATTTTGCTTGTATTATGTGATAAAAATCTGACTAAATAAACATTGATGTAGTACAAGTATGTATTTTTTGCTTTTCTGTTATGATCTCATGTGAGGATTCTGACCCCAAGCTGGGATCTAGACCAACAGTCCAGTTTCAACAACTTATAGATAGACAACAAATTCTGCTTCTTACCCACAGCTGGAGCATCATACTCTTCTCCCAGCAGTATCTCTGGAGCAGAGTACGCCAGCGACCCGCAGCTTGTGGCCAACATTGTTCCGGGTTGGAACAAGTTGCTGAACCCAAAGTCTGTCAGCTTCACTGCTCCCTGCTGGGGAAAGAACACCACATTCTCGGGCTTCAGGTCCCGGTGCACCACGTGGAGCTGGTGGCAGTAGGCCACGGCACACACAATCTGGGCGAAATGACGCTTGGCAGTGCCCTCAGCTACACCTCCCTCATGGCGAAGGATGTAGTCGTAGAGGTCACCCCCCTCGGCCAGCTCCATGACCAGGTAGAGGGTGGTGGGCGTGTCGATGACCTCGTAGAGGCGAACCACATTTGGATGCTGCACCAGTCTCATACACCTGAAAATAATGAGAAATGACGGTGAAAACTAAGAATATTAGCCTCATTTTTAAAAAGGACACTTTGAAGGAACTCCTTCAGGGACTTTAATCATTATTCTTTACCTCACTTCCTGTAAGAGGTGGCTTGTTGCCATAACATCAAGTTTTGTCTTGTCAATCATCTTGACAGCAACCAGTTGCCCGGTGTTCACATGACGAGCCAGTTTGACCACAGCAAAGTGCCCCCTGCCCAATGTCCGACCCAGATGGTACAGTCCGCTGAGGTCAGAGCGGCTGGGGCTGCTCCTGAGGTCGAGATGTCCATCCTGGCCTGAGGTTATTTCTCCAGAGGAGTCCATGTTTGAAACAAAGAGGGGATGTGGAAGCAGAAGGACTGGGCTGGAGGGCTTCAGGAAGATGGAGAGATAAAAGGATAAAAGGAGATGGAGAATAGTTGTGTCAAGGTGTCGGGGACAGAGGGAGGAGGGGGTGCAGGGTTCCTCACTGCTGGCGAGTTGCCTGTCAGGACAAAGAAAAGACAACACAATAAGACATAATGACAGAGCTGATGATTTTGGCCTTTGGCCCAAAGTGAGAAGGGCTTAGATGAGGTCAGCTGCAGCTAATGCCTCATCCCTTGGAGCACTGAACCATAAATAGATTGATATTTCACATCTTTTGACAAAGACAAAGAGGACAGAACAAGTTATAAATGGAGTCATGAAGACTAGATTACAATGTATAAGATTATATTACAATAAGAAGCGTAGAGGGTAAAACATTCGTTGATTGTCAGGGATGTTAGAGGGCTGTGTCTCGCTCTATCTCAAATAACACCCACCCAGCATAAATGGCATGCAAGATCAATACTGTAACAGGAAACCATAATGTATGTAAGTGTGTGTGTGCTCCCGAAAGTGTGTTTGTGTGTCATTAGTTTTTCTAAGAGGGTCAGAAGGTGGCATTAGACGTGATGATGTCATCATCAGATCATCCCGGGGGGTAACAAGTTCAATATCTTCATCACTGTGGTGGTCATCATCAGCAGCAGCAGCAACAATTACTACTGTCAACTTATCCTGTTCATCCGCATCACTTTCAACACCTTCGTCATCATCATCACTTATTTATCACCACATAGCTGCATCAGCATTAAGGCAACAGCAGCCTCTGACAGCTCCACTGGGCCAAGTGGACTGAGGCGGGCCTCGCCGTGTTAATATTCGCTGATACCCTTCCTGTACAGTCCTATCCGAGCCAAAACACTGCGTTATCTTGCCTACGGGCTGCTACACTTCAGTTAAGGCCAGCTGTTCTCTACTTGGCCTCAACTGCAGTCCCGAGTTGGCACATACGCACGTAGTTATCCTCCGGGCTGCCGCTCCAAACAAGCGCTACCAACAACCTCACTGCCACTGGCAGCAACACGGGAACACACAGCCGCCACCGGAGCAGAGACACAGTAACCCCGACCGGTAACAACTTACCATTGTTGTGCGGATATCCCGTAGCTGCGAGCCGCTCAGCTAACGGTTCTTTCTGCCGCTCCACAGCCGCACAGTCGCTGTGAATTCAGACGTAGAGGATGACAGCGCCGCCTTCCCCGCTTCTTTCATAACACTCCATGTTCTCGGTCCATGTGTGCTCATACTTTTCTCATGACTGCCTGCCTCGGTTCATCCCACAGTCTCGAGCGCCCGCTTCGCACAAACAGACACGCGCGAGACGACGGAGCGGGACGGAACATCTCGTGCGCGGGGGGCATGCACGTACGCGCGCGCGCGTGCGTCCAGCCAGCCTTCTTCTGACGTCAACACATTCCAGCAGCAGCCAGCGGCCGCGAGCCTCTCGTACGCAGTGGAGAGAGGAAAATGAGTGAATGAGCTTCACAAGTCCAGAGAATTATATAACTGAGTGATGTGTTGTTTCCTCTGAACAGCAGGGAGGCACAGCGACAACAACCGCAGCACAACATATATCACAACCTGCATTCTTGAGATGCTTCCACTGTAAGGGACACAGAAGACTCAGAGGACCACGCAGGAAATGAGGATGAAAGCAAAAAAAAAAAAGTTGTTTCTATTTATAACTAGCTCTTAGAAATATCCTGAGGAAAATTCACAGAGCATCTGTCATCTGTGGCCTGCCGTCTGTATGGGGAGTTACGGCGTGTCAAATAGCATTTACTAATGATCCCATCATGTAAATGAAAGTTTGTGTGTCTCTGTGTGGGTTTGTGTGTGTTTACCTATTTCCATGTCCATCTATTTTTTTCCGTTATCCCATACGGCGTCACCTCACACTGACAGTCACATCCCTGAGCTGAAGTTTTCAATGTGTTTTCTGTATCATCTGTAGGTTTAACATGTCAAGCATTGTTATATTGAGAAGTGTGCACTAGAGTGCCTGATGATCTCATCCCAGCTGCTCTTTGTTTCATCTGCCCAGCCAACCTGCAGCAGAATGAGGCCACCTAGTGGTCATTTTATTTATTCATTTTTCTGTCTTTCTTTATTTCCTTCTTTCTTTGATTTACCTGCACCTCACACACACTCATGTGCCAACATACAGTAGTCAAAGGATGTATAGAGTTACTCTGTCCTTCACACACACATGCACGCGGACACACACTTTTCAGACCTAGCTAATGAAACAGCACAGGACAGAAACACAATGCCTGTGATTCTGTCAGCAGTAACCCTAGGGTGTGTAGGCCTATCTTTAACATTGTTTTCTTCACTTCCACTCCTAAATTACTGTTGTTGACTGTCAGAGGTTTGGAGTTGTTTTAGATTTATGACTGACCTTTTAGGTGTCCTTTAACTTGGATTGGATGGTTATTATAGCAGTGTGGCAGTTCACTTTAAGTTCACACACAACATTTAAATGTAAGTGATATGCAGTATGTATTTGGGCCTGTTGTTTTGTAACATGTGAGCCAGTGAGTAGTAGTTGATATGTTTTGATTTTTGCGCCATCAGGTGGTAGTACCCAAAATGACATTGTGGCCCACTTTAAAGGACGGACGCAACTCGGTTCACTAAATTCTTCTCAAAATGAAGTTTACAGCACAAGGAGTTATTAAGTAGTGGCTCAGGTACAGTAAGTCACATTTTCAGAGGGATCTGTTTATATCACCTGCATGTTTTATTAATAATATGGATATTGATAAGTGTATCAATAATTGTAAGGAATTCTTTCACTGGCTGCAACGTTCAGTGTTTCATTGACACCAAACAGATGCAGTAAAGCACATCAGTGAAAAGGCCACACCTGACAATTGAATATATATTTTCTTTATTGTTCACACATTTTCAAATTTTAACATGTGACAAATGAATACAATATAGTCATGACAAAACAATGACAGGAATGAAGTGCAATATAAATTACTGCGCATTTTCTAAAAAGACACCTGATTTACTTAAACATTAGCTATTGGTTTAATATTTCATCCAACTGCATATCCACCTTTCAATAAATTATTCTACTATTTACCAGAACCACACACTGCAGACTCCAATCACACCATACAGTTAAAACCAGATACAAAATCAGACAGAATATTATAAACCTCACAAATACATGATTTATTATGGTTGTAGTGTTGTATTTGATAAATAAAGTGGTAAACACACTATTTTTGTTTCTTTCAATTTGGCCCAAGTAAAAACTATTTCACATAAATATAAGACTTACGTATATAAAACTCATTATAAACATAAATAGGTTAAACCATTAGTTCATTAATAGTATTTTATATTTTCAAAACTAAAAGAGTCACACATGTTTTTAAAGTGTCTTCATGCTCTTTGAGGAGGAATGGCTGCAAATGCTGCTCTCTGATCAGCCTTTTCAAAGTAAACTCTTACATGGTCGAATAATGTGCATTCAGTGCAATTATTTAGTTTTCATCCCGAGGTGACACAGGTCAGGTCCACCCTTTCCCTGGACAGACACATGTTTCTGTCCAGCAGCTGTTCAGCCACAATCACATCAGGAATCCACTCTTTGGTTTCAGGGCCTCTGTCAGCCTCTCTCTCATGATCTCCTTGGTTGAGTATAAGGGCAGGACCAGAATAGAGTGACATGTCAGAGACTCAGGGAAGTGCGTATCGTCAGAGCCGCTCTGGGCTTGAACCTCCATTTGGATCTGGTCCATGCCAAGAATAGGAACCCCTCTATAACCAGTCAGGAACCCTGAGGAACACCCGTGGACAGAAAGTAGGAATCTTAGTTTACATCTTTGCAGCAGCATCATCTGCATCATCAGCTAAAGCACCTCCTTCAGTTAGTTATTTATTTGTATGGTTGAATGAATAGATGATAGTTAATAATAATGGCAGTAAATTAGATTACATTTTCTCCTGACTCAGTCACCTCTTAAAAATGATTGTTTTTGACTTCTCAAACACAGATAACTAACTTTAAGGGAGCAGCATGTAACTAATTACTTATGTCAAGTGTAGCTGCCGTTAGCTAGTTAGCTCAGTTAACTGTGCAGCTTGGCCCAGATTGCTAACAAGTGTTTGTATTTACAAGAGCTTTGGCGCAAGAGGGGCCGAGGCTAACTGGTTAGCATGCTAAACATGCTTTTCAACACAATACATATACATCATAACGTCAAAACTGTTATTCTATCACCTTCTGTTCGAAGTGTTTAATGTTTTCAACCAAAAGTCTTACATATTGCAGCTTTAAGTTGCAGTGGTAATAATAATGGTTAACTGAGAACAATGACATAATCAGGCTGTAAAGAAACACAGGCTAAATCATTTCATCTGTTTAATTTTTACACCTAGGAAATCATTTTTAGAACATAATTTTAAACATGATATATTTTACTTGTTTTGGTTAAAGGCTTCCACAATGAAACACTTGACATTAGGTGGGATACTTACAAAGGAAATCTTTCCTCTGGTCTTCAGTCAGTTCATCAAAAACCTCCCAAAACATCTGTATGTTGGGGTGGCCAGGATGATATTCACCTCCATAAAGTGTGTTCTAGTTTAATTTAAGAAAAATAAAGTTAAAATGTTTGAAATGGTAAAATGTGACGATGCAGTAATTAGTTGCAGAGAAAACAAGAGGAGCTTCAGTTCTGGCCTGTACCTGTTTCAGCTTTGCCCAGTTGTAGACATCTTTGCCCACCAGCACTCCCTGCAGCTCCTCCGGCCGGAACAGCTTCACCACATCTCGGTCACACACCTGGAAGAAGCCTCGCTCGAACTCCTGAAACACGCCCTCCACTGATGTGTTGAAGACGTGATTCACATAGGCGTCCACAAACTCCTTCCTGTTAAGAAGATTAAAGTTTCAGACAGAGCTGATGTGGGTGCAGGTCACATATATCACTAAGATTCAATATTTTTAAAGTCTTACTTATTTTGTCCCGTCACTGGCTTTTCAGGATTCTGGGGATCAAGTTCAACGTTTGTCCCATCCCAGTTTATCTGTTAATTATTAAAAAAAAAAAGAGGTTAGTGATATAACTGCAAAACCTTTGGAACACTGTAACACAGATAAATGAGACAGATTACTGGTGGAGTAAAACACCAACCAAAAAAGACAAGCACATGTCCTCTACGACATCATCTTCATTGTCCAACACATCCTGCAGAGTCCTTAAAAAAACAGAGTAAAACAATTGAGATTTATTAAGCTAATTGAACAGTATTTACAATCTATTGTGACCTTTCAGAATCACAATGTAAAACAATAAATTGGAGTTAATAAGAAGAAGAATACTGACTTTCCAAAACTGTTGAATTCCTTCATGTCCTCCAGTGTCGGCTGCACACCGACAAGCTTCTTGAACAGAGCAAGTGGGAATGGTAGGTATATGATACTCTGGTTGTACAAGGCCAATCCACACAGAACCCCAAACAGGAAGAAGTTTGTCCTTTCCTCCCTTGTTACCTGAATTGATAAAAGTAGAAAACAATTGAAATCTCAGGAAATTGTTTGAATGTATGTATGTGGTATGTGGAAAGGAAAGGAAAGGAAAGGAAAGGAAAGGAAAGGAAAGGAAAGGAAAAATCCATTCATAATATCCTGAGTCTATGGTTCAAAAATATTTCTTCCTGTATAAGGATATATAAGTCTTACTCTGGAGGGAAACCATGCCAGGGTTTTAGGGTCATTAAACACGAACATCCCAAATTTAGGTGACACCATCTCATGAAACACACAGTGAAAAAAGTCTCTTCTGTAGACATCTGTGACCTTCGGGTCCTCATCCAAGTAGACCTGAGAGACAAAAGTTACAATTCTGTTAGACACCTATATGAGGGTAGCTACACAATAATTTGTCTGTGCTTTAACCATCAGGTCAAATCTGAATACTTACTCGAAGTGGCCTCTTGAAGGCACTGTGATGAGTGGCAGCCAGTTGTTCGAGGGTGTCTTTCAAAAGTGACACTCGCCTCAGCTTCAGTTCCAAACGATTAGAATCTGACTTGGGAACCCATCCATAAGGCCACATGAACACCAGCTCTGGAGCTGCTTGCTGTGCAGCATCGATGTTAAAAGCCATTATCTTCGATTGCACATCCATCGCAAATGGGTAGTTACAAAGGATAAGCTGCCGATGATTCTCATCCTGAAAAAAGAACAAATCAGTCGTTTAATATACCAAAATGTACCCTTGATGATCATAGATTTTTTAAATTGGTGGGGTTTTGTTTAAATGAAAGAAACAACAATAAAGAGGGACAATGGGTTCAAAATAGTTTTTTGTCCGTAGGTTTTTACCACATTTGTCATCGAACGCCAAAGCTGCAGATCCTCCTGGAGAAATGTTTGGCTGATCTTCAAACAGAATGTTTTTTCTGGGATTCCCCGACATCCTGTAATCCTTTTGTTGGCCTGTAAAACAGGTATATTTAGGTAGTGTTAGTGAAGTGAAAGATTGGTAGGAAACAGAAACCATCACAGAAGAAAAGTTGAGCTGGATTCAATTTGGTGTGGTTTGTAATTTACATAAAAAAAGACAACTTATACTAACATTGTACATGTTCAGGAGGACCAGCATCAGGTTTTTGACTCCAGAGTCGCGACGGGCCGGCTGAAAAGACAGGATCACTGAGAGGGCCTGACTCCACGCCTCAACATGTCTAACCATGGTGGAGCGCGACAGTGAAGACCACCAGTCCACTGAGGAGGAGACATGGAGATGTGCAGACAGTTAGTGAGCATTCACAACAGAATAGATGTCACAAGTATGGAGTCTGGAGTATGGGGAAAAAAAACTATACCATAAAGATTAAACAATTAGAAATTATTTACATTAACTTAGTCCATGACTTTTGTTATTATTAAACTATTTGATATTATTAAATGAATGCTAATAAAATAAAAATTCAATTTAAAATATATTTCAAGAATTATTTTAAAATAGCAGCAGGAGCTTTGATTGGCCAGAGCCAACACATGACACCTGCCACCACAGCAAAGGGTGGCAGCACTGTGCAACATTACAGCTGGCCAACAAACCAGGGAGGACATTAGTTATTGGTTATTCTAAGGTAGTGGAAACGTTTTGAATGTCAGTCAAATGAGCACAATATTACACGATCCAATGATTAATGAAGCCTCTCAAACATTTATACTGTTATCTCTCTCAGTACCTATGACCTGGCAGCTTTCAACAGAGAGTCTTTGTATAGCAGCAGCGAGTGCTACTGCAAGCTTTGTGCTCTGTTGCCATTTGTGTCTCGGGATCACATGTAGAAGCTCAGTGAGAAGCAAGAAGATCCTTAACCCCTCCACTCCCAATGGTTTCTCAATATGTGATGGAAGCAACTGCAGAACAGCAGCCCCAACCTGTTGAAAAACATAACTTAATAAGTATAAAGTAAACTTTACACCCTTCCTTGTTAATTACTGATCAGATGCCAAACATAGATAGTCACTTTTCAAGTTCATACCTCTGCCGTAACATCATCATTCTTCATCAGTTTCTTGAAAGCACGTTGTGCAAGTGACAAGTCCAGGCCGGAGTACTTTGGTGAGGTCTGGAAATGTTTGTCTTTGCTATGAGGACAAAAAAAATGCATGTAATTGTAATGTAATTCACCAGATACAAGGAAGGGAAGATCATGCACATGATGGTGTTTACCTTTGGTCAAGGAAACACTGATTCACACAGGAGGCAGAGGAGAACAGCTTGTGGATTTCCCTGTGAAGGTTTCTTAGTGTTAGCCAATAACATTGAGAACACAGCTTAAGTAATTTGGAGCTAATTAAAAGTCATAAAACATTGGTCCAATAAACAAACCAATTCTATATTGAGAAAATAAAAACTGCTTACTGTTTGATCTTTTTCCATGATTTTGAATCACATGTTGAGGCCCATCTGTCAATCATATCATCAATAGTGTGCTGTGTTACATTGTTGACACCGTCAGTGTCCTGATGAACTTCCTGTGAGGGAAACAAGACGGAGTTAATCTCTGTTTTAGATAAATGACCAGTTAGTGATATTATTACACCTCCAACAATTATGGTGTGTATTGTTAGTATTTGTGTTGGTACCTCAATAGATGTGCAGGTTGCAAATGAACAGTTTCCTCCTGCGTAGATGTTTCTGATTATGAGACCATTGGTGGTGTCTGAAATAACAATAGAATTAAAGTTATGTCTAGTCTTCAGCTGCACTGTAACATTTCAATCTTTACATGTGCTATGAAACATTGTGTCTTTTTACTCTTGAAGTCATTTGATTGGCTGTATCTTATCACTGTCTATTTCAAAGTTTTTAGCCTCACCCTAGTGGTGGGAGATGACTGGTGTGGTCTACTATAGTACATACAGTATATATATATAATTTCAGCAATTGTGTCTCAGTATGGTTGTTGATTGTGATGAAGGCCTGAGGGCCGAAACGTCAATTAGAGCTTCTACCAGTCCAGTGATCAGCACCTGGTTACAACACCTGGTGTGCGTTACCTATCTATCATAAAGATGTCATTTTAACCATGCCATACTCATGCAGCGATACATCTTGAAACTAGGTTAAGCACAGGAATTTCTAAGCTGTCTTGGGAATGTCAATAAAATTTCAAAGTGTATTGTATTTGCATTTTAAATATATTACTCTATAAATACACTTGACTTGACTTGTCATTCACATTAATTATTTGAGTATTGTAGTTACCTTGTGGCCGTTGAACAGGTAGCGGAACAGACGGATGACTCTCCTCTCCATGTCCCAGCTGGCCTTGCTCATCGCACCCAAAAGTGTAGACCCTCTTGGAGTCCGTTAACACTAATGTGTGATGTCTGATTGAGAAAACAGTTTAGAACAAAGTAAATTTTAATGGCAACTAAGATGTACTACAGCAACCAAGCCCCCATTTACTAGACTATAGCTAGTGTAATAATTTATCTATTGTTGAGTCAGTCACACACCTTTCTTGTATCCTTCTGTGATGTTCTCACATGCAACAAAACTCCCTCAAAATGCATATTTATAGCCATACATTTAATAGCTTTCTTGTGTAAAACTGTTTTCGTTGTCATTTGGAAGTGCAGTTATCTTAAATATATTTAAATTTGTCATTTGTAAGCAAAAGAAAAGTCAAATGAAAGATGTAAAACATTTAAATAAAACTCCAATCATGCTAAAACTGCGTTAGTAATGAGTAGAACTGGCTCAGAATAATTGTTAAAGTTTGTCATTGTACTGTACCGTCCACATGCAATCTTGGTGACTTTTGCCCGCCAGAGCTCTGCAACCAGCCGAGGTCGTAGTTCATCGCTGAATGAGTTGTGCCCGAGCTGTCCATGTTGACCAGAGCCAAATGTGAACACTGCACCATCCTATAAAAGCAACCAGACAATTAAAGTCCTGCTTACTCTGTGAGATGAAAGAAGTTAGTATGTGGTATCATTTTCACAAAAAAGCATCAATTTATAACCTTTTTTAATCTTCCCTCTGCTCAAACATGCGTATCATATTCAGTGTCAGTTTACAGTAATTAATATTCAAATATTAACTGATGACACAGATATGATAATGACACAGAATAGCTCTCCGGAATTAAACCATGCCTGTTTAATTTGGCAGTCAGCACTTTGAATCCCTGAATACATTTTTTAATTTTCAGCGAGGAAAGCTCGACAGTGGAGTGTGCTCAGAAGTAAACCTTTAAACTGAAATCTGTAAGTTGCACTTTCCTTCATTTCCATGTCATTTCTAGAACTGTATGCTTTTCCAGCAATGAAAAGTGGTAAGTAACAACATGAGGGTGCCATGTTTCTTTGCCTTACCTTGGTCAGAGTGACAGTGTGGTCCTTTCCACAGGAAATGTGAACGGTTTTCTTCAAGTTCAGGCAATGAACAGCAGTAGGTGTATGTCTGTCTATAGAAAAGAAATTCAGAGTGAGGTTTAAATGTTAAAGATATATATATATATATATATATTTTAATAAATGTAAGATAAAATGACTAATCGTTCTACCTGTCCTGTCTCCCAGCCCGAGCTGTCCACAGTCGTTTCTCCCCCAGCCGAACACACCTCCAGACAAAGAGAGGGCGAAGCTCTGCTCCCCCCCTGCAGCGATCTGGACCAGAGGGATCGCTGACAGAGATCGGAGGTGTTGGGGTGAATCAGTGCTGGTCTGGCTCTTCCCCAGACCCAGCTGGCCTCTGGAGTCCTGGCCCCATGTGTACACCTGCCCATCTGTGGAGAATCACCATGACTTTGTGAGCTCAATAGTGCTATGTTCAATGCTCTAATCGGCATTCTCAAACATCCTGTATTTTTATTGTTGTTTGTTTTTTCTGCTATGTTATTATAATTCAAATGATCTTTTACCATCCTGTCTCAATACTAGCTGAGGCATTTTTTCCAGCTCATCAACAACAGTTAATAGAATGGTTTACAAAGTCTATACTGGGATTGACTAAATGTATTGAAGAAAGGGGAGCTAACTACATGTATAGATACATATAGGACGATTTTAACATTTTCTGTGCTAAGGGCATCCATGACTGTGATAGGAGCCAACAGAAACTTGCTTTCGGTTCTAATCTACTTTACCTTTGGTCAGGGCAACTGAATGCTGGCTCCCACAAGCAACCTGAAGTACTGGTATCTTACACAAAACCTCTGGTGCCCTGAAACAACAGGAAGCAGCACATAAACACTTGGGCTACCATAATTCAAGAGCAGATTTCACAAAAGAAAAGACAAACAACAAATAAAGAAACTCACATTATAGAAAAAAATAATAAAATTCATATTTTGCATACCTTGGACTGAAAGGAGTGTGAGTTGGGTCCACACAGAGCACGGTGCCCCTCTCAGACAGAAGTGTGACTGTATCATCTCTACAGCTCACAGCCTGAATCTTCTCTGGACATTTCACATACTCTGCGAGTACACAGGCCACAGAAACACAGCAGGTTGTAATGGATCAGTGAAGCAAGAAGAGAACCTCTTTAAGCTAATGACAGAAGGAAGTACACGTGTCACATAAAGACAGAAACACAAGGCTGATGCTCACTCTGTTTTCCTCTGGCTCTTCTCCCGTCTTCGCTCTCATCCATGCGAATTATGGATGCATCTCCATTGCTTTTGACAAAGGCGATCGCACTGTGACCAGCTGACAGATCTGTGATGTGAAAACTGAGGTTTAAAAAGTGAACCACGTCTCCTATTGGGTTAACTCTCGCCCGAAAGCCCTGCCGACAGTCCTCTCCCCATGAAAACATTTTGCTGAAGTGACTCTGACAGACAGAGGGCTGATTTATATGGCTCAGCTCCGTCAGGCAGAAACGAAACTTTATTCATTAACTATGTAAAGTCCAAAACATGACGAAGGGAAAACAACACAGCCAGTGACTCAGAGATAGGAGGGACATTTGCAGTGAAAGGAAAATGAAAGTGAAACTACAGACTACAGCAGTATTGAGACCAGAGGTGCCAGAAATGTTTCCCTTTGAGGGCCAAATGTAAAAAAAAAAAAAAAAAAAAAAAGAATAGTTGGGCCAAAAGTAAGCACAGATTGTATTTTACTGTATTGTTAAGATGGTAACTGGCACAAGGATCCCAAGTTCCATTATTTGACTGACAATAACAGATAATGAGGGATCCTTTTTGTTTGATTTGATGAATACATAAATTGCATTATTCATTATCCAATAAAACACGTTGGCATTTTCAAATTATAATTATTTTCCACACATTTGTAACATTAGTCATTTAATTCATAGGGCAGTTTAATACAAGACAAAACAAAAAATAAGAAAAAATGTCGCAAGAAAACACACAAAAACAGCAAATAAAAAATATATAGGCTATATTATTTTCTTCTTGCTTTATTGTTTTTCAGAGAGCATTTTTCAGAATTACCCAGTTAACTACAGATGAAAATGAGAAAATTTGTATCAGCATGTGCTTTATTTCTTTCACAAGTCTGTGATATTATTCCTGGGTTCCACCACATATATGTCATACACACTTGCACATTCCACAGTATAACCACAAATAGTCACATCGGTGGGGCCCACTAATCAATGCTTTCCTTACCACCATTAAATAACATTACTGTACATGCAGCTTCCTCTGGAGCCACAAAAGACTTAATACTACTTTCACATATTCAGTAGTACTCCCAAAGACCTGTTAACACACTTTAACGTGTGAAATTGGTGGAGTTACCATTTAACGGAAGTATTGGGCAGGATTTTTTTTTATGTACCACAATCAATACTGTTTGGATTCACCCTTTATTAGCAGGGGGCCTATCTCAAGTCTTGAATATTATTCATCAAACAATAGAAGGTAATCCTTACTACGTATGCAGGATACTATATCTCCTAAAGTCATATACTTTATATACATCTGTTGCGTTATTTCCCTTAAACTTATAATAACCCAGCTGACTGTCTGCAGCAGTAAGATTCAGAACTGCTCTTAAGGTTCCAGTGTATTTGTGGTTCTATGAAGTTGTATCAGTTATTCCACAGCTGAGAAGGTGAGAAGAATGTATTTTCTTTATCGCTCCAACAATAAAACATTTACATATAACGAACATACACAGTGAGTATAAATGTAGATCATTCTGGTTTACTGTATGCAATTATTCTGTATGTAACATTTCTGGTTCAACTTGGCCCCAAAATAACAAACTCTTTCACACTCTTTATCCCCTGAGGAGATGCAACACCTGTAAAAGGCAACTTACTTAAGACTGACTTGCAATTTATATAGTACAGTATGTACTATTTATATCAGTTTATTCACTATACACACACATCATCATCATCATCATCATCATCATCATTATCATCAAAAAGACTTTAGAAACCTTTGTTTTTGCATATACAAACACACATTAGCAATAGCTACAAAGGCTGCTCTTTGTCATCCATTTATAAAGTGCTCTATTGCAATGTCCACTTCTCTGTACAGGTGCAGTGAATAGTTGTGGTGCAGCTCCACCATCACTTGTAGATATTTCCGTTGTTGGTCAGGGCCTCTATCAGCTTGGTTTGCATGATCTCTTTAGTTGAGTATAAGGGCAGCTCCAGGGTTGAGAAACACGTATGTGTCTGAGGGTAGAACTGGTCGTAGGAGAGGTCCTGGACTTCGACAATTTTGACTATCATCTTGACATTTGCGATGCCAAGAATCGGCACCCTTTCAAAGCCTGTCACAAACCCTAGTAGAGGAGAAGTGGTGATCGGTGAGTTTCACACTTTTTAATTTCATTATTTTTGTAACATCCTTATCTATGTGCCACCCTTCCCTCTAGACAAAATAGGTGATGAAAACATAATGTAGTTGCTGCTAACTAGAGTAGTTATTTTATTGATCCCAAACAACCACTATCTAATGTGTGAGGGCATTTTCTCACAAACTTATCCGATGACGAGTATACAGAACAGCAAATGCAAAAACTATCATGAAGCATCAAGATAAAGGAAGCTGCTGAAATAGCTCATTTCAATGTATATGTGTAAAGAGTATGGCTGTCAAGCAATTAAAAAAGTAATCTAATCCATTACAAGCTTTGTGATTAATTAATCATAATTGATCGCATATTCCAATACCGTAAGCATGCAATGCAAATGGATTTTGGTATTTGAGTGATAATGAATAAATGGACATTCTAAACTTTAAAGGAGGTGATATTCAAAGCTTGAAGTTCTCTGATGGTTAGAAAATTCCTTTCTGCATAAATTGCACAAAACGGTGCTCCTGTCAACAGCTCCATCTGGGTGTTTTTTTGAAGCCCCACTCCACTGTGTTTTGGTATTTTTGTGATCTTTCCTGACAATGTTTTATAACTTTTGACAATTAAAAAATTGACAATTTCGCTGAAAGCTGTCGCCAAAATGGAATGGACCACAGTGAAATCTGGGACTTTGATGTCATCCACCAAGCTTCGCCTTTGGTGTGAAAGAGTGGCATGGCTCCCATAAGAACAGGGTCATTGTAGTGAGTGTTGTACAGGTTACAGTTTGACCATCCCTACTACTAAAGAAGACCTCATGTTTGAGTGACTGCTATCACTATCCCTGCTAATATCCATGCTATTGCTATCCATGCTAAAGTTGTTAATCATGCTGAAACGAGAGCGTTTGGTAGCTTTGGTATAACATCTAGCTACTAACCACAGGCCATTCTCAGTTTGAGAAAGAACGTTAACCGTTTGGCAGTTAGAAACACTGGCTGGAGTTTCCATTCAGTAGACCTGTGCTCAGCACCCTTTAAATATTTGCCTCCATGATCTTTACAAAGCTGCTGTGGAACGTGTTCATGTGTATTTTTTCTGTAATTAATAAATCGAAATTAATGCATTATTTTAACTGCCCTAGTAAACAGTATTTTTTAATATGTTAAAATCAGGTACAATACTTACAAAGGAAAGCTTTCTTCTGATCCTCATTTAGTTCATCAAAAACCTCCCAAAACATCTGTATGGTGGGGTGGCCTGCATGGTACTCCCCCTCATAGCTTGTGTTCTAAAAACAGTGAAACAGACTGTTACAATTACATCTGTTACAGACAGTTATAATCATTTGTAGTGTTCAAATAAAGAAGGATGTGATAAATCAGACACAGCTTCAGAGAAAACTGGACTATAAAGAGATCTGGTTATAGACAGTACCTGTTTCAGCTTTGCCCAGTCAAGCAAGTCTTTGCCCACCAAAACTTCTTGCAGCTCCTTTGGTCGGAACAGCTTCACCAGATCTCGGTCACACACCTGGAAGAAGCCTCGCTTGAACTCCTGAAACACGCCCTCCACTGATGTGTTGAAGACGTGATTCACGTAGGCGTCCACAAACTCCTTCCTGTTTAACAGATTAAAGTTTCAAGTCAGCAAATACCGGAGATCCACACATCTACTAAATGCACCACATGCACTTCCGAAGATAGGGGTCCTCAATCAAAACAATCAAAACAAAAAGATACAAAAGATAAAGATTGATGAGTCTTGAAGTAGTATGGGAGCATGGGAGTTGTTGTTTTCATTGTAATCAACCACCATTGTTAATGAGAAATCCATCTACTATGGAGTAATGTTTTTTTCAGTTTCATTCACGTTATTTTTAGTCACATTCACAGACTTCCAACCTTGCTCTGGGACTCTTTCCCTGAAGTCATAGCAACAAGCGACCAAATGAAATCCACTGTTACCTTGAATAAAATTACAAATTTCTTTGGGTTTGACCCTTTTTGGAAACAATTGGAATGAGACCACAATAAAAGAATCTTACATTTTAATGTTACATATTATATTGTTTACTTATTAACTGCTCTGTTCCCCTTTATTTCAATAAGACTGACTGAAATCCTATCTTTCAGTAAGGCATCCTCCTGTGGAACCTGATAGCTTCATTTCCTCCTACAAAACGTACTTGTGGTGTACCTCAAGGGTCAATTTTGGGTCGCATTCTTTCTCTTTCACCCTTGGCCACATCATTAGCAGATATACTATTTCTATGCAGATGACATGCAATTATATCTTCCGTTCATCCCCTCTGATAGTAGCAGTTTGGTTGTACTAAAGAATTGCTTTGAGCATATTAAGTGTTGGATGACTTGTAACATTCTCCAGCTTAACAAGTCTGAAACTGCGTTCACTCTTAATGCACTCACAGTATCACACAACTTTGGGTCATGTTAAAACAGTCCTTACTTGTTTTGACTTGTCACCGGCTTTTCAGGATTTTTAGGATCAAGGTCGACCTCTATCCCATCCCAGGTGATCTGTTGATCAGTTGAAAGAAAGAATAAGATAGTGATAATGTGATAATTGATTTTTCAGGTGGATATCATGAAAAGGATAAATAACATTTTTGCCACTGTGAAACACCTACAACAAAATACATGTCCAGGTTTTCTAAGTCGTCATCTTGGTAGTCTTCCAGGATGTACTGCAGACTCCTTAAAACACAAAAAAGGAATAATATTTAAAATTATCAAATATAATGTCCAGTATTCTGAGCAGAAAGTCAACACTAAAACCAAATATTTGTCTTTTCAATATACATATATTTCCTCTTACGCTCCAACAAGTTGGCTGAATTCCAACAAATCCTGCAGTGAAGGCTTTACACCCAGCAGCTTCTTGAACAGAGCCAGTGGAAAGGGTAGGTGAATGATGCAGCCGTTGTATAAAGCCAATCCACACAGAACCCCAAACTGGAAGTATCTCTGGTCCTCCTTTGTTGCCTGGTGTTGAATATAGGATTAATGATTTATATGTTTTTCGATGAGGTAAAACCTTCAGTTATATTGTTTATACAGTATATTGTTCCATTGTTACGTATTACAATCGGAGGGAGAGCCAATAAATCAAATACATTTTTGAGTCTATTGTGCAGCAATTATTTTCATGTATGAGGATCTAAATACTTACTTTGGAGGGGAACCATGCCAGCGTTTCAGTGTCATTGAACATGAACATGCCAGATTCAGGTGACACCATGTCGTGAAAAACTTTGTAGAAAAAGTCTTTTTTGCAGAGATTATCGATTGTTCGGTTTTTATCAAAGTAAACCTGGAAGACAAAAGTGCACAAAATAAGCCTTGCGGCTGAAACAGTAGTTTATACAAGAACATGTGACTTTGGCCATGCTATGGTTATCAGATGAAGTCTACACATTTACCACAAGTGGCATCTTGTAGTCAGTGTGATGAGCAGTAGCCATTTGTTTGAAGGTGTCTTCCAAAACTGCTGCTCTCCTCAGGTCCATTACAAAGAACACATCTTGAGGTAGTGGGAATCCATATTCAAATGGCATACTGCAGATGATTTGATAAATTGTTTCCCACTGAAATAAAATATAAAATGAAACATTTAATTTCTCATAACTTATTCTACCATTTTTGTGTTGTGCACTGCAATAGTCCACCCTGACAGTATTGTGTGTAACGGCTCATGAAGAAGAATTCAAGGCCTGATTACCTTGGTGCTGCTAGCATTCATATCAAAAGCTATTTTCTTTGACTGCAGATCCATCACGATTGGAAAACTACAGAGGATGAGTGGCTCTGCATTCGCCTTCTAAAAGGGAAAAATGTACACAGGGTCTTCACATTTAACAGAAAATTTAAATGGCAACTATTGAAAAAAACATTGTCTGAAAAGAGAGGACAGAAATAAAGGGCAATGGAAGGAGGCAATGACTTGGCAGCTATCACAAAGTAGATTTAAACCCACGATGTACAGAGACATGGCCTTTGCTCATAATCTAATAAACCATTTGTTTTTTTACCTTGTGTTTCAACCTTGAACGCCAAAACCGCAGATCCTCAAGAAGAAACTCTTTGTCAATCTTCACATTAAAATCACTTTCTGGCAACCTTTGTGGTTCTGCAATCCTGCTGTTGGCCTTTAAAGCAAAATATGTTTTATGTATTAGGTGAAACGTTCAATAATATATAACAATTACAAAAAATACAGGAACAAGCCATACTAACATTGTACATGTACTGGAGGACTAGCAGCAGGTTTCTGACTCCAGAGTTGCGAGGTACAGGCTCAAAGGACAGGACCACTGAGAGGGCTTGCTTCCACACCTTAACATGTTTAACCATGGTGGAGGGCGACAGCAAGGACCACCAGTCTCCTGAAGAAGACAACATGAAGATTTGTTGGATATCTTTAGGAGGAGGAGCTGTGCATTACTTCCTGTTTAAAACTGATGCAAAAAAAAGATTCACAACTGTCCGTTGTCTTGTTTTGCAGACAGTTTTTAGAACTGATTGAGGCCAGCAATCTGAATCCAGCATGGAATGGCGGAGTCCGTCACTAACAATAAGAAACTGCTCTACAGAGAGGTAACTTCTCAGTGTAAATCCACTGAATGACTATTTGTACGATTTGTATTTATGACAGCATTATGTTGCTTTCATTGTACAAAGTGCATTTAATCTAAACAAACAGAATCCAGATATTATGCAACGTTTGGAGGTGACAGTACCTATGACCTGGAGGCTGTCATCAGACAAGCAGAGTACTGCAGCAGCGACTGCCTCGGCAAGCTTTGTGCTCGTTTGTTGCCGTTTGTGTCTCTGGATCACATACAGGAGCTCCATGAGAAGCAGGTGGATCCTCAACCCCTCCACACCCACTGGCTTCTTATCAAGGGAAGGAAGCAAGTGCTGGACAGCAGCCTCAACCTGTCAGTTTAAAAACAGTGGTGCATGGTCACTCATCAACCAATGACTGGATGGAGCAATGTA
This sequence comes from Pagrus pagrus, assembly GCF_965226575.1. Lineage (NCBI taxonomy): Eukaryota > Metazoa > Chordata > Actinopteri > Spariformes > Sparidae > Pagrus > Pagrus pagrus. The sequence continues at coordinate 29,409,784 of NC_140194.1, forward strand.
GAGTGCATGGTTCACTGCTCAGGGTGGTGTTCAGAGAAAATTACAATTGGATCATTTTCTAAAAGCCTAAGACAAATGCATACAGCCTGTTTTCAGAAACAGGCCTTCAAATGAGCCATCAGGGCTTCGGTAAGGTAGTGATGTCACAACTATACAGTCATTGCCATCAGCCACACCCCCAGCACAGCTGAGGTTGCAAAAACACTGGCAGAACTAATGCAAAAACACAGTGAGCAGCACCTGTTCAGGCTTATGAGAGCTGACCAATCAGAGCAGCTTTGGTTTCGGGAGGGTGGCCTTAAAGACACAGGCACTAAAACGGAGCCTTCATAAAAAATGGTGAATAGAGGTGCTGCAGCAATGAACAGTATGAGAACAATTAGGTGTTTTTTAAGCATTAAAGCAAAACAATTTCTAGCAGCCACCCTATTCTTACAATGCATAGCATGGGATCTTTAAGCAGACAGTGCATTTAGAAAAGTAAGACAAATATTCTAAGAAGATAACTTCATACACATTTCAAACATTTCAGTTACATACCTCAGCCAAAACATTGTCCTTTTTCACCAGTTTCTTGAAGGCAATTCGTGCAAGAGACAAGTTCAAGCCAGAATACTTCAGTGAAGTCTGGAAATGTTTGTCCTTCCTAAAAACACAAAGAAGAAAAAAATACAATTCGGCACAATGGTGCTTTGAGATAAATACTAACATCTAGGAACTGTGATCTTTTTTGAGGCAAAGTTAATCACAATCCATCCAACAGTTGTGGAGATATTTCAGTCTACACCAAAGAGGTTGACTTACTATCTACAGGCAAGGGTGTACAATAAATGTGAAAATTCACCAGATTAAAGTAAGTGCTGAAAATTGTTTACCTTTGTTCAAGGAAGCTTTTATTCACACAGGATGCAGAGGAAAACATCCTGTGAATTTCCCTGTGAAGATTTAACATTTTTAGTCAACTGACAGAAAAAAAAGTGTGTATTCTTTTGATCCAATTGAAATATTCCATTCCAGTCATAAAACATCAGGATATTCAACAAAATAATTGCATAATAAAAAAAAAATGCTCATGCGTTATAGCTTCTTACTGTTTTATCTTTCTCCATGACTTTGAATCACATTCAGCAATCCATTTGTCAATCATGCCATCAAGACAATGCTGTGTTACATTGTTCACACTGGCAACTTCCTATAAAAGAAGCACACTGAGTTAGTGTTCACATGATTATACCTTCAACCATCATGGCTTGTGTTTTATGTATTTGTGTTGGTACCTCAGCAGACGTGCATATTGCAAATGAACAGTTTCCTCCTGCGAAGATGTTTGTAACTTTTGGATCGTCAGCAGAGTCTGGAACAGTGATGGAATTAAAGTGTAATCTCTGTAATGAAATCATTTCTTGCATTCACATTTTTAATTCATTTATTACAGAATTGTGGTCACCTTGTGGCAGTTGAACAGGTAGCGGCACAGACGGATGACTCTCCTCTCCGTGTCCCAGCTGACCTACTTCTCCACGCCCAAAGGAGTAGACCCTCTTGGAGTCTGTCAGTACTAATGTGTGATGTCTGAGTAGACAGAATATCACAAATAAATATTTTATTGAGGGAAATACTCTTCAAAACATAATTCATGTAATCTTTGGTTGTCTGTTTAGAAGTTACAGTTTAGTAGTCAACCCTGGTTTCAAAAGACAATTACAGCATCATCGGAGATTCTATCTTTTTCCAAAGTAATACTCAGACAACTGCCAGTGAACTGCCAGACAATCTAAACTCATTGTTATAGTGTCTCCTGTGTCTTCATGATTGTTCTGACGGTATAATAAAACAATGAACAGAATATCAAAATCTACAGGTACATAGTCTGACCCAGAGTGATGGAGTGTCTTTATAGTTCTCTATATAAACACACACGTTTCTGTGTCATTTGGAACTAATTGAGAAACACTGACATGGTTTCAAAACAACTTTTAACCAGGAGCCGTACATGTTGAAACTGCTACAACTGAAATGGGGAGAACAAAAAATACAAAAATAAAAATAAAAGGTGATCTACTGTACCGTCCACATGTGATCTTGGTGACTTTTGCCCCCCAGAGCTCTGCAACCAGCCGAGGTCGTAGTTCATCGCTGAATGAGTTGTGCCCGAGCTGTCCATGTTGACCAGAGCCAAATGTGAACACTGCACCAGTCTGAGGAAGCAAACGGAGTTAAGTGGTTAAAGTCCCATTATCATTCACATTTACAAATCTGTGGGATCTAAGTTGTACAAATTATTTTTTGTCACTCGTAGTGCACACCATCGTGGTCGGACTACAGGAACACATGCTGGCTGAGACTTCAAGTAGCTTATCATGATGCCTTGGTAATATTACTAAAGAGCCCTTCTGTGGATGGACTAGTGCAAGTGAGATGTTTGTCGCTGCAGGAGTCAGTACTTTCCAAACTGAATTGAATTGAATTGATGAACCCAAAGAGAGTTATCATCTAACTCAGCTTTATGTTATAGTGTCTTTCAGCTCATTGTTTTGGTTTTACAGAATGACACTTTACTGTTTTGGCTCGGACTCTCTGCTCTCATTGACACTGTTTTGTGGTAACAACATGAGAGTATTAAAATGATAGGTATGCAAAATTGTGAGTAGTTACTAAGAAATGATTATGGGGAGGAGTACAGTATATGGCAACTAGAAGAATATTTAGTAACTACCAAGGTTTTTGTACTGCACTAGAAAGTATTACCAGGTTTCTGTGTCTAACCTTGGTCAGAGTGACAGTGTGGTCCTTTCCACAGGAAATGTGAACAGTTTTCTTCATGTTCAGACAATGAACAGCAGTAGGTGTATGTCTGTCTATAGAAAAGAAATTCAAAGTGAGGTTTACGTGTTACAGAAATATATATATCTATATATCTAATGTAAGATAAAATCGTTCTACCTGTCCTGTCTCCCAGCCCGAGCTGTCCACAGTCGTTTCTCCCCCAGCCGAACACACCTCCAGACACAGAGAGGGCGAAGCTCTGCTCTCCCCCTGCAGTGATCTGGACCAGGGGGATCGCTGACAGAGATCGGAGGTGTTGGGGTGAATTGGCACCGAGCTTCCTCTTCCCCAGACCCAGCTGGCCTCTGGAGTCCTGGCCCCATGTGTACACCTGCCCATCTGTAGAGAATCACCATGACTTTGTGAGCTGCATAGTGCAGTTTACAATACTGTAGTCTGCTTTCTCAAACACTTTACTGACATCTTAGACTACAGTGTTTCCATGGACTGACCCATTAAACCCTGTGCACTGAAGGGCAGAGCTACACTTCTTGACAACAGCACAGGTAGCATGTAGTTGTTGGAAGGTGTAGCCATAATTTTCAGCACTTAATTTATCTACTTGTTTTTGCATGTTTCAAACTGTTGAGGAGTTTATTTAGCAGCCACTAGCCCTCTCTACCTCACTGTGTCCACTCATCTGCTCTAAACAATCCAACAGAGACTCCTACTGGTGAGAAGGTGTAATGACATTCACAGTGCCACTGTTTGTAAACACAACACACATGACTTTAAAGGGCCAATGAGCTGATCTTTGAACTCTTAAAGGATGAGTTCACCCAAATTACAGACACATAAGCACACTGAAACAATAAAGTTTGGGTTTTTTTTTTGCAATAAAGACAAAGAAGAGAACATCATTTCTCAAACAATATTAATCAGAATAATCCACTAACATCTTTGTGTGTAAAGGAGATGCTTTTTCATTTATTTCCTTTTGTTTTATAAAGGTTCTTGTGCATGTAAATGATCTTGAAAGATAAAAAAAAAGGTCTGCACCAACAGAGGCTCCTCCCTTCCACAGAAAACACTGCTCCTGAAACACCTAGTCAGTAGTCTCGCCTTTTGTTCCGAAACATCACGCGACATCACGCTGAGTCACCTAGTTTGGCACATACTATTACTTTAGTACAGCTTCTCTGTTGGTGTTAGTGGTGCTTGCTCAGGCGTATGAGAAAACTGATGTGTTTTTTGAGCATTAAAGCACGTAAACCTATTCCAGCAGCAAGCCATAAACATAAAATGATCAACCTGAAAATGAGCATCTCTTCAGCACTACAAATTAAACTGTCAGAAAGGCAAAAAGCTCAGACACAAACATCTATACACTTATGGCACAATAGACCCAAGGCACCTTACTGTACCTTTGGTCAGGGCTACTGAATGGTGGCTCCCACAGGATACCTGCGTTACTGTGATGTTGCTCAAAGCTTCCACTGGCCTGAAGAACAAGAAACAGGAAATACCGCAAGCTAAACAGCATGTAACCAAATGCAGATTACAAACAATTTTGGATCATTCTATACATTTTCTTGCAAGTGTAGGACATTGACAGCAGCTCTTTCTTACCTGGGGATGTATGTGTGAGCTGTGTCCACAGACAGGACGTTGCCTCTGTCTGACAGCAGTGTGACTGAATTATCCCCACAACTCACAGCCTGAATCTTGTCTTTACATTTCACAAACTCTGAGAGTGAAACACAGCAGAGGCATGTCACCATTACTGATAATAATAACTTCCTTTTTTAAATGCTTTGTAAGCACCAGGTTGAGTTATTTAATATAAATAAGTAGAAATATGTGATGATGCTCACTCTGCTTCCCTCTGACTCTCCTCCCGTCTTCGCTCTCATTTGTTCTGATGATGAACGAGTTTCCATTACTTTTGCAGAAGGCCAGCACGCTGTGACCTGCTGACAGGTCCGTGATGTGATAACCGAGGTCTGAATACTGAACCCCATCATCAGCATCATCATCATCACCGGTCCGACTGTCGGTGAGTGCGCCGTGTTTGAGCCGAAAGCCCCGCTGACTGTCCTCTCCCCATGAAAACATGCCGTCATCCGGTCTCCTCAGGACGCACAGCTGACTTTTATCAACCCAGGAACGAAACTGAGAGGACACAACCCTGCACGGTGCTGAGGAGGGGAAACAAAACCTAAACACACCGACACTGTGGCTTTAAGGAGAAACGAAAGTGAAACTGTTTGTTCACGAACGTTCCATCACAGTGGAGTGTTTTTTAAAGGTAATTTTTTTTAATGTCATGTTGCATTACATTTATAATTTGTTCACGTTCAAAGTCATTAGTCGTATTGACTGGGTGGATGTGTGATGTTTCGGTGGAGGAGGACTGATGGTCCGTCTGTTTCGTTTCAGCACGGAGAAAAGCTGAAAAGCATCAGGAGGAAGTGACTGAGTTACCTCAGCTCAGTCTGCCAAGTGGGTCCAATATCTTTGTTGACTGGTAACATGTACATGTATAGTTAAAATCTGATTAAATGAACAAAAAACACAAAGCTCATGAGAGATAAAGTGCACTGCAGTAGATATAGTGTCTCTAATGAGCTTCAAAATGTATACAGCAGCTTTAATTTGTGCATTGCAGTAGTCATTTCCCACCATTTTCAACTGGCAGCTCATCCTGAAGCAACTTTAAGTGTTAAGAGTCCTCATTGAACTACCAAACACCTGTAGGTTACTGTGTGTACTGCTACAGGCAGCCAGAATATTCAACACACGGTGTATTCAACAGTCCAAAGGATCACTGGACAGATTATACTGTGCATGTGTTACCTGTAGCTCTGTTGCATTGTTAAACCTACCGTTTCGTTGTTATTACAGAGAAGTAATTAAGTCATTTTGTTCCTGTTGTTTGGCTCATTTGTTTGTGGGTTAGGATAACCTCCAAAACATGCACAGTATGGCACGATAGGGTCAAAGGGTATAAACTTTGTAAAAACCCTCTGTTGCTGTTCTGAAAGTGAAATATAGTGAAGTTAAGTTAATCATTTCATTTCAAGAAGTTGATTATATTATGCCAGTTTATTGTGAAAGACACCAACATAGTGTTGTCACAATAATGCAATTCCTAACAACTGACACATCATTGAGGGCATAAAGTTTCAGATTTTTAAGAAAAGATAATCAATCAATCAATCAACTTTATTTATATGGCACTTTTCATACTGTACGGTAACACAAAGTGCCTCACAGAGGTTAAAAACAAAACAGAACAAAACAGAACAAAACAATACAAAACACCATGAAGACCACAAACCTCCCACCCCCACAAACATACACACAGATACACATTTACATACACACTCACACACATACACAGACATATGGACAGACATACACACCCACACACAAACATACACACACCCACACACATACACTAGCTGTTGCTAAGGAGACATGGCTGGGCACCGAAATCACAGGTGAGGAAGAAGCTACCTTTGGGGGCCATGCACACCGAGAGGAATCATGGTCCATGACTGCAGGGGCGCCACCACATAGACCCCCTGAGCCCAGGCAGACAGGAGGCTCCACACCAAGGTGTAGAGCTCTCTAGCCACCCGGGCCAGGGCCATCCACGGGACAGCACCCCCATCGGTGGACCAGAAGCAACTCCCGGTGTGGTAGGCCCCCAGGAGGAAACACTGGAAGATCGAGGGGCTAAAACAGTAAAATAAGATAAAAGGTATAGGAGCTAAAACTGAGGGAATAAAACAATAGAATGTATAAAATAGACCATAAGTAACGACTAAAACATTGAAATAAAACATTGAAGTAAAACAATAAAGTAATAAAACAGGATAAACTAAGCTAAAAATAAAAATATAATAATAATAATAATAATAATAATAATAAATAAATATGTAAATAAATAAATAAATAATAATAAATAAATAAGGATAGTAATAAATAATAATAAAAAAAAATGTAAGAACTTAGAAAGAGTTAAATGAGTTTAGTTAAAATAAGTATAACAGGGCTCGTGTTCTGTGTGTTAAGCACAACAACGTCAGAGTTCATTTCCTTCTGGAGGAGGTGGGGTTATGTAGGCACTACAATGCTGCATGTGTCAGCCTGCTGTAGGAGAGGAGGGTGAAGCAATGAAGCTGGTATTGGTACTGTGAAAAATGAGCATAGGAATGGTTTCAAATATTGATTGAAACTTCTGCACCACTGCTGAGGCCTAACAGACCCCTTTACTTCAATCAAACCAAATCTAATATCGAAACATTTAAATCCACTAGATCCAAATTTATTTAGGATTCGCATCAAATTGTACTCACTCATAGAAACCAGCCTACTAAATATGCCTGATTTGTTTCATCAACATCCATACATTATTTCCTGAGAAATTAACCAAATCACTCAATGTTAAAGGTGCAATCTGTAAGAATTGGGTAGCTATCAACTACAAACTACAAACAAATAGGGGCAGGAGTGGACTGAGTAGGGAATGCTGCCGGGGAGTGTTGCCAGAATGGGCACCAGAACTGGATCTGGACAAGTGAACATGGCCACACCGGTACTGAACACAGCCGTCGAAACAGACAGAGACCAGTGACTCCAGAGAAGATGAAGACATGGTGGATTCAGGCGGAGACAGGAGAGGCTGGAAGCAGGAGAGGAGTGAGAGGGAGGTTGGACATCAGTCAGCACTCACCTCTGGACACCTGAGCTACACTATTGGACTAATGCCTCTTTTGGTACAATGTGGTATTGTGAGACAGGCAGGGGGGCTAGCTTGTTAGCATGCTAGCTTCAGTAGATATCCCTGAACACAATACATAGATGTCTTTGACATAATGCCAGGACTATTATTTCTTTACTCTCTGTTGATGATTTTAGTTAATTTTCAAAAGAGAAATTCTCACAGATTGCACAGATTCCTTTATCTGTCCCTTTGTCCTGATCGCACCAAAAGTTAATGGGGTTTATTCTGGGCCGAGATCCATCCTACATCCAAGTTTTGTGGAAATCTTTTCAGTAGTTTTTGTGTAATCCTGCTGACAAACCAACCAACCAACCACCGGACATGGTGGAGGTAATTAAAATAATATGAACACACCTGATGTCCATTGAGCTAGGCATTCAGTCTGATTCAACACATTCAAACAAATCTTCAAATTAAAAAACCATTACATTACAAATGAGTGAATAAAAAATTGTTTGAATTTAAAGGAGACATAGTGTATGTATGAGCGTTGTGTTCAAGACCACGGATCATTATTACCAAAGGAAAACCAAAACCCAACAAAAATGAAAAATGAAAATAAAAATGTGGGATTGATGCACCAGTTGGACCTCTCAAATCATCTCAAAGAGTTTATCTTGAACTTGACTCTCAAGTGTCAAGTTCACCTTGAAAGATAATGACAGTAATTGCCCACAAGGTGGAGGTAGAGACTGGACCAAGAAAATGTTACAAAACATCCAAGTAAATCATGCTGAGATCCTGCACTGCTGACAAAAAGGTGATGTGTTGACAAAAAACGCTCATGTTTGGTGTGTAGGAGCTAAAACTTCTCTCACAATCTCTTCTCTTAAAGATCATACTAATGTTTTCCACAGCAGTCAATAGGAGCTAAACGATGACACAACATGTGAGATACTGCCTGATTGACTCTCTGCTCATTATTCACTTCCAACCTGTCTCCATGTGCCTGTTAATCACCCTCGTGACCTCTGTGACCCCTGCAGTGCATCACACCGGCTGCACAAGTGACCTTCACGGTAGACATTCTCTCTTCTGTCTCTGTTTGCTTTCCTCTGTCAAAGCCAAACGATGAGGCCACAGGCAGTTTGAATACAGAGGCACAACCTGTATTCTGTATTAATTGGTCGGATTGGGCACAATATATTGAACATCTACAGAGTTCTGTAATTATTCTGTCTTAGAATAATGTGATCTTGCCTATTTTTGCATCCCGTTGAATAAACGATCCCTACACACTCATGGTAAACCCAGAAGACGGGTGGAGCTATGGAGGGAATTCCCAAAATACATGAACCAGTAAGAGTGATAAACAGGCAACATCAATCAAGCTCAGTCTACAGGTGGCACACCCACACTGTCCTGCTGCATTCAGATCAAAATTCCACCAGCGCAGTATACTTGTGTGGTGTGACTAAAAACTGTTGGACAGGGACCTGTGTTGGTTGGGTTGTCAGAATGGCTCGTGGGCTAAGTTGTAAGTTATACAGCCTTTTACTCCCATTGATGTCCGTTACTGTTGTTCTCTTGGCTTCACTGGAGAGGATAATCATGTTGGAAGTGATTCTTCCACCAGCCTCTCATTCCTGTCATCTACCACTGCCAGAAACTGTCAAAGCATCAGCTCAGTCTGAGCTGCAGGAACATCACCTTCTTCCTGTATTGTGCCATAGAGAGAGCGAGCAAGCGAGAGAGAGAGGGAGAGAAAAGATGTCCTTCCAAATTCAACTTGGAGACACAGAATGAAAAACACTGCTGCTTAAGCTTCCATGGCTGGCAACAGTAGTCCAGAAAGTTGTAAATTATACAGCATTTAATGTCATTAATCAATGCAGCCAGGCAGTATCCCTTCAACTACTGCTTGTATTATTTCACCATGCAGTTATAAAACCAGAGGTTAAAGGACATACTGTATATTATACTCATTTTCAGGGTCATAATTTTATTCTGGGTTACTTACTAGAATAGGTTTACATGCGTTAAATGTTTAAACAACAGTTTTCTCATACTGCCTAGTGCCAAAGCTCTGTATACCCCCTTTGTCCGAAACGCTCTGTTTTAGCTCCTGTCCTTTTACGGCCCCCCTCCGAACACCTAGTCTCTTCTGATTGGTCAGCTCTCACACGCCTGAGCCAGCACCACAACAACAAAGCAGCTGTACTTAATCAGTTCTTTTGTGCCAAACTAGTTGCTATTTATAAATGATGCAAATGCGTGACATGGTAATGTGGTGTGATGTCACAGAGTCGCAGGTGTTTCAAGAGCAGTGTTTTCTGTGGGAGAAATTAGCTTCTGTTGGTGCAGACTTTGACCTTTATAAATTTTATGACCTTTTACATACACAAGAACCTTTATAAAGCACTGAAGGAAAGGAGAAAAAGCTAAAAGCATAGTACAGTATGTCTTCTTTAAACAAATATCACTGCTTGAATGAGAGGTCAGTCCCACTTCCTCTGTCAAACTGGCTGAACATTGGAGAGACAGATTGCGCTCTGGAGTGAAGGGAGCAGGTAAACTTGCAAGCAGATGCGTCTCAACCTCTTTTGCATAGAAAGGATTGGGAAGCACATTTTGGTCTGACTACACCATTAAAAAATGTCTAATTAGACAAAATAAGCGAAAACACCTGTGTGGGCTTACTGATAATTATAGTTAAATAATAACTTGTTCAAACTGAAAGACTGGATATGGCTGTATTTAAACTGACTGTAAACGGTAGGCTATATTTTCCATATCATCTTTCACATGCATCAGTGTTACAGTCTTGTTCATTTACAGGTAATCAGACGCAAATATGTCATGCCAATTTCATTTTTTCGTGCCTGATTCAAAAACTTTCTCTTGTGTTTAAAGATGAAAGCTCATAATGCTCCATCAGATCCGACATGAAATTCAGGGCTTGCATTTTAGGGTTTAATTATATGAACAATGAAATCTTAGAAACAATCCAGAACATCACAAGTGTTATTGACAAGATGACTATTGTAACATGGTCATGTCTCATTTCTCATACTCCCCATTCCCCTTATTGTTCTCTTGGCTGTACTGAAGAGGATAATCATGTTGGAAGGGATTCTTCCCATCAGCCCTTTCACTCCTTTCATCTTTCCACTGCCAGAAACTGTAAAAGCTTCAGCTCAGTCTGACCTGCAGAAACATCACCTTCTTCCTGTTTGGTGCCATAGAGCAATAAAACAGATTTTCCTCCAAATCCCACCCAGAGGCACAAAATGAAAATCACAGAGTTGCTGCTGGCAGAGGCTGCCAATCGCTAATTACGTAATGCGCTGCTGATGTTAAAATGAGGTTGTTAAAATCACGAGAAGAGGCCCATAGGACAAATACCAACAACATGATGAATGACTGTATTTTCCTTCTATGTGTTCTGTTTACTCAGCACTTATTCTGCACTTTTAATAGTAATCTCTGCTGCTGTGGCTTTGCTGCACTCACGTCAGAATTTTTATCCTCTTGAAGCAACCTGAGACTTTGACAGTAAGTGAAGGAATGCAGCCTCCTGAGAAACAAACTGCACTGAGTGAGCACTTCCAGCCTTTTGTGTGTGTGTGTGATGTGTGTATGCGTGCATGTGTGTGTGTGTGTGTGTGTGTGTGTGTGTGTGTGTGTGTGCGTGTGTGCTCTCAGCTTCAGGGGAATGAGTTGTACTGAGTTGTACCAGGACCTGAAGATCCACAGTATCATCTCCCCTCCTCAGCTTCCACAGATCACAGAACAACATGACCGCAGAGGATTTCTCTCTTCATTCCTCTCTCATTTACACTTTCCCCCAGTTTCATCTCTCTCTTTGCTCTGTGAAAAAATGTTTATTCATCTTCGTCTTTTTTCATTTCTAATATGAAACATTTCAAGACTGCGCACATTGTGTCATTGTGTCATCAATTTAAATGACGTTCAGGCACTAAATATGATTGTTTATCAGTTTTTTTTTAAAACCAGGGCGAAGTGAGGTTATTATAATAAGAGCACTGCCAACAGCATGGCTGGGTTAACCCACTAGGGGGCATAACGTTACTTTCCTCTGTCCCATTACCAGTCTTTATGTCTGTACTCTGCCTTCCAAATGAAGCAACCAATGTCTTACTTGTGAGAAGTGGAAGGTGAGTTTTTGATCATGCACACAGCACACAGCATTATTATTTAAGAGTTCATTCACAATTATGACTCAATTATTGTTTTTTTCCCCATTTCTCCAGTATTATACAGCACACGTTTTGTCAACAGTTTATGTATTGGTCAACCATTTTGAATTTGTTTTTGGACTTTTTGCTGTATTGTTTAAAAATGTAAATACAGCATTCTGGATCTGGTTCATATGAGTTTATGGCATCTATTGAGCACATGTGGGCACAGCTCGATGCACGATACAATAATAAACACTTCATTCATTTGTTCATTCATTCATTCATTCATTCATTAAGTCATAGGTTCAGTCATTCATTTATAATATAATAATGATATATGATAATGTAATATATACATACAATATACATCACTTGAAGCTCTAAAATAGGCCTTTTCCACACTAAATATTTTGACATGTTACAGTCATGTAAATAAAATTAATAATGGCTGATTTCCATTGAGCTTCTTCAGTCCGAGGTCATCAGTTATTTTTCTTTTTGTGTATGTGAAGGGTCAATATGGCTGCTGTAAAAAAGGCTTACAGATTTAACAAGACAAAACTCTGGCTGTACAAAGCTGTAGCTCATCTCAAACTCTGGCTGACTAGAGTTCTGCATGGGTTGAAGTCGGGCAGAGCTATCCTTGGAATTACAGGGGATGGACAAAATTGATGTACCAAGAATGATAAAGGTGTAAGTTGTCCCAGCTTTACAGGTGCAACAAAAAAACGAGTTAGGTATTAATCACAGCCTGTACAGGCTCTAAGAGAAGTCTGCATAGGTAACACAAGTGAAAACACCTGTGCTGATTGGGGTTGAGGGCCTATAAATTGTGTCTCTGTGATGATAATGAGTCTCAATAACACAAGTATTAACTTATTATTCTGGAAAATGATAAGTCGGTAGTCTGATCTCAACCAGTGTAGTATAAAGTACCCAAAAGCCATACGTAAAAATATATTGTATTAAATATAACTGTGGTAAAGATGAAATCCATACGAATAGTACTTGAGTAAAAGTCTTATAGTATCTGTATCAAAACTAAAAAACAAGTAAAAATATGAATATATATATTAACACGTATGTATAAAATGTATACTATGAGTAAACCAATAGTTTTATCCGCTTTATCTCTTAGCATCTATGTGATTATTGTGATCAGTCTTTTTATCTGATTGTCGATGAAATTAGTATGAAATAATGTTAGTTTAATTCATATTCAAATGGGTTTATTTGGGACTGATGCAGAACACAATCTGCAAAGTAAGTAGTTACTAAAAATATCAAATACATAAAGTAGAGTCAAAATTTTAATATTTGCCACCAAAATGAGAGTGGAAGTTTAAAGAAGCAGAACATGGAAATACTCAACCGAAGTACAACTACCTCAAAATTTTATTTAAGTACAGTATTTGATTAAATGTACTCAGTTTGCTTTCAACCCACTTTCAAAGCTACATATAGTCAAGTTCTATTATAATAATTAAAAGAAAAGAAGACATTTTGGGAAATAGGCTTTAACGCTTTCTTGCTGAGACTTAGATGAGAAGACTGTCATCACTCTCATGTCTGTACGGTAAATACGATGCTGCAATATATACACATATGGTGCTTTAACATTTCTTTTGGATAAATAATTAAAGAAGTCTATTGCAGCTACAGAGCTGACTGAGACCAGGCTGAGCGAGCTGTTTGTGGGTTGAAATAACTGCAGAAAAATTCTGATTGGCTGAGCACCAAAAAGGGTTGATGTATGGTACTTGGCGCCCCAGGATTTGCTTTTATGTGATTTTTTTCTCAGTACTCTACGAGGGGCCTAATCCATGTTTTCTATATCTGCTCTAAGTAGAACATTTAGATACAGCGTCTAATGTGACTACTGAAAGTGGACAAAACTGCAGTTACACTGACCAGCTATCTCCCTTCAAAGGCCTTCAGCGGCATGAGGCTGGGACAGAGATGAAACACCAAAACACACACACACACACACACACACACACACACACACACAGCAGAGAGAGATGAGAGATATAGGCCTTGTCCGACAGCTGAGATATAGCACAAGAGCCCTGGGGAGTTTCAGGGGATTTCCACAGAGGGAATCGGACACGTTGTCTGATTTACACTAACACTTTGGCTAAACTTGTGATAAAAGTTCACAAAAGAAACATTGCTGTATCTGTCTTTATCCATCTCTGCCTCCATCTGTCTCTGTCTCTGTTTTTTTGCTCTGCTGCTTTCTCTCTCTCTCTCTCTCTCTCCGTAAACACCGTCGGCTGTTGGTCAAGAATATGTTTTAAGGTGTGAATTACTGTTTTCACACAGTATATGTGGGTGTCGTTGACACAAGTTATCTTATTTATAAAATGTCCTGCCTAAAAAGTTTTTTTTTGTCTTTTGTTGTGAAGCTAAAGGTGGACGGTTGGTCCAAAGACATAACAAAACAGCAGATTTTAAATGAGGAAAGACGTTATTGGCGGACAGAGGGATGAGAGAAGTAAGAAGAGGCAGCATTAGAGAGTGGAGAGAGAGCGAGAGGCTGAAGAAAAGAAGTTCATTTTTATCTGCCTTTACTGCTCCTTTTTTCACTGAGAGGAGAGCCAAGGAATGCAATGAGGAATCTGGTGAGAGATAAAGAGAGGAAAGTGGATGGTACTGTACTGTACTGTGTGTGTGTGTGTTGCTGATTGTGCAACTGTGTGTGTCTATTAGAGTTTACATGGAAAGAGCTTTTTAAATTCATTCTTTGTCTTGTCGCTCACAAATCAGCTCTCTTATAATGTTTAATTCAGTTTTAAAAAAGGATCGACTGTACTGAGGAAGAAAACCTCTTGTGTGTTAATATTATAGGGAACCTTGGTCAAGGTCAGCTGATGTAGGTAAGCCATAGTGTTTGAGCATATTTTATTTCAAGACTTGAAATCAAGTTGTCTTTTATACAAGCTATAGTGACTTCATAGCAGTGGCATGTTTGAAAAAACATAATTGGATCGTCATAATGATGACATTATACATAACGAGGCCAACAGTATTTAATGGATATTACTTTTTGTGTTTGAGGAGGAGTTGATATTATATTATCGTCGACAGAGTAAAACTATTAAGTGACCTTCTCGCAGGCTTAAGGCGATGAAACTATGTTAATGACTAATAAAACAATTATGACTTAATATAAAAAAACAACAACAAAGAAACTTTAAAGTAAATAAATAAAGACCACAGAGACAAAGTGATACTGTATCAAAACAGTCACGTTACATTTACACAGAGAGAAAGCATCGTTTTCAATTATCCCACATGTTTGAGTACAAAATGTTTCACTGACATCTGCTGTTTTATGACTCAAATATTAATACACATGAAAGAGAGAAAACTGAAAGTATAAACAGTTCCTGGATCCATCCAAAGAAAAGTCTAAAATATATCAGTTAAGTTACATATTTCCCCCCATGGAAAGAGTTCAGTTCCCATGGTGAAGCAGTATTATTTACATCTTGACCAAAATGTCCCGGCCACAGAGCCAGTGTGACCCAGCAGACATATTTTAGAGCTCGCAGTGTCTACAGCACTGCCAAAGTCCAGCAATATTTACACACCACAGGGACATGAGACGCACACCATTTAGCTCCAAGAGCGCTGAGCGCTGCTAGAAAAAAAATCCTCACATCCTCACATTGCCCAAAAACAAAATGTTAAGCTTTTTAAATACAACCATAAGGGCATGTTTGTGCTTGCAATGTCTACTTTATGCTGACCTGACAAAACATCCAAAGCTTACATCGCAAAGACTGCATTGGGTGTTAGATGAAAACTCTCCACTTAATTTGATCTCTTTAAATCAAGCGTTATCTTTTGTGTGAAATTATAAGAAACGGCAGAGGGACTGAATGCCACCTCACTCCCTTTAAGTCATTCCAGTGAAAGCAAAACTCGTTCACAAAATCATAATAAATAAGCCTTCCCGAACTGGTTCAACATAAAAGATATTTACAACAGCTGGAGGCGCGAAGCTGACCATGACCTTTGACCTCACTGTGCACATGATGGTGGCTGGTGAGGAAACCAGGCAACAACTGGGGATGAATGAAATATTACATTATAGTTAAAATGGAAACATTTTTGACTGAGACTCTTCTGGACTGTCTTACGTGCATTAACTCCACTTTTTCCATATTGTGCAGCCCTACTTGTTACATTTACATCTACCTGGCAGCATCTTTTGCCTGTTGAATAGTGTTACTGGTAAATGGAAACTTAAGTCAACGATGGCAATTCAGTTACTGATTGACTTTTGAAACATTAATTCAAAACTACAGGACATTTTTCTTGAAAGAATAATTCTGTTGATAGTCTGCTTTTTTAAATGTTTAGTTATATCCTATGAATAGACTAAAAGCAGCAATGGAGAGGCTGTACTGTGCCAAACCCGCAGCTGAAAATAGTCCCGAACAAATGCACTATTTACTGTCATAGGAAATGATTAAGCCTTAAAAAATACATTTACAATTACAATTTCAGTAGGAACAAATTCAGTATTCAGACCACAAAGAGCTGTGTAAGAAAAAAAAAAGGTTTCGTTGTTGTTTCAGGTACTGTTGAGACGATGAGTTTGAAGGCTTATCAGACACCAAAAAACTGCACAGCAGCGTTCAATACTACAGGGGAGGATTTTACATGTAATTTTACCATAACGCCAACAGAAATACAAAGTTGCACTATCCTCTATCAACAGAGTTGTTTTATTTAATTGAATGAGTTGGCTGCATTTTACACAAATTGATGGTTTGAGTCTTTTTCTGGGATTTGTTAACTTTAACAAAAATACAGAACATATCCAGCCTTATCTTTTAAAATCACAGTACAGTTTAAATAACCCACAGATTTCAGAACTATTTGAGCTCTAGTTTCTAAACTCAAAATAATTTTTAAGGGAGCCATTAGGACTCCACTGGCCCCTACAGAAGCTGGTTTCGTTGGTGCAAAGGGGGTCACAAGGTTTGGATTAACGGAAGACAGAAAATATAAGCAGATGTAATCCAGATGTTTACATTTAAAACAGTGATACGGGCTGACAAAAGACTCAGATGGCCAGCTGGAGCTTGGTGAGGTTCCTCTGGTGCATGTTGTGGTGCCGCACCAGCTCATCGCTCCGAGCAAACTTCTTCTGACAGTTGGGCCACCGGCAGTTAAATGGCTTCTCACCTGAGGGAGAGGTGGGTTGGATGGACAGGGTGACGGAGAAGGGGAAAGAAGATTGATTGAAGAAGAAGTGGAGAGGATGGTAACGACAGGAGCAAGTAGGAGAGGAGGGGTTTAGAGAGGATGGGTGGAATAATAATGAAATCAAGTGCAAAGAAAAGGGAAAAAAAATAAATATTAGAATATTATGCTTATTATAACCTGAATGGGGAAGAATCAATGAACTTAACATAGTACTGAATTTAGTACATATATGAAAAGTAGGAATAAATAAATGTTCACAAACTCTATGCTATAAAATTACTTTACTCTTATTCTACATAACTATACTATAAACATCAAATGGATGAAGAAGAAATGGAAAAATAAAAGTTTACGCACTTGTTTTACCTGTATGAGTCCGGGTGTGTGTCTTAAGGTGGTCAGACCGAGAGAACTTTCTCTGACACGTCTCGCATTGGAAGGGTTTAACTCCTAAACACATGTACAGTATGCATGCATACACAAACACACACACACACACACACACACACACACACACACACACACACACACACACACACACACACACACACACACACAAACAAGTCCACGTTCACCCAGACACACACACACACACAGAAAACACATGTTCAACATCACACAGACACACACACACACACAGAGGGAGATAGAAAAATACAGTAGAGCAGGGGTTTTGCAGGGAAGCCATTCCAAAGTTTGGCCAGCCTTTAGCAACTTTATCTGAGGGGAGTCAAGTGTGGTGCACCACAGTACACAAAATGCAAACTGTGCACTTCAAAAGACAAAATGGCTGTCATGCAAACAGCAGAGGAGAGAAAGTAGAGCTAATGCATTAACTGAAAGGAAAAACTTGAAAAAATAAAGGCAGATTGGGTAAAATTGATCAAACCTGTGTGCCTCCTCTGGTGTCTTTTGAGCTGATCAGAGCGGGAAAACCTGCGGCCACAGTCTGTGAAGTCACACTGGTAGGGTTTCTCCCCTGGACGAAGGCAAGAAAGATGAGGACACACACATTTAAATAATTCAATTTGAAGCTCTTTATGCCTGAAGATACTGAATCACAGATAACCATAGCAAAAAAGGTTTAAGGTCTCCTGGTTTAATTTTTTAGACAATAACACAGTTGCTCTTCTTCTTGTGACAACTGCAATAAATGTAAAGCTGATAATTAATTAAACAGCCAATTGACAGAAAATAAATAAATCAGCAACAGTTAATTAATTAATTTATTGCTTAAAAACAAAAACATTCAATGGTCTCGGCTGCTCAGAGGTGAACATGTATTGGTTTTCTCCGTCTTCTATGACAGCAAACTAAATATTGTTGGATTTTGGACTCTCGGTCGAAACAGACAAGCAATTTAAAGACTTTGCCATTGCCTCTGGGAACTTATGGCAGACAGCTTTATACTATTGTCTCACATTTTATAGACTAAGTTATTCATCTAGAAAAAAATCACAATCAGTGATGCTGTTGTTGCTAAATATATGTATGCAATGTACAAAGATAAAATTTGTCTATAAGGCATTTTAAGATTTTTGTCATTATCAAATTAAATTCCGAGATCAGAATAATTACTGCAGTTGAACCAAAGGCAGTTGTACTGGCATGATCTATGATCTCTCTGGCTCCCGAGTCACTCGAAGATGCCTTCAGTCTAGCTTTCCTAAAGGTTTATCTCCATTTCCTGACTGATTTAAATCACGTTTCATTATCAGAGATACTGAATACTTAAAGCAGCTGGACAAGAATCAGTACATTGTACATAATGTTATGTTTTTGGTTTTTTGTCCTTAAAAAACAAAAATGTGGGATAATTTAATTTTCTTTAAAAAAAGAAAAACACTTTACCATCGTTTTAAGTTAATATTTATCTGCTATAATGATTGAGAATAGGCTCATTATTTCACTTGTATTATTAATTATGATGTCAATATTGATGGTTTCTTTTTGAGACATGGCTAAAAAAAATCCCTAGGTTGTTCTACACTGCCACTGCATCAGATTTGACTGGAAATCCAACGGATCTCTTTATTTCACATAACAGGAAGTATTTTCTGGCAACAGCAGATACAGAAACTCAGGCCAATGGAAACATCATTTAAACAGCTTTTAAAAAGTTTCTTCTCCTTAAGCCAAACTGAAAACCTTTGAGTGAAGTAGGAACATGTGGGTGACAGTAACTGTGCTTCTGGGAAATGTGGCATTAACAACACTGCAGTGTAACATTACAACACATCCTCCTGTGGGGTTCACCTGTGTGTTTGCGACTGTGCATCTGCAGATGAGACAGCTTGAAGTAGCGTTTGTTGCACCCTGGGTAGGCGCACATGAACGGACGCTTCTCGCTGCTCTCTGACCGCACTATGGCTGGAGCGATGCTGGGCACCCGCCGCACATCCTGCACACACACACACACACACGCACACACACAAACAAACACTTTAATTTAAAGCCAAACCACTCAAAGGCAAATTAACAAAAACTCTCCCAGGACATCAATAATCGAACCAGTCAAATGTAATTGAGAAAACAGGCAATTAAATCTGTCCTTGTGTGTAAATAAGTGCATGTGATGTGTCTGGTTCACAGAGATCATTATAATAAAATGGTCATATATTCATTAGATGGAAATTAGCAGTAAAATGACCTCAGACTGACTGCAGCCCTCAGGGAGCTGTTAGTCACGCCTTTTAGACAGACCCCCTTTCAGAGCGCCCCATTACAGCCCTGCTGCTCAGTGCCGACGCTGCTGGAGAAGAATAACAGGAAGTACCACATGGCTGGAGAAAAAATAAAAATGTTGTATATTAGCTCGTCTGTACGGTAAATCTAGAGTGACCTGAGTTGAGTTTTTCTTGTTTTTCATGCCCTCTGAAGCGGCCTCCTGACCTATAGTTCCTCTCTTTTGATACTTATCAACCCAGTGCATGACATTTCAGCACTTTCTTCAACTGTTTCCACTTCCTACAACTCTACCTAAATACGTGTGCTGTTACTTTCTCTCCCTACACACCACCTTTTCTTCACCCTCCTGCAGCCATCTGCTACTAATTTCCTTAATGTCTAGCATAATGGCTAAAGAGACTCAGAGGTCAGCCCTGTTGCAATTAGTACTGTTAGCAGCTATCTATATTACAGCTGTTACATACTGGAAGAGGAGACACAGTGCCCATGTGACATTTACTGATTTTTGACCACCAAGAAAGACTCTCTGTCTTTCTCTGTGGAACATTTTTAGAATCAAAATGCTGCTCTGAATGATTGAGCAAGCTAAAGCTGCAAACACTGCTCATCGGTCTGATATAGATTAATAATCTACATCTCAACCCTGCCCAGCTAGTTAGCGGGCCAGGATGTTAGCATGTGAAGTCTTGTGGAGCAAAATAAAAGAAGCGGTCAGTTACTGTATTTATTCACAGCAGCAGCCTGGTTGGTTTAACAGGTGCTTACACTGTACTGGCAACATTTGGTAACAGTTGTTAAGCTTGCTTAAAAAAGGCTAGAGGCATTTGATCGGCTGAACGGTTGTTAGGAAATAAAAGAGTACAATTGTGAAAAATGCCAGTATGAAATAAAGACTTTTATTCTCTTTGGGGGACACTTTGGAATGAACCAATAAAATAACTGAAATAAAAACTCTTTGCTCGTAACCCTGTCAGTATGAAAAGATGATGAAATATGAGGCATGAGTCTGACTATAATTTTAAATAATTTCACATACTGTAGCTTCATTTTGGATCAAGTGTAATATTAATTTATTTATTTATCATCGACCACTTTGGGGCTCCGCACTGAAGTGATTGACGACTTATCCGTCACGCCCGTCTGCAGTAAATTTGTGCTGTAGGTGTTAGTTTAGCTAATGATTGATAGTGATATAATTTGTTGTGATTCATTAATTTGTGACGTGATTCCTGATCACAGAATAAAGTTTTCAACAAGCCGTTACTACTAATCATGAACCAATGTTAATGAACAATGACATTCCATGGCTGACAACTGTGTTTCCTTTGGCACTGCCAGAGATTAGCGTAATCCCTGTTGTAAAAATTATGGAGCAGAGCATCACTTTCCTACTCTCTGTCTGTTATTTCGCATTGTAGCAGCTCTTAAATTATACTTCAAAGGGCATAAGAGTGAGAGTTTGCTTATTATTTAACACTGAGCCAGACCTCTTATGTATGTGTTTTGTTCCATTTCTATGAACGGGGAAAAAAAATGAGCAAAGGGAAAAAAGGAGCAGGATGAATGATGAAACAGGCCCCAAAACGAAAGAAAGAAAGAAAGATCTCAGAAAGTCCCACTGCTGTGGACTAAGAGTGGGTCTGGAGAATCTCTGCTCCCTGTCCTTTAGAGCTGCTGACAGACAATAATTAAAATCTAATGATTTATTAACATGCTGATCCTCGTATGGAAACTGTATCTTTACCCAGCGTAACCCTGTGTGTGTGTGAGTGAGTGTGTTTTTCTCCACTGCTAATGGATTTGTGGAAAAAGATTCCTCTTGGCCTTTAGAGCTGCCTTTTAAAAATGTGTGTATGTGTGTATGCAACATTTTTGTGTGCGTGTGTAGGCATATAGGTGTGTGTGTTCATAGATCATAGCTCTGCTGCATATCAGTATTTCCTTTGCACATAGCCTGGTCATTGCATCAGACTCTCCTCTACTGTGTCATTAATGTGTTTTTCCTCCGCTGACCTTCGGCTTTCAGTATGTTAAGCATGTGCGTATGTCCTGATCTTGACACTAAACATGTACAGCAAAGAACACAGTATGTGTGTGCAGACAGAAGGTCTGTGTGACCTTACAATGACCTCTTGACAACTGAACAAGAAGAAACATGTAGAGACGATGTAGAAGCAGTGGCAGTAGTGAGAATCCTACCTGTATGCCCCTGAAGACTCCATGTGTGTGTATGCGGTACTGTGTGCTACAGCTGTACACCATGGGCGTGCTGGGGTCACTGTCGTAGCCTGTTGCGTGGCTGCCAACAGAGAAAGAGAGGAGTGATGGTGATGACGGATTCATTCTCACAGCAAATTAAAAAGTTAATTTACGTGAAAGTGAGAAAATCAACACAGTTTTGAACAGCTGTCTCAGAGTCACATCAGCTCCAAGATCAAATCAAATCAGTCATTTTCAGGAACATCAAAATTGGAAAGTTGTCAGTGCCAGTAAATCATTTTCTGATCACAAATACTCACAGGGAAAAAGAAGGTTTCCATGTGGATGACTGCCACATACAGTACAACAAATTTAAAACAGACACACATCAGATAACGAGATGCAAGAACATGAATCAATGCCATAAATCCATCCAGTGTAACAAACACTGGCAGATACATAGAGCATGAACGGCTGTTTGACTGCAGGCAGGGTCATGAAGGCATCATTATTCAAACATATTCACCTTGTCACATACAGCCCATAATGCAAAACACAGGCAAATCATTTATAGACACTGAGTTGACTGTAGAGATGTAAGTTGTGTTGATGGATGTGTTCTGTCAGAGGAAGTCAGTGGTTGTGTGTGTGGTAGCCTCTGTTTTATGCATGTGTATGTATGTTTGTGTTTTATATATCCAGTTCAGGATGTTAAACTTTGACTTTTTGCCACAATAAGCCCAGATACAAAATGAGCCAGCATATGTACAAGAGGATCACATTTAAACTGATATCAGAGACATGTGTTGGATGACTGCAGATATCTTGAAGTACTTTTCTGTGGTACTACGCAGTTTTTGCTCAGGCTTAATTTTAGACACACTAGCGATGGGGCTATAGGAAGCTTATAGCATGTCAGCCATTCCACCACTTTGGTTCAGACTGAAATATCTCAACAACTAAGATGACAAGATGAACCATGATTACTTTGGTGATCCCGTTCACATCTGGCACCATCATCTGGTCAAACTTTTAACCTGTCCAGTGCTTTCAGTCACAACCAGATACCTATGACATTCCTATGATCTTCAACTGTTTATATTTAATACTCACTAGCAAATGTTAGCATGCTAATACACTAAACTAACATGGTGGAGGTTATACCTGAAACAAGATAACACTGGCCTTGTGATCATGTTAGCATGCTAATACAGCCTCACAGAGCTGCTTACATGACAAACTAAGGCCTTTTCCCATGAGACCACTTTCAGTCATGTGTGTTCTGTTATCATCTAACAATCAACTCTAGATTAAGCAAGTATTTATCTAGTAGCATCTGCTACATTTCCTGAATCTCAAGCCTTGTATCATTACTGCTTCCTATGATTTTCTGATCACAATTTCCCAGAGCCCAAGCTCATGACTTCAAATTGCTTGCCCCTCTGACCAGCAGTACAAAATCTTGCATGATGTAGAACATTAGGCTAACCTGACGCGCCAGATGGTTTGTTGCACAGAACCATCTGGAAAGGCAACGTTAGAGACTGTTTGTAAAAGGGAAGGCACATTCAAAAAATTCCTGCCGGAGCCTGTTGGTAGATATACTCTCCAGTTCTGATACAACAGATGCTACAGCAGCATCTATGCCAACCTCTTGAAGGGCCGTCAACAAACAGTGGCTGGTCGTCACACCTAAAGGTCGGCAAGCTGCCAGAAGTTCCTCATAGGAACTTCCTCAAGCGCACAACTTGAAGCCTGGCAAGATGGATTCACGTAATCTCATGAATCCTTCTGTCTCGCAAAGTACAGGCAAAACAGACAAAAGCGGTAAAAAGTCATCTTTAAAAAGCTGCAAAACCAGGGAATATTTGACATTAAGGTTTGAAAATTACGTAAAGTATAAATCTTAAATGTATTATATTGTCCAGTTGATCTCCTAATTGATCAAAAGATTTCATCACTACCTACTACACAAGCAAAGTATACAGTTTGACAAATAGATTTCAGTATTTCACTTCAACAGCAGAACAAAAGCCGCTCTGTGTGACGCAGCCTCCAGCTTTGCCTCCGGTATCTTCTTATGATAACACACAGAGAAACAGAAAGCTCTTGTCTATGAAATGTGTTATATTTCAGTATGTCTAACCAAACGAGGAGGAGAGGAGTTTGCATCCTGTGCTGCTGCAGTGGGAACGTACTGTGTACAGCAGAGCGGCCATAAGGTGCTCTTTGTCTGCCTCGCTATTTCCAAGGACAGGCGGCATCGAGACTACCTCAGTGGTAGACACAGTGTTAATCATACTGTGTGCTCCTTCACTAAAGTTCATTCATCGTTCTTTTTTTTATATTTTGGTTCCCAGTAGCAACAAGTAACAGTAAATACAAATCTACCAAAGATTCATCTCTAAGAAAGCTCTATTAAATAAAAATATAACATACAAACATGTTAAAATATACCTAGAGTATGAATACAATAGATCTAATCGATTGATAAAGGTGTATGAATACCTACTGCTTACTATACAGCATATGAGACAGACTTTGATGCGTGCTCAAGTCCATAGGGGTCAGTGATGTCATAGTCACAAGTGTGAAAAGGCTCTCCTAATAACATTTACAACAGTTATTAGTTTAATATTTTAGGACTTTAGCCTTGTCACTTTCTTGTCAAGATCTGGATGAGTAGATGGATACCACTCCTGTTTGCCCATTCAATACAAGGCTGGATTGCTAAGCTCAGAATTAAGACTTGAATCAAGGAAAATGCTGGCTAGCTGTTTCCCCCTTTTACCAGTTATTATGCTAAGCTAAGCTAACTGGCTGCAGCTGCACACTTAGTTTACCGTACATACATACATGTGAGGGCCATCACCCTTTTCATCTAACTTTAGGTCAGACAACAAACTGTTTAGTTACAAATGCTGAAATATGTCATTTATAAACACTTTCCATAAGTGTGCAGATTCAAGCTAATTACCCACATCGCACTGCGCAACAAGCAATAATGTTTATTAAACTAAACATGACGTATGTAGTCTCATACGTTACTGTCCACAGAAACACCTCTGTGGCAGCTGACACAGTGTTGTTCAGTGTGAGGCCTATCTGCTCTTCCTCTCTAAGCTCAACTCCCCCAAACTTCCTCTTCCTCATCACCATCACCAGCTTCTCGCCCCGTTCCTCTTTATCTCCCCATCTTCTACTGACTCCCTCCTCTTGCTGTTGCTGTTATTCCCTTCCTCCTCATCCTTGCTACTCCCTCACACCTCCCCACCCTTCCCCTGCTCCCCCTCATCAACAGTCATGGAGGCTGAGCCACTGAGAGAAACACCAACACAGTCAGAGCTGAGCCATGCTATTAAAAGAGCACGGTATTATATGTTTGTCAACCTCTGAAGAAAAAAACACTTTAAGAATCACATTTGTCTCTCACCTTAATAAAATCAGCGAGTCCAACAAAGCCTCACTTGCACCGCAGGCACACACTCATACGTCTTTACAATGCAGCAACACCCCTGAAAAAACACACATTCCTTTTCACTTCCACTCCTTTGAGCACGTACACATTGCTATCAGGCACACAAACACACAAACACACTCATTCATCTGTTAACTATGATGAATGCCTGTTGGCTCAGAGTAGAATGGTATTTGTGAGCCGACGCAGATGCTGACCAGTGTGCAGCTATGCAGGTCACGGTGACATAAAGTACAGTTCATACTACTTCATGTTTTTAACTCTGTGGATGCTGATACTGCAGCGATTATTTGGTACTGCTTTCTAATAGCCCTTTCACACCAGACAAAAAACCTGCTAACACTCGCTAATGTCTGGCTTTTGCCTTCAGTGTAAATGTGTGTAATCAGCATTCACTTCTGCGTTAAATTAATGAATAAATATTTATCATTTTTCATCGGTTATGATGAAAACACCTAAGTGAACATGCTACTATTCGCCCTTCTTCAGGCGTGATGCTATGACAGTTGAACATTGTTCAGGTGGCGCTGAGTTCCGAAGAGAGGCTGAAGTAAACAATATTAAAAAAGTGGCCACTGCAGTGGCCTCTGTGCTTGTCAGCTGCCTGATCAGCACTGTGCATGTGCAACTATCAACAGAGATTAGAAGGAAGCAAGATGTCTCACTCCTTAAGAATTTCTGTTATCAGCTCCGGAAAAACGATCTGCTGCTTTCTACTGTTTTTCTGGCGCATTCATGATGATGAATTTGACGCACAAGCAAAAAAAAAAAAAAAAAAAAGAGTACAAGGGTCAAACCCGTATCCTTGGCAATATGAAAGAGTCAAACACCTATTTTAGTTGGTTTAAGAAACCTGCATATGAGCACTAATTTTGGTGTAGAAGTGGTATAATGTAGTTTAGCTGCATGGGATGTCATGTAGCAAAACATAATAGATTACCCAGGTATTCTGTTCCCAGGGGACCAGCTCACATCTTCCAAGAAGAAAAAAGAAATGAAATTTTAAGATGTGTTCAGACCTAATGCGAACAAATCTTCACCCCAAACAGCCGATGAACTGTTCAGACGTTAGCAGCAACCAGCTGTGTGTTAGTGCCATTGTGTGCTTGTATGTGGCCCTGTTCAAACCTGGTATCAACATCCAACATCCCTCCTGCATCGTGATCCGACTCAAGATAAATGTTGAGACGCATTCTAATATCAAGTGTGAACTGTCTGACTTAGAGATTCCCAGTTGTGATCACTCAGGGTGGATACCAGGTCTGGACAGTGCTGTTTCCTTTAATATGTTTTCACTCAAGTTGAAATGTTTAACTCACATGGGAGTCTTTGCCTCACCCTGCACTCCCTGTGCATCTTTGCCTTTACTTTATATGCAATTGCTCCCCTTCTAAAAACTTTACCTTTGACCATCAGGTTTCCCACCATCTTTTTCAACATAAACTTCACTGACTGCTACTATGTAGAGAGATGGATAAGTTCCTACCTCTTTATGGTGGATGCCAGTGTATTGACAGGGTTCCATGCCACACACTCCAACTGAGAGGTAATCTGATATAAATTTTCTCCTCTGTGGAGGGAAGACAAACGTAGAAGAAAAGCTCATGAGCTGTGCAGTGGACTATTACTTTGTAGGGTCGAGTGTGTGTGTATCCTTTTGCATATCTATGTTGCCTGTTATTGTCCTCAACAAAAGCACTCTAATGAAAAATGCTAACACACACACACACACACACACACACACACACACACACACACACACACACACGCACACACACACACACACACGCACACACACACACACACAGTCGCAGGTGGAGCCGAGGTCAAAGAATGTGTCTCAGACAGACACCAAGAAAGCTAAATTTCCCCATAACGGCCATCTTTCATTAAACACAGCAGACTCCACAACCATTATTCAGACCTGCGATGTGATCACACACACACACACACACACACACACACACACACACACACACACACACACACACACGCACGCACACACGCACACACAGTGGATTTATAGCTCCCCTCTATCACACCACCTGCAGGCTCACAGCAGTGTGGACGGGGTAGATGTGGTGCCTGGTACCCTGCTCATTACACAGCTATTATTTTACAGTACAGCAGGGGCACGCAGCCAGCAGAGCACACTCGGTATTTCTGCTGAAATATTGTTGGCACAGAGGCTGAGCACAAGATTTAAAGCTGTTATTCATGACATTTTCAAATAAATATGTGTCTGCTTTTCTTCTCTATTGCTGACGGATAGAAGCCATCAATGAGTCAGGCTTCATCCATTTAATGAAAGCTTTCTGTCCTTTTATGCCCTACACGCTTCATGTGTGTTGCAGAAGGTCTTTCCTGGGAAACCCCTCTGTTTCACAGGAAGCCTGCAGCAGAAGTATGATGAAAAAATGATTTCTTTGGAAAAGTTTAAGAAACTTGTTGTTTGCAATGAGTTGTGCAACTACAGAAACATTATCAACAGAAAAAACACACCATGCCACCAAACATGAAGCATGTGAGAGGTGCTGTAAAGGAACATCATGTTAAAATGTCCATTCAACAAATTTCTTTTTAAATTTGGAATTACAAAAAACAAAAACACACAAAAAAATTGACCAAAAATTGGGATAGCAGCCTTTTAAATAAATGAATGAACGAATGGATGGATGAATGGATGGATGGATATTTCTACTGCATGGTAGGAATATTCTGTCACAAGTAAAAGTCCTGTTCTCAAAATGTTATATTTACTGGATTATTGATTATTAATGCAATGTGTTCATCACTTTACCGTTGCGGCTGGTACGTGTGCGGATCAGTCATGTCTTGTTGATATATTAATGTCATAATTCATAATTTTAATATATTTTGTGTTATCAGCTGAATCATACTTTGTACTAGTATTACATTTACTTCAACTGTAATGTGTTTGAGGCACAAATCTCTAAACCTGTACAACCAAAACTATCTGCATGAGTTTTAGTCTGAATCGGGCGAACTTATCCTTTACACCTCCAAAAAGTTCAAAAACTTTGAAAAATTGTAACGTTTAAGAGTCTCCTTTCACATGCTGACATTGTTGTAGTTGCTGTAGTGTTGTAGGGTGTGAGCGTGTGTGTGTGTGTGTGTGCGCGTGGTGTGCGTGTGTGTGTCTCTATGGATTAATAAGACCTCAGCATGTTTTGGTTTCATGTTGTTCCAGCGGGCCGAGCTGACGGGCTGCAGAGTAAATACAGTCCTGTTGGTACCAGGCTGCGAGATTAGACAAACTGACTCTCCTTATATGAGTCTTCCCAGCCATGAGTGTGTGTGCTTGTGTGTGTGTGTGTATGCATGTACTCTATGTGTGTGTGTGCTGAGCTTATATCTGTTATGTTTATGACAAAGAAGAGCCTCAGACTGAGACTTTCAGGGTAGTTTTTTCCACCCTGTTCCTACATTGTTGGAAAACACTTATTGAGGCTCATTACAGCCGGTTTAAGATTTATTGGTATGTTTATGAAAGGCATGCGCAGGTAGTTCACTGCAGTGGCAGATATGGAGAAATTCTTAAATTTGTAGCTTACCCTGGTCAAATTGAAGTTAAGTGGTGTGCATTGTGATTACCATGAGTCCTTGATATGATTCACAGTGATTTCAATTAGGCAGTGAGTGCAAAATGGACAAGACGTCAGTATTGTCTTAACTTTACGAACTTTTGGTTCTAGTGTGTGGGAGGATTTGGGAGGATAGGAGGGGTTGAAAGGTTGTAGGAGGGTGTGGCTGGAGGTGAGCTGGACCAGAGTATGTGTGTGTGTGTGTGTGTGTGTGTGTGTGTGTGTGTGTGTGTGTGTGTGTGTGTGTGTGTGTGTGTGTGTGTGAGAGAGAGAGAGTGTTTCTCTATGATAAAACCAATTGAAAATCAATTAAAATGAACTGAATCAGGAAAAATCTTTCCTTTTGAAAACCTCTGAACTGGTCGTTTACTGGCAGGTGATGATGCTCAGATTTCTCTCTGTACCTATTGTTCTTCTGAGGAAATTTAAAAAAAGGCTGAATTCCATTTAGCTGCTTCAGTTTCATACAGTCATTACTGGTAAACTTAAATAGAACCGAGCCACCGTTAATGTTATTAGTAACCAGGTTCTCTTTCTATCATAACAAGTAAAAATGTGAAAAATACCTACAATTAAATTTTGCAAACACGACTAACCAAGCTGCTAAAATACAAAAGTCGCCTCTTCACACTTTACATCAGTGACAAGAATAGAATGACCCAGCTATCAGTGAAAAGTTTGAAAATAAAAAGCTGTGGTTTCTGGCAGCAGACGGACGTTTGTCGAGTGGAATCTATTTCTGAAATGTCGCGTTCCAGTTATTCATCTACTGCAGAAATCAGACTGTTTTGGAAAAACAACTTAATGTGACTCAACGAAATGAGCAGCACTCTGTTATGAATGTTTTTACTTTATTTGCTTTCAGTTTCTTACTTTCCTCTTTTTAATTGAGTATCTAAACATAATTAGAACAAACTTAGACTGGCCTCCAGTGTTGTCATAGACAATACAACAGCACAGGTAAACTACAAGTCATATTAATCACCAGAAACTAGAGTGCAAAATGTTGCTGAAAATAAAGACACTGTACTGTATAAAGCCAGAATATAATTGCCTTGAAAACACTAATAAACTAAAAGAAAAAACAACAGCCTGGCTCTGGATTTGTGCTGGGATAATATATTAGTACACACAATGCCACACAAAAGACCAGTGGTGAATAAAAACAGCAGAATAATGACGATTGCTCTGCATAGTTTTGTAAATGGTGAGCAAAATAACTTGATTTATAATATTCTTTGAATATTTTCCAAACGGTAAATCAACCCGCTTTCCTTCAGAACTTCCTGCCACTGTTAGTTTACTTCCTTCAGTGGCAGCGTGACTTTCTTTTGTGTCTAATCTGCATACAAACAACATTTTTAAACCACATAAGGGAGATAGTCACAATTGCCATGGCTGAGTTAGCATGGAAACATTCAAAGAAAGAACCTGGAGGAAGGAGAACAAAAACAGAGAGGAAGCCGCTACTGCAGGCAGACCTGTCCTGAAGGTGAACATCCTGTTCGAAACAGCATCCTGCCACCTTTCACTGAATTAAATCTGTTTGTTATGAAACAATCGACAATGGTTTCTGAAACCTGTCCTGTGTGTGTTTTGTGTGTGTGTGTGTGTTACCTGTTGTAAGGGTTCCTCAGCAGCAGAGCCTGGCTGCCTGTACAGCTGTCAGAAGGTGTGTGACATCCGTAGACAGGAGGAGGTACAGGATACTGCTGCTCACCTGTAGAGCACAGACCTACACGCACACACACAGACACACTTTATATAACATGTGCGAATGTGGAACACTCAGAGGAGGATTGTTGATGGGTTTAATCTGCTATCATATCTCATCTACTTTTAAGCTCTGCCCTCTCTTGGCCTCTCCTATTTGTCTCCATTCTTCACCAGTTTCTTCTACAAATAAAGACCCTTCACTTCATGTTTCTCTCCGAGCTTCCCCGGCAGTGTAGCGAATGGCTCCCTCGACATTTCTCCACATTCCAAAATCCCTCTCAGCTCCGATTCTCCCCTCTTATCTTCGCTTTAAAAAGTCGGCAAAAATTTACGACAACGGCTCAATAAAACAAATACATTTAAATATTTACTAATAACATGCGTAGAGGAGGGATTAAAGGGAAAGGTGGGTGGATGAAAGCTGGGATGAGAGGAGGAGACGAGGGAGTTCGTGAGTCAGGATGTGGCTGATTTATACCTCCGACAGGCAAGGTCACAGTGGAGACGTCAGAATAAGGGACAAGACACTCCCTAGGTGAGGGCCATGGAGCTGCCATACAGACGCAGCTGTGCATTTACACAGGGGCTTTAAATACACACAGAGATCTACTTTTATTCTTATTGAAAGACACTCTGGGGTAAAGTGTTATTTAAAGAAAAAAAAATAGAGGTCCAAATTATTCTGGACAAAATATATTGAGAAGCGCCAGAGTCGTCCCCAGATCTGTGCAGGAGAAGTTAGACTGCAGGAACCCTGGGACTGATACAGTCAGGACTGTTTGTTCAAAGTGCATTTAGAGTGAGGGAGTTACATTTAACCCCGCTGGTCTGGACTAGGGGAGAGGAAATCATATAACTTATTACGCAACAGAACTGCCCTAAAAACTATCTCCGACTACTGTTCACCGTAGAAATGTACAAATTCTGTTAAAATTGATGTTTTAACTAAAACTCACCATCAGACTTGCAGACCTGCAGAGAACTCTAGCTAGGTAACGAGCTAAAGCAAGTGAGCGACATCAAGTGAAAGCTAGCTGGCTAGCCACAGGCTAGCATTAGCTAAAACTAAAGCTAATTATTATTAGTGTTTATTGCGTAAGTGAAAAATAATCATTTTAACAAACTGACTTCTACATGAGTCAGTTTGTTCATCCACATTAAATAATGAGGCAGTGGCTAATTCCAGTTATGACCAATCAACTCGTCCTCAAGCTAACTAGGTTAGCAGAGTAGCCTTGCAGTGACATCTTAGCTTTTGACTTAGGAGAGTTCACATGACTTGATGTGGTTAAACTACCTGTAATGGACATATCTAATATATTAAATTGTAAATGAATTCATTATATTGATTTCAGCAGGCCATAAATATTAGATGGCTAGTTGGACAGGTAGACACCTAGCATAACAAGAAATACATGTTATTTAACTACATTTAACTAACTGTTAATTAGCAATAAACTGTACATTTTATTTAATAAAAGGCTTACGTTTGTCTCTTAGCTGTAAACCTGAGCGAAACCTAAACAGGCATAAAATGAAATCTTGAATCTAAAATTTAAAAAGTTGAATCTGATTAAGTAAAACGCGGAATGCATAGTTGTTTTTTGTTGTTTTTAATGTAACTGTTAAGAAATTGAGTCAATCGTCTCCTGGTGTGTGCTGAATATTCAATGTTTTTTGTCCCACTGTGGTTTGTCCTGTACCGGCTGCACCCAGAAGAGAATGAGCGCAGTGCACGGGGGTATCTTCCGTTTTCAGGCGTAAAATGAAGTCATTACAACCTCTCTATCTGTTACACAATTTGCTGACCAGTTTGAAAACTATGTGTGTATCAAATACATTCATTGACTGACTTTATTTCGTGTCGGTGTATACAAACACATGCGTGCCCTTACCCATAGTGCTTTGCTGAGTTATAGCGTCTTCATGTTTGAAAGAGTGGTTGGAGAACTGCGAGCTGTGGTGTGTAGGAGTGTGGCCGTAATTACCAGCTCCATCGAATGCAACCGTGCTGTAACCTGCGACACAGAAAGAAAAAGCAGTAAATATACAGAGTCAACACTGGAGATTACAGATGACCTCCTGAACACCAGAACCAATAAAACTTACTCCTGTCATTTTGTAATTCCATCACCAGCTACATGCTGGCATTTGATTTCATGTTTTCCCTTATTTGTAAGGTGCTACTATCACTGAATAAAATCATAATTCTGCTTTATGAGAAGAAATGTTTAAAAAAAATTAAGGTTGTGACAAAAATATGATAAAAAAGTTTGTCCGTTTGCAGTTTGACTGCTGCTGAGTAGAGCACAAGATGTGAGCTGAGATTCTGATCAGATCAAAGAGTGCTCATAAAGTCTGGTGCCTCTTTCCACAGAAAACCTGAAGAATTTCCTACATTTTAGACATTAAAAAATCCTTATTTTGAATTAACTATGGAACTTTGGCACTTATTTATCTGTAAATCTTTGAAGAAATTTTTTTTTTTTCCCCAGAAGGGTTTTATGTTAATGTTTTTATGATTTCTAATGGTGTATATCTCAGGCTATCTCAGTCTCTTCACAGCTGGTGTAAAGCAACTTCTGCAACATTATACATGTATACACAGTTATGTATCTCGGGTGTATTTTCCTTTGAACGTGTAACACAAAGTGATGGATACTGCAGAGAGATGACAGGTCTGAGATCAGTCTCTGAGTGGGTGAAAAAGATTATTTCTTTGATTTGGTTTTATTAAACGACATGACACCAAGACAAGAAGAAAAAAAAGTACCACACATGTTCACGCACACAAACACACACACAAAACACACACACACACACACACACACACACAAACCGTCGTTGTTCATCTGACATCGCAGACCAGACCTGACTCATGACTTAGACTGACCTAAAGGGCACAACACAGTCCCATAAATCACCCACATGCACTCTCTCTCTCTCTCTCACTCACACACACACAGACACACACACACACGCTCTCTCTCTCTCTGTCTGTCTCACA
Organism: Pagrus pagrus; assembly: GCF_965226575.1. Classification (NCBI taxonomy): domain Eukaryota; kingdom Metazoa; phylum Chordata; class Actinopteri; order Spariformes; family Sparidae; genus Pagrus; species Pagrus pagrus. The sequence goes on from NC_140194.1 coordinate 29,443,400, forward strand.
CACACACACACACAGACACACACACACACACACACACACACACACTCTCTCTCCCTCTCTCTCTCTCTCACACACACACACACACACACACACACACACACACACACACACACAGACACACACACACACACTCTCTCTCTCTCTCTCTCTCTCACACACACACACACACACACAAGCTTCATTAATTAAAATGCAGCACTTTCACTCACTCTGCTTGGTGGATCATTGGGTAAGAGGAGAGAGAGGAGAAAAAAAACTCATTAAACATCTCCATTTATCTTCCACTCACCCCTGTCTGACTCCTCCGTGTGTGTGTGTGTGTGTGTGTGTGTGTGTGTGTGTAGGGCGATACTTTTGTTCCCTTGAAGTCCAGCGTTGAGGTGACAAGCAAAGGGGTTAATTTGTGTTCAACTGGAAAACCCAAAGTGTGGAAATACCCCAAGACTTATTTCACAGATATTGAATGAGTGGATTTCAGTTCTTGAAGAGTGAACATTTACAACATTAAACTCTTTCATAACTTGCATTCCCTCATATTTGTATTATTTTTCATCCAGTGTATTTGTCGCTGCTTTTTATATATGAGTAGGAATCAGCACAACTTAAATCAGAATCATTGAAGCTGTGTGTCCCGGCTTCAATGATTCTGATTTCAGTAGCATTTCAAATATTATCTTTAAATATAAGCAGTGCTAGTGTAGCGCATCTCACTACAGTAACAGTTTACTTAAAGTGTAAAATATATTTCACTCTTTAAACAAATAAAACATGCTTTAAAATGAAAATGTTTTTCCTTGCAGAAATGTGTGTCTATGATTTTTTTTATCTCTAATTACTGACTAGTACATGGTTGATTTTCCACCTGCAGGCCTGTCTGGACGAGCCTACGCTACATGTGAACAAGTGAAAGTGTAAGAAATAGAAGAGCTGAATGCTCTTGTATAAAAATGAAATCCCTCCTGGAGAGAGTTCACAGTGATAGTCTCTACGACCCTGCCCTGTTATCAGCTCTACTGTGTGACCCCAGTCCTGCTGTTAGTTTGTTTGTCTGTGCTCGTCCAGCCACAGCGGGGAGCAGATAAAACAGGTTAGAGGTCGGCTCAGCTCTTTGATTATAATGTTATTCCTAAATTATCTGCTTGATAAGCATGTTATTACTAATTAATCTGTTGGGGAACCACAAACAGATCTATTATCCTACATGGAAAGGACCAGGGATCAGGTGAGATCGGCAAGAAAAAACTCCAGCGGGTTAGATTTTTAAAATAAAGTATGCATATACAGTATGCATCGTAAGTCATGATAAATGGCACCCACGGCATTAGTTATCAGAATCCCTGATTCCCATTATTGACTGTTGACACATTTCCTCATCAAGTTTCCATCGTATCACGTATTTGTTAGTAAAGCATGAAACAGAAACATTAAATCCAATGACTTCAGTGTAAAATGTGATGATGCTCACATACTAATAATGAATTACACTGCGGAAAAGAAATATGTGAGTTCAATTAAGTTAAACACAATTATCTCAGTTCTATTCAACTGAACATAATAGATTTTAATCCAAACATTCATCTGATTTAAATGAACAAAAAGTCAGTGTGTCATTCTCACTCTCTCACTGTCTACTTGTTTAAACTATTTTAACAGTTCAGTATGAGTTAACGAACAAAACCAAACTTTAAAGGATTTTTATTGACACGGCTATTTTTTTTTTTTTTACCAATTCTCAAAATATGGATTGAAATATAAAGTACTGACACTAAAACTATAGCTGTGTGTACTGATATGTGTGAGAAACACCAGACTCCAACATTAAAAATAAGGATTAAGTCAGTAACGCTTTCTTATAATTACATATGAACAGTTTCCATAATTTATCACCTCAGTGATGCCTATTATATATATATATACACACACACACACACACACACACACACACACACATATTTGTGTGTGTGTGTGTGTGTGTGTATATATATATATATGAAGTTGTTTTGTTTTTTGTCAGTCATAGTAAAAATAGTTTAAGAGGTGTCAGTTCTTTAATCAGCTGTTGGAGATGTACATAAGACAATACTTGATCAAAAAATAGAAGAATTGTAATTTTCTCTCCATCTTCAATGACAAGTTTCATACAAAGTCCTGAGCCTGGAATTATTTGAAATCTATAGACAAAACTTTTGTTTAATGTTGAATCTCAAAACATTAATTTCAAAATAAATAACAAAATATAGTATTTAAAAAACCTGAAGGCCATGAATGTGTCGAGTACAAAGTTATTCTTAAAAAATCATGAAAATATAGTTTATATAATGACTATTAATAAACATCACAGTGACTCTCACTTGAAGAGAGTTTGTTTAGGCAATACAGGTTCATAAATATGACTTATTCTCTCAGCTGTGACTCAACTGTCTTTTTGAAAGGGCCATCTACACAAACAGCACTAAACATAGCTATTTATGGCTTAAACATTAACACCATAATACTAAAGTGATTCCTCAGTAAGCGGTGGTTGATTTACACCGCCTTCTAAGAAACAGACAAGAGCCTTTAGTTTTCCGTGAGTGTATAAACTGGATCACCCCTCTACACTGATATGCAGGAGTCCCTCTCCTTTTTTAATGTGAATTCTATTTTAAATAGTCATCTCCTTGTTTATCACATGCTCAGCGGTGCAGTGCAAATTTTGGTGAACAAAGGCCTCCATGCACTGAAGGCAACACATCTGCCGATTTAAACTACATACCGTAACTGCTCAAAGATGGGTAACATGAATCTGCAGCATCTCTGCACTGACAGAGTCGAACAAATGAAGCGCTGAGTCGTCCTGTGTTTACACTTAATGTCACTGGCAAAGCTTCTGGGAACAAGAGTGACTAAATGCTGATACTGTGTGATTGACTGACTTAATGGCATCCAGAAAGAAAACACACTCACACACACACACACCTGTCCATCAGCCCTACCTGTCTGGTTGCGGGCTGCCTGCTGTGTGTCCATGCAGTTGGTCAGGTACGGTGGGTTGCTGAACATCCTGCTGGGGGGCTGGTGGTGGTGTGGGGCGGTCACAGACGGCGGTTGACTAGGGGCTGGCGGTGGAGGAGGGGGTGCCCCGAACGTTGCCCCGTACCTGCAGGCCCCGGTCCCCGTGAACTGCCCCGAGAAGTGGACGGTGAAGGCGCTGAGGCCGCAGTGAGGGTCTGTGTCCAGGTGGTGGGGGTCGCTGGTGGCCCCCCAGCTGGGCTCCTGCTTGATGAAGGAGTGTGGCCCCAGGGAGGTGTGGGGGGCGGCCAGGGAGGAGTAAGGGGAGGCGGCCGTGTGGAAGTCCAGGACGGGAGCCCACTGAGGGGCCGTGCTGACAGGTAGGGCTGGGCAGCCAGGGCTGGGGCCCGCCGGGAGCGGGGGCAGCAAGGAGTTCAGGTCACGTACATCTGAACCCATTGTGGTCCAGGGAAAATAACTAGGACAAAGGTAATCTATTTTTAAATTTGATCTGTCACCCTGTAACTCTCTACCTGTCTGCCTCCCTGCCTGAGTGTCTGGCTGACCCGAACCCAAATCAGCCAACACCCACTAAATCCACGAGTCTTCCTTTAAGAGCTTTTTCTTCTCTTTCACAAGTCTTCTCGGGTTCGTTTTTTGTCCATTAGTTGTTTACGACACCACACAGCTGCTCTGGAAACTCCTTAAGTCCGGCAGAAGTTCATGGCGACACAGCAAAAGTCACAGCGCTCAACTTTTCTAAGCAGCAGCAGCACAGGAAGACGAAATAAAGAAAACTTCAAGGCGATGATGAGTCGGGATCTTCACTGATTTGGTCCACAGCAGCAGTGAGAGAGCGTTTGGCTCGGAGAGATGGAGTCCATTCAAGGAGGATAGAGGCTTCTGTTCAGAGCTTTCTCAGTGAATGGAGAAAGAGGAGTGGAGGAGTGAGGAGGAGTAGCCCTCTTTTCCCTCCACGCTCTTAGCCTGTGTGTGTGTGTGTGTGTGTGTGTGTCTGAGGAGGGTAGGAGGTGGAGTCAGGAGGTGATGAGGGACAGGAGCCCTCTGACTTCATTCATTTACTGTATGCTGAACAACACACACACACGCAACACACACATTTGCAGGAAAATACGTAAAAAATGAAACCTCAGTGATAAAATCAGAAATAATTCCTTATAATTCTTATATTTTGGCGGAGAAGAAAATCCCATTCATATTTTTCAAGTACAGCGTTGTTTCAGGTCACAGAGCTATAAATCTAGTTTATCATTGAGAGGCTGATATTTTTCATCTAGTTGATTTTTCAGGGTCAGTCACACAGAGGCTTATTATTTCTAATCAAGAACCATTTCACGGGCAATTTTACCAAGTTTCTAATCGAAAAATTCTCCAAAACATCCAGCGACAGGCTCGTTTCTAAATCTTAAAATGCACCTGGACAGACACAGAAGTGAGGACTGAGGCCCAGCTTTACGGTTTTTTTTACACGAATTAGACTCAATAGATTCACCTTCTCCAGAAATCTGCTGCAGCTTGTTCAGGTTACACACTACAACTCTTCTCCCGAATTAGATTGTATATTTATTTTGAAAGATTGATGATAGGATAAAAGAGGATAACGGTTTAATTGAGCCTAAATCTGCTGACGGATTCATTGTTAACTGCCCGCCTGAAGATAAACCTCCTAGATGAAGGCCTTTAAGGCGGCGCTTTGTAAAAGAGGTGTTCGCTTCTCTTCAACTGGCCTGTTTATATTTCACCTTTTCATTTTGTAAATAAATTCAGTCAATAGTAGGCCTAGAGGTAAATTAGCTTTAAAGAAGGCCGGTGCTCCTGACACAAATATTCGTTTACAAATATGATTTATTATGACCTGAAAACTACCGAAAATAAATTTAAAAAAAACACTCGGACAGATGTTTAATGTAAATAGTGAAGGGAAACAATTCGTTTTTTATTAAATGATTTGTTTTAATAAAGTGCATAATAAATAAAATACATACATTTGAAAAACCGTTTTAAAGCGATATTTATTATTATTATTATTATTATTATTATTATTATTACAGCCGGTTTCCGCCTTCACTCTCTGTTCATTAGCTGACATGATAGATGTGTCCGATCTGCTCTAATCGTTATGTGTGTGTGTGTGTGTGTGTGTGTGTGTGTTGGTCGGAGCGGCAGGGACGATGACGGCTCTCGATGCAAATATGATCTTTTACCAACAGTACTAAGGGGCTCAATAATAATGCAGACAGACTTTAACGTCCAGTTCATCTTCTAAATAACAGCCTCCGATAACACAAAAACGAAAAAGTCTCCTTCTTTTTTCACACCAAGTGTGTGGACTTCATTTAACGCACACAGAAAAAAAATCAAACACACATTAAACAAAAGGTTTCAGCTCCATTAATCACGCTGCATGAAGTCATTTTGTAACAAATGTAGTGATTCATTCAGCTAATAAATACTGTTTTAAAATAATCAGTCGGCATTTAGCTATTTGTGCCTTTTAAACACGTTAATTAACGGGAAGGCTTCCGTGTGTTTAGCGTTTTTTGAGCTGTCCCGTTCAGTCTGTAAGGAGATGTGTCCCTTCTCGTTCTCCGTCAGCCTTTCTCTGTACCAACCTCATCGCGTTACAGTCAGAGCCGACCCGCAAGGAACAGGCCGGATGACCCTGCTGACATAAGTTCACATGGGGAGAGGATGAGACAGCTATGATGAAGCATCTTCAGGCTGCCTTCCTCCACCAGCGACACGGACTCTCACAGGAGCAAACACATTTCACACTGCCACTTGTTTTTTTTCTTATTTCCCCTCAGAAAAGCTCCAAATTAATTTGTGCATTGATTTTCTTGGCCATTTAATTCTGTGATATTTTCAGATAATTTTCTAATACAGCTAATTAATTAGTAAATTCATTAATTATTAATTGTATGTTTAATGAGTCACCACACGTTTCATTAAACAAGAATTACTGTATGGGTAAAGTTCAGGTATTTTTTCCACATCAACCTGCTCAGAGACGTCAGGTTGAACATCATAAGGATGTATAAAAAACAAATGAATAATACAAAAGGTCCAGATGAATAAGAAGCAGAGAAGAGAGGCAGTCCCTCTGATTGGCTGTGTGCAGGTTTAGAAATGTTTTGAGCAGAATTGACAGGCCTGATAAGACTTGTTTCTTAAGGAAGGTTACTGTGACACAGCACTCTGTAGCTTGAGACGAGTCAGCTCCTTGGACAGAAAAACAATGATGTAATGTTTTCTGATGTCAAGGGCGATTTTATAGCTGAGATAATGGTTTACTGCTTGTTGCCATCTTCATCACTTTCTGCAGACAATACATCCAAATATGGTCAGAGGAGGAGTTGGATGAATGGAGATGAGTTGGAGCAAGTAGCAGCCAGCACAGCTGTGGGGTAAGCTGAGACACCTGCCAATCAAGGCCATACTGTCCCCGAACATACTTTATTTAAGCCTTATTATTTCCAAGACAAACTACAGTCTTAAAGAGCGTGTCAATCCACCCGCTTTATGTGCATTTTCAGTTTTAACATAAAAAAACAAAGTGGAAACGCCGTCAAGTGGATATATTGCAAAAAGGTTTTTATGCTTGGCTGAGGTAGAAAAGTTGCTGCATCAGTAGAAACAAAATGCAACAAAGTGCAATGGAAACAGATTAAGCCAGACAGTCATGATGTATTGTACATGAAGCATGTGAATTAGCTCAGCAATGAGATGACAAATAGCATTTGGAGTGACTGTTCCTCACATTAATACATGAAACAAAGAGAAAAGACTTACCGACATCATCTTTTGTGCATTACTTCCCATCGTGTGAGGTTTGACCAGCAACTTTTTAATGTCGTCTTGTTGTGTTCTTTTGCAAAGGTTTAAAGTCAACTGACTGAAGAATTAGTGCCACTGACTGTTTATCTTAATGCACTTTACTCCTAATATAACAGTTTTGGATGGAAACATAGGTCAATTCGCATTTTCTTTAGCAGATTTTCTGGAAATTAAGTTAAAAATTTACACTGCTATTTCTCAAATTCACCACCTAGTGGTCATTACATGAACTGCAGCTTAAAGCACATCCCACTCAGACCAAACTGTTCGACCCCAATCCCAGACAGCAGGCAGGAAAGAGTCAAAGAAAACCAATATTGAAAATCAACATTTACAAAATTATGTATTTCTAAATCATGGATGTATGGCGACTGCAGTATGGTCAAGGTTATGGTTAAGATCATGGTTACAGTGAAAATAATCAATCCATGGACTGTGATGGGACTTGACCTCTGACCTCGACACCCAAACTTTCCCTTTCACAGCAGTAAATAGAGAACACTTATCCCCACACTACATACATCACACACTATGACAAACTGTGTTTAAATTCAGGTCAATACCTACTGAACTCAGCACTCACCAAAGACTCCGTTCTCTCGCTCCATTCCCCCCTCCTCTCCGTTGTGTCTTCAATCAGCTGTCAACATTACAGTACATAAACACCCGACAATGGAAGTCACCTTCGTGGATCGCTGCTGCAGTCACGTTGATAGGACTGAAGATAAATCCACTTTTTAATCCAAAAAGTTAAAAAGCAATCTCTGAGATCTCCTCCCATTTGTAAAGGGCTCTGAATCAGAGTAGAATCAATGTGTTTCCAGGTGTTTACTCCTCCAGAAGGTCTGCCTTGGCACCCAGCTCTCTTGCCGGTATTGCAGTGAAAAATTGCCCTGCGGCCCAAAAAGCATTTTCCCCACATCTGTAAAACTGTTTACAGCAAACCTCGATGTGCAAATAAGTCCAACTACCTTTTTTCATCCATGGAGGTCGTACATTTGTAAAACGTTCCTTCAGGCAAGAAAAGTGATTTAAAAAGCTGTGACGTCATCACAAAGTGAAGTCTACGGGGCAAGCAGGAACTCGTGGGCGGAGGCAGCACTATCTTACTTTCATATGTCCTTCTCTCTTATCTCTGACGATGCTTCTGGTTTTACCAGCTGTCTTGTTGCCATGGCAACAAACAAACAAGCAAGAACAAACTTAGACACACGCAAACACCAACCATCTCCAGAACCTAAATGATTTTCTTGTCATCTTTTGTGAAACAGATGATATTTGGAAAACAAACACGAGACAACATCAGTGCAAAAGTACCAGACTGAGATGGAAACACGATCTATAAAGCCACTGGGACAGATGTTTCAGTGTCAAACAGCTGGACACAGTTAGTCTTCAACATTATTAACTGAAACTTTCTCAAACAAGTTCTCCAGCTTGAAGATGATGTCTTGATTTCGAGACACATTTGTATTTTCCTGAGCCTGTGTGCTTCCCATTCAAGACAAATGGATGTTCAGCAGGCCAAAGTCACTGGCAATCTGCCACTGGTGGACACAAACGCACACTCAAGCATTCAAGTATCACAGTCAAAGTGGGTTTTCCCCCTCTTAACGGAAGTGTCCACTCAGCGCTTTTCTTCCCATCATGCTCTTCCCCTGGAACCAATTACACCACTGACATGTCTCCATTGATGGCAGCAGTGTGTGTGTTGGTACTGTTTCTGCATGCGTTAAATGAAATTACAGTCACCGTGTGGGTATTTACTCTGTGTATGTGTGCAGGCAAGTGTGAGTTTGGGTGTATCGGTGTTAAACTGATGAGCAGAGATAAATGGTGACTTCACCATCTGGAAATCTAGTCTGGCTCACTATGCGCAAAGATCTGCTGACCTATGATTCAACTCTTCAACTCCACAAGGAACAGAGAGAGAGAGAGAGAGAGAGAGGTAAGGAGGAGAGAGCGAGGGAGGCAGGAGGAACGCTGTGTTAAAAGTGCTTGTCATGAGGAGAGGAATCAGTGTGTCAGACTACTTTGTTCAGCCATCAACAAGAGTCCTGGAAATAAGAGTACATGTGCACATATGCGCACACACACACACACACACGCAGAGACAGGCAGACACACACACACACACAAACACAGTCGGCTTGCCGTTTTACTCGTGCACATGACTTATGCAGCTCCCTTCAGAGCCAGACAGTGGCTGACATGCAGGGAATAAAATGGATGTTGTTATAATGACGTGTGAGCTTGTATGACTGACGTACTATTCTCTCTGCACAATATACTGTGTAAAACTTACAGTATGTCCACATGTAGTAGATGAATGCAGCATATGTTCTGTGGAGCGTTTGAGAGGAAATACTGACCAACGCAACTAAGTTGATAAAATCCTTCGGTCTGAACGACAAGCGTGATGACTTATCTTCCTCTCTGTTCGCCAGCTGATTCAGTATCACTCAGTTTGACATAATAAAAAACAGACCGGATGAAGTGAAAGGTAAAAGAAGAAAGGTGAAAAGAGCATTTTATGTCTCTTTAGGGTCCTTTCAGTGGAAAAAACAAGCTTTAAGTGGATGTACATTGACAATGTGCAATTGCCCTGAAGGATTACACTGTAAACCATTTTGTGGCTGCTGCCGGCAGCACTCTCACTCGTTTTCCAATTTCAAAAACTGTTGTCCTCATTAGTCACAAACTCAGGGGAAAATATGTTCTGGGTTAAAAAATACCAACGTTGCCCTTTAAGTTAACTGTTTTGGTTTGCTCACACTGCGCTCATCAAACCTTGCTTTCAGCTGGCTGCCTGCTGCCCGCTCAGCAACAGACAGCAGACAGAGTGAGCAACTAGCTGTTGAACATAGTGGAGCATTTGAGATTGTATATTGGACTTACACTCGTCACATGAAAAGAAACACAACTCTAAATGAATCCTAATTGCTCTGAGTCTGCTGGATGTGTAAATAGTTGCCATAACAACGAAATAAGGTTATAATATATAATATTATAGTATGTCAATCTTCTATTTTGGCCTAAAAAAAAAAGTTAAAACTGGAAGCATTCAGGTTTTTTGCCCTCTGTTCTCACATCATCATATCGGTTTGGATAAACATGCAACATCTGAGCTCGCAGCTGTGACTTAAAGGGCATTTCTTTGCTTGCGTTGTAAGAAAGGAATCCCAAGTGTGACTTGTAACCAAGTGCGGTATAATCTGAAGAAACTGATATTCAGCATTCGTAATAATGGACCTTTTTCATGAAGGCCTTTTTGATGATATACTGTAGCAAGGAGCAAGAGCCATCCTCAATGTTATTCTGTAACAGCGTGCTTATTTAATTATTCAGTAACTTGTTAAACATAAATATTGAATGTTAGTTTAACCAAATCCAAAAGCCGAGATGCTACTAATCAAAGGGTGAGTATTGTAATTATGTAATGTCCTAACAATCTAACACTCCTCTCAGCTTCAGAAGGATTGACTGTTGAACACAAAGACGTGTTTGTGTCTTTTGTTCTGTGTTTTGCTGATAAATGTACACTGATCCATCATGATAAGCCTTGTGATCTCTGATAGGACCGAGGCTGAGAAATAAGCCAGCAGCACAGGGACATGTCAAAGTCAGTGTGCTGCTCCTTTTTCCACTCCTCTTTTTATCCCATCTTTTCTTATTTGTTCTTCAGGAACACATAAACAAAGATACAGAAAGAAAGACAATCACACGTCCCTCCACTCTCCATATTAACGCGGCTGCCTTCTGTCCCAGAGGAGCGCTCAGACATGTGACCAGTCGACCAATCTGGTTCAAAGATTGATGGCCCCCACGGCCAATGGAACACATTCCTGCTCAATGAACAACAAATTATCTTCAAATGAAAACTCGACTACCTTAACCCCAGTGCTTTCTCTAGAAACACAAAGATCCCAGTGACCCGGGAATATTTTGTTTTTCTATACGCAGCAGGCTCATGCTAACGTGGAGCACCTTTAAATTAACGACTACATCACTGTCACAAAGCCTCGCCTCTGTCTCTTTTACCCCTTTAACTTTTTAATTCCACACATACAGACTGAAACAAAACAACCCCTCCTATTGTACAAGTAGTATCATAAAGTAGCATTTAGTTTCTTTTTTCTTAATTCATTTCTTAATTTCTGGAAGTTTTTGGCACACTGGGAAAGCACACTAAAGAAAAACATTTCCATTTGTAACTCATTTATTTTAAAGTCAAAGATCAGTGTATTCTAATGTGAGAATGTTCGTGTGATCCCTGGGGTATTTGGTTCTTCTGTATATAATATTTTTATGTGTGAAGCCCTCCTTTGTTTCAGCAGCTTGTGTCTGAATCAGTCGGAGCCCAGATGGATACTCCCTTCTTTCTATGCAGACAAGCTGTGTGTGTGTGTGTGTGAGTCCATCCCGGATCCTCCACTCTGAGCTCTTTGTTGATTATGAGGAAGGATGGATGAGCTCTTCTACCTACAGCTGGCTAACGATATGGCAACAAAGATCACCTTTTCTGTATTGTGGATTGAAACTAAATGACTGAGAAAGACAAAAAGAGATAGCAGGAGGAATAGAAATTAGTTCCTTTTGGTCTATTACTTTATTCTACAGTTTGTAGCTGCTCTCCTTCTCATGCTATGATATTAGCCATGGACAGATTGCACATCAGACCTTTAGTTGAACAATGGAAAGAAACTCTCTCAATGACACACTTCTATTGTACCATTACATTTGGCTATCAGAAGATAGTGCAAGAAATGAATACAAACAGTTACAACACCAAAGAGGATCCAACAGACGGGAAAAAGCTCATCTTGTTTAATGTTTTAATTCTCAGAGGACAGAGAAGAAAAATACATAAACCGTCCAAAAAGGGGGTGTCAGGAGGGAGCCATGATTATGAAGAAAGATGAGCTACCGGTGTTACGAAACTGAATGAACAACGACTTTTTGAGGCGGTTGGACACTTTGCATATTAAAGTTGGCTCAAAGTGTGCACATTTCCACTGTTACACTCCCCTAGGTTTGATGACTCACAGATAAGAGGTACTGAGAGTGAGGATGAGGAGAGGTTATACTCTGGTCACACACAGAAAACACAGGTGACGACAGATGCATCATTTCCAGTGACAGGCAGAAAACTGGATAAAAGCAGCTCTCTACAAACGTATGAAGTCAGAATCCAAAGCTGGTATTAACATTCTTTAAGCTTTCAGACATTTTTTTTTCAGTGACAAAGGTGATTGATGGTTGAACTATGTGACCTTCAACCTCTGAATAATGTTTTCTTTGGTCAATGTTGATCCCAAATTTAAAACCTGCAGCGGATAAACTCTCCCTACAAACACAGGTGGTGAGCCGGACTGCACTGGACTATCTGAAGATGTTTGAGTAAACACCAGCCACCTTGCAAATATTATAAAAGGGAGCACTTAGGGCTTGGTCTTACTCAGCGGATATGGGACTTTATCCAAGAGTGAGAGATACTGAGGGAGTGGTACTACCAGTGTGGTTTCAGATATTAATACACACTTTTATTCAAGCAACCTTGAGTCCACTACACACACGCACGCATGCAAGAACACAAATACCCAAAAATGTTATGGCTTGAAATAACTTTCACCTGCTGAAATTGAGAATCATTAAAGAAATAGTTCACCCAAAAATACAAATCTAGTCATTATTTGCTCATGCCTATGGAGAGTCCTGTACTCCGCACAACATTTCTGGGGGTTCACAGAAAAACATTATCCAAAACAACTACTAGACAAGGACTAGTTTAAAAATATAAAAATATAATAAAACTCCATACAACTCGTCTCCAGAAGCATCGAGATTCCAAATTGATTTGAAATGATGTTATTTATATCCTCGACATGCGGTCGAGCTTGTGCACCCACTGCAGATGGGGTGCGTGCTAAACGCTTCTAGCTCAGCAGCTGCAGTAGAGATTTCTATCTTATTTTATCCACTTTTCAAATCAATTTGGTGTCTTGGGACTTCCAGAGATTTGGATTACACCAGATGATGCTAAGTCTCCATCTCCGTCAGTTGCTTAGGAGAAAGCTACAGCACTGTTTTGCTGTAAAGATCCAGCAATGTTCTGTGGACTAGAAGGTGAGTAGATAATGACTGAATATTTTTCCTTTCATTTTTGGGTGAACTCTCATTCTGCATACTATAACATTTTGGACAAGTTCAATTCATTTATAGCACAACAAAAGCTACAATACCTGCATACAGCTGAAAGAAAATAGTAGTAGAATTCATTCAATATTTAAAGTATAGACATGAAAATGACAGATCATCTCATCTCACTCTCAGAAAGAAAGCAAATGAGCATATTCCAAAAATGTACAACTATTTCACTGCAAATGACATCATTTGTCCTATAAGATACTAACCATTTGTAAATGATGCTTTTACATCTATTTTTCCATCAAGTGGAAGATATCCCATTTTCTTATGAAGGTTATCTTAACACATGTAATGGAATAAACAGATGTCCTCCTACAAAGGACAGCAATAACCCAGTAGTAATGTACATGAGAGATTTTTCCTGTGTTCTTGTGGAAGTGTTGATTTCCAAGAAAAAATTAGGAGACTTAACAGATAATTTTGTCTAGGAAGATGTGAAAAAGGGGACAAAGGGAGAGGAAGAAATACAGAGACGGCCAAACACAGACACAGCCAAACACACACACAGATGTGGGCTTACTATCAGTTTCAGCAGGCTGTGTGAAGTAAGTTATGCTCTGGTTGTTGCAGACAATTCTTCAAAGATACTATCTCTGTCTCTGAGCGGATGGCTGAAGAAAGAACGTCTAAATCAGTACGTATATATATTTTCAGTTGAATACTGCAGCAACAAATCACAGCTCTCTCCTTAATATCCAGCCAAATCCACAGACACAATCTGAAGCTGCAGACATGAGTTAATATACATCTGAAAATAGATCCAAACATCTGACCCACTTGAGATGCCTTTGATTTAACTCCACAGACACTTGGAATTGTCTGATGCTAAAACAGCCTGCAAAGAACTGGTGATTCATCAGTCTCCTGTAAAATATTTTGTTAACTACAGCCTCGTGTTGGTCCTCATCATACCATCCATCAATTAAAACAAGAATGCAGCCTGTGGAGACCTTATCCTCATGCAACTTACATCAGTTTTGGATCATGTATGCTATGAATCCACATGACAACGGTTATTTCAGCCTTGAACTGTGGGGATGCATGTGTAGCTGGTGTTTGGCCTTTGTGTAGGTCGTGTTCAGAGGAAGTGCAGATATTGGGATGGAAAAAAAATACAAAACAGACTTTATATAAACACACAAAACCAGAACTGACTCTTGTCTGATAAGGATAGTCTACTGGTAAAACACAAGTTATAAATAGGAGGAAGGAAAAGACTGAGATTAACCTCTTTCTGCCTACCTAAATGTCCTCATGTGGTGTTACAGGCTCTGATGAATTATGTCTGTGCACTAAGAAATCTTATCTAACCAGCTCTAAGCCATACCAACTTATCAGACCACTGTAAGCATGGAGGATCAGAAAAAGTAAAGATAAAGGACTTGAGACAAAAGTGAAATGCAATTAAGTGTGAACAGAGAAAGTATCCCAGTCAAGGCTACAGCAGGATCTGATGGCTGGGTGGTGACGGAGGGTGCTGCTTTGATGTTGTGCTACAAACTCTGCAGGCTGTCAAAGTAACATCTGACTCACACTCACTCGGATGCTCTCAGTAGGAATGATGATAAAGTGATAACTTGGGAGGTGGAAAACGTCACTAGATGATGTATAAGTCTATCTATAAAGAATAAGTATACTAGAATGTTGGCTGTAGTGCAATAATATTACAGTATATCATTGCACGTAACAAGTTTGAAATCTTTGGAAATAAAAACATTTGTGTACTCGTGTAAAACGGAAGTTGTGGTTTTAACTTGGGCTATGTGCAAAGTATTTCTGTTGCTGGCAACATGGTACCTGACAACTTGATAAGAACGGAGCTTACGTACAGTATATGACATTGCATAGTTAACGTTGTGAGACAGTCGCAGCTTGGTTTAGGCACCAAAACTACTTGGATAGGTTTAGGAAAACATCATGGTTTTGGTTAACATAAATATATTAGGGCACCCCAGTAGTTTAGTTGGTACATCATACATCCCATGTACAGAGGCTTTGTCCTCGCTGCAGCGGCCCAGAGTCTGACTGTGACCACAACCCTTTGTTGCCCCAAAAATACTTAAAATAAATGAATATATTAACAATGTAGTTATTTAAATTAAGTTACATACATACATATGTGAGTACCAGTAAACAAAAGACATGGGATAGGGCTAGGTGGATGAATGGGTCACCCACAGGACTTTCACATGGGAGACAAGGGTTCATTTTGTGTGAAAACAGTTATTTTAACCCAAAACATGATTAATTTCCCTTTTCTTAAATATCCCATGTTGTCAGAGGAAATGGAAATACAAGTCTTGCATGTGTGGAACCAATCACATTGCAATCTTTTGCACACTAATTAGGTAAAGTTAAGGTATTGTGGCCAGCCTTACTGACTTCCTGCTGTCTTGTTGTCAAGGTTGCCAGGCAACAAGAGGACATTCCCAGAAGTCACAGCTCCGAGAATAGTGCCATCACATAACTTTCCATTATAACAATTAACTACACTTACATTTTTGGATGGATTTCAAGCAAGATATAACCTGTTAATTAGATGTGCCTGCAGATGGATTATGTTACTTTTCAGACAGAGCCAGGCTAGCTGTTCCCCTTGGCTTACAGTCTTTAAGCTAAGCTAAGCTAACAGTCTTCTCCTTTATCTTCAAATTTAGCATACAGACATTAGAGAGGTATCAATCCTCTTTTTAGCAAAAAAAAAGGATAAGCAAATTTCACCCCCCCCAAAAAATGTAAAGTCTTTTCCTAGAAAAGGCCAACCTTAATTGACGCCACAGGGAAATAGTTCCTCATTCAAATGTTGAGCTACAGTAAATCAATAAACAACAAAACATGTTTGCCCTTTACTGGGCATATAACAATGTATATCTCCCTCAAGCATAGACAGAAACATGCACACTTACGTGCAGTATAAATACAAAGAGTAAGGCTCTTTTGCAAAAAAAGCAAAGAAAAAACACTTGTGAAGTCTGTTTCCTCCCACTCTTCCACAGTGGACTAAGTACTTGACTCTCAGGCTTCAGTGATCTAACATTGCCCTCCATCTTCATCTTGTCCTTGTCACCTGCTCATAATGAGCCAGAGTCAGTCAGCCAACCAGCACAATAAAGTAGCTGACAGCGAGACAGAGCGGGGCAGATGACCCTGCTGGCAAGAAAACTGAGAAAAGCACTGAAACAGATATCAGCCAGAGGAAGGACTGCGTATGTTTGTGTGTTGGGTTCACCGTCTGGTCAACTGAAAGTGTTTCACAAAAAGGACAAAAAAAGCAACATTCTTGGCTTGTCCCCGCATAAAAAAGTGGTTTCACTACAAGATAAGGTTTGTACTTGTAAACCAATGAAACGTTGTCCTTTCATTTGCTCCCTACTTTTTTCTCAGCAAAATTGAAGCTGTAAATATTCTGCTTAATTTAAACAACTGCCGTGTTTAAAGCCTCTAGCCTGTTATCATCCGGTGTAGTTTTCAGTGATCACCTTTAGCCAGAAGGTTTATTTCAATTTACAACCAGCTCTGTCAAATTCTCAGGTTAAGTCATTGCTGTCTTCGGAATATATTTTAGGATACCCAGGACACAGCATTACCTTTTTAAGGTGTATTCTTTCATTTTGTCTCTACGTATACAATATCAAATGTGCGGCTGGTAAAGTGTAACTTTATTTAAAAAGACATCCTCACTTACAGACTTGTGTCAGAATCCTATAGGCTAATGTTATGGCCAAGTCGTCATCTTCATTTCTGATGCCTTGATTCCACTGGGCACGTCTTTATGGTCTTGCATGTGCAACACAGTTTTGTTGCGTCTGCCTCATGGCTTTAAACCCCACTGGGAGTGTTTCAGAATCTAAGCATTGTGCCTGCTTGATATTGTTGACTTGCTCAGATTAGGGACAGCCCTACTGGATGGGCACTGCCACACTTTCTACCAAGCCTCTCCTCACGCTGGGGCGCATGGTGAGTCACTAGAAGATAGATAACAAAGACACCAAACTGGCACAGTCAGGGAAATAAGATCAGTGCGCCCTGGTTCAGTTGGTGCGACACTATGTTCAGCCTGCACAGTCACAGAAACGTGGCCCTCTGTTTTGTTTTGTTTTGTTATAGTTCATTTCAAGAAGGTGAAAACAGCTGAGCCGCAAGTATAAAAACAAAGAATAGCTGGATTCGACACCCATGGTGACCTGCCAGACAAACACCTCTTAGCTCTCAGACCATCCATCAGCTTAACCAGTCTGCCATCATCAGCTCTGTGTATGTATGTGTCTCTACAGCACAGTATGTGTGTGTGGACTCATTTAATTTAATGTCTTGTTGTCACTGGAAGGAGGAATGTGTATACCTGGGGTTTTTATCATAGCGTGTGTGTGTGTGTGTTGAATGGGGGGTAAGGACGTAGCTCAGTCATGTGGCCTCCTGCTGCAGAGTGACCGCTCAGCACTGCTCACCATGATGAAGTACCAGACACATTCCAGCACTTTAATAACAAATGGGCTGACAGGGAATGATGATGGTGGGGTATGGGCTCAGTCATCAAGTGTTATAATAGATTATTTTAACATTGTGCCTTGGTGCTACAGTCTGAAAGTATCTCATGCTGAGACAATGATGGGAAATTAGAGTTTGGAAAAGTTTGAAAAAGATTTGGAACATTTAGCGTGTTCATTTCAGACTACAGTTCCTGATAATTGAGCTCAGATAATAATTAGAGCCCATGTAGACCAGTAGGAGACTGCTCTGCTTTCTTGCAGTTGTCTTAACATTTCTATCTTCCATCTGTTTTCTTTCCATCAGGGCTCCCTTGCAAATCTCAACCTTCTATTTCTAGTTCCACATGTTGCTGTTGGAGGACGGCCCGACTTCACTTCCGACATGAAGAACCACAAGAAAAAACAAACACTGTTCTTCTTTATCAGAGACACACAGAGAGATGACCACAGTGGCAGTGGGCAGGAGCTCCGCTGATCTGAATCCGAGGACCTTTGACCTCATTTTTCCCGCCATCTGACAGGTCATTAAGGGCTGGACTGAACGCCATCAATCAACGACTAACAGATACTATCGACTCGCATTATTGCCTCCCTCCAAATAGTTATTTGAAAGCAAAAACACTTGATCCATCATTTGATCAATTAGTTATCAAGGCTATTTTCAGAAAAAAAAAGGAAATTGACCTCCAATTAGTCCGCAGCAAATGATTAAAAAAGGAACTAAGGTGACATGAATGTCTAGTTATCTAATCACCTAAAACAGGGAAAAGAGTTATCTGCAAAAGAAAAATGTTTACCAGTTATGAAAAAAGATTAAGAGAGGAAAAAACATGAGAACAAATAACAGATAGGCACTACAGGAAGTGAGTAAATCACAGCTCTGACCTCTGTGTATCAGTAAATCAGCCATTGGAGCTGTTTCTAAAATTACTGGCCACAGAATGTGAATGTTAAGGCTCAAAATAGAAAAATCAGCCTTGGCTTTGTAACAGTAAAACACAACCTGTAGAGAGATATATTTACAACTTTCTAAAATAAAAGCACGGTTTGGCACACTGTGACCATGCAAGCTGCAGACTCCATCTTCAACTTGATCTCCCACACAGGAGTGAAGTATACGTCTGTAAACTGTAGGCTGGAGGAGGAATTGTGAATTTAAATACAGCAGGACACTGATAAGAGACCAACGGTTGGATTTTGTTGGAATTGTGGACCCATGAGGCTGGGGGTTAGCAGGTTTGCATTATTTGGTTTGTCCACTGTTGTGGCTCCCCTTTGCTAAATATGCAGTGCTGTGGTGGACAATATGCAACCATAACAACCCACAGTAAGTGTCTGAGGTCAAACTATTTTGGAAGTAACAAAGAAATGAAAAATGACCGCTGCACCTCAGTGATCGTCCACATCATAACTCTTAACAATGAATGAAAAACAGCCCACTAATCACTCTAGATATCTTACTCTATCAAACTCGATTTTTAAACCTGCATGCTTATATTTTTCTAAGTGAAAATAACATATCATGCTGGTGTATTTTGAAGGCCAACCATTACAAACATAATTTCCTTTTACTCTGCGTGGATGGAAGCGTTTCAACTTGGAATGACCTGATGTCCTCCGCAAAGATTTAAAATCAATCTGATAGCAGCAGTGAACACTTGCTGGAGTGTGAAATGCCTTTGGCAGCAATCAACAGATGGATAAACACTGTACTGCAATATGTGAAAGTTTTGGCTTGGAAGTTAGAAATGGCTGTAGCTACAGGAATAACATAGACACAGCTGATCATTGTGCTTTTAAATGTTACATAGTTTATCCAAATTCACGATTCCTGTATTTTACAGTACTGTTACTCTATTGAATTAAATGGGCTTAAATTTCATATAGTGAATTGTTCTGGACTGGACTTGGGACATGTTGTTCTTGAATAGAAGCTTGACTCAGTTATTGTTAGTGTGACTCCAGGGTTTTTTCTTGGGACTTGTAGTTCTTGAACTGGGGCTTGGCTTTGGACTTGATCTTAAAAAACGTCTTGGTTTGGGACTTGATTTGATACTTACTTGCACCTTGTAAAACAATTAACTTGACCCACCCTTTTGGATTTATGAAGAACACACAGCTGGCTGGATCATGATCACTTTTAAGAATATGGTTTGGTGTGAAATAATGTGCTTGGTCACAGTTTTTGTCTCCTGGGTTCAGTTTATCTACTGTGATCTGTATTATGTCACATCCCGCCATCTTGTTCCAACCAGCAATATATATGTAGAAACAAACTAGTGTCACTTGCTGAATGCTACTTCACTCGCTGTAATGCCAATGTGAGAGGAAGTAAGAAGTGTTGTTACTGATTCCATCACCCTTTGGAATATGGACAGAAAACTCAGGATTGAAATTACAACACTAGTACTTGGTCACATACACAGAGGGAATTCAAACATTGTCTCATGGGGCCTACTTCCTTGTCATTTTTATATTTATATCTTTGACCTTGTCCAAACCAAAACTGTGGCAAGTGAGGACAAATTACTACCCTCTAGTGAGTTCGTAAAATGTCCATTTTGGTTGTATTTGCTTTGTCCTTTTATTCACTCTTTATCTCCTGGGTCTTGCCCCTCCAGAATACCAGGGGGTCATCCAGACGTGTCCCTTGTTGGGAAGGCTCTCTCTGGGCAGAGGGCAGTTGGTCTCTAAGCAGACCAGTCCATGGAAAACCACAGAGGCGAGAGAAAATGACACTGGCTCTGCTAATGGAATCATAATAGAGAAAGACATTCATCTGTGTCCTCGCTGCTGAACTATCAAAACAAACAGACCTGAGATGTATCAGAGTGGTTAATGGGCCAGTCAGTGGGATTACTTGTTCATTTGTAATCATCTCTCTGCTCTCCTATCTCTGGTACTCCTGAATAAAATATTATGTAACTTTCAAGCCAATAATAGACTGTTTTTGCTTTATTACCTTGAACTTAGTGCAGTCTGCATTTTTTCCTCATCATTCCATGACCCCTCAACTGACAACAATATACAGATTTTTAACTAACTAGATTTTCACTATACTAGGTCTGATGATCTAGCGTCAAGGATCTGTTGTCGCCTATTTTCAGATTTCAGCAGTACATGAAGTCTGTGCTAGGACAGTCTGCGGTGCAAAAAAGTTTGGGAACTGGTCCACAGTAGCTGCAGAGCCATAAAGCAGTATAGTCTCCCTACTTGTGCCATGAGAGCTACTAGAGTCAGCCACCAGGTACACCCTCTCTAGCCAGCAATGAGTCAGTTGCTGGCAACAAATTTCAATACTGGATGATGTTAAAAAACAGTTTCCACTGCAACAGATTTACAGAGAAGACTAGCTAACTCACCGTGAGAAAATAAACACCATGAGAGGCAATCTGACACTCTGACACAGCTGTTCTATCACATATGCACACACAAAGCATAATATAATAAATATATTATTATATACATATATCATATATAAATGTGATTGGTGAGGGTTTGGTACGCAGATGCTTTAATCTTGTCTGCAGCCTCAAGTGGTCATTGAGTAATAATTCACTTATCCCTGTAGGTTGTAGTCAGAAGGAGAGACATGATGCCATGTTTTTAAAAGATCCAGCAACACTAGCTCTATTTGAGACATTTACCTCCTGCTCAGGAAGTCTGAATAGCTTCACCTTTTGCCGTCACATTCTCCTCTTAATGCTTTAAATTTATTAACGGTTATTACTGCTGCGCTCAACGTGCGCTGTTAAATTCATAAACATTTTTCAAAGTCAGGAGTTACACACAAATCACATGTTACCCAAAACCCTCAGTTTATTGTTTCAGCCTCACAGGTCCCATCTATTTGAAACAAAATCTATGAAAACAAGGTCAAACATAGCAGCCGTTATCTGTGAGTTCAAGCTGCGGTTCAACATCAAAACAAGAAGAACACAACAGTGTTGTTATGGACAGAAAGGCCTCCAATCTCTGACATTTCCAAACTGGTAACCAAATACATTTGTAGCATAATGGACCATGGCAGGTCGTTCTGGGCCTGTGATTTAGAGGGTAGTGCATGCGTGTGTGAGACTGAGAGAGACATACTTCTGAGCTCATGTGAGGCTTCATACTGCTGGAAATGGAACATGCACTCACAAATGCAAAACTTGCACCTTGAAACAAGAGAAAGAACACCAGAGAGAGAAAGAGCGAGTCGTAGAGAGACAGAGAGATAAAGATCACGGTTGTGACAGGTTTATAGGATCCCCTGGAGTGAGAAAGAGTTCTCCATCATACCGACCGTGAGCAACCCACTGAGGGAGGAACTCACAGACCGACACCTCTTGTAGTCTGTGTGTGTGTGCACGTGTTTGTCAGTGTCTGTATGACCCAGACCTGAGCTGTAGGCCCCCAACTCCATCAATAACAAAATGGCTTCATCTTCTGGAGTGGAGTGCATATGCAAAGACAACCACACACATACACACACACTGTAACACACACATTCCTGCAGATATATAGGCATCAGTGACATTGTTGGTCTGTGGGAGGACCATGTACCCATAAGAAGTTAAAGCCTTCCCAGGAAATCAGAAACGTATGTCTGCTGCCAAGGTGGTCCTCCGTGGAGGATAATTCTGTCACAGCCACAGTCCACAGAGTATCACAGAGCAGACCGGCTCCTCTATCGCTCACTTCATCCTATCTTTACCTCTCTTATCCTTTCTCTGCCTATGTCTATAACACATTTTTAAGGGTTCACAAAGATGTTTATGGCAAAGACCCTACTCTAATTAGGTCACAGAGCACTTTTACATATTTTGCCTCAGGGACTTGCCTTGCAAAGTCATACAATAAAAAAGAAAAAAAACCTAGCTGCTGAAAGCTAACTCAATCAGCAAGTTATGGCCAGTAGTTCGGGTAATACTGTAACATGCTTCTGAGCTTTGATTTCATTGAATAGTTCAGAAAAAAATCGTACAAAAGCTGCCATTTTCTACAGCTCGCAAATTAGAAGCAATGGCCAATGACAGCCCAGCAACTGTTGGCTTTCTCAAGTTATGTGAAGAAAAGATTAATGTAGTTGGAACCCAAGTTGAGATAATGCTAAGATAACTGGTAGCCACCATCTTGAGCCAATGTTGCTAATGGTCGTTAATATCAAAAGTATCACATTTTTCAAGTTCTCTGTTAACTGTCACAGAGGAGCTGTTGCTTCCTTCTGTGGGTTTAATGGAAATGATGAACATTATTTAGCATATTCCTTTTAAACGTTCTACCTTACTGAAAACCTCTTGACACTGCAGGATCTTTTATTCTAAAAGATCAACACTTTTCAGTTTTCGAACCTCAAAGCATAAACCTCAGAATCATGCATTACTTTGTACTCACTTTAAAGTCATTATTAATTCATCCATTTTAATAAAAGTCTCAGGACAGAAACATGTTAATGAAGTGAGTACAAATGATTGACATAATGTGCAGGTGCCACAAAATAATCTTGAGGCTAT
The DNA here is from genome assembly GCF_965226575.1 of Pagrus pagrus. NCBI lineage: Eukaryota > Metazoa > Chordata > Actinopteri > Spariformes > Sparidae > Pagrus > Pagrus pagrus. The sequence goes on from NC_140194.1 coordinate 29,466,444, forward strand.
GCAAACTGAGGTGAACATGTGTCCATAGAAAATGAAAATCAGCTCGACAGCTTTCAGCTTGAATCAAACATTGTCACTTATCCCAGGACTTTATAAATCTACTAAATAAAGGAAACATGAGAAAAAAGGTAACAAACAATAGAACTGAAATTCCTGGTGAGTTCTGCAATCGGTCAGAGGCTAAACTGCCACACAAACACACTGACCTTTGGTGCATTGCCAGGCAATAGTCATGCACCATGTAAAATGCTTTTTGTGGTTGTGCTATTGTTGAAACTTGGTTACATAACTAGCCAGTCATTGGCAGACACACTGATGTGGAAAATATGAAGCCATTTCAGTACCTGTATCTTTCCTAAACACCTTTATTTGCTGACTTATAATCTAAGTTAATTGACTTTCTTTTAAAAAGAGAATATCAGGAAGAACCTTTCAACATCTTTCTTTATCCCATTGTTTCAATTTTTAAAGCTCGTAGTTGCTATTGTATTTCTAATGTTGTGAAAACAACAGTCTGGAACATCTGTCTATCACACACAGTTCAAGAGTCTGTCATACAGATGTTGACAGTGTAGCTGGACAATATTAAAAGGTTAAAGGATCAGTGCTAAGAAGTAATAAACAGAATGACTTCAGGTTGTAATGAACCCCCTTATCGCTCAACTTCATCAACATGTTTTGTTACTATAGTTACAGCTGCTCGTGGTCAACAGTGTGCAGGAGCAGAGGTAAGTTAAAGTGAACAGGGAGAGTGCATCTGAGCCCATCATCCATTTAGTTCCTTCTCTATATTTTTAGAAATTAATCGTGTTGTTTATGACATTTACACAAATGTCTAAAAGCTCACGTAGTAATGATTAATGTTATGGTAAAATTCCGAAGAACACTTTAAGAAACACTGGCCTGCATCTCCAATATTTGTCTCCTTCTTTTGCTGTATTTATTTTCAATATTTTTCTCCCATGTCTCTTCTTCCCTTAATTGTCTCTTGTCTCTTTCACGGTTTCTATGATCACTCAATATGCAGACATGCTCATCGGCAAAGATAATTCATAACTTGTAGAGTCTGATAACTGCTTGAAAAGGGAGAGTTGGCTGAAGCATAAGGCCTGGGCTTATTTAAGAGCCTATAAATGATGTGGAGGGTGACCTTTCAACTCCGCTGACCTTTGACAGCAGGGCGATGTCTCAGAGATTATCTTCTCCACTTCGCTCTCTCCTCGTGGGTGAAAGACGAGTGGACTGTGTGTGCGCTTGTGAGCCTAGGTGTGTGTTGAACACAAGTGATTCACAGCTGAGGACACACTCTCAGAGAGACTAGGAGTGCAGTCAGTCATGCTGAGCCCCGCTAAGGAAAAGGTGAAGCCTGTTATTTATCAGCGTCGTGAGGTTTCACCGCAGTAAAAATGTGCAGAGATAGAAACCACAGAAGACAAACGGCACAACAATATTTCAAAGCTGAGACTAAGAAATGCTATGTGAAGAAAACAGTAAAACACTGAGAAGTTTTAGTTTGGATGTTTTTTGTTTTTTTTTCCTTTTAATTCTACTGATGAGTTCAACTGTTAAAGGGGTAGTTAACTGATTTACTGTGTGTATAAACTCACACACATCCTGTAGCTGATGAGAGATTTGGTTTGGGAGGAATGGATTAAGACAGGTCTTCCATGACTAAATTTAGCTTAGTGAAATGGTGGAAAAACAAGAATATTTCCATAAAATGATAATATTGTTATTGTAAATATTTTCTATAATTGAGTTTGTTGTTTAACTGCACATCGCACAATGAATGTAGCCACAGGACAGTGTAGTGGTAAATGAAAAGATGTGAGCAGATGTCGGTTGTGTTATTATCTCTGAATTTAAAGAGGGCCTTTACAAAATCCTTTTTTTATGCTGCTGCATTTTAAACATTTTGATGTACTTTTTCTTTTATCCCAGGTAGTTAACATTTAATTCCTTACTGGAGGAAATAAACAAATCTTGTGTAATTTATCCAGTGAACTTTATGTCTGCATTCATTTTTGTCAAAGTCCCGTTATTTATTGTTTGTTGGGGTAATCCAGTGCAGATTTTTGGTCGAATCAGTCTGAACTCAAACTTTACAATCAACAATATCCAATTTTTTATGCAACAACTTGTGCAATTATCCATAATTTGTAGTTGATAATTATAGAATTCAAACAGTATATGGTCTTTGAAGAGTCGGTATATTTAAACAAGAAACTGAAGAATTTTCAAATTCAAAATCAAATTCAAAGATGGCTTTATTGGCATGAAAGTTTAACAACAATTTTGCCAAAGCATATGTCCAAACACTTGGACAGAACACAACAAATAACAACACAAACACAACACCAAGATTGATTTAAAGATTTGAGGGAGATGTCTTTTCATTGCTCGAAAGGCACCTTTTAATACAAATCTTAATCGTCTCTACCAAAATATGAACGGGTAAATCTTTTAGATTTAAATCAATTATAATTGTTAAATTGCTATATGTTTGAAGATTTGCCACAAAGAGAAAAAGAAAAGAGATGAGTTAAGAGGAGCAGGATCCGCTCTCTCCATAATAATCTGCTCATTTAAGTATTTTTACAGGGCCAAAGGAGCAGCTGCACTTCTTCACTTTAAGACTGCAGAGTACACTCAAAGTGCCAGGATTGCACTCAGCCTCCGTCTCAGCAGACATCTACTGCACCATTTAATACGACTTCCCGACCAGATTTACTGTGATGGCTTTTGAGGCAAAGAGGTATAATATGACAAAACATGGCCCCATAACCCCAGGATATTCAACAATGTTTAGCAGTGAGACCCATTTAGCTGGACGATTGGCAAATATATTGCTTTCCTCCCTTCTCGTGTACAGAATTTCAATAAAATGGGGCAGTAAATCAGGCTTGAATTCAAACTTGTGACTGCTCTTTTACAGTACAGGCCTCTAAATTTGAGCTGAGGGCAGAGGGTGTTGTGGTTTTTTAGTGTCTGTGTGCTGTCTATTACTATTATTATTTGCATTTTATCAGTGCAAGGGTTCAACCTATGTTAAAGTTTACATGAAATAAAGCGGTACACACGCGATAGATCATTAGGCACATGTAAAACATTTACATTCAACCTATTCTATTGTTCTACAGAAAAAGGAAGTGATACAGTGGGTGATATAGACAGAGAGAATCTTTGGACAAGTCCTGTCTGAAGTGTTTTCACAAAAATGTCTTAGGGGTTGACTTAACATCAAATAACACACACATACACAATATAGTGTGTGCTCAGGGACACAATGATGGAATGTGAATGTCAGCGGGCTCTTTATTTACTCTCCATATAAAACACTGAGCAGTAATTAACAGCAGGTATCCTCCCTAGGCAGAGGGTAATTGACTGTTTCAAAGCGCCAACACTTCATAACCCAGGCTGTGTGCGTGTGTGTGTGTATGTAAGACAGAAACTGTATGTGAGAGAGAAACCGAACGCGTTTGTGGGCATGAGTGTATTAAAATTAACTCCTTTATATTCTGCACCTCCCCCACTTCTCCTCCTCTCCCCTCCCTTCCTCCCAGTAAGGATAAGGGTCAGCGGAGGTGGGCAGAGCCACTCAAACGCTCCAGATTTCTTTATGAGCGCATTAACATTCAGGCGTATTCATTATCAGTAAGTGTAGTAAGATGGACCAAGCGGAGACCTTGTGCCACCATCAAAATGTGCGCTGTTAATTTTTTGTACGTGAGCAGAATATTTGTGAGAGCTCAAGAGAGAAGAAGCCTCTTTTCTTTATCAAGTCAACAGGGACAGTTTTTGGTCTTTAGCCAGTGACAGAAACTTAAACTTCTCTATCCATGAACCTGTCCTGCATAAGGACAAAGAAATCTAGTGGTTCTGCGAAGAAAACATGAAAATAGTTTACTACTATTACTAATAGTAGACTTTTAGACTTTTCATAGTTCCTTTTTATTGCTGTTCTCACTTACAACTGACTGAAACCCCACTGGTAAGACCCTCTATACATTTTCTGCCACAGGAGGTAACAAAACAAGTGGAAACCACCACAGCTGAGTGGTGAACCTGAAAACACAAAAGGCTGCAGTGCTTTTGCACACAGCCATCAAGGTGATTATTTTCTTTAAAGTGATGATGTCAAAGGTTGTCTATTTAATGTAAATTAATCCTGCAGGTTCCAATGACAAGTAGCAAGTTTTAAGAGAGAAAGTAGCTAATATTATGTCGCCTTGCACTGGTGCTATCATTGGTAAGGTTCAAACTAGCCACATGAGCAACCAATACTGCCACCCATGCTGTCAGCCAAATCAATCACACAAAAAACAATGAAAAGTCAAAATGGCCCAACTGTTTGCTTCCCTGCATTTTAGGGTACAGGTGAGTTTTTCAAGTTAATTGCGCAGCTGTTTTACTCCTTATTTCTTAGCTCAAGTAAAGTGCAAATGTTGATAAATGATGAAATTATTAAATATACATGACCAGACTGACTTTTTTGGTGCGTGAGTTTGTGGGTGAATAAGCACTTTGTGCTTCTCAAGTTAAACGCGCGCAGTCTCATCAATATAGCTATCAAAGTTAGCTAACTTGCCAACTTATAACTTTATGTAAATAGCACCTTTCAAAAACATTTATTTAACATTTGCTTTAATAAACTCAGGAAAAAATAAATAAAACAAGATAAATTCAGATTATATAATAAAAAACAATACCATCACTTATGAAAAAGAAAAATTGTAATATGATAGATAAAAGTCGATATGAATAAAAAGGGGTTTTTAATACAAGTATGTTTTAACTTCATATTTGAGCTAAATGTTCATGTTTTCAATGGCTGAAAACCTGTAGTTGTTGTCTCCACCCATCTGGGATTTCAGAATCTCATTGGGCTTAAAATTTATCTGTTTGCAGGATAAGTGTCCTACTCACCTGGAATCAGACTGGAGACACCATCAATTTACTGTCACCCAAAATAATTTCTGCCTTTACTACTCACTTCAGAGAAATATTGGCTTAAAGTGCAAACACATATAACCCTGTGGTCAGCTGCTTTAATGCTCACATCAGGCCATATGTTCTTTTCTCCATCATCCTTACAAGGAACATAAAGTTAATGAGAGGCATGTGTTAGCATGTGTTAATTAGAGAATGCTTGCTAATTGATATTTGTTAATTAGGTTCGGGAGGGGCTGGGGGTGGTTGTGCTAATTGTTATCTCTTAATTTATGTCAATACATGTTAACAGATTTAAACCAGTTGTGTCTTCAAAAGCAGCAGCAGGAGCAGCAGCAGGAGAAACAACATGGTGTGGACCAAAGGTGCCTCCACAATTAGAGCTCCTCTGAGACATGCAACCCTGATTGGCCATGATGCTAATTAATGTTAATTAGCATGTTAACAGTTGCAGGCCTTTGACAACAGTGCTTGGCCTTTGCTGTTTATTTGTCTGGCTGTTTGCCGTGACATGCATGACTGTGAATACATGACACCAGTAAACCAAATGTAACACACTTGTTTTGTTGTTTCCTTGTCTATAAAAACTGCCAGCTATCTGTAGAGTCTGCTGTGCCAAGTGTTGTTGCTTTGGTCAGTGAGGCAGTACAGAGTTAGCTGTACTGTATTTGTTGGTCAAAATGTACTTGTGAAGGGAGCAACATATTATATTAGAACCAAATTCACTGCCAAGATTATTGGGAAAACAACTGACACAATGGACAACTTCATGAAGTTATCAAATCATAAATGTAACACAAACGTTTTATTAAAAGTATATATGATAATGTATACATTTCAATACTGCTTTATACACATACAACTGTATGTTGAAATGTTGAAAATATAGTTTAGTCATATAAATGTCGAATGGAATAATCAATCCCCTCTTCTCCTGCCTAGCTATAGTTATACAATGACATGCCACAACAACAAATGAATAGTGCAGTTTTCCAGTCAAATAAAACATTGAAATGTTAACAGTAAAGCGAACAGGAAATGATTTAAGCCAAAAAACAGACAAGCTTTACATTTATAAACTGTACTCATTGAAAGGTAATCAGAATTGAATCATTGAGGTCCAAAGGAATAATTAATGCATTGATATAAGAGTGACAGCTTACAGAACATTTCAACCTGGACTACCAGTAGTTACTAAATATGTGCTACAGAAGAAGACCTTTGTCATGTAACTACAGATACAGTAGCATCCCTTAATAGAACAGTAAGTTTTAATGTTTTTAGTTGTCAGTTCTTCGTCTTTTGGGCAGACGGAGCCTCTCTGTGTTGAGAAACTGTTCAATTTTGGAGATCTGGGCTCTGAATAATGACTGTTGGTCTTCCCTCTCCTGGGAGCAAGATAGTTCCAAGTCTAAAGCTGAACTTGGACCTGGAGCTTGAGCTCTGCTACACCTGGTGTAAAGACAAACTACATTAGCTATTCTAGAAATTATAATACCATCGTTCCAATGACAGAACTCCTAGAGAAAAACACTTGACAGAATAATATGAAGCACCTTCATATTATGTTAAAATAATGAGTTAAGACTGATATTTATAACTTATTGTGTCAACATATCATACTTTTTGTAACTTCATGGTGCTTCTGCGTTAATTTGTGTTTGTCCTCACTATCTGTGCGCTTCACTCCACTTTCACTACTCTTGGAAGGGGGCAATAGCATCAGGCTACCTTTTTGGCAGGTTTTCTCTGCAGAAATATTACTGTTTGTCAAATATATAATAATGCAAAATCTATATCCTTGTCCTATATTAATTTGGTGTTTAATTCCATCATTCCATCATTTAATTAATAAATGATAAATTATCAAGGACAATTCAAGGATGTTTTTATTCTGCTGGCTAGAAATGAGACCACATCATGGTAAAACAACAAGTGTGACTGTGGATGATCTGCAACAACAGTCAAATCTACTTTGAAACACAACTTTCTTTGATTGTAAGTGTTATATTGTGGGCAACTGGACTTTTTCAGTTTCTTGAATACAACAGTTGCCTACGATATAGCACTTAGAATTGCCATGACCTAGATGACTGAGAACCTTCATCAACTTTCTCTGATGTTTGTATGACCACCAAAAACGAGTTTGAACTCTAGTACAAGGCAGAGCATTTTCTTCTAGTTGACACTACGAGGTCCCCTTTATGTAGGGTAAGTGGACTTACCCTGGGGTGTTCTGCCATGGCAGTCTAGTGACTGTGACGGTGGATGTGGAGACTGGAAAAGAACTGATGGGCAGAGAAGCTCTGCTCTCCTGTGTGCAAGTGACACCAAAAAGTACAAACAGTAGAACTCAAACATCTACAGAGAAACAGTTTGTCTGTAGTTAGCTGTGGAGAAAGCAGTTAAAGGATTCATTTGTTGTCGAGCTTCAGTGCCTCTTCGGGAACATTAACTGATAAACAAATACAGGGGAGACAATAACCAGTGGCAATTGAGATGTAACAGTATCCAGGCCAGAGAAAGCTGGACTGAACTCTGTGTGACGTTCCCAGTGTTCAGAGTCTGCAGAAAATAAAGACTCTGGCCCTCACTACAATTTGTTTAACTATCAGAGCAGTTTTTTTAAAGTCATGTTGTACTCTATCTCCCTCAATTGCCAGCACCTGGATCTTATAAAACAGAGAGTGACAGTTTGCGGTGATGGTGACAAAAGAGAGCATGTGAGTGTGTGAGAGTGAAAAAGTGAAGCAGAGAATGAAAAAGAGAATTAGCAAGAGGATGGAGAAAGTGAGTGAGTGAGAGACAAATGATGAAGTGAGAGAGTGAGGAGATGGATAATGACTGAGTAAGTGAGAGAGGAGAGGTACCCAAGCATCATTAGCTCGATTTTCTTCCACAGGTCGTTCATTCTCTGTCTGTCTGGCTGTCTACAGGACGTCTATGAGTTCAGCATATACTGTATCAGCTATGTCCTTTCACTCAACACCTGACTTTACATTTGTCAAAGTTTTATATGTCTAAAGTCTTCCTCAGATATTCTGTACATTCTGTTCAATGTGTTGGCCTGAACTCATATTTGCTTGCTCTCACATTCTGAGCTTTTTGTACCACAAAAATGTTGAAAAAGCATTATATTGTGTAGTTATTACGAGGGCATGTCAGGTTGATATAGAACACATATTCACTAAGCTCTAGCACAAATTTCCCCTGAGGTCGACTCACACATATTTTATAAAGTGATGAAGCTCAGAATCTGTGGAACATAAACGACCTGACCAATTTATTTGATAGAGAAAATATTTTATAAGGGCCATTCTAACTTCCTCTGAGGAGGCTCATATGTTTCTATGTGAACATCACACTGTGGTCATTTCCTGCTGTTCAGCATCAAGTTGTAATGCAGAACAATGCTGTGGCTTTACTGTGGTGAAATATACCTGGACACTGGCTTCAACAGCTGAAATTAAATTTTCCACATAGCTGTGAGTTGAGTTCATACAGTGAGGAATCATTAATACATCATATGAGATGTACTGTAGGGGCCTTTTAATCATCAGTGCTGTTTTAACTCTGTTACCTGTAACATTAGGATCAGTGTGTCAGTTTATAGTGTGTGGAGCTTCATGTCATTTTTGAGTATCAGTTGGTGGGGAAGTCATAAAAAAGCAGCTTCTTACTTCATAACAGCTTCTGTAACTGACCATGTCTGCTGTTGCTGTCTCTCCCATGGCCTTCAACTCTCCCTGCTGGTGTCTCCTCCAGGAAGCCGCAGTCCCACAGACACTGGAGGCATTCAACAGATCTGACGCACTGGCAATCACCAAGGGGACTAGGAAGAATGAGGTGAGACAGCAAGAACAGCAAGAAGGTAAGAATGAATGATCATTAGAGATGGTATGAACTGCAGATGCACTCTGAATTCAGTCTGTAAGAGGTTACCAGTGGAGCAACAGTTCAGCTCTACTTCAAGGGCATAATGCTTTTTAAATTGAATGGATCATATAAGCACAACCATCACCTTTGTTATGCTTGCTTTTGAGGAACTTGGGCATTGTAATGGAAGGATGACTGAGGAGTCCACCAGGACCACTTTGATTCTGCTCAGATGCAATAGATCCCTGAAAAAACAATGTATTCTTATAACCACTTTAAAAGTACTGATACCGCATCAAGCGTCTTTTTGTGCTTTAACACATTTGTAAGTCTAAATGGCACATAAATTTAGATTTTTATAACCTCTGGTGGACCTCAATATCAGTCCCAGCGGTTCTGCTCTTACTACATGAAAATGTAATATTGTTAGGGTTAGGTAACAATGTTGATACCTTAAGTCACAATTTCATAATCTAATAATAATAATGATAATAATAATAATAATGATAATGATACATTTAATTCAAATAACGCCTTTCAGGGTACCCAAGGACACTTAACAAAGTGGAACATACAAAACAAAGAATAGATGGATAAACAAAAATACATATAAGAAAAAGAACTTGAAAAGTTGATTAGATAATTGATAATCTAGTGAAGATAAGCAACATAAGCAATTAGACAATCAGATGTTATTGTAAATATCCCTAACTGACCACATGTATCGAAACCACTTATTTGAAAATAAAACCATCAATTGAAAATGTTGATTAAAACTGTCCTGTAGAACATTGTGTGCATACACAGACGTTTTGAAGCCCAATGAGTGCTGCAATACTTACTGGAAGTTTACATCTGACATTTTGGGGTGATAACTTCAATGTTCATTTGACCATTATTCGAGCTTTAAGACACAACTTTTTTTAACATCTGTGTTAGGTTACATGTCCATATCTCCACAAAGTGGTCAGTAATCTGTTATCTTAACCAACACAAATGTACCGTTGAGGCTGTTTTGAAGGCCACTTAATGGTTATGTTAGCATTTTAAATTGTAATATTTGAATAAACTGATGCAAAACAGAGACATCAGCCTCAGCTTACTGTTTTTCTCTGAGCGCAGCTCCAGTCTAATGACGACTTGTAAGTTTTGTTGCTGGGTAGAGATGACTCATTAGTGTCTTCAAGCAGCATTTCTTTTGCTGTAGAATGCACATAGTATATCTCACTGCTGGTCTCAGGCATGGCATCACTCACATGACTTGGACAGACATCTCTTTTAGTCTTCTTTTCATCTCCTGTGTTTTCAAAGTTTTCATGTTTCATGTGCTCCTGACAGCTGCCAGTCTCAACCTCAGACTCAATGGTCTCACTATCAATTGTGGCATCAACACAGGCATCCTTCAAGTCAGATTTCTTCACATGTTCTGGGACAGTCTCACAGGTATCGTTTTCACGTGTGTCTACAGTTGACTGACCTTCCCTCTTCATAGACGCACTGGAATCACCATCCTCATCATCAGTTACCAGAGACCTCAACTGTCCATACTCCCGCTCTGACGTCTCCTGACTTTGAGGTAATGCTCGTGGTTCAATCATTCTTGTCACTAATACACAATCTTCCCTCACATGTGCATCACACATTTCATCTGTTTGCTCCATGTTTCTGGTTATGATGGACGGATTACTAGGTTGTGTTTGTGTTGCATCTATTTCTAACCCTTGGATACTGACAATATTATCTGACTGAGTAGGTAATGCCGCAGTATTGGTCTGTGAGCTACCAACACTTGACTGATTCAGAGGTTCAAAAACTTCAGTGGGGATGTTGGCTATGGATTTGTCAGATGGCATCTCTTGCATGGTTTTCTCATTCACTTGAAGTAAATCTTGAGCAAAGGTTTGGGGCTCATCATGACAGCGGCCTTGAACCTCTTGAATGTTCGGTCCATCATTGACACTTTGGTGTTCATCAGAACAGAAGGCATGTACTTCTCTCCTCAACTCATATACTTTGTTCACAAGCCTGTAGTCAGCAACCATCTTACTGACATCGTGAGACAGACACTTTGAGAAGTCTGGGGGCTCAGAGGCAGCCAGTGGTGACTCAGTGTCCATGAAGTCAATGACCTGTTGTGTGTCGCTCTTCTCAGTAGTCGTATCAGTAGTCGTCTGGGCCCATATCTGCATTTCTGGAGTGTGTGGCCCTGTCTTTTCTCTCTCCTCCACTCCATCTGTCCCTTCTCCTTCTGTTCTATCTTTTGTTTCTGTTTCAGGCTGTTTGGTGTCCCCTGAATCCTCTGTTGACCGCTGGATATCCTCTCTTCTATCTGTTGTTTTGGCCATGAGCATTCCTCTTGTTTCTGTAGTGCTTCTTCCCAACTTTACATGTTCCCCTTGGACTTTTTCTTTATTCCACTGTTGCACCTCATTTCTTTTCTCCTCTTCTCTGTTGCTTTTTCCTTGTTCCACTTCATCTTTCCATCCCAGTTCTTTCTCACCTCCATCACTCTTTTCTTTGCTCAGTAAGTCTCCAAATCCATCAGCAGACATGTGGCCAGAAATTGACGCACCTGAGGTGGTGCTCACATTGCTACCTCTGCTAATCAGCATACCATTATCAGACGCAGAGGAAGCAGTATCAATTAAATATGAAACTACATCAGGATCACTCTGACTTGTGTTAGAGTTTTTGATGTATTTGTTTGACACGTTGTTGTCACTGCCTGTTGTTCCAGGTAGACTACGGAGTTCGAAAAGGTTGTTGTTGTTAGGCAGGCAGGTGGGAAGGTTTGATGTGTTTAGGGGCTGTTTAAATTGAGACTGTTGATGGGGGGTTGGGGTTTCTTGTTCTAAAAAAGAACACAACATTCATGTTGAGTTGGTTTTCAACCACTGTTCAATTGTACTGGTCATAAAAATACGCTAGCTTCATAAATATCAACAAAACAATGTAAAAATATTATAAAAGTCATAGCAATGTCATGACATAACAAGTCATAACATATGTTTTTTTTCTGTATGTTTATTTTTATCTGTCTGACCTCCAGGTGATCCAGAGGCAACTGGCTGAGTCAAAGCTTCGGTGTCCTCCAGACAGTCTGGCTTTTTGGTCTGACTGGAGGCCAAGTGCTGCAGGCTGCCAAAGCCAGGTGGCTCAGAGCTGGAGATGTGTTCATTATAGGTTTCCTCTCCTCTTGTTTCCTCCACTAAAGTGGGAAAGAGTTGGGTAGAAACACTGAGGCTCTTGCTGCTGTCCCTCCGCTGTGTAGAGAAAAATAAACAGTTAAATGCTTAGGATTGACAATTGCTTATATTTCACCTTTTTACCACAACACCTGCAGCTGTGACCAAACTCATTCACTCACTCACACTACGGTGCAAGGATGTTAAATAGCACTTGCCTGAGCTAGTTGTATGAACTGAGGCAAGTTTTCGCTGACATTACAACCTTTTACTCAGTTAGCAATGTTATTATTTTGCTAATAAGTGCTGGTGTTACTAACAACATGTGTTGGATGTCACATTCAACTACACTTGCTTTTATTGTCTCTACTGTTAATAAAATAATGTTGTTCATCAGTTCATCTGGGATTTCTTTTGTGTATTTCAAACAGTTCTTTTCAAATATTTTGTTAAAAACACTTTCAAGTGTTAATGGTAATGGTACCATAGCCTACAAACTGAAAATCAATTTCACCAAAAACTTGATAAGCTACATAATTGTAAGAAGTTTATGGATTTATTAAATTGCACAGGTACACGCTCATTTTTGTTGTATTTCAGTGTTATTTCTAAGCACCATGCTGAAAAACAGCCCTTCAAAGGCAGTTTGGTCTGGTCTGTTAACATTTTTTTCTTTGAAATATTTACTTAAGACAACCTTTTTTTTAACTTTTTGATCCATAAGACTATTGAGGAAGTGCTTGTTGTATTATGCAGTAGACTGATTAGAGTATTTGTGGTAACATTACTACTATGTACAACTGTACATGTGTTTCTGCCTGTGTCTGTACCTCTAGTTCATAAATATGCTGAGTCTGCACTTTGGCCTGTGAGGACAGTTCAGTGTGTTTCTGATGAAGCTCGTCGTAAGCTTCCTTCAATGCTTGAAGTTCCTGTTGCTCACTCTTGATGCGATCCAGAAACACCTCCTTCTGTTTAATAAAAAGGTACAGAGACAAATTTAAAAAGATACTATCACTAGTGTCAGATTTTTCTGATGAGTGCTTTTGTTGTATAAAAATGTCCCCATCATACTGGTCTAGTTTTTCTTCTACCTCTTTGTCCCAGCTGGTCTTGGAAGCAGTGTAGCTCTCCATCAGTTGGACCACCTTGTCTTCCGTTGCCTTGCTTTTCTCTCGCATCATCTCATGTTCCTGCTTAAGGGCCTGCAATAAAATTAATCACCCATAGGATTTTTAATGCAATAATAAATTTTTATGTGTTTATTTAACTTGAACAGAAGGTCTTAAACAGGGCAGGGAGAGAGAGGGCTTCTTGCTAATACAAATCAGTTGGCTTGTGTCATTTTGATAATGATTTTAATAAATTAATGAATAGGTGAATTAAAAATGAGAAGGGGGTAGAGAGCGATGAAAAGAGAATAATAAACTGTAAAGCCATAAATGGAGAATAAACACACTATCATTCAGTTGCGGAAGGGACCATATTCACTTATGTATACATTAATCATATTTATGAGAAGAAACGATGGTCGTCATTTATTTCTGTCCTTGTGTAAATTCACACTATAATCATTTAAATAGACCCTGAAAAATTCCTGATGTGTGCGGGAACAATAGGTGGTGCAGGGTTTTACCAGGAGAAATACTACATGTCCTCTATCATTCAAAACCATTCTGAAGTACATTTATGTACATCAGTTAAGCAACAAAAGTATCACCATATGAGTTTAGCTTTTTTGTTTTCAAGGAGCTGTTGTTTTTCTGTTTAACATGGCAGTATAATAGAATAATATCATTCATTATAGACAGTTGTATCTATGAGATTTCCTTCGTCCCTCTTCATCTAGTATTGCAGCTGTAGCTGCAGCTACTGTAGCTACTTTCAAACTTTTACATCAAACTGCAAAAATGTAAAAAGTTACACTTAATTTTTTAATAAAATTATGTATGAGTGCTCGGTACTGACTTTCAAGGACTGTTTCTCTTCTTTTCTGGCCAACTGGACTTTCAGCTCAAAATCTAAATTAAATTTTGATTGAAATTGATGGAATTTATCTAAAATCTCATTTTAAATTACATTTTAATCTAAATGTTATCCATACAAACACATCAATAAATGGTATAGTGGAAGACAGGGAAATATGGTATAAATCTGTGCTCCGGTGGAAAGAAAGAATTATCCAAAATAAGTCAATTTAATTTACAAATATGAGACATGTACATGTGTACAATATGAAGAGTCAAATTCTGACCTGGTACTGCTCTCTTTGCATCTGCAGCTCCAGCTCAACTCTCCTTACTGTCTGTGTCTGAGTCAACAACAGCTGCTGGGTATGCTGCAGAGACGTCATCACCTCCTAAACACACACACACGTGTGCGCACACACACACACACACACACACACACACACACACACACACACACACACACACACACACACACACACACACACTATTCAGTGTCAAAATGAAGCTGGCATATTAGCACTTTCAAATGTGAAAAAGTATCAGTGGAAAAGAAGGTCAAGGTTGAGGTAGTGGTCACATGGGTCCCTTCCTAATTTCTAGTTTACCTGTTTTTCTGCTCGCACAGCTACATTTTCCTCCATGAGTTGCTTGTTCATTTCAGTTTCCTAAACATGCAAAAGAAATAGAAAAATAGCACATCATCATAGTCTGAACTGTCAAAACTATAGTTTGATTTTTATATGATTGAGATCAGTGTCAGTGTTAACTAGTTTTGGGACTAGCATAAACTATTAAGTCATTTACCATGTTCAGTTTCTGGTGCAGCTGCTGTATACGCTGCTCTCTGCCTGTCAGACTGTGGTTCTTATCAAGTGTAACTGAGGACATCTTGACCTTGATCAGCTTGCTACTGACCTCCTCCAACTCCTGAAAAAGCACCATACATTCAATCATCATCATCATCAAAAGGTACAAAACTATTCCAGTTGCTTTCTCTGAAATTATTCAAGTTGATTACTTTTGTTTAAAGGTATAGTTGGTAATCCTGTTCAGAAACACTTTTTGTTATACTGGGTGAAATGGTCTTTCCTCCCTGAGAGTAGTCCATACATAATGTGTTCAGAAAAAGGACTGAAATAAATCAGACCTCTGTGGCAGCTGCAGGCCGGTAAAAACTCTGACCAATCCCTCCCTCTCGGTCCGAGTTGAAAGAACCAATCAGATGCCTTCATGTCTCATCCTGCCTGCACCCCCCTCTGTCCCCCCCTCCTCCCTGCGCGCACTCATCACGTGTCACGTGTTGCCGGATATATTCAGCACACTGCATATGGAGTTAGCAGGAGATACACACTCCAGGTCAGAAGGTGGCGGTAATGCACACCTAACAGTTGTTTGCCAACAGCCATAAAACAACAGTAGAAGAAGAAGAGTTGAAGAGAGTGCAGAGGTTGCTGTCTTTCTGTTGGACAGGTAATTAGTTGTTTTGCTTCGGGGGGATTTGTTATTTTCATGAAATATGTAACATTAGCCAACTTAGCTACTTTTGTAGCTTGTATTAGCCCAATGCTAACGGCTCTCCTCTGCCCTGCTGACGGACTGTCTGATGCACGTTCAAGTTTGTGGGGGCGGGGCTTTGGACGGAGCACTGACGGGAGGGGGAGAAGGGGGTGGAGCTTAGACGAGGTGCCACTTTCAAATCTTGCTAGCTCTCCAACATTACCAACTATACCTTTAAAGGTGCAATGTGTGAGATAGTTGATTGTTGACTCATTGCCCAGGTCATCAAATACCAATGCTTGGTTTGGTGGCCTGCCTGACTCAACAACCCAAAGTGTTGGTTATGAGGGAATGAGACAACAATCAACAAACTCCAGAACTGCTTGTTGCACCTTTTATTACTTACAATACTTTTTCTTACAATATCATTCGTTTAATACTATTTCTTGGGAAAATATGGATTTTGACTGGCTTTGATACAGGATGACAAATACAACAACTTCAGGAGCAAAAGCATTTTGTGCGACAGACATTTATACATATTAATTTTGTTTAAAATATTTCAAAATGTTCGGCCACTTCCCCACATACCTTCTTCAGTGATACAATAGTTGCTTCTTGTTTTTCATTTGCAGAAGTCAGTTTCTTATTTGTTTTCATGGCCTCATCAACTGTAACAATTACAAACGGTAAGACGCCAGAATTAATAATGCTACGACGTAACTAATTGACAACAACAGCAAGCTAATGTACTTCAACAGCATATACAGTGATGTATGTGTAAATGTTTGCCTCCAGAGAAGCACTTGTCTACTATTGTCAACATTCACATGACATATACAATATGTAAGCACGACATATAATCGGCCTCTTTTTATAAATAAATGCTCTTCTAAAAGATGGATCCCACATACATTTACAAACAGAGTGTAGAGTTTTTTGTAGTCTTTGACTGAACCATATGATGGCAAAGACACATGATGTAAGTTGATGTGAAAGCTGAGATTTGGCACTTAACCATCTAGGGCTTACCATTTCATTTTAATAAAATCACCAAGTTGTGTGCTTTGAGAAGGTCTTCTCAGAACACTCAGCAGCATAAAATAGTGCCTGTTTCCTTTTATTGTCAGCTGGCAAGTACAGTAAGCTACATTGGACACATTGTTGTGTAAGTGGATAGCTTAAGAGCAGCAAAATGTATCATTTAACAGCAGGATGCATATTTGCTGTCAAAAGCATGGATCCACGGATCCTGGCCTGCTGATATTAGTGTTGTGGGGATATTGTGTTGGGTTAAAAAAAGCTCTGTGGCAACAACTGTCTATAGCTATGTTTAGACTAAAAATATACCATTTAAAAGAATTCATTTAAAAGGACAGTGACGTTTGCTCATTACCCAGATCTCGACCCTGAAATAATATCTTTGAGATGAAGTGAAACTAGATATTTGCAGGAATTAGTGTGGTGCTGAAAATACTGAAAGAGCTGAGTCACAGCACTGTATCAAATCAGCACAGACCAACATCCCTGTGAATTGTTTCCAGCACCTTGTTACATTCATACCCTAAAGAATTCAGGCTGCTCTGGGGCGAAACAGAGCCCATTCTGGTAAGATCTAATAAACTGAACACACACACACTGCCTCAAGTAACTATCAGTAGCACATTCTCATACACATACTGTATGCATCCTGATCTATGTAGATTGTAGTTGCCACAGTTGTGTCATCGCAGCATAGTATAATTTGTAAACCTACAGGCATTAACAAAAAAAAGAACAACTATTTATCTATCTCTCTGTGTATGGATCCATTTATTCATATGTTCATTACCATTCTGCTCTAGTTTCTCGTGGGCCTGCTTGACCATGGCACATTGTCTCGACAGAGCGCTGAACCGTTTCTCAATCTCCCCCAGCTGGTTCAAGTGACTGTCTTTCGACCTGTTCTGCAACACCAGTTTCTGTTCCTGTGGTAGGGGTACAGTTAAAGCGGACAGAGAAATGAGTGCTCTCTACAGAGAGAAAAGTTGCAATTGTCTGTTTACTGTTTGACACACAGATCTGTGCAAGTAGAGTTAAGAAACACCACAACAAAACATGTTCCAAGCTAAACAGAAAAATACTGCCGGTACAAGTTAATGAAAAGAGTGG
The DNA here is from genome assembly GCF_965226575.1 of Pagrus pagrus. Lineage (NCBI taxonomy): Eukaryota > Metazoa > Chordata > Actinopteri > Spariformes > Sparidae > Pagrus > Pagrus pagrus. The sequence goes on from NC_140194.1 coordinate 29,484,076, forward strand.
TTAAAATGTAAGATGTGCGTTTCAACATTTTGGGAAATACAGATATTCACTTTCTTGCCAACAGTGACAGGTTCAATACCACTCTCATGTATCATGTGTTAAATATGAAGCCAGCTGCTGGTTAACTTGGTCAAGCATTAAGACTAGAAGCAGAGGGAAACAACTAGTCTGGCTCTGTCCACAGGTAACAAAATCCACCTGCTACAGTGATAACAAGGCTCCAGGAAGTCACCTATCCTGCCAAGGAATAGTCTCACACATAACCCCCTGTAAAACCCAAATTTTCACATGCTGGTTTTGATTCAACATACGAGATGTCAAATGTAAATTAGTGAGTTTTAGAGGATCTGGTAGGTGGATTTCTTTTAACTTCAGTCCATCTGTTAAGCTGAGTAAATTACTGCTGGCTCTGTGTCTGTACTCATTTTGTCAGACATAGAATACTACTACTAAAACAGCTGTCAATTGAATGAGAGGATCATGTTTTAACACAGATCGTGTCTGTCTCTCTCTGTGGAGTGAAGGAATCAACTCAGCTCATGCCTCAGAGCGCTTTATCGCTCCTCAGACTGCCATTACTGTTTGATTGTCTGTATCAAGCTGAGCAGATTCTTTTCTTCTATCTCGTTGTCCCCCTCACTCCCTTCACTCTCATTCTCACTGCCCCCGTCCCTCTCTCCAATACACCAGCTTGCTTCGACTCCCTCTCACTCTGCTGAGCCACTGTTATGTGAAGAAGGTTAAACCGAGCGAGGCCCAGTTATAAAATATTTTAATAGAGATATTTTCTCTGCTGTGCTGGCAGTTCAAAGTGTCACACACTCCCTATCCGTTACTCTGATGAGCTCTTCCCTCAAAACCCATCTCTCCTTAGCACCAGTCTCTCATCCTCCTCTTTTAATTTTTCTCCCTCCCACCTATCCACTGTCAACAATTTGTACAAGAGGAAAATACTTCCTTACCAGCTCACTTGATTTCTTCTCCAAGTTATACTTCAGCAACTGCAAAACAGCAGTAAAAGAAAATCGACAAGATAAAGGGTTTCAGCTCTGATGATAAGAGCAATATGTGTTACTAACCTTCATCTCATCACTCAAAAAATGAAAGACTGAGATATTACAATCACCAGTGACAAGATTTTCTGTACATTAAACAAATATACCACATTTGTGTACACATTACATCAAAATGCCACATAATTATACAACACACACATAAAACCGCTGTTGAATGGAGCTTCGGGTTAGATTTGGCAGCTGTTATTTCCAAGGTCGAGAATGAACTCTGATCCTTTAAGTGTTCACGGATATTTTTTTAAACATCAGCAATTTTATAAGAACTGGGCAACTTCTATCAAATGAAGAAGATCATTTGATATGACTGAAAGCTCCAAAAAAGTTAGATTGGAGTTTTTTAGTTAGAGTTTTCTCAACATACACTATTGTTTACATTTATCAACTTTAAAGTATATTAATTTGTAATAAGTCATATTTTATAAAACCTGAACACAAAAATTCTGTATAATGTATCTGTATATAATTATTATGATATATATTTATAACTGTATGCATATTTTGGTATTGTTAATTATCTACATACAAATATGTAACATATTTGACAGAATCTGCTTCTTTTGTATTGATATAGGATGACTAATGATTATCTTCACTATTGATTACTCTGCGTCCCAGATGACATCTTCAAAGACCATGGTTTATCCAAACAACCAAAAGATCAAAAAATCATTAATAATAGAAAATCAGAAAATACTGAAACAATTACTTGATTTTTAAAAATGTTGCAGATTCAGTTTCTGTAAGAGCTCTATGATTATATTCATATAATCATCATTTCATATAGTTATCAAAGTAACCTTTGTGTTTACAGGCTACCATAACAGCATCAGATTTTGGGGATCATTTATTATACAACCAGCACTTTATTAAGTGTATCAGTGGGGCTCTCATTCTGGGGATTCAGACCCCCATCAGGGGGGTCAACAGATTGACAGATTAAGGGTTGCAACTGATTTATGGGTCAGGAGGGTTATGGGTTTTTGGATTTCTGTCAAATGCTGGGTCAGGATTCAAAATATTGAATTACATTTTGTAATGATACATCAAATGAAGCAACACAAAAGTTCATATTCTTTTGCCATATGCTTATGCAGTCAGTCACAAAGGTTTTGTTTTGTGTTAAATGGGTCATATTGAGAAGCTCAGTCTACATCTACCAGCCTGTTTACAAAGACTCCAGGAGAGAATGCAGCAGCTTGTTGATTTTAGTTACATCAGTGTTTTAAAATACACTTCATGTGTTATTCATGACCATTGAAAAATAAAGTCTTAATTATTAATAAATAATTAAGTAGGGAAACACAAAAGGGTCCTTACCTATTGTCTATATTAAGATTAGATTTGCCTTTTATATAAATGTATTAGTGGGCAGTTATAGCCCTATTATTTGTTTGATTGACTTATAAATACTGAAGTATATTACTAGGGATATTCATCAGCTAGGTTATTCACTGAGATTAAAACAACTGCTGCCATGATTTATTTAGATTAAATTATAGATTAATTGAACCATACTGTTCCAATGGAGCTAAATTTAGTTATTTAGCAGATCGTCCATGTATGGCAATTAAATCCCTTCAATCCCAACTGCCATTGATGTGAAAATGTGTTAAATTAAAGGAGTCCACCAGACCGTGTCCCAGGAATGAAAACAACTGGGCCTCACTTTGGCCAAATACGGCAGTCAGTGTCTCCCAGATAGAATATCAAAAACAGTCTCTATTGTCTCTGTAACATGGCTGGGCTGTTAAAGTGCAGCGAACCATGGGGACGGCTGTATATCACCTTAGTGGTGTCAAGATTGAAGATGAACACTCTGGGAGCCAGACTGTGTCAGGCCTCTGCACTAACACCCTATGCCCTTGACTCTGGTCGGGCATGAGCCAAATTTCTTTACTTACCTCTATGACCAGTCAAATTCTTTTTTTTTTCCCTCCTGATTTTAAAGAAAGTGAGAGACAGAAGGAAGGAAGGTGATGGGATGAGTGGGAGTGTGTTTGTGAGAGATAGAGACGGAGAGAAGAGTGCTGCACAACTCAGTACCTGTAGCGACTTCAACTCTCCTTTCAAGTTGTTAATCTCCTTGTCTTTTAACTCAGCACTGACCTGGTATTTGCCCTGAAATGTTAGATTATTATTGCGAGTGTCAAAAAAGCAATAAATACCTAAGCACAGCAGAGAAGAATCCACTCCAAGGGCCAAGATTGTGCAACTGAGATGAGTGAATTTACTACTCCACTAAAAACATTAATTGAATAAAATACTCCGAGTATCAAGTTGACGTGTTTGGAAATACGCTCTTCATACCTTCTCCTCCTCAATGTGTCTTATTTTGGCCTGAAACTTGAGAAAAGAAAAGAAATTGTTCTCAAGGGTTTAATGCTTTGTTGAAAGTCTCAGATGTTTAGATATAAAAACTGTAACATGCAGTGACAACATACCTGCTTCCTAACATTCATGAGTGACTCTGTGTGCTGGTTAGCCATGGTTTCACTTTGATGCTGTCGGGATTCCTGTTATACAGGAAAAGACGACACCAATCAAAAATGTACTATTTGCTAAATAAGAATACAAGAACACATGGTCTTTAGTAAAGTACCTAAATATAGCTATTAGAGATGTTGATGTAAAGCAAGCTAGGCCCAGCCGTACCTTCTCCCACTCCAGCTCCTGTTTCTCCAACACCAGTTTACTGATCTGATCCTCGAAGCGTGTCTCTGCATGCTGAACCATGGAAAGACATAATTTACGTAAAAGCTGAAAATCACCCATCCAAGCTATGAAATCAGATGGGGTGATGGCTGGTACAATGTTATCTCAGCAAGCATGGTACAAACTGAAAATCCATTATCTCTTCCATTGTGTGGGCACATCACACTGTGGAGTTGCGCCAGAACTACAAACTGCACTAAGTTTTTCTGGTTCATTCCTGCGTATCTTTTGCAGATGCACACAGAGAAAAAGGAACATTAGAGGGGAGGTGATATTTGTGGAAAGCCATCCCTATCCTCCCTCTTCCCCCAGAGAAGGCAGGTAAAAGTCAATTGCTCTCTATATCCATGGGACTTTTTTATGTGCACGTGGGAGCTGGTTAACTCACTGAGTTTATTTTATAAGTTCCTATTAAACTATGCTACCAGCGTGCCACTGCACTTTAAAAACAAAGGAGTGCACAGGAGATAAAGCTGTTATTTTTCCACAGAGAAATAATTGTGTGTGTGTGTTATAGAGAGAGAGTGTGTAAATGTGTTAAAAGGAAAGACACTAGATGCTGGCCTGGTAATCCATGTAAATCAAAATAGGCAGCTGCAGATCAACTCAGGGCACTAAAACTTTTTAATTTATATTTTGCTAAACAATATCTCATAATATGTGAGTTTACTTATTATGTGAAAATTCATGGTTGTTAACATTATATACTTGCCATTCATGTCTTTACTGTTTTATTGCTGTTCTGAATGGCTGGTTTTTACTGGACATTAAAAAGGGAAATAAAGTATCTTGGCCTGGAAAAGTGATGTTTTATGTAATAGTTTAGTGAGAAAAGTTTGACATAGTTCATCTTAAAGTTTTCCATTATATCTGTTAATGTGATAGTAAGTCTTCATTTACATCTCACCGAGAATAAACAGTCTTTATTTGAATATTGCAAAAGGCTTCTCAGCTCACACTAAGTATCATATGCACACTTAAAAGATGTGCAGTATTATTCCACTACAGCACTCACCTTTAACAACATCTTTTTCTACATACAGTATATCAGTACACCACATTCTCACCAACTACAGCAGTGGGTTGCACTCTATTAAAAAAGAAAACAAACCCATTGGAATTTGACCTGCTCAGGAATGTCCGGCACCATCATGACATCCTCTCACTTCTCAACCTCAACCCCCTCCCCAATGAATGACACAACTACAAAGTGCTACTTTGATAGCGGCAGCGCCTGAGGAGGATAAGACTGATATACCATCTTATGTTTGTGTCCCAGTTAACATGACTATAACAATAAAAACATAATGGCAACAAACGACCAACATCCCATTTTTGCTCCCCTAACCTTTAAGCACTCTCAGAGTGTGTAGTCTGGTTTAAAGTCCTTGCTGGAGGGTAGAAAGCATTATTTATTTTTGTTATTTTTGCAAACAAATTTCCTCTCTACTTATTGGTCAGGGGCCAGATGGTTTATATGACCCCCATTTTGACACAATGTGCATCAAACCGAATGGCTCTTATTGTCCAGATGGCCAAAAGGGGCAGTTGACTTCCTGTAAGGACGTATGATAGCAACTCCCCTACTGTTTCTATGAAATTACACTGCTCTTTAGCCAAAGAGCCATTGGTGTCTAAGTTCTACTCAGTAAATAGTGATATGACGCAGAGGTAGAGAGGAAATAAGCAATTCTGAAAACAATACAGATATTTTGTCCTTTTTTAGAAGATACACTATAAATCATTTTAAGGTTTCAATTTACAAACTTAAAAATGTCAGTGAACTGAGCTAAAGGGGAAATTTCAGTATTTTTGTTTTTTGTATTGTGTTTTGTTGTGTAAATAATTCATACTTACCAAAGATTTTGAAATCAGTCCAGTAGATTGCCTTAGCTGGCAGCCGTGGCACCGCTGCAGCAGCTGCAATGTAATCCTTTGGGGTAACTCTGACCATCAAAGTTATGTCCTCTGAAAGTGTTTGTTTTGCCACTGACAGGCTGAGGATGTTAGTCTAAGTGTCTGACAACATTTCGGAAAGAATTCCTACAGAGACAGACCTGTTTGTTAAATAATTAGATCTGTTTTGTTGCCAACAAACAAGTATCATTTAAAGAGAAGTATCGTTCTGAAATCTGGCGAGATGAGTTGTTGCAAGAAGACAACGGTAGAAACATGAGTCAGAGTTGGAGAGAGGAGTTTGGACTTTACCAAGATGAACTGCCAGCACAATTTTTATTATTTATTTATTTAAGTCATTGCTGCATATTTAACCGGTTTTGACAATCTGGATGATCCAACAACAATAACCACTCGGCTTGCGAGACTTCAGAGAGAGACTCCTTGAATGAGACTTGTGTTTCTGGTAAGAAAACAGATCTTATTATATTTTTAAAAAGTCTATCTCTGTAGGAATTATTTCTGTAATGTTGTGGGACACTTAGAATAACAACCTCAGTCTGTCAGTAACAAAAACAAGCACTTTAAGTGGACAAAACTTTCTCGGTTGGAGTTGCCCCAAAGGATTACATTGTTGCCACTGCAGCCGTGCTGCCAGCTAAGGGGATCTGCTGGACCAATTCAGAATTTTCTAGTAACTATAAATAATTTCACACCAAAACATGTAAATATAGGGCACAGGTTTAAAAATACTGAAATACGCCTTTAAGTTAAATAATTACTTAAAAGTTAAATTAATTGAAATTAAGAAAATGTAATACTAACCTTAACTATGTCTTCAGTATTGTGAAAAGTTTTTGTAGTTTATTTTTAACTACAAAAAGAATGGTCTCTGAATAGTTTTAACTCTCAAACTTCATTAGCAACTCAATTAAATGAGTTAAGTGAACACTCAGCTCTACACTCATTCAACATTTGGTCAGAACAACTAAGAAATAGACATTTTACGTTGAAAAATTAATAAAAAAATAATATTTTATGTTAAAGAATAAACAATAGTTACTATACCCTCCGTATATGCAGCTCCTCTACGACCTCAAGTAGATGCATTTTAAATTCCAACAGCTGCAGTAAGATGGTGCCTCCGCCTTCTGTTTGACAGCAAGCTCTTGACAGAGACAGTTCCTGCTCCAACGCAAGTCCTCCTACCTGCATAAGAAAAGATAGAGCTTCTTACTGAAGTATTCAAACACTTACATAATCCAAAAGACACAAAAAATAAATTTCATTTCATTTCAAAGTTCATTTAAGATTGTCAGAGAAATGCAGCAGCTGTAGTACAAAGACAGTGTTTGTTCAAAGTCATTTACACCAGCATACAATAAGAAAGAGTACACAGCCTAACTTAATAAAAAACAAAACGTTTAACAACTTTAGTGAGTGATTCATCAGCTTAGCAGTGTAACTAATATAGATGTCCTGAAGCTTTTAATTGATATGCAAAATTAAAAGAAAATATTCCATGTTTTGTGCTGAGAAAAAAACTGAGAAGAGAAGACCTTATAATTACTCATATCAAAAGATTTTTTATTTAAATCAAATCTTCAAATGAATAAACAAATGTTAATAAATGTTTTTGCTTTGTCTTCTACTGTCAGACGTTGTAACTTACAGCGGTGTGGGTGGGGAGTGTCCCAGAGTCTGCACTGAGATCCATGATGTTGTTTGAGGGCAGCCCAAGGTCCCACTTGGCCTCTGCTGCCTGTTAATCAAGACAAAAAAACCTTTTGTTGAAAAAGGTTAATAGAATTGGCTGTTTAATAAGCAGTAACACTCTGCTTTTCCACTTATAAGCTTCTAATTACTTCCTCATCTGCAATTTTTACTGCCAAATGATTTTATTAGAAATAATAGGCTAGCACATTAAAGCCTCGTAATGTTTCTCAATCACTACAATCTAACCTAATGGCTTTGAAATGAACATTAGGGTTTTTTCTTTCTTTGTTTTACACCACTTCCATTGCAGTGAGGAGATAACACCTTGATAAGCCATCTAGGTTCACATGAACCAGCCCATTGACACTAATAGGGGTCATAGCAATAACACTGAATGGACAAATTGCGCTGTCAATGCTTTTTAAATTATCTAGGTTATTTAATTTGACCTGTGGATGGTCCTGTGCAACTGTCTCTGTCCCCTCAACGTAACCAAGAAACTGAGTGAGACACACACTGCATACGTGCAAACACACACCTATGGAGAGATATGACTATTTAAGTGGGAGGTCTCCACTAGCCACTGATCTCTTAATAGAACAGACCTTTTTTCTCCCATTTAACCTGCACTGGTATCAATCATGTTGGAGAATTAAATGATCCCTGCTAGAATTGGCTACTATCGTAAAATGACAGTGTGACCCCAGGCTGAGGAGGGAGGCAGGGGGTGTGTAAATGGGCGTTAGTGTGTCAAAGTGATAGTGTGCGTGTGTCTTATGTGCACACTGTGAATGTGCATGTGACTGTGAGTGAGGGAGTAGTCCACAATGTCTTTATTTGTTTCTCCTGTGATTCACTTGAGCAGGTATTAACCACCATCTCTAAGCCATGAAAAAGACAAATTAAAAGAACTGCTATCCATTAAACGGGAACATTTCTATCAAGCAACATGATGTCTGTATTAGCTTTGGATGAGTTATGTTAGTTAATGTTCTGTAATGCACAGCGGAAAAGAAAGTTAAACCGAAGCCATGAGATTGTATTACAAGTAATCGCAGTATAGCTTACAGCAATACAATAACTAAAATACTGCAGTACTGGTGTAAACATGTACTAAAAAATTTCCTTTTTCCAGAAGACATCTTGTCATGTCAAAGTAAAGGCACAGGTGAACGAAATAAAATTAATGATGGCTGAATTCCATTTAGCTGCTTCATTTTCAGGGTGCTGATTTTGTTCACAATGTCTAACTATAGCACTGTCATGGTGGCTTACAGGAATAGAATAGAGATATCGTTAATGTTATTAGTAACACCCGTGCTGTTCCTACTGTGACAAGTCTAAATGTCTGCTGTGGAAAATATCTACAGTATTACACAGATCTAATGTCTAATGATGGTAGTTTTTTGACAATCTATCGATAAAGACTAGTGATATACTAATTTTGCTCCATTCTCTATTGATATTGTAACTAAAAGCAAAATAACAAGCTCTTTGTAAATGCTTCTTTTTTTTCTTTAAATCTGGGGCAAGTTATCTGGTAAATTAACTGTAAGCTGCAATTCTCTTTTAACATTAGGTTAGCCATTGTTTATTGTAATTCATACGTATTCGGCTCCTTTATCAGGTGAAGTTACTCTACAGACATTTTCAAAATTAACATTACCTTTTCTTCTCCCACTTTGATTTTTCTTAATGTCGAGCAGCTAACAGTTTTAGCTAGATAGATAGCTAGTGAAACCCTATTTAATCACAATCAATTTCTTCCCATATACATTTGGTAGCTATAATTCTAATATTACGCTTTTCAGTTTGACTTCAACCATCAAAATTATGACAGAAATTAAAGAAAAAATTATTATCATACAGTTTACTATTGAATCAACACTAGAATTAAACATAAGCCAAAAAATGTAGCTTTAACCAAAAGCTAATTTTCAGTGAAATGTTAGCTAACGGTACCATAAAACTTGCTAATGGCTAACTATGGCCATTCATTTTAAGATATATCCTTAAAAACACCGAATAAGGAATGAGTAGGAATTACAATATTTGTTTTTTTAAGTGAAATAATCTCATACGATTGTGGTTCGTTGATATAGCTCAGCTACATTACCTTTGATATTAGCCCAGCAAGCAACGAACATGGACCGGCAGCAGACTGTGCGCCCTCCTGCCTCCAGGGAAACAACAAGATGGCGCCCACTCAGAGGAAGCTCAACTTACTGTGGCAGGCTGCCATTGAGAAGACCTAGCGGTTAGCGTTAGCTGTTGGCAGAGAGGACACTTGAGCATTGTTCATAAACACAATTTGCTTAATAGTGCTTGAATTAGTCAAGACGCACAATAGATATTAAAGTGATAAAATTGGACAGGATGTGTGCCTGATGTGACAGACACCAGCAGCCCAGACAGAGGGAAGATGTCTGTTAAACTTTATTAACATCACACAAAACAAACAAACACAAGCTGATGCTGAAAAGAGCTCCTCTGAGTACCTAAATACAATGTCTACAATGTTATTATTTATTTATTTTTTACAGCATTTCCTATCAAGACAGTGAACACAGCGGCATCTACAAGAGATGGATCAGAGACGCCGCTGACTTAGCAATTGGCGCCACCTAGAGGTTGAGTTTTAAAATTGCACACACAAACTACAGGAGCTTCTGCTTGGACGTGGTTCGCTTCAGTGGTCTCTCCTGCTGACCTAACCACCTATTAACAACTAAAGAAGTGTTACTCAACTGCTTTTCCCTCATCTGCCAGGCATGGCATCAATAAAAGAAAGAGCCGCGGCGTTGAATCTTGCAGAAAAGTTGTGTGTTCGTCCTCAAGGTGAGTTAATCAGACACGCATTTCAACGAGCTGTTGGGATACCTGCAGCCCACAGGCCTGTTCATGTGTCTCTCCTAACCAGCTAGGATAAGCTACACACGCAAAACCTCTTCAAGTTGTTGTGCTCAACCTTCACTGATTAATAACCAACCCCAGTTCACTGCTGCTGCCTTTAGTTTGACCAGTTTCCTCAGACAGACCTTCATATTCCTCCACCAGCCTTTCCTCTTCTCCAGGCTTTGTCCTCCTCAAATTGTCTCATACACCCTCCTGTATGTCTGTACTCAAACCCTGCACAGCTCATCTGTAAAACATGACTCAGTTTGTTTGTTTGTTTGTTGTCCCCCCTGTGTCTTTGTCTCAGCACATGGCGTGTCCACGGTCCAGTCATCCTCCATGTGGAGTGGTCTCATCTCCCACCTCAGGTCCTCAGTGACAGTGAAGCGTCGACGAGTCCACCTCAAGTCTCACAGCGACTGTTTCCTGGGCTCAGAGGCTGTCGATGTGGTGGCAGAACATATTAATCGGGTCAAAGGCTCTGAGGGTGTATAATCTCACATTTTACATCATCTAATGGGTTTAATATATCATCTAAGTTCTGTTTCACCCAAACTATCTGATCATCATTCTCTCTTTTCATTTATAAACCAAAAGACATTCACAAATTGCAGCTTTGTTTGGCTTGACTTTAAGGTGCCGCTGTGTCCCAGGACAAAGTGGTGTGTGTGTGCCAGGCTCTGCTGGACTGTAATGTGTTTGAGGCAGTGGGAACCAAAGTGTTTGGCAAAGACAGGAAGCAGGTTGTGTTTCAGGACAGCAAGAGTGCTCTTTACAGGTTAGATACACACAAACACACTCACGAAAGCCACCCTTTTTATTTTCTGTTGAACAATTCTATCCGCAATTGTCATTTGCCTTATTTAACACAGATTTGTAAGTGTGTGTGCTCCTTCAGTCGATGAGTTGGAGAGAGGTGCGCTTGTGAATGGGATCCAAAAACTCTTCTGCAGTGCTCCTTCAGACAGGTAGGAAGTCTGAATCATTCAGTTACATACACTGACAAGCAAGTTTATTAGTCACTCGTCTGTTTGAACAAAAAAAATCATATATTGTAATGGTGTCCAGAACAACACTAACACTAACTACAGCTTTCAAAATGACCACAGAGTTTCACACATCTTCTTAAACTGCACATTTAAAGACTATTGGACTTAATTGCACAAATGGTCCGTATGTACAGCAAACTGCTCGCTGTCAAGTGTGGATATTTATGTAGGATCCTGAACTGTGAACTGCCCAGGTTCTTATGACACATCCCTTGCTGAGCAGTTAATTCTGTGAGATGACTCTATTGTATTTTGTCAGTTTCCAAGAAGAATTTTTTCATTGTTTCATTTTAATTTATAGTGAGAAATGATTGAGGACAAATCTCTCCAGTTAAAGCCAGAAGTCTAATGCTTGACCTATAATTAAGGCCTGTTGAGATTGGTGTAGTTGTGAAATACAGTTATTCCATGTGACATTATCTTGAGACCGTTTTATTCTGCTATTGTTTAGTCAGGAACCCTGATTGAAATGTCTTCTAAGAATCTGTTGCACTTAATCTGAAAATTGTGAGCACAGTTTGAGGCAGATAACTGGCTGGGTTTGACATTTGTAAGTAGTCTGCATCTATTATGTATCACCCATCTTAGCTCTGCTGGACTGTAACCATAATTGGCACATAAAAAGAACATCCTCCATCACAGTATACAGCATTTTATATCATAATAGTGGAATATATCATCATTGTCTTTTAGGCACGGCACGGAAATTTGATTCGTATCATGATGGAGGATTTTTTTGAAGAAGAAAAAAAGTGAAAGGGTACTTCACTGAGAACTGCATGATAAATTTGTTTGACTCACAATGTGTGGCTAAAAGTAAAAGAATCAAGACCAATGCTGCAGAACCAGAGATATGTTCTTTTTTTTTCTCGATGGATTCTTCTTCTGTGTCAAAACCTGGCTCCTACATTACCCACAATGCAACCAAACCACCAAGCTGGAGATTTGTGTGTTTTGCTACTAATGATTAATGTGGGCTCAAGCCAGCAGCCTCAAACTGAGATGAGGAGAGAGCCACAGAGGTCCGATGGCTCACATCTTTCTAACTTCACAGCCCAAGATTTTTCTCATTTTCTGAAACTCACTCAAGTTGCATCACTTGAGACAATTTATTAGACTTCTCACAGCTCCCTTTGGATACACCAAAGGTTTTATACAACCTCTGTTTTTCTCATAAGCATACATACTCATACAGGAATGTGTTGATTTTCAAGTGAATTAAATACCTGCCAATCAAAGTACTTCATCGGATCAATGCAAAAACCCTGTTATTCCAGTGTTGCCATATGAACACCTGTTCATTGATTTGGAACATGGCCCACAACGGTCTGATACAAGCAGACATATTAAAGGCAGAGCTGTATAAACAATACTGCAGAATCTCTACAGAAAGTCACATCTTTATCGTCTTCATATTGCCTAACCTGTACTAGAATCCTAAAACATACTATTCAGTATGTCACCAACATGAGCTCCCAGCTGTCTCTGTTTTGTATTCCAGGCAGGAAGAGAAGACCTGTCCCACTGGACCCCACGTTCAGGTGTCCACCCCTGTCAAATGTACTCAGACGTCCACAAAATCCAACCAGCTGGACCTTCCTGCCACCGCCAGCCTGTCACTGGAGCCTCTGGTGGACAGTGTGAGTCCCAGCAGAGTGTGGACGGACACTGCCTTACCACAATCATGTAAGGTGCCATGTTACCATGTGTGTTTCAGCCTGTTGTGCCACTTTTCCTTAGTTAAAGCACAGGTATTTAGACAGACAAAGACATGCATTATTGTAACAAACGTTAATTCATTCTCTTTTTCTCCCAATATTGGTTGCGCTTCTGTCCCCAGTGGTAGACGAGGTGTGGCAGGAGCAGACCCTGCTCAGGCTGTTAAATGTGGTGGAGCTCCCCCTGCTGGAAGGAGTGCTTCAGTGCAGCCAGGCCCCATCCTCTCCTCCTCCATTAAACCTGCTGGCTCACAATAACCCAGACCTGATCTACAGCAGCAACCACCTGGACAGACAGATCCTCAAGGCCTTCAGGGTCTCTCAGTGGGTTTGGCTTTGCTTCGGCTGTTAATTTCTAGCTTAATCTTAAAAGTTTTTAGTGATGTAAAGTGCAGTACTAAGGAAGTATACATTTTCACGTACACCTGAAACCCCTTCCTTGGGTGGCTAAATGTAATTTTTGTCTCAAAGTAGTGGATTAAAGAAGTATGCCTGCATTGTTAACTATTCTTTAAATATTCAAAATATATATATATTTTTTTAATATGTAAACAGAAAATCTAAGTTTTTGTCTCGAATAAAAGTAAATCCCTGTTTATTTTCTTGTATTGCTCCTAACCTTCAGGGAAGATGAGTGGCTCCTTGCAGCTCTGGACTGTCTGGACTTCCTCCCTGATCAGCCAGTGGTGGAGCTGAGCAGAGAGCTGCCTCACTGTTTCCTGCAAGATCAGGACAGCTGTGTGCAAGTAGCAGCTGGTAGCAGCTCACAGGATGGAGGCAAGTTCTTGGATGAGTACCAGAACAGCGGGGTTGGTCCTTGAGTTTGGTGTTGTCACTTCTAAAATACAGAATGCTTCCATTCCTTTACGTAATGTGAGATCTCAGGAAGTTTTTGTTACAGTTTGATACTGTATGACACTGCTAACTGTTAATATTATAACAATATATAGTTCAATTTCCGGCTCCAGTGCAGTCTCTGGCGTCTGTGTCCAGCCCAGCCAACAGCAGTGATGAGCAGCCTCGTCTCTCCCAGAGTGGTCTGGCCGAGTGTAAGCTGCTGCTGTATAGGACCCTGGTGAAACACTACAGCCACACAGACAGGCCTCCCCTGCTGCCCCAATACATGGTGGACATCTACATAGCCATCACTGACCTGCTGGGTAAGAGCTAGGGTTGGGACCAAGAAACTGATTTTGTCATTTATGTAGATTCACATTGTCCCAGAATAAGTCAGCCAGGAATTGTAACCAAGCCTGTTTCTCTGCCGTAGTTGCCCGACTCTTCTTAGATGTCAATAACCTCAGTGTGACTTACATTTATCTCTCTTGTCTCGCTAGTGAATGCGAAGTTGGGCACAGCTCTTGAGGCTCTGCAGCTGTGTCTGAAGCTGCTGCCTCCCGCCTGCAGAGACGAGCTGCACAGGCTGCTTATATTCATGGCTCTGGCAGCTGATCCACAAGAGATAAAACTGGACAAGGAGGTGAGAGCTGGTGACTAACTCCTGGGATAATGCATTTTTAAAATGTCCAGTTAAAGAATGTCTCAACATTGAAAGTCATCGCTGTGGCAAGTTGACATTAAAGATGTGCTGTTGGACCTGCAGATAGAGAACAGACTGACAGTGAGGAGGTCTTTCTCAAGGGCAATCCTCCACAACAAGTCTTTTCCAAAGGAAAAAGAGGATCTGATGGTGGTGTTCATGCTCAGCAACATAAAGGAAATTTTTAAGGTAAGGAAATGCCGTCAGACAGAGGAAATTAAATTTCTAGTCTTTTTGGGTCTATACCTCAACTCATCAAATAATCCATGGGTTCCTTGAAGGTGAAGATTTTGTATTGCACTTATATAAAGTTATAAAGAGACTCTAAAGACTCACATGAACAACCCGAGGCTGTGTCTGAAATTTCCCTAAAAGTGAGTGAGAAATCTCGATCTACTACTCAGTATATAATAAACTAAATAGTTTCTACTATGTAGGGGAGAAGCGAAATGGTAAATGAGGAAGTAATTTCAGTCACAGACTACAGTCATGCTAGTGTCTCTGTGAGGCTGCATTTGGTTACAGTGGTTCTTTGAGCTAAGTGCTAACGTGCTCATCATGCTGATGTTTAGCAGATATAATGTTCCCTATCTCAGGGAACAGTCATTGTGATTCATCCTCTACAATCACAAATGTCTCTACAAAATCTCACTGCAGAGCATCTGTTAATTATGAGTTTTTTGTCTGGACCAAAGTGTTGGACCGACTTACAGCCAAGCATTGCCTTCTGTAAAGCCACAGCTGTAGTATGCCTAAAAGATAAAAACACCCCAAATTTAAGTAGCAGAGATTGTGTTGTCCCAACTCTTTGTGCCTAGTATCCTCAAAACACTGGGTCCGACATGTCCCATAATGTAACTGAATAGCATTTTTTAAATTATTTTTATGAAGCACGCTTCGCATGTATGCAAAGCCTGAGCTCAAGCATGCAGAGAAGAGATCTAGACAAGACAATAACTGTATTTCTCAGACTTGACAAGGCTCCTCAACACATCACAAATCCACTTTATGTGTAAAATCAAGTGACGTTCTCCTTCAAGTATGAGGACCAACATTCACATGTGTTACATCTGCAATCCAATTTCTGGCCCTGACTGACTGTTACCAAACGTCAACCCACAATATGCTGTATTGGTTTGAGGCTGAAATCTGTGACATGTTTGTCTGAACTTTGCCATTAAGTGGTGCTGTAACTCGTTGTGTAAGCAAATTGCCCAAATTGAGTTGCAAAATATAGTTTAGTTGCAGACATTTGTGTAAGGCTGTCAGTGAAAGGGAATAAAGGGAAGCTGAAATGCAGTTTCAAATAGACTGCCAAGTGTAATTTAATGGACAAGACAATTTTCATGAAGACTTCAATTTATTTTCTATATTATTCTCTTTGCTCCAGATACCAGGGGCTCTACACAAAGGAGTGAGCGACAAGCTGGTCAGCCTCGTACAGCGGAAGCAGCCCGATGTGACTGGTAAATGACTTTATAAGTGATAATCCAACAGCAATGTCCAACACAGTACACCTTGATAATAGATGGATCAAAACAACATTGTGCCTTAAAAGTCAGAATAGATGGGTAGAAATCCTGCCCCTCATCAGTTTGTTGTTGTACAGCAGCACTCAAAGACGGATACGGTATCCCTTTCATAAGAAGAAAAAAACAACTCTTCACCAATTCACAATAAACTTTAATGTACAACATCAACATTACACATTTTATTACCTGGAACGTCTCAGAGATAAACTTAATTTTCACATCTGTGCCTGAGGCTTTGGCTCCACTCAAGCATCAGGAATTTAACAGATCATAGTGGTCTTAAGTGTGCGCATTACATTTAGGAATGTATATAATTTAAATTCCTGATGATATCTGATAACACATAATTTATGTGGTAATTCAGCTGATAATGGTACTGATATTTTTCATCTCATTGCAATACCACCTTGTGTCTAGTTACAGCCTAATCATTCATTGTCATGATTTCTTACTTTTTACACCGACTGCACTGACACTGACTCTGTAATCACTGAAGCAGAGAGTACATAATACTTCCAATGGTTTTCTTTGCATGACTTTGTGTTGTTTTTAATATTTTCCTACAACGTGGATCCTTAGGAGCTTCTCATGTAAGATGCAAACTGTCATTGTTGCCACAAGTGAAAACTTACTAGAAATGTATAAAACAAATTTTTAGAAATCACAAACAAAATTTACTGTATGCACAGCATAGATCTTGAACAGACTCATTATGAAATGATGTCAAACAAACTTTTCCAGTTCTCAGTACAGATGTTTCTCTGTTTGTGTGATACGTATGTGTAGGCAGTTGCTTGTAACACATTTCCTCTAACAATGTTGTAAGGTATAAATATGTCAATGTTGTTTTTACAGCATGTTACGCTGCTCCAGAGTGGCAAAAACTATGACGCAGCTTGAAAATCCTTTTTTTGTTGTTGGTTGTTGTTGTCAGTGTTAGTTTTTGATTACGGCATCACTGTAACTCTAAGTTCCCTCCCTGTCAACACCATATTTTTTGTCTTCGTTCCTTCAGGCTCCATATTCTGTCAGCCGCCCTTCAGCAGGTCCTATACAGACTCTACAAAGAACACCACCCACCAGGAGCTGTGGGCTCTTCTTAACAGCATCCACCTGGACACCAAGATTTCTGTCAAGGAGAGGAAGCGTCTACTGGGACAGTTTTACCAAGCCCACCCACAGATATATCACCAGTACTTTGGTGAATCTGCTGTTGGGGTGCTGTAGATTTGTGAAGACAATGACATAGCCTGTCTATCTCTGATGTCTTCTACAGTCACTTTCACCATTATCTGGTTTTGGTTAATATTTGCTCAGTTAGAAACGAGCTAAATGACTGAAAGGAAATGTTTGTGGCAGACAATAAATCATAGTGGAGATTGTAAAGATATTTATGAGAAAGATACCTACGGCATATGATTACATTTGCATGTGTGTATTTGCTTTATTATTGAACAAAATAAATAAACTGTTGATATATACTCTTTGCTTTTTTTTTTCATGATTAAGATTAATGTGTTTTTTTAATGCAAAAAAATGGAATAGAATAGAGCAGCCTGGTACAATGTCAACAACAACAACAACAACAAAAAAACAGCTAAATCCAAGATGCGCTGCAACTAAGGGTGTCTTGTGTGAAGGCAATTCTTCGTATTCCATTTATCTCTGTTAATATGTTGTGTATATTTAAATATGTGTAGGGAATTTTGAAAAAAATATGGAGCGATCAATTTCACTGACAATTCGTTACAGCACAGCAAAAAAGTGTCTTCTTGCAATGTTGTGAAAATGCTACTGAATTCTCTTAGATATAATGGGGATCTTTAAAATATTCAAGAAATTTTGAGTGCAACATTGCAAAAATTGAGCTTATTTGGAAACCCAATTCACTTGAATCACAACCACATTTCATTTCAATTGGACATATTTTAGATCTTAACATAATTTCAGAAAATTCATGTAGATGAAACCCTTTATCGCAGACCTATTCAACTGGTGGCCCTTTGATCATTTTTTTAGTAAGCTTATTAGCACATTTATCATCAGTTATGTCGGTAGCAAAGCACAAAAATACTCATGTCATTAAAAATCATAACCCAGGCTGTTTAAAAGCAGAGGGAAATTACGAGCATTAAACTGACAACCTACTTCTATTGAAAGGTGCATTTATTGCCTGTACTTTTGTGTATAACGTTTATTTTTCAGTTGTGAAAACTTATAAACAAGGGAGAACAAAATAATGCATTGTTTTGGCACTTTTTTTTTTTCCAAATCTGGCCCTCCTATAAATCTTTTGAATAGGCCTGCTCTAGAGCATTTGCAAACTGTACCAGAAAACATGATTAGTAAAAGGTAAGTCATTTGAAAATGTCCATATTCTGGTAACTTTTTACTTGTTTGGTCCAAACCTTTTCTGAATTTAGTGACTATAGAATCAAAATTATAACTAACTCAAAATGCTGATGAAAAGGAATATGGGGGAAGTAAATGTATGAGTGTAAAGGTAGAAGTTGCCTGGACTGTAGTTGCAGTTATAGCGCCGCCACGCGGTCAGCTGCTAGACTGTGTGTTGCCGAGGCCTCGCAGTATGACACTATGATCCAGAGTGAGACTGGTTGCTGTAAATGCAGTAGTGTAGATACTTCTGAGCTACCAGAGAAGATGAAGACTGGCAGCAGAGAGATCACAGAGGATTTCTAGCACCTTCTGTTGTGGGACCCCTACCAACGTATGCGCGCGCGGAGGGCTCGGCTGTTACGTCACGTTAGCCCCACCCAATACAGGAAGAGCCGCTCGGTTAGCGGCAGCCCATCAGAGGAGGGCTACGACGTTAATAAGCTCCAGTTTTTTAGGATGAAACAAAGGCTTCCTCCTGTCGAAGACGGTGTCCGGCAGCGGTGAAGCTGTGAATACATTTATATCAGTGATACTGCCGCCATGGCCGGGTTATGAAGGAGTAGCTGGCTCCTTTGTTGTTGTTGGCAGTCGTGTTCGCGCTGACTAAAGCTAACGTCAGATAAGTTGAGCTTCACGTCTGACCCATTTCTGTCCTCCGTGCTGCCGACTAAAAGGTTAGTAACATCACCCCAGGCTGGACTGTGAGGACAGACACGGTACCATGAGGCTTTGTTCTGTTTACATCTGTCGTGTTCACCTCCTCGCCCCCCTCCCCCTCCCAATGTAGGTGATGTCATCATCTGTGGACCACAACAAAAACACCTGCGTCTCTCCTTTTGCTTCTATTGAAACATGAAATCTCACATTACCAGCACTGATGTAGCAGTACTGCACGTCGAGCTAGACAAATCACTGCTTTACTGACCTCTCAGCACTTTACAGCATTTGAAAGAAGTTCAGGTTGCAACTTGAAGCCTCAAACATCATCTGTCATCTTGCAGACATCAGCATGCCAAAAGAGGCAGAGGGTGGAGGAGACAAGGAGTCGAAGGAGGAGAGGACGCAGGATGCCCCAGAGCAGACGGTGAGGAAGAGGGTCCGGGCAAATACTCCGAGCCCGCACAGAGGGAACACTCCTCAAGGTGAGACACAGGGATTTCCAGCTCCACAGAGTAACAGACCTGATTAAAGATAGGGACGATTCTGTATCGATTGACAGGAGGCAGCAACCTTTCCCTATGTATCATGTACATGGTGGGAATACTGTTTAATAGAGTGCCATTGGTCGGTGTGATCCCTGGTGCTTTTTCCTTTTGCTGAGCTCTGTTTTCTGGGACGTATAAACCCAGAACAGCAATGAGAAAGGCAAAACGCCTGCTTCATGAATATCTGCTCATAGACATGTTGTCAAGGTGACCAGCGTCCTGGATAAACAGAACCTTACTTATTCCAAGTTAGTGTTGCTAGTGGCCAAGTTCTTGTCTTCAGCTGGGATCTAATCTGCTCCCTCTCAGACTATAACTTCCATCTTAATTCTTCAGTCTCTGAAGGTCTCTGATGTGAACACAAACAACACAGCTTTTGTATGGAGGTGGAGAAACATTCATGTGAGGGAATGTATCAGCCTCACAAGCTCGTTCCTTCAGGGGCTGGCAAGTAGACTCCTCCTGTCTGTAGTGCTCGCCAGTCTTAATTCTTTAACTCAACAAAAGAGCTTCTGTAATTATTGTTTTGTGGGGGATGCAGTGGTCAAGCTGAGCCTTCAGCCATGGTGACAGGCTTAGGATCTTGGAATGACTGAAAAGATTCAACCTTCCCCTTCTGGCATTTCAAAATAAATCCTATATAGGACAGTACATTAGGCAGCTTAGTGTTTATTATCTTGATCCGCGTTTAAAACCTTATATTGTCCCATCTCTAGTGCGTGGTTTGTACCATGTTCGGCAGACAAAGCACACACAGTACTGTGGCAAACCCTCTGAAAATAAATCTCTGTCCATGACACGAGTTCTAGTATGACAGCAAGTTTAGCTTTCTTTGTCTCAGTTGGGATCATAGTTTAATGCAGGAGTTGTCACATCTGCCTAAGGTTGCTGGCTCCTGGAATACTATATTAATATAAAAACAATCCTACAAGACAGGATGCACAAAGGGATTGTTGATAAATAATCATCAGTAATGTGTATGTAATGACTAGGTGGATAAAGACAAGCATTATAACAAGTAGAACAGTCTGGTAAGTTCAGAAAATGACATCACTTTACTGTAATGCAGCCTTTTAAACCAGGAAATACAACATTTATGTCATGTCATGATGTAAGGATATATAAAATCTAAGTCAATATAGTCACTTATGATATAATATTGTAACATTGCGCAGCCCTACCACCAAGCCAGAAACGCGATAGATAGAATCAGCTGGAAACAGTGCCATACACAAATATTCCCAAATTTAGCATTGTCAGTTCTGATTTAGAAAAATGCTACATGATCTGATTGTTCCCACTGTGAGTTTTATCATGTCTTCCAAATATTGGATTTGCACATCGCTGCACATGACAGATGAAGACATGACACTTGTTGTTCATGCTCATAGTTTTAAATTGGATTATACTTCAGGGGCAAGAATAGAAACTTTGCTTTCAGGCAGGTGTTCTGAACAGAGTGCTTTGTGGAAACACTGACAGGAGGATTTCTTGAGAGGATTACTTGGTGTGCCTGCTTTCACTACAGTCACACTAAATCCGCTTGCAAGTGAGTTCAAATGCAGTTTGTTGGCAGTGGAATAGCTCATGTTTGTTTTTGTTTTTTTCCTCAACATTCTGGTTGGTAGCTTTTGGTGTAAAGTGTGCTCTGATGTGTAATTTTGTAGGAGTGGATCATTTGAATCATGTATTTTCTTCCCTCACAGCCAGCCCTCCCAGGTTTGTCTCTGTGGAGGAGCTGATGGAGACGGCTAAAGGAGTCACCAACATGGCCTTGGCACATGAAATACTGGTGAACCATGCTTTTCAAGTCAAACCTGCAGAGCTTCCTGAGGGGAGGTGAGAGTTTAATCAGATAATTGTCCTTTGAGTGAGTTCTTTCTCGCTGTAGAAATTAAAGTCCCTTGTGTTGCCCTGTGCAGTTTGGAGCGCAGAGTGAAGGAGATAATGCACAAAGCATTCTGGGATTGTTTGGAAGATCAGTTGAAGGAGGAACCGCCGACTTACGGACATGCCATCAAACTGCTGGCTGAGATCAAAGAGGTGAGCAGAGGTTTTTATTTTATTCAGGAAATAGTCTGGACCAGATGACTCCATAACTCTGCAAAAGTGACGTCTTTTTGTATTTTGCAATGGTCATGGCTGCTTCATCATATATGGATTACAATATCTATCTGTCTCAATCATTCTGTCTTACCTTTCTCACCTTCCTTCAATCTTCCTCGCCTTCCCTGCTCATACAGACACTGCTGTCCTTCTTGCTGCCTGGCCACGGCCGTCTGCGCTCCCGTATCGACGAGGTTCTCGACCTGCCTCTCATCCAGCAGCAGGCTGAGAACGGCTCTCTTGACATCAGTCAACTGTCCCAGTTCATCGTCGGGATGATGGGCTCGCTGTGCGCCCCCTGCAGAGACGAGGACATCAATAAGCTAAAAGAGATCACCGATATTGTGCCTCTGCTCAAGTAAGCCAAGAGACAAGAGACAGACTATTAATAGTTCTGTATGTTCCAGGTCATAGTTTATTTTTAGATTGTGTAATTTCATTCCAGTGCATTAAAGTGCAGAGGTCAAGTTGCTCTGGCATGATGGTAACATAGAGGAAGCCAAGAGATGAGTAGATCTCCAGATTTAATAAAAGTGAATAACAAGACATGGATTCCAAACCTCTACAGTGTATTTTAACATATAACCTCTCTGTTTCTCTCTGTCTTCTTCTGTCCTCCCTCCCTCTCAGGGCGATATTCTCTGTCTTGGACCTGATGAAGGTGGACATGGCTAACTTCGCCGTCAGCAGCATCAGGCCTCATCTCATGCAGCAATCGGTTGAGTATGAGAGAAGCAAGTTCCAGGAGTTTCTGGAGAAACAACCGAGTAAGCAAACACTCTAACATGAAAGGAGCCACATCATTAATTATTCATGCTAAAACATTACATATTGGACTGGCATGTGAAGGTAGATCAAAAACTGCATGCCGGACAGTTTAGGCTGAAACCCATTGCAGACCACATGTCACATGCAGGTTTGAATTGAGAAGTTCAGCTGTTATGACTTGTGTTGGTGAATCATCTGAAAAAATAGAACTGTGTCCCTTTTTTTTCTCTTTCTTAACACAAAAATATCTTCTGATGACTACTGTTATGCATAATTGATGGAATGTCCTACTTGAAGGAACTTTGATTAGTGTTCTAGCTAACTTGGCCTGCTTCTTCATAAAGCTGTAAATGGATGGATGTTGGTTAGGTTTGTTTTGACATTGACAGTGATTGAGGATCGGCTGCGTCAAGGGAAAGCTGAAAAAATGAATCGATCTGTTCTCCTTTAGATGCCTTAGACTACACTGAGAAGTGGCTTGAGGAAACGGTGAGATGCCTGAGAGAGGCTGGAACCGATGGTTCTAGTGCTGCCTCATCCGACCCTCCCTCACTCCTTCCCCTTAATGTCCATAATCATGCCTATCTACGCCTGCTGAGGTGGGACCACGCCTCAGACCCCTTCCCAGAGGTAAATGCTGTCAATCCTGTAGCCTGTCATTGTGTCTCTCTGCCAGTTAAATATCTTTCTTTATTAATTCTGTCCCTCGTGGTTCTCTTGTGTTTGTTTCTGCCATCATTAACTCTACTCCTCTTATTCTCCTCTCCATAGACGGTGTTAATGGATCAGGTTCGGTTCCAGGAGATGCAGCAGGAGGCCGAGCAGTTAGTTCTGCTCTCCTCCGTGCTCCTCGTCGTCTACACCACCACAGGGGAGGCTATCTCAGGCCTGCCAGGGCTGATGGAGACTCTTAAAAACACTGTCAATGTCCTGCTTGCAGACATGCATGCACCGTGAGTACCAGTACTTTGGTTTATCAAATTACAGTGGACAGCTTTGCTAGTTGATGAGGGATACCTTTCAATCTGTTATGCTTCAGACCACGTTCACTGCCACTGACTGGCAGGAATGAGTGATTAAGGCAAGTTGTGTTGCTTTGCTTAAATACTTCCTTTTTGCCTCTTCAAAGGTCTTTTGGTGCACAGGAGGCCTTAGCGACCATCGGGGAGAAACTGTGTGTGGAGCTGAGTCAGTGTCTAAGCCAACATGGCTACTCTCCATTTTCGGCTGACAGAAAGAGCACTCTGAGGGGACAAATCTCAGCTACCATCCAGCCAGACAACACAGTCCGCAAGCTGATGGGTAAGAACAGTGAAATATATGATGATTTTCACGGCACAGCCAACAGTGTGTGGTTGACTGTATGGTTTATGTACAGATTTATTTAGCAATAACGAATCTCCTCTCCTCTCCTCTCCTCTCCTCTCCTCTCCTCTCCTCTCCTCTCCTCTCAGACTCTCGGGTTCAGAGCTACCTTCTGGCTGCCCTGGAGTCCAGTCAACATAAGACCCCTCCTCCTCTCCCAGGGGGTCTGGCTCCAGTCGGCAGGGAGCTGAAGGAGCTCGCTGTTCGCTTCAGTCGTCTCGTTAACTTCAACAAGCTGGTCTTCTCCCCGTTCTACCAAAAGATTCTCCATAAAATACTGGCAGGAGGGGAGAGCCCCTAAACACTAAAGTGTGGAGAGAGTGGTCTGTAGTTTAACCATTTTCCCCCACTAGTAACGGTTAAGATTTTAGAGAAAGGAGTTAAGGAAGCTGATCTGTATTCAGCAGATAGAGCCAGCTATACATGCACCTTATGCAGACATAATCACAAAACACTGGCTAACATCCCAGCTGCATTAACTCACAGTGTTGCTTATTTGAGAAAACCTCAGGCCTCCTAAGTGTGACCTTACAGTAGCCATCTCACATTAAGTTGTGCTCAGTATTATTAGCTGGGTTGTGTATCATTCGATATCAGAGCTAATAAAATAACCATGTTTTAAAACCCATAATAAACAATATTTAGACCTCAGTCATACAAAAAAATTATGGCTTGGTAGAGTATAACTTAAATATCTAATTATAGATATAAATGTGTCTCAGTAGGTAATCAGTCCTTAAATGGCCAACAGTTCTCAGATTGGCACATATTTGGTCCTGTGTTTAGGCCTGCAAGCATTTTACGATGTTCTTAACCTAGTAGATGTCCCTTATCTCTGCCATATATAGGCGAGCTCCAGAGATGTCTCAAGTTGTCAAGAGATGGCGCACAGACAGAGACATGCAGGCACATTCAATGGAAGGAGAAAAGTCTTGTGAATGCTTGATGGCACCTTGATGAATCAGTAATGCACAATTTGATTTGATTAGCATCGCCTCAGATACAGTAATACACAGACATATTAATTCCCCCATCACTCAGCTTGAGGTGATGGCAAAACAAGTTGTAATAATGCAAATTACTGGTTTAATTTATTAATATATTTATTTATTTGTGTGTTTGATATGGTAATGACATTATAATTGTGAGACATGCATCTCCCTAACAAATGGTGACATTTTCTCCCTTTCTATTTACAAAGGAGTTGATTGAAAGGGCAGTAGCTTATAACCATGGTAACTTGGTGACCAGGTTGTCAACTATTCCCTAAACCAATCTTCTCAACAGAACGTGTGTCTCTGCCTAACCAACATTTCCTGTCAACTCATTATGAGTAAAACACCCACGGAGCTTTTACATACTAACAGAGATGGAAATCATTTATCAAATTCTGAATGTTAATAAAGTGCTTTAACTCTGGAGAACATCGGACCAAATATGCAACACTCAGAGCTTTTGACTGGGACTGATTCCCCAAACTCAGACATTTGTTAAATATAAACTTTGGCTAAGTATTCAGTAACGGCTTTCAGGACTTGACAGTGTTCAAACTCAGTTCTACTGACACAGTTTAATCAATTACCTAAAGCGATTAAGTAATCATATAGCTTGACAAGACAACAGATGACTGCATGCTGACTTTACGCTACGACTACTAGGAATTACAGTGGATACAAAAACTCTTTTCACCATTACACAGTTACTGTTACATCTTGTGAAATTTCCTCTTCGTTAGACTTGAAATCAAATAATTCTTATTCAGGCATTCCAGATTTACTTAATGGTCAAAATATTTGCGTACGCTTTTCTTGCAGCGTGTTGAAGATGAAAAAGTTACCTTGTATTTGGATTGAACATGGATCATCTTTTGGCATCACTAAGTCTGGAGTCTCTAGCAGGCTAAATTAAAATAAGAAGAGAACATTTTGAAGTGCAATTATTTAATTTCTTTGTGAAATGTGTTCAGCTTTTCATTGAAGCAGTTCTTCCTCTTTCTACAATTCTGTAAATGTGGACCAGGCTAGTTGTTTCCCTCTGCCTCCAATCTTTGTGCTAAGTTAAGCTAATAGACTCCTGGCTGCAGCTTTATATTTAGCATGTAGGTATGAAAGCAGTATAAATCTTCTCATCTAGCTCTCATCTAGCTCTCAGCAAGAAAGGGAATAAGTGAATGAACCATTGGTTTCACAAGCCATAGCTTGAAATGGTCAGCTTGAAATCTGAATCTGGTACTGGTTCATAGGGAACTCAAGGATCTGAAATGTAGACTTTTTGTATCCACTGTATGTGCACTAGGATGATTCTTATAAGATATTTTACAGGTTATTAAATCAAAGGAAAATGACCAGAATAAATTGTTGTGCACTGAAGGGAAGCCAGACTGGTGTTATGGACCAACTTGAACTGTTGTTCTTTTAATTGTTACATGTTATTTCAAATTATGTCCACTTATTTATAACATTTCTGATGGTTTATAAGATGTTTAGAATATTTACTTTCAACAAACACTTTGCTTTGCATCCATATTTTACAACTTGCCACAGAATACTGACAGTGGTTGTGACATTTCTTCATCCCTTCCTGGCAGAATGGCGTCCGTCACCTGTTCCCTAAATGAATAACACGTGTTCACCGACTGATCACTTCAGTAACACTGATATTTGTCCTCAAGTGTTCATTCAACATGCAAATAAAGCATTGTTCGTCCCACACAGCAGAGTCATTTGTCATCCCTCTACAACTTGTTGGTTTGTCTTTCTGTTGGTGTGCTGGTATCAGATTTTAGAGAGGGGTCTGATGGGATTTTTTGCAGAGCAGGGTGAAGGGCTTGTTTCTTAAATAAAAGACTAGATCACTTTATGTTACAAAATATGACAGCCAGTTAATGGTGACTAACTATCAGTCTGACATTGTACTCTACCTTCATTGCTGGTTCTCAGTCCAAAGAACACTCTGAATGTCAAAAACAACTGGGATGACGCATCATAATTATCTTCCTGTATTTAGTTTACATATGAAACACTAGGTGGAGCCAGAACTCCAGTTTATAATATTAAAACAGTTTTGTCATTAATATAATAGAAGCAGAATATACAATAATTTACATACAGAGTGCAAAATTAACTTTTTTGTCCAATGGCAAAATGGTTAGTGAATGTTTAGATTTTACCAGCCAGTCAATAGATCACTACAGTTTTTTGGCTGACGTCACTGGCGTATTTCACCATTATGTGGCTGGTGGCTGGTGTTATTTGTGTGCCCTGATGGCACAGCAGCCCTTAGTCTGACCAAAATGTTGAAATTACTGAGTTTTACTGGCAGTGACATTGCATAGATGATGGACTGACTAAAATGTCTGGTGTGTTTGAACATGTCTGTAACGAGCCATTTTACAATTAGAGCAATAAGTAACAATGTGATGAGACAGGCTGAGGAAAACAGCGTATGCAATGAGAATGAGGAACAGTATTACATTATAATATGGTCTGTTGTTCTACTGACATGTTTGCTTGAGTCTGAGATGCCAGACGTCTAATTAAATGTAGTATTGTCTTTGGTTATAGTAATAGTTGTGGCAGCATGTCTGTGAGCGTTGTCACAAGCTGACTGTGGCAACTGTCTCCTCTGAGACGCTTGCTTGAAATGATTGATGAATTAAAATGTTTTTTGTGAAATCCAATTCAAAGGCAAAACTGGCCCAGTTCAGCAGTGCAGTCTTTGGTGATGTGTGTCCTACGCAGTATTAGAGGACGGTCTAATTTAATGATTATCGGCAAGATCCCTCCACTGCATGTGACCCAGTCAGTTACACAGCAGGAACCAACTGCAGCTCTGAGGACAGGACAGTGTGTGGTTCAAGGGCACATGCATGGCTATAAGTTTGTATATTTGTTTAATGGAATAGCCATTTTTCAAAAGTTACATTTCACAGTAGGAAAATAAAAGTAATCATGGCAGACTTCTACTCGAATAGAACACAGTCATCGTATAAGTATTAGTGATACCTGGGAGCAGTCAAAATATCTATTGTGAAATAGACCCAAAGGAAAGTCAAAGTCCAAGTGTTTATTGTTCAAATGCATAGTTAATGAACAGATTCCCTGCACAAGGAAATTTCTCCTTTATCTCCTTTGTTTTCCTCTCCGTTACTACAAAACAAAAAGTATAAGTTAAAATATAAAAAATACAAAAAAAACATTAAAAAATTAAAAGCTAAAAAGCTATACTGGAGAAGATGTACAATTTACAATAAGCAAATATACATTATCAGAAGATAGACCATTTTAATGGTATATAAAGGTCTGTTCCCCATGTCCATACTTAAATTTCAGTTTCATTGAATGGTTTGACATCATACCTTTACCCTCAGTAAATCATGCCTTAAAGGTTAGTAGGATTAATAAATAATCTCACTTTCTGTCTATATACCTAAAATTTGCAGCAATAGCATGACCAAAAGTATTGTCAAAGCTGGCTATACAAGATTTACAATGTAAGGACAGAAACTGAGAATGTCAAAAAGAAAAAGGGAAAAGAGGAGGTGTGCCAGTGGTCTGGGTCTACAGAACTAAAGGCAGGTACAATAAACTGAAACATACATTTATATGTTTTTCACATTACTTCATAATAAACAGTATTGTTCTATAATGAGAAAAATACAAGTTGTTGTAATCAAATAATAATAATAATAATAATAATAATAATAATAATAATAAAAAGATATGATCATGGCTGGATTAACCTGATTAAAAAATGTGAATGGGGTTTTATTGACCTTCCAGCTGACATGCTATGCACAATGTATGAACCCTGTTGCCTCCCGAGTTCCCATTAGGCACAGTCAACAAAACAGGCAACACATGACAGCTTTGTATATGACCAGAGACAGAGAAAAAAACTGTTTCCATGTGCTGGAGTACTGCCTGGCACCAGGTTCTCTTTGGATGAATTTGGTTTAAAAAAAACACCCCACACAGTTTTATTGAGATTATGCACCATGCCATCACAAAATAAACACAAATAAAGGTCTTAGAACCAGCCCCTCTTAAAGACACAGCCAGAACATTAGGTAATATTGCAGGACTCTCTCTTGTTGATATTGTGTTTCATGCAGAACCCCTGAGCCTGTGCATTTGCAATGATCAGATTACCAAAGCCAGCTGACATGGAGTGAAAATGGGGCACATGGCAGATGCCCACTTTGCCTGGTTGATTCTCCAGCCATGTGATGATAAGATGATTCACAATTTTACAATAGGGGATATGTAGGCAGGTTCGGAAGGAGCTCTGTTAATAGATATGGAATATTATATTTAAAAAAGTTCAACAGATGATTCAATATACACACCATAAGAAACATTCATAACATCTAAATGTATGCAGTGGAGTAAAAATATCACGGAAGTTAAATGTTTTAACTCAGCTGTCACAGTGTGACATTTATAGACACAGTGTATAGACTCTCTCTCTCTCTCTCTGTGTGTGTGTGTGTATGTATGTGTGTGTGTCTCTCTCTCTCTCTCTCTCTCTCTCTCTCGCTCGCTCTGTGTGTGTCTCTCTCTCCTCCCCTCCCCAACATTCCACACATGCGGGGAAGCAACAAGCTACCGAACCAGCAGCAACAGCTAGCAGCCAGCAGCTAGCTCTGTCGGGGACGCGGCGTATTAACATGCAAAAGTTTAGAAACAGAAATCCTCGCCCTGAGTAGAGACAAGAGCAACGCTTAGTGAAACCTCAGACGGCTGTAGAGACCATGGGCAATAGCTGGCGTTCGTTATAGCTAGTTATCTGCGTTATTTGAAAGCTTCAAATGTGTGAAAAGTCGCTCGGTTCTCGTCGTTGAACAAGATGGCAGCAGCAGCAGCAGCAGCAGCAGCATCGTTGCAGGATTTGACTGTGGTGCGGGTCTTCGTTGCTAGCCTGTTCCTTGACGCTCTGGGTGATATGATTTACAGGTCTTACTGAAGGTACGTCACCTTTTTCTTCTGAAGTGGCTGTCAATTATATGTTCTATGTGACGGTCGGGTTTGTCTGTCTTATCAATTAAACGTTGAGAGGACTCAGTCACAGCTAGCTTGTTTGCTAACTGTTAAGCTAGCCAACTCGAGTTTGCTCCCTTTGGCAGACAAGTGTCAACGCTAGCACCGAAAGCTAATTAGTTGGAGCTAACGACGAATGGTACTTATTCGAGAGCACGCACTTGTTTGTTTTTTTTATTTTGAGCACTCTCAGCTGTGTGAAGACGTTGAGGTAACTTTTAAACATGTAAAAAGTACTGGAGTAGAGTTCATTAGTTAAAAACATAATGAAACGCGCAATATTTGGCTTACAGTGCGTATAAATTGGCCAGTTTGGTTATTAAAAACGAAGCTGTCACCCATTCCATATAGTATATCACTAACACACGTTATTTAGCTGCCTGTCACTTGCAGCATAAGTTTCAACAGGTGTTTAGGTTGGTGTTGCCCTTCCCCCAAACACACACACACACACACACACACACACACACACACCTCCCATATGTTAGCTGTCTCCTAGATTGATCAGTAACAAATTGTGTGTACAGCTGGCATTCTTTACAACAGTGCAATACACAACTAACACACACACACACACACACACACACACACACACACACCTCTGTTTCATGGCTCTCCATTTCAGGCTTGGATCGTGTCGCCCTGTGGGATATCAGGCTACCTAGTTTGGCAGTGAGAAGATAGAGTAGCCAGTATCACAGCTGTGTCTGTGCCAGAGTCCCTCAAAAACTGATGAGTATGGCACCTTGGCAAGCCTACTCAGCGTGAAATATTTGCACAACACCAGCCATATAGTGGTGGTTCATTTGCTAACTTTAGTCAGTTGCACCATCAAGTTATTATCAGTCTTTGCCAGACTGGCAGCTGTGTGTGGTGAATGGAGAAAGTGGTTTTCTATCATGTATGCAGTGATCTCTACTTATCAGTGGCACATTATTATGATCTTTTTGGATAACCTCTCTGGTTGCATTAATTTTAATTACAACCTCTAATTTTCTGTCAGTAGGCTATGACAAGAAGGACTCATTTATTCACCCGTGAATCAGTAGTCCTTAGCTCAGTTTTGCACTCTGAGTAATATTATTCTGACTAAGTGTGTATGTTTTTTCCATCTAGGTTGTTCTTTGGGTGAAAGAAAAGTTTGGTCATGATAACAGTGGGTGTCAGTTTTTGTCAGCAGTGTATGTGGTAAAACTCACCAGTAATACAAGTCATAAGAAGTGAAGTGTGTTAAACTGTATTGTCATGTTGAGTTAAAGGCACACCTCTCTGCTTGTCTGAGCCTGTGTGTGACAGCTTCAGTAGTTGGGAAGGCAACTGGCACTCAGCCAGCCTTTCTTGTCGAACAAAACTTAATATAACCAGCTTCACGAGTGTGTTTGTATAACATGTGTGATGTAGCCTTAAAACTGGAATCTCCAGAGTCTGAGTGGAAACCCAGTAAGGCACAATTCTATGCCTTGGTTTGGAAATATTCAGGAAGTTTGGCTGACAGGCTTGGCCTCCGCCTGTTTTCTGCCTGTTATCATGTTGTCATCATGACCTGTTGCAAGGAGAGGAATGTTGATTTAAAAGGTTAAAATAGCCTGAACTTTAAAATACTGTTTCAAATTGCAAAATAGATTTGAAAATTGTTTGATACTTCATTTAGTAGTGTCAGCAGTTAAGCAGAGGGTAGTTGCTTCACAAACGGACATGTCTGCCGTTAGTGAAACTGACCAGGTTGTATTGAATGTGTTAGTTAAAAAAACGCATGGGTTTTGATTTTTAAGCTCTGGTCTGGGCAGCTCTGGGCGTGTGGTAATAAATGCATCACCAATCAGATATTTATTAAAGCAACTTTAATATAAATGTAAAGATCTGGGTTTTCCCGTCATTAAAGTCAGGGTTGAATTTACCCTTCACTTGTTCAAGGCATAAAAGTAACATGTGCATGTAAAAATGACAATAACTTACTTTTCTCATTTGTTTACCAATGTAAAATCCAGACGAACTTAAAGGGAAGTTTCAATATGCAAGCTGATGTTTAAAGTGTTTTTTCATCCATTTATGCATAACTGCTTGAGTGGAAATGAAGCTTGTGCACATGCGGCAGATTCCATAATGGTTGAGGTTTATAAAACAGAACCAGACGTACCAGCGGGTTTTTACATCCAACGAAAAGAAAGCGTATTTGTGTGTACAAATGTTTTAGTCAGGCACATAGTTTGAGAATCAATGGTCTAGCCTGCTGCGATTATTTTATTCAACAGTATTTTTAACATCAACAACATATGCGTTGTTTTTAGGTCATGTCAGACATGGCTAGCAAGCTAGCTCTCCTGCTTTACAGTAAGGTAAAGCTGCAGAACATTACCCCTTCCTGTTTGTTTCAAATCGATATTTTTAATGTATTAATTTAATGTCATAAATGTCAATGAAGACACATAGTTTTCTTTTTTGTTTATGGGTTTTAACTTGTCTGATGAGGCAATAAATGTCTCTTCTGATTGCCCTTTAAAAAAAAAGTCCACCTGTGCTGAGCAAGCAGACAAGCTTTATTGTGAGCCATGGTACAGTTGCAGTGCTTGTCTTTTTCCCTCTAGTCGTTCCCTCAACGACTAGAGAGGGTAGGTAGGTCATTACCAAGACATAAGGAATGGATAATGCTGTCTAATTTGTCCATGCAGATATTGATCTGACTGTGTTTGTAGGACAGTGGGACATTTCAACATTACTTGTTTTTTTCCAGTGTTAACTCAGATGTAAGTCACTTAAAAGTAGATCTAAAGATATAGTCCAAAATGTTTAATGTAGGCAAAAAGTTGTCTTCCAAGATCTTACAAAATCTGGGCATAGAGTGGGACCTGCCTGATTGTGTCTGTATGAACTGTTATTGAGTTTGTGCAGATGAAGTGTAGCATTGAACAGGCCATAAACTAAAACAGCAGCTTTAGGTCTTGAAGCAGATTGTATAAAGGATCACATAAAAACAATATTTCAGTAACATCTCAGACAGAAAGGTTTATCAATTAGTAGGATCAGGTGTATGTCAGTGAGTTACAGAATGCTCATCATGCCTTATCATATATCATTTCCTTCAAGGTACTGCTTGCTTTGCGGTTCTACTTTTTGTGAAACTGACCCTCCGTGTAGCGTGCAGGGACAGGCCAGAGATGCAACGGGCTTCCCCCATCTCCCATTACAGCAGGCCATTTCCCCTTTCCACTAAGGGTGACATGGAGGCTTAGATGTGTATTCACTTGAGCAGCTTTTATGACTGCTTTTTTTTAGAATGCAATCTTTCGTGGTAGGTGATGGGAAGGTACTATTTTTACGATTAACAAATTCACCTCTCTGCGGTCAGAAATGTAATCAATAGTTTTTGTACAGTGACTTTGAACAGTGTCTAGCTTCAGTATTCACAGGTTAGTGTAGGCTATGTAAATCCTAGTCTTTAATGTTAAACACTTGATTTGTTCTCTTAACTATGTCTGTAACTAAATGTCCTTTTGTTTTATTTATCTCTATTTTCTAGGTATGGCCTCACAAGTCTTGGTCTACCCATCACACCTGCACTCAGCTCAGACAAGTGCCTTAGGAACCAGCAGCAGTGGTACCAGCAGACACAAAGACGAAGCTCACCGCAGTAATAACACCAGCAGAGCCTTCCAGCACCGACCCCCACCCAAGACCTATGTGATCGGAGTCAACTACGGTATTGCCTATCCCAACAACGTCATCCCATCCTCAACAGGTGCTGATTCGGGGAGACTGCACAGGGGACTGCAGCTTGGAAAGAGGGAGGAGTGGGCGTTGCCGACTGCACGATTACAGAGAGAGGAGAGCTGGGAGAGACGAGCAGAGGCTCCTTCTGGGATTGAAGAGTCTCATAGCCAGAGTAGAGCCCCACAGGAAGTGAGGCTTCGTAGAGACAGTGTTGGTAGCCCATCAGGAGGAGGCCTGGACTGTGGCCTATTGAGGAGGGCCTGTATCCAAGCAGAGGAGGAAGCAGGTAGAAGCAGAAGAATACAGGCTAGAGGACGATACGTCAACCTTGTAGACACAGCTGCCACCCAGAGATGTGAACAGAAAGCAGGTGAAGGTGGAGAGCATCCGCGGGACAACAACTGTGTCGGAACCATGCAGATAGTGGAGGAGGTTTCTGCCCTACCTTCACTTCCTCTCCCTGTGGCCATGTTGCAAACCAGCAAAGGGAACAATGCAGACACACTCAGAGTAGGGGATGGAGGGGCACTGCCAACTCAACATAGCAGGGTTGAGGCGGTGACAGGCATGAGAGTCGGGGTGGATGGGACTGAAACTGGCCCTAATGGCAGTACTGAGGCAGCAGCAGGAGCTCCAGTGAGCAGAACTGGATCAGGAGATGGTGACTATCAGTTAGTTCAGCATGAGGTTTTATGCTCCCTAAAGAACAGCTATGAGGTATTGGAGTTTCTTGGCCGTGGCACGTTTGGACAGGTGGTGAAGTGCTGGAAGAGGGGAACTAATGAAGTGGTGGCCGTCAAAATACTGAAGAACCACCCATCCTATGCACGTCAGGGACAGATTGAGGTGAGGATTTGTGTGTTTTTGTTTGCGAGTAGAGCCTGTATCGTCATTATTTTAGTTGAAACTGTCGAATAACTAAGTCTGCTGGTGTGGTGAATTAGGTGTTTGTAACTGCAATTTTGTTGGGGCAGCACACCAGTGAATGACAAGAGACACACTGCCTCTGTTGTCAAATTGTGTTGTTTGTTCTTTCAAGATGCTTAAAAAGTCTATTTGCTACAGTTTTTTTCTTAACTGCACCTGTCTTATTATCTTCCCTGTTTTTGAACCCCCCAGGTGGAGATCCTGGCGCGGTTGAGCAGCGAGAATGCAGATGATCACAATGTGGTGCGTGCTCTGGAGTGCTTTCAGCACCGCAGCCACACCTGCCTTGTGTTTGAGATGTTGGAGCAAAACCTCTACGACTTCCTCAAACAGAACAAATTCAGTCCACTGCCACTCAAAATCATCAGGCCTATTCTGCAGCAGGTGAAGTGATGTCTGATGGTTGAGGCTTGACAATGCCCACTTCCGGTTATTGGCCCAGAATCTCAAACGTATTCATAATACTTCTTTATTTCTGTAAATCTTTGCAGGTTGCAACAGCCTTAAAGAAGCTGAAGTCTCTGGGTTTGATCCATGCTGACCTGAAGCCAGAGAACATCATGCTGGTGGATCCAACCAGACAGCCCTACAGAGTAAAAGTCATTGACTTTGGCTCAGCCAGCCATGTCTCCAAGGCTGTTTGCTCCACTTACCTGCAGTCCAGATACTACAGGTGAGGAATCCCACATTCAGTCAAAGCTCTGTGTAATCCATCACTCACCTGAGTTCAAAAACATGTAGAAATGTCTTTACCTCAGGGTATTTTCTGCTTGCAAACACTTTGAAAGCACTGCAAGGGAGTTATCTTGCAGTGGGTGAGGCTTAAGTTCACTGACAGACCTATTCACACCTTTAAACACTTGTTAGTGTTATGCTCTGCTACTTCTCAAAGCTGTTTTTAAATCCCCCAAAAATCATTTGCTGTGATCAGGAAATATCTTTCGATTGTCTTTTGTCAGTCTGAGAAATTACTATAGATTTGGTGTTTATAATGAATTCTTGTGATCAATTAACATGACAACTCAGATACCATGTTTATAATGAGGAATTGCATTGTTGAGTTATTTATCCCATACGCAGGGCTTAAGCATAGTGTTGAATTTTGGCCAAATGTTGTTCTGAAACTCTTGGACTGAAGCCATATGTCACATTACACCACTGAAACAAGAAATTCCCTGCAGGTGAAAGTGAAATGTATTTCATTTTTACTTCTAGTCTGGTTTTGTTTTGAGAGAAACCAAAAAAAGTCAAAAGAAGAATGATTCACACCTCAGAAGAAACTCTGTCCCTTTCAAATAGTACAAAATGTTCAGAAAAGAGATCCACTGGGTATTTTAGGGAGATCAGACATGTCATGAAGTAAAATGTCAAGTCGTTTGTCATCATTATTTGCCAACATAGTTAGCTGACTGAGTCCCAATGGGTAATAGTTGTTTATGTGTGTGTCTGTTTGTTTCCCACAAGGCTTAGCAAAGTCTTGCCCCGGCTTTATGTGTTTAGGTCCTTCTCTCTTCTTACGTAATGTGAAGTGCTCTGTATTAACCTGCACACTCTCAGTGGGAGCTCCATGACATGCACAGCCTTCCTGGTTTCTGTCTTTTAACTTTATGTCCTCTTGGCCTGCTGTCTTTCTATTTCCCCTGGCCCCTCACTCTTTCCTGCACTGTGGCACGTTTGGACCCATGCCTGAGTGAATGTATGTCTGATCTGTGTTCAGCGCGTCACGCCCTTAACTCTGCTGCTCTTGCGTAACATGCAGAGGAACTGAGATGTTTATATGAGGAACAGCGTCATGAAATATTTGGCATGTCTTGTAGCCTAGGGTGAGTGTGCTTATGAAACGCAGCAAGGATTGTGAACTTAAAGACTTGTGCAAAAAATTAGTAAGTAATTAAGCTGTAAACTCACATTATGCCACACAGTTCAGTAAGTACCTGCTGTAGTTAAAAAAAAAAAACAGATATAAAGTATAACATCTGTGAAAGATGAAAACCCATTTTATTCACTTGTAATGCACTGTAAATTGTTGATGACTCGTGGATTTGACGTTCACACCTGTTTGCAAGGCAAAATATTTCTGCTTCAATAACCACTGGATGACTTGTTGGCAGGAAGTTTCATTCACCGACACTCACCTACGCAAGTTTTAGCAAGGTAGATCAGGTTGGGTAAACTATTACAAACTCTTTAAACATTGCACAATCTATGACAAATGCTCCTGAGATACTGGGTATGTCTGTACCTAATGCACTGCACACACCCTCCATTCCAATCCATGCACTCCTGATTTTGTTGCCTTGTAAGGAGCACAACATTTTCTCAGTTATTTCACCTGTAATTTTTATCAAGGGTGTATAAATCTGGACTATAAAGTGTGGGCCTCTTATGTTGAAGCAAACTTCTTTAGACCAAATGTAAAATGACAAACCTCATAGGAGTGCTAAAGTGCTAGCATTAACCCTGCAACTTCCCTGTTTTTGTGAAAGCAAGCCACTTCCTTGGCCCCCCTCTCACACACGAGGGAGAGTGGAGCTGTTGCATAACATAAAGGCTTTGCTCTGCAGTTGACCTGGTTAAGTGTGTACGAATGTGCGTTCATGTGTGCTTGTGTGTGTTTTGTCTTTTAGCAGCGGCGGCAATGCTGAGATCATAGTGCAGTTAAAATGGGCTGGCAGTGAATTTTAGGGAGGTCACCCAGGACACAGAAGGCCAGGGAAGAATGTGGTATGTTAAAACCCACATTTAGATCCAGGAAAAAACATTCGGACATTCCTGTGTGTGTCTGGGTGTGTTCTTAGTCCATGCAACAGCTCCCATGCTGGGTAAATCATGTAGGTTACACAATGTACCCTCAACATGCTTCACAATAACTCAGTTCAGATAAAGAGGCTCTCTGAGGATGGAAAAGTGGTGTGTCTAGATTGTTAACTTGCTGGAGCCACAAAGATGAAATGACATGAAAGCTTGTGAAGTGTAACATCTGGCCATATTTTGCTCTGAACACCAGCATTGTGCAACAGTTTCAATCAATTTTTTTGATTACTTTGCTCTTTGCAAAGCATCCCTTTTGTGCCTTTCGCCAGACCAATGGGTTGTAAGGTAATTTAACAAGTGCAGACGCCATAACTTTTTGGCTTACAACGGTACAGCAGTGATTCCATTCTGTCTTTTCATCTCCCTTCTACTGTATATTTCTGTGTGAGTTGGTTCAGCCCAGACGACAACTGGTAGTGCATACGCACTTCGAGTTTACTTTTTGCATCCGTAGGCCTGTATGTTAGCTTAGGTAGATAAATACTTGTGTTCATAGGGACAAGTCACCCCACTGCTCTGTACTAATTTTCATATCTATATGATGATTATGTAATTTGAACCCCAGGGTGGCGTCTGTGTGTATGTCATCAGGTTATCAGGAGAGTGGTTTTCAGGACATAGTGTTTCCTCATCTCTAGTCTTCATGTTGCATAATGGCTGTACTGTATTGTTACCACAGTGGAGCTGTGAAGAAATTCTAGCCTCACCACAGCGGGTAGGAGGAGGTTTTTTACAGCTTTGGGGTTTTCCCTGGATTTTCCAGAACCATAGGTTGTAGCATTGCCAGCAGTGTGGCTTTGATGCAAAAGTCAGTTTTTAAAGACAAAAAGAAAAGCCTGAAAGTGGCAGTGAAGTTGAGGTTGTTTTAACTCTCTCATTAAAGGCACAATCTGTAATACACAGAAAACACTTGAATACGTTAGTCGAAGTTATTCATGTTTTTTGACGCTAATAAATGTTCTTTTACCAGCCTACACACCTTTGTTATAGAGAAAAATATGGCCTTATTTGAAATGCTTATGTGACTTATTTCACTGACATTGTCGTTATTGACATTAATGCTAATAAAGCTGTGCCATAGACCCACTGTTCACCTTTACTTTCTGTGTCAGTGTTGTCTATCTAAACCTGGATTCATACACTTCAATATAAAACAGCTTATAGTTTCAGTTATTGTTGACCAAGAGGAGTTGGGAGGGCAGTGTGCAGTTCTGTTAATGCTACTTGCCTGAGATCCATCTTAATTCTGTAGCATGCCACTGTCTTAGATTAGTAGCTTGGTTGATGGTTGCTCTGGTGTATTTTAGATTTTAGTCGTTCAATTAAATGATTGCTTTTTGGCAGCAGTATGACAATTTGATTTTGTTTTAGACTGGATACGTCATTGTAGGGTGGTGTTTTGATCACCGAATCATCCTTTTTGCCCTAATGTGAATGCTTATTCAAATTACTCTGGTTTTATACTGTCATTAATTATATTAATGAATAGGTTCTTTAAAAGATGCACCCCTCATATTCTGTAAAGAAAAGCTGAAACGGTCTACAATTTCGTTCATCAACTGGGTCCACAGTTAAGTGGCTTAAATCCACAGTCAGGCAAACAGGATTTTACCTTATGCCATGGTGGGCCCTTGGTGTTTTAATTCACCTTCAGCAAACAGGTACAACTTTCTGTCTCGCTTAGTAATCTGGATAGTTTTTGAAAATCCAATCAGGTCGTAATATAAACTTGAATTTTGTTAATTTTATGAGCATAACTCTGCAGATAGAAGTCTCTGGCAGAAGCTTTTCAGTGCTTGTCATGCTCTAATGTGCTGTTGCCATGGTAGCATGACACAGCAGGGCCTGGTGAGGTGACTGTTGTGTCCTGTGGGTGCTGGTGACGTAAAACAACCTCCCACAATGAAAATGGATCACTGGGCTACGTGAATTATTCAGCTAGGCAGATCAGGTGGAAGGAAAGCTAGCTATCATCTTAGCGTGCTTTCAGATTTGGGCAGGTTGTGCTTGGCCTCCCTCACCTAAGTGTGATTTCTTTGTCGCACAGGTGTTGTTTTACACTAGCACCTTGTTGCATTGAAATGGTACATGTTGTTGTCAAGTATTTTATGTGGATTTCAGATGTGTGTCTTTGCTGAGTTCTCCTTGGAAGGAGCAGGACAGTCTAATCCTCGGTAGGCCCTGACAAGTAGCCCAGGGCCTTCTTGATAAGAAGCATATGTTCGTATGAGTTTTGCTGACTGGCTCACACTGTCAATTTCACTCCACAGTTTCCATGCTAGAAGAAGAGTGGTTTTGACATGACAAGGGACTTGTTATTGGTTTGGGATGTTACACAGTGGAAAGACATGTAGCAAAGTTGAGCAGTGTGTGTGGTTCATGTTGTCTGTCCTAGTTTGTTCTGGTGGGAAGCCATGCGTGACGGTGGACCCCATACCTGCTGCTAGGACTTGTAAATAGTTCATTATGAATAATACATGATCACTCACAGTGAGTGCTGTATTTGTGTAAACCTGTTGCTAGATCCCCTTTTCTTACCTGCGGGCTCTTTTTTCCTATCAAAGAAATAATTACAGCGTGTGTTGATACCCATATCCCTGTTTAACCTTGATTTTTTTCCCCCTTTTTTTTCTTATAAAGCTCTTTCCACATTTGTTTGTGCATGTGTTCATGCATGTATCCAGGCAGCTTATTTATGGTCTTCATATGGACTCCAGAAAGAGTAGTTGCTACTGTGGTATAAACCAGCAAGTATACAAAAAGAGAAACTGATGTTGTCCAGAGCCACAGTTAAACATGAGGAAACACAGCTTTCCATCACCCTCCTCTCACCCTCCTCTCTTCCTTATAAGCAGTTAAGACATGCTGTATTTGGTCTGTTCTTATTTTTCCTTTTAATTTGGGCTGCATTATGGTATTGCTTTTGTTATTGTCATAATTGTCTTTGATTAAGCCTGATTATCTATATGTTCCAATACCATTTTTTCCTTCCCTATACCGATTCCTATACTTGGGCTTTGGATATCGGCCGATACAGAGTACTGATCCGATACTAGTGTTTTTAAAATATATTTTTTTTGTATACTGCTAACCCTGTATGGATGTGATAAGATTGCTATCATTGTTGTATGGCCTGGCTCAGGTTAAATCCTTTGTAAAACAGGAAAAAACACATGCAGAGAATGATTGCCATACAACTAACCCGTTTTAGTTGTGGGGTTATCCAGAGTAAAATGTTACAAAATAGCCAACATGTTGCTGGCTCCGTCTGACTCATGTGAAATCAACTTCTTCTTCATCGCTCTCAAAACAGTAGTCGCCAGGGGCAGCACAGCTTAACTTCGTGTGTTAGCTTTTAGTGCAGCGAAGAAGAATTGTTTTCGGGCGTATAATGTTAAGCAGAGCTAACAGAGCTACCTGGGAAATAGCAGGGTCCCGTTTCTAAATTTCGTGGTATTGGATCGGTGCATAGACTCACATACTCGCCGATACAGATACCTGCCTTTTTGGAAGTATCGGCAGCATTTGCGATACTGGTATTGGTATTGGAACAACTCTCATTGTCTTTAAGGCTGGAGAAGTTTCCTTAAAGTCATAGTTCAATGTTCT
The DNA here is from genome assembly GCF_965226575.1 of Pagrus pagrus. Classification (NCBI taxonomy): domain Eukaryota; kingdom Metazoa; phylum Chordata; class Actinopteri; order Spariformes; family Sparidae; genus Pagrus; species Pagrus pagrus. The sequence continues at coordinate 29,525,147 of NC_140194.1, forward strand.
ATGGTCTTGTGGCCTGTATTGTATTTTTATTTTTATTTTTAATTTGTTGCTTTATCTCTTTGAATTTTGCCTTGTGGCCCTTCTCCGCCGATTTTTCCTGGTTAACAGCAGCATTTTCATGGAAGAATTCGATGGGTGGAAGGTTAAGTCATCAAAAACCTTTCTTTTTTCCAAAATAAAATCAAAGATCAGTTAATTAGTCTTAAAGAACAGCTGTATTAATAGAGACTTTTAATTTTCCGTTTCCACCCTTTACCGAGAAGGGACTTGGTACAAGCATTTTGAAAATGGAAGAGAAAGTTACCACATGTTTATTATTCTAGAGATGTTTTTCAGGCGCTCTTTGCCCTCAGTCTGTATTCTTCTGGTAGCTGCACATCATGTTCACTGACATGTAACTTGATCTGTTGTCCCTCACATTAAGCCTTAGTAAAGCAGTGAGCTGTGCTTGAAATGTAATCATGGATGAGCTTTGTCTACACGTGTTAAAGCACAGTGGGTTCGTATGTCCTGTACTGAGTCCTATCTCATCACTTTTAACACACTGAGCTACTGTAGGTGCCTGAAGTGTGTTATCCCAGTTCTCTGAACACAGCAGCGGTGTGCTGCCATACAGTCATCTGCAGTGTTTGTTCTTGTCCTAACTGCTGCTCTCTAGTGTGACTAGTTAGTTCTGGAACCTGGTCTGGCTGCCAAACACCTGTGGGTGTGGGTGTGGGTGTGTGTGAATGCGTGTGTGTTATACGTGTGTTATGTGATGAGCTGTTACGGCTCTGGAAAGCTGGGGCCATTGCTGCAGCTTTTATCAGTCTGGCGGTATAACCGCAGGCAAAAACACATACACCTCCTTTATTTTAGGTTTATTTCTGTGTCCCCTTTAACCCCATGCATGGAATTCTAAAATGTGTTGCAGGGACTTCTAAACATCAAGCTTAGTTCCCTTTTGAGATAAAAAAAGAAAAGAAAGTACATTACAGATACAGAATTTTTTTAAAGACTGTAATTAGCAGAAGTGATGTCAAAAGAAGGCTGTAAAACTATTTGTCGCAATCCCTTTTCACCTCAAACATTAGGCAACAGCAGAGGCCATGGATGAGATGCCAAAGTTTAACTATAACCAGAAGATTCCCATCTGTTTCCTTGTCAGTATAGTAAATTGGCTGGAGGCTTTTAAAATCTTGAGAAGTTACCTTATTTGGCCTAACTTCACCTCAGTTTGTGCAGTGTGGGATAAGCAGAACTGAAATCTATCTAAGAAAAGTGATATCAAGACTGTGTAAGTAGTTCTTATTTTGTAATGATTGATTCTTTTGTATTGCCAGTGTGTAGCTTGTCCACATATGTATTTTTTTTTCTTTTTTTTGGCCCTTAAATGAGTGTGGATTAATTTTTTATGTGATTTTCTTTTGATGATGTGTTTAAATGTAATTTAACAACATTTGAGTCAGTTCAACATTTGAATCAGTTCAAAAAATCAGTTTTTTGTCTTTGCCTCTAGGCAAATCCAACTTTGTTGACTGTATCACTTAAAACTAGGAAAACCACAAGCAGTGTCTCATTCCCAGCTTCACAGGATTGTTCTGTAAAATGTTTGAGGCAGTCTCCCCCAAGGCTAGTTTTAGTGTTGCATAACTGGACGTCTTCCTCTTTAAGGAGCAATAGGAAATGGCAAAGTGTAATTTCCTTCTCGGGGCTAAGGAGGGCAGAAAGCATGAGCTGTGCTGTAAATGTGATAGACGTGACATCTGCAGTTGTGAGACTGCACATAGAAACACACAAATGCTCACAGTCATACACACAGAACGATGAGTTATGGCCCCATTTATCACCCTGTAATACTGTTACATTATGGTCTTGCGTCCGGTTGTTGCTTGGCAACAGTCATTTCCCCAGTGGTCGTCACAGCAGTGGTTGCTATTTGCAGCACTGTTGCTCAGCTGCTGTGTCCAGGCCTAATAGCCCATTGTTTTCTTGCACCGTCTCACACTACTGTTGCAAGATTACAAGTCCCATTTGAATTGTATAAGTGACAAAGTCCATTCATTGGAATGGATTTAATTCTCTGTTGCAGTAACACTGCATGCACATCATAAGGGTGTAATGCTCAATTGAGGTTCCTGAATAACCGTTGCTGGTGATAGCTTTATTTCTCGCGCAGTGACAGTCATGTACCATACTTTGTGGTATTTTTAGTCCTAACATTTGATAGGTCCAATCGGGTCATATTAAATGCAAAACCTCTGGTCTCCCCTATTGTCTTGTAAGATAACCCGATGAAGGTCTGAGTGCCGAAACGTTGTTACTAAAATTCATTGCAAGTGAGGTGAACAGTGTGTTGGAGTTTATTTCTTTTATTTAAATCATGAAAGATTTCTCAGGGTTTCTCAAAAATCTGTACAGATCATTTTAATATGGTCGAGAATGACACCCGATACAGAGCTATGGTGTATTATTGTAAAATGCATTAATATACATATAAACTTGATGCATTAAATACAAAGATGTTTGTACTCAAATCTGTGATAATTTCAGAGGCTGTAGTATGTGGTGAAGTTGTATTAGCTTGCATTATACTAAAAGATATCTTGTTCCCATATCAAGAAACACAATGTGAAGTCATTGTAACCATTTTATTCACCCCTTATAGTGCTTTTATATGGTTGGCAGGGTTTGCACCATCCACTAAACTTTCTCAGATTTTGGTTCACCAGAAACAGTTTCTATTGAGCTTCTTGTTTTGAGCTCCATCCATCTAACAAAAGCTGCAAAGACTCTAGTCCTGCCACACTTGTGAATGTTTTTTATTTTACATGGTGATCAGCTCCTGGACGTAACCTTTTCTGCCTCTCCTTTCTCTCTGTAGGGCTCCAGAGATTATTTTGGGACTGCCATTTTGTGAGGCCATAGACATGTGGTCACTGGGCTGTGTGATAGCTGAGCTCTTCTTGGGCTGGCCACTCTACCCCGGAGCACTGGAGTACGACCAGGTAACATTTCTCACACGCACATATGCAAGAACTACAAGCTACTGTATCACATGCGCACACTCTCCAAAGAAGGGAAGGATAGACCCTGAAGGTATATCACTTTCTCCTGCTGAGGGAGAGGGAGTAAAGGGGACAAAATAAACACAAAGAAACAGTTTTTCACAGATTACAGAATACTTATTTAATGCTTATAATTCTTAGGTATCTGCTTTCACTCCAGCCATAATTCAACAGTATGTTCATTATATAGTTAAACCTTTATTTGTTGTTGCTCCTTGATCTCTCTCTCGCTGTATGACGAAGTCCAACAAATCCAGCATGAAATCCACCTAATACTAATCTGAGCTGAGTGAATCAGGAAATTGTTCTTGGCACTGTGTGATGATCTTCCCACAGGGTTGTGTGGTCTAAACTACACAACTGGGACTTTAAATGGAGTCCCCCGGCGAGGGAGAGGGAGCATGGGAAAAGGCCCAGATGAAATTCACAGACCAGTACAGGATTACCCAGTGTTTGACTATAGGCAACTCTGTGAAGACCAGAATGACAACCATCATGTTTTAAGTGTATGAGTTTAGAAATTTTGAAAAAGAAAAGCTTGAACACTGTGGTATTGTCATCTCTTGGCATTTATTATTTCAGGAGAATATAAATATTTGACCTATTATGGGAAGCTCTCAACTTACTTGACTTTTTTGCCAAACCAAATGTTTGAAATGTGTTGGACTTCTGTAGTACATGCCAGGACATTCTTGTTCATCAAATTTATTTTAAAGAATTGACAGCTTTTTTGGTGAGACCGGTTTTTGGAAGGTTTTTCTTTTTTGTAAGATGTGCCTCCAGCAGCAACCAGCAGTTTGGACAATCATCAGTCAGAGACTGTGGCTGATGGAGCTTTACTGTGCAGTGACAGCTCTGTTGTACCAGTGGGCCATGCCAGGACACACACTCACGCGTGCACATTGAGCCCCCAAAAGTATGCTGTGCTATGCCAAGGCTCACTGCAGTTCCACTCTACACAGCAAAATGTATTTATAAACATAAGCCTGATGGTAGACATGTGCGCACACACACACACACACACACACACACACACACACACACCCCGCACTGTGGTGAGCGTTCACTGCACTATCAGCAGGTTCTCAGTCCAGTGCCCTCTGGCTGGTGAGTGTGTTTGTTCTGGGCCGTAGACACGTGCATGTGCACTCATGCACGCACACATACAGGCTGTAAAAGAATCACTGTAGGATATCCTCTGGTCATGGGGTTTTTGGAGTATCATGAAACTTTGAGAGGGGCAATTGAGACAGACCAGAGAGTTGAATGAATTCTTGGGGAAAGTCAGCACATATCTGGGAAATTTCATGCTGCTAATTTCACAGGAGTTTGCCAGAGGTATTTTAGAACTTGCAAATCAAACGCTCCTGGAAACCACTGAACCAAAAAATAAAGAGTGATGGCAAAAAGAATGACATTATCAGTAAAAATACATTTTTATGGTCAGTGGAGCCGTCCAACTTGGTCAAGAACAGGCCATGTTTAGAACTTGGTGACCCATGTGATCAATTTGCATGATTCAGTTGTATAATGTTGTTAAGGTAACTACAACAAACACTCTTTGTGCGGTAGATTTTCCTGGCTACGTTTCCTGAGGAAGTTTCAAGTTGAGTGTGAGTGATGGAGTTACTCTGAGCTAGGGCTACCCCTAGTTATTCACTTTTTTGATAGTGCAGTAAATGATAACAGCGTGGCAGGCTGTAAACTTCACAAACCAAGTCTCGAAATATCCTAACCACAAAATGAACTGTGGTGGTAGTAGAGAAGTCATGGCAACATAGGCCAGACAGCTCAACTCCATTCTGCTCCAATACTCTCCACTCTGCTGACTGTCAGTGAAGTCACCTTAACCTCTTTTGAACCAGATGCTGGTACAACCTCCTCTACTGCCATCCAGTGTGACTGAGTGTTGGCCTGACAGCGCTACTCACTCACTGTCCATGTGTACATATGGAGGATTCTTTTTCGTTGCCATACTGGTGAAAAAACTCCAAACTTGTCCTTGGTTGGCTTTTAATGCCTTGATGAGTTCTTTAGGACCTTGATGTAACATTTTAATCTGTAACTTAAAGTTCAAATAAAGAAATTGAAGACATGAGGCTTTGAGGAAACTTTGTGTGGGTTAAGCATGAATTTCAAAGCCGAAGTACTGTGTTCTTGGTTGCATTCTCTAAGGACGATTTTTTAAGTAATACAGGTTTAAAAATCTCTTATCACAAACTGAAAATTCAGTGAATGAAATACACTGTCACTTCTTTCCTCTGTACTTTGATGTCTTTATTTTACTTTTGCTTGTAATTTTCCTCTTCTCTCCCCTTCTTTTGTCTCTCTGCTCAGATCCGGTACATATCTCAGACTCAGGGCCTGCCCGCCGAGCAGCTGCTCAACAAGGGGACCAAGACATCTCGTTTCTTCTCCAAAGAGTCTGACTCTCCCTATGCCACCTGGAGATTAAAAGTACCTGCACACAAGTTACACCAATATACATACAGATAACATGCATCTTATAAGCAAATGTGTAATAGACCTGCAAAGTACACACCCTTCAGTCAAACATACATCCCGTGTTTCTTGTGCTGGTGGGCAAATGTAAACAAATTAAGTGGGAAGGTGAGACTGGAAATTCAAGAGAATATCTTTGCAGTGTGGGAAAGCATGAAGTGGCAGTACTTTCTCTATAGGAAAGGACTGCATAAGCTTTTCAAAACAGGACAAAGCCAGCACACCCTGAGGAAAGCTCTAGGAAATGTGAAACTGTGTTTAGACTACCTGAGCTGACTCTAAATAATTTGAAATGAATGTGAGCCTAATATTTATCTGTCCATGTACTTCTCAGCAAAACCCAACAGCCAAACAATTAGACCATGTAGATTTACATGGTTTGTTCCCACTGCTTGTGCATATTTCATCTAATACTTTGACCTTTCATTCCTTATTATTTAAACACGATGAATCCGGTGGTCGAATTAAACACATAAGCCCCATTCACACTGCCCTTTCAATATAGGAATCATGCACCTGTACTCCGCCTCGCAGTCTGTGTGAAAGTTACAGATGCACGCTCCGGCTCTGATCCGCCTTCGGAGTTGGTATCAGAGCCGCAGCAGGTGTGAGACTGCACCTGTGTGAATGGAAAAGCCGGCAGCTCAGAACAGGGGTGTGTCGTTCTGATGAAGTTGGAGTCTGACAACTAAACAGATCCTTTACTCATCAAATAAGAGAAAACTGTCCCACAAAGCAACGTTACAAGACCAAACAACAGTAATGTGGTAACTGGTAGTGTCTTTTGCAACTTGTATGAGGAAAAATATACAGCATTCATACGTGGAAAAGTGTCTGTCATCCTGTCTGTCCTATCGACTCTTTGTCACACTTCTGCCCGAAAAACAGAATCTCTTCTCGGTAGCGCGAGCCAGGCGACTCCCACAGTTGAATGGCGGTGATTATGTGACGCAATTCAGAGCAAAAACCATGTCTTTCGCCTTCCACTATTGTGTTGTTGTAGTTACTGTCTCTGGCAACTTGTATTGTAAAAAAAACACAGCGACTGTGAGCCCTCCCAACCGACACCAGCCCAACGTTCCAGGCTAGCGAGTAGAGAGAGGAACTGTTCAAGTTCTTGGTTGCCTGAACCAGACGCTGACGCAGCTTCCCAGTAGCTTGCATTGTTCTTGAACTGGCAGACTAAATGCCTGATGACATTGAGCCAACAATCAGATCATCCTGTTAATTCTCCACAACAAAAGTGGGCACTGACTGAGATTATTTCTAACTGGTACATATGGTGGGTCAGGATCTCAATCACAACACATTATAACAGCATCCATATGATTATAAACAGTCGGCCGATGCATGTTTAGATTAACAGGTGGAAACTGGGCAAAATACACAAAAAAAAAAAAACACACGGATGTCAACATCAAGAGGTGTGCCATCACGCCTCTTTTTGTTCAGCAGCTCCAGCATGCTGTATGAAATGCTTGTTTCAGTGTGAACAAGTAAAGGCGAGCCTTCGTTGCGGTGGCAAAAACATGTTTATACAAAATTGTTAACACACTGCATCTACATACTGTCGGTTTTTATTAACTTGATATTTCTGTTCCTCCAGACGACAGAGGAGCATGAGAAAGAGACGGGACTTAAATCCAAAGAGGCCAGAAAGTACATCTTCAGCTGTCTGGAAGACATAGCACACGTGAGTCCAACCAACACAAATGACTTTGTGCAACTTCAAAGCATGCTGAAGTAATCCAACATAGCAGGTGTAAGAGATAACAGACAGCTTCAGGTTCATGTTTGGACACACAGCATTGTTATCTGGTTGTGTGGCTGTAAAACAGTGAAATCAGCTGACCGGTTTCTTAATTAACTGTGTGGTTGTAATATTCGGTGTTTCCTCTGTGTGTGCGTGTGCTCCTCTACCTCTATCTATCAGGTGAACCTGGTGCTGAGTCCTGATAACAGTGACATGCAAGCAGAAAAGGCTGACAGGAGGGAGTTTGTGTCTCTGCTAAAGAGCATGCTGCTGATCACTGCTGAGGAAAGGACTGTTCCCTCCAGTGTCCTCAATCACCCCTTCCTCACTATGACTCATCTGCTGGACTACCCACACAGTAACCAGTAAGGCTGCTACAACTGCCATTCATACAAAATGTGTTGGCTTGTCTTCCGTTTTGTTTTTCTTCTCTGTAGTAACTACCAGTGTACAAAGAGATGGCATGCTGTATTGTTGAATATCTATGAACTCGAGTCATGAGACATTCCTTCTCACCCTTGTATCGCCTCTGACCCCCTCCAGTGTGCAGTCATCTTTCCGCATCATGGACATGTGCCACAGTCGGCCCACCAATGCAGTTTTTGACGCTCTGAATCAGAACACCATTCATTTCTCAAGACCTCCTGTAGCCCCCACTGCCTCCTCTGGCCTCCCTCTGGGCTACAGCAACATACCAGTCCACACTCAGGTGAGAGCAATGTGTGTGTTTCCTACCAGCAGATTTTCTGTCTTACTGGATCAGGGCATGTTTTCCCTCCTTACTATATTTTCATTGCTTCAGTAATCTTTTAAACCAATCTGACATAGATCTTGATTCACATATACCACCGTGAGTTGTTTTTAAATCACTAACAATGCCAGTTAAGTCAACTTCGCTCCACATGGCAGTGGGCAGATTTTTTCAGTTTAAAATTACACCTCCACACAGTGTCTCTTGATGACACCCCATTCTTTCCAGACAGAACATAAATAAGCACATATAAATATGACCAATCCTTGGTTATGTAATATTTCTGTGGAATGTGTCTGTACTGTTGACCTAATGTTGCCCTCTTCAGGGGAGAAGGTGCTATGACAGATCATCTCAGAATATTGGTCTTTATGTGTCTGTCACATGTGACTCTGTCAATCATTGTGAGGAGTTATTGCTAATCTTCTTGCCGTGTGTACTTCCATTTTGTTTCTCTTCTTTGTCACTCACTTAATTTCCTTTAAAACCACCTCAACACTATACTTTTCACATGTTTCCTTTCTCCTCTATATTCTTTTCTCTGCCACCTACTCCTTGTGTTCTTTTCTGATGCAGACTATAACCCAGTCAGCTCCCTCAGTGTTGCATCCTGGGATAGCTCTAGCAACTGGGAATGGTCAGTTTGGTTGCAGTGACTCGTTCCCACCTGCCCTTCTTCTTTGTCCTCCCACCATGCAAGGTATGTAGACTGCACAGTGCTTATGGTGATTCTGTAACAATTTTTTAGTAAAATGTTAATGAGTGACTTCATAGCTTAACCAAGCTTTTTTGAAGTGCATAAATGACGTTGATGATGATATAACAAATGATGTTATATCCTTTTTTTTCTAAAAGGAAACCTTAACCAACCAGCAGGGTATTCTGTTCCCATGGTAACTCAGGCGCCTCCCATACAGCCCTTGCCAGTGAGGCCTGGTGTAATTGCTCAGGTAAGACACAACAAACTCAAAGTCAAATACGGATTCTCCATGGGTGTGTCTTTGGAATAGACTTTTCTCGAGGCCCCATCATAACAAGCCCTTATTCATATACATGTGTTGGCCTGGCTTCACTCAGTTTGACAATGTACGTCAACCCAGCATGTCAAGAATTTGCGTCTTTATTACAGCAGGGCTACCTGCTTGAAGGTGTGTCTTTAACAGAAACTGTTTTGGAGGCGGGTTGGGTGTCTTTTTACCCATCTTGGGCGCAGCTCAGTAAAACATTGCACGTTTAAACTGGTATTAAAAATCCAAGTCTGCACGTCATGGTTTACACACAGCCTTGGCTGAAAGTGCCAAAGGCAAAGCCCTAAACCTCGACATCAGTCCTAGGTCCTGGGGAGTTGAAACTGATCATAGCAATGGGGATCAAGAGATGGTTGTATAACATCCCAAATTTCTCTGCTTTATCCCTGTAGCAGGCCTGGTCTAGCCGTGGGCAGCAGCTCCTCGTACCAGCAGCCTGGCAGCAGATGACTCCAGTGGGTCCCCCTCCCTCTCACCCCCCTCCACCACCCCCATCCTCCCTTACCAATGATGCCACAGCCGGACCACAAAGGATCGGTGACTGGGGGTGAGTCACTCTACTCTGAGTCACCCAAACTTAGTCGGGGAAATTCCCTGCTTTAAAGACTACTAAAAAGATGTGTGTTGCATTCAACATGCAATAAAGTAACTTGGTTACTGTAAGCTTTCTGTTGTGACACAATTTTTTTTAAATATAATGTCAACATATCCAGAATCCTGCAGGATAAATACAATTTCTTGTCCATGTGGACAAGGACAAGGATTCTAACAACATGTTTAGGACTTAAAAATGTGTATAACATGTTTTACGGCATGTTATCTATTCCTGTCACTTATTTTTAGCCAAGGTACCATGATGCATTTCGATTCTCTTGCACCTCCATTTAGTTTTTTCTAATGTTACCTTTTAACAGGAAAGTGCGTCCCTACAGTTCAGTGATGCAACAGCCTCTCCTGACTAATCAGATGTCAGCCCTCTCCGCCCATCAGCCAATCAACATTGGCATAGCTCATGTTGTGTGGCCACAGCCAGCCAATAAAAGGAACAGATACAGTCACAACAGGTGAGTTCCTGCTTCCAAGTCATGCCTTTGAAGTTGAACTGCTCTGCCATTATTTATATCTAACATATCAACTGTCCTGTTCAAAGGAACTTGTCACACCTCAACAACATCCACATATCAGCATGTCGGACCCCCAAGATGGCTGATGTTGTTGACCAGGCAGCGGCACAAAGGGAGCCGCCACAGAGGGAGGTGCCTCTGGTGGAAACCAGGCAACCAGAAGTTCACAACACTGGAGAAGAGGTAGATGACGTAGAGGAGGAAGTGAGCTACTTTAAAGAGGTGGTACCAAACAGCCAGCTGGACCGGTCAGGTCAGCAACAGCGAGATGTGGCAGTTCTTATGGGCGACACACCAAGCCCTGCTCCCAGTGTGATCAGCATCCACAGTGAACTGACTGACGGAGAGGATGAGGGGGGTGATGAACACCCTCAGAGATGTCGTCTGAACGAGTGAGTAACATATAATGTAAATCGAATTATCAAAGTCAATGTGTTCAAATCTCCTAAAGACATAGGGAAGAGCTCACTAATGCTGAACAGAGAATAGTGACCATCACCTGCTGTAGAAATTCAGAATACCTGTTGGTTTTCAGCAGCTGAATGAGCCTTTAACGGTGTCTGCTTTAAGCAAAATATGGAATACTGATTGTAGATCTAAAACTTGCATATGATCCATATTAGGGTCGTATGAGTACTTGGCTGATATGAGTATCCGGTACTGATTAAAATGTGTCAGTTTCCATACCTGTGATGAAGTAAAAGCCACATTTGGTAGCTCTTGTGATCAAAAACAATGACCAGAAGCTCAATTCTGAAGCTGTTCTATAAATAGTTTTCTAATAAATAATAAATATAGCAACTTCTGATCAACACATGTCAATTTCAGGCTCTAATTAACAACTTCTGGTGGGTCTGCCTATTCTGAGTACGGATACAGATAATTTAGTTTGTTGAATAAATACAGACAACGGTGTACTCGCTTGTCCCTAATCCATTCTACTAACAAATGATTTAAACTTGATTTGAGCTACAGTAATGCTAACCTGCATTTCTCTGTCTGTAGGTGTAAAGAGGAGTGCGTGTGTGAGGCTTGCAGAAACACCAGTGTGTCTATGGAGAGAGTGTGTTCCCTCAGCAGCCCCGACAGCAGCCTTAGCACCAGTTCTTTTGCCTCCAACTCACTCCAGTCCAGCCCCTCTGTCTCACCGTGCAAGAGACCTAACAGGTAGTTGTCAGTGGATGTGTGTTCTTATGTCCAAATAACTAACAAAGTAATGTTCCACAAAGAAATAAACTCATCTTAATATATTCAGCATGTCTGAGGACGACGGCCATGAGAGTGGCTGTGACACAGTGGAAGGCTCCCCAGCATCCGACACATCCACCTCCCCACGTGACAACAGTACCTACCGGTACCTTGACAACAATAACCACAACAACCGCCCACCTTTGGCTGCCATGATAGCGCCAATGCCTTCCCCTGCAGTGCAGGGCAGGAGTCCCCGTGGCGTCAGGACAATGGTGGTTCCACCAATGAGAGTGCAGAACAACAACACTCAAGGGGCAGAGGAGCGTGTCCTGAGAACGGGTCAGTGCAAATGTTTACCTTTCCAATAGGGAACAAATATTTCTGTTTGTATGCTAATGTACTGTATAACGGATTTATACAAATAATGGGTGAGAAGAAAAGGAGAGTGGTAGGTCCTAACCATTTTTGTTTCTATTACAAGCTAAGAGTCACTGATGCTCTCATTAAAACATAATTTGTATACTAACACCCTGAAAAGTTTTTTTTTTTTCCCAAATGAGTCCTCTTGCCACCTGTGATGTGGTCTGTCACCTGTGCTTTGGCGGTGTCTGCGTTGCAGGTCAAATGGAAGCAGTTGGGGCTTACCACCCCCTAGTGGGTCATAGAGGCTTTAACAGGTGATCAAGAGACACCAGCGGAGAACTGGCCACATTGTACCAATACCTCAGAGATGCATCCATAGGAGGCAATGCTAACATTACCCTCAGGCTTCCTTTATGGCTTCACCCCCTCTAACCAGCAGTTTTCTGTAGGGAAAGTTTCTAAGGAAGAAAGAGAACATTTTTGGGATAATTGCAGAGGTGTTGTGTTCATTCCTCACCTTTTACACTTTAAATATGTACGTGTGTGCATCATTTATTTGAAATTCAAACATCTTTGTACGCTTCAGTGAACCAGATATCCCAAGGCAAAACACATTTTATTAATTTGGATGCTGTGCAGAAAGAGTAAAATGATGGAAGCTCTGCTCATCTGAGCAGTCACTTTTGCTTGTTTTTTTTCCATTTTAATCCCTTAAGTAACTCTCAACAGCCCTTCAAAAGAAAATCTTAACTGCAGCTTAAGTATCTAAAACAAATCCCTCCTTGTTTGACAACACCAAGTTATGCCTCCATCAGTGATCCAGAATGTTTTACATTAGAAGAGAGAGAGTTTACTTCAACTGGAGTACAGCTAATATATTTTCTGAACAGAAGTCTGTCTGTTTTCCTCTAGAAGTGGAGGAAAAAGTGGATGCATTTTATTTGGTATTGAGTCAGACCCCCATGTTTTCTCTGCTGGTTCTCGCCTCGTAGCAAAAGTTGCCCTCAGGCACTGATCTGAGATCAGTTTCACCATTCTGTTCTACCCATATGGTAATTTTTATTAATGGTGATGTGAGTTTAAAACTGATGCAGATCAGAGTCGAAGGATCAACTTTGCTCCTCAGGTGCCTTTTCTGAGTGCCAACAAGTCTGTTTCTTTCTCTTTCCTCAGCTGAATGGATTTTATCATATGTTTTATGGTGCTGTGTTTTATGGGGAAGTCCCACCTGTTAAAAGTAAAAGACACATTTGTTGATTCTTTGTTAGCTGCAGAAATTACAGTTACTCTGACCATAAACTGAAAAATGATCATTCCTCTACACCATTAACTTACATTTAATCTGAAGCAGGTCATTTCTTTTGTTTTGTAGGGTCACTGTCCTCCTATAACACCTCTTCCACACCGACTTTAACCTAGAAGCAGTGGGATGCTTAATGCACTATTTAGTAGGGCTGTAATGATATACTGAATTTTGCGATTAAAAAAATTGCTGCAATACAGTCGTGGGACTGTGACAGTATCTACCAACCTATCAAGTGGCTAGTTTACTTGTAAATCATCAGGGAAATCTGTATGAATGCTTTCTATTATCTGTTGTATTGTTATGTTTGAACAGCAGAGGGCGCAATCATACTGACTCGTTCTACTAATGCCATTTTTCCACTAGCACTTTTGCTGCACTGAGTCAAACCGAGCCGCGCTGATTTGCTTTTCCATCACCAGTTTTACTGCACCGAGTTGAGCCGGCGATGGACCTGTTCCGGAGTAGGGCCAAACCACGGCCGCCCCGCCTCTAAGTTGGCTGCGGTGACGTCTCACGATTGCAGCCAACCCGTAACAAGCACCTGTCCCCCCTAAAATTGATACTCAACTCGTGTCTGTACAGGAAACCTGAGAGAAAGACTTTTTTAAGTACTTTTTTCATTTCTAACTAAATCTTTCTCTCAGGTCCTGTTTGTACTTTCAAACATCATTCAGGAGCCATGTTTAGTTACTGCTGGTAAAAAACGCAACGTTTCCTGTAATGCTGCATTCATAATTAAAGCCTTTAAATTACTAAATAACGGGGGGCTTTTATTGTGAAGAAGTTATAGTAAATGAAACATGTTTGTAACTGAATTAGTGGAGCCACTTTGTTAGCGATGATTATTCGATAGTACTGCTGGGATCAGGACAAGTGTGTCATTGTTTTAAGACACACATTCAAGCAGGTAGCCCAGTTGTCATGGAAAAGCAAAACCCCGGCCGAGTAGAGCCAGGACAGCAGATGTTATGGAAAAACGGCTTAAGATCTGCCCTACTCTGTCTCTGATTGGTTGGCTTTGTTGGTTGCATTCCCTATGCCTCACTCAAACTTTTAACTCGCACAGTAGCTCTTGTAATGTCTGTTTTCGGCGATATTTGAGCTGTAGTAACTCCGACCTCTTCACACAGACCTCTTCACTCGTTCTCCAGAGCTGCTTTTCACTGCAAGAGTGTCTCTAGGTTTGTTAGGTGGAGAAAGCAGACCGGCTGCTCTGCCACCCAGCATATCTGCTTCACCTAATGAGCCCAAAGACGCTGCAGCTGTGACACCCCGGTGGTGTGTTTAGCAGCGGGGAAACTACATCTGCATCAGCTCCGCCGCTGGCTGTTTATTTTTTCAAGACAACCCTGAGAAAAACACAACGTCAACCCATTAACACATACAGACAACCCCTGAACATACAGTTAGGAAATAACAACGTGTCATTTACGCTGACAGAGATTTTCGTGGCTTTGGTAGTCTGCTGGAAACAAGAGGGAGGGAGATCGGTGGGACCCACGGCCAACAGCGTGCTCTCAGCTGTCTGCCCGTGTCACCACCCCCCTGGGTGTCTTGGTAGTTCTGCTGTACAACCAGAGGGAGGGATTGCTACTGGCAGCTGGCTGCTGTATTGTTTTGCATAGTTCAATCATTCATTGCCAAAAACAATTCATGGCTACTTTTTACACATGCGTAGGTCATGGTTGGCTACTTTTGTTTTACTATAGAACGCAAGAAAAGCAGAAGGACCTTTGGTCAAAGTAAAAACAAATAATAAATGCCGTACACATCACATTGATTATTAAAGGTCATCTTTCTTCTTCTTTTTTTAATATTGTGATAAAAGGCAATGGACTATATATCGTGATGATATTGTAATGTGAGTTTTTGGTATCATTACATCCCTACTATTTAGTGGTATTTCTGTTTGGACATCTCGTAGAATGAGTGAATGATGTCCATCACTTTATTTGTTGGGTTTATCTAGTGTTGCATTTACCTTGTTAATTAATAACTTCTGTTGCAACCACTCTATGGAATAAACTCTTGGATAAAGTTTACATTTCAGTTTTCCTGTGACTGCACTCAAACTAAGAAGACTGCTCTTGTTCGGTTGGAGGTGCTGCTGTGTCTCATAAAGATTAGCTTGATGTGCTGGTGTTAGGATGTTGTTTTCCCTTCAGCCTTTCCTGCTTTTGCTTTGAATGCAAATTTTGTTTGTTGAAGTGTGCCCTGTGTAATACACAGCCCTATCAGAAATGTTCAATTTGACTGCAGTTTGGTGCTGCTGCATTTGTTGTCCTTCATCAGCACTAAGGAGAACAATTTGGCTTCTTTTCTTCAAATTCACTTTTGTATTTCTCCGCTATCTACTCATATTTTGTTTTGGGAACAGTGCTCAGACTTTTGGGACCAACTAGGACCAGCCACATCATATGCTTCTCTTGAGTCTTCCTCTAAGGCACTTTTTTTTTACCTTGTAAAGCCACTCTGCACACACATGAGTATTCTGTGCTTGTCCAATTTTGAAATCATTAGTGCGGTAGTGTGATTTCTGAATGTTACTGTTTGAAAGAGACGCATGACTTGGTTAAAAATATTGCTTCTTGCAGCTTTCTCAAGAACTGCTCATCCAAACAACATTTCACTTGACACTGCACTTCGTGGCCCTCCTAATATATCCACCAAGTGTGAAGTCATTTGGATTAACGGTTGTTGAGATAATCAAAGGACCGGTAGACAGAGACTCCCACCATTTCAGTGTGATTTTGCAATAGTTCCTAGAGGTCACCACAAGCATACAAACATTTAACTTCAACAAATATTTGGCATTGTGAAGTGCTATACATTGGCCTTATTAAGGCAATTAAACTTTCTTGGGCTTGACTTAATTTAAACATACTTTTGCTTAAACAGCGTATTAATAACCATAGCTACGGAACATCTTGAATTTTAAAGTATGTTAATTAACTGTCAATCCTTGGTAGAGACAAACATTCTCAGATTTAAAACCTCGATTAGAGTTTTGACTTGGAATGTTTGTCTTTCATATCTGAATCTTTTTCCTCTCTGGTATGCATGCTGTTTGTGTTTGAAGTCATTGGTCTGTTTCACTGTCTTTACTCTTGCAGGTCATGTGGACTAAGCCTGCCATGTATTTTTACAGTATATTCGTCCTTGCCTGACTCAATTCTGTCTTCTCTCTGTTCCAGTCTCAGAGTCTTGGTCCCGGTCCAAAGGGCGCTGCAGCCTCATAGGACAACACAGTACTCACTCCTCCGTCCCCCTCCTCCAATCCGTGCCCCCCCTGTCCCGACAGCAGCAGGTGAACGGGCAGCAGCACCCTCTGGGCTTTGGACAGGTCAGTTCAGGTCTTCTCTTTTCTCTTTATATTAGATGAGGGATTATGCTGGAGCTAACTGCTTCATAATATATTAACGAATATTAATAGGTGGGATATTTAAGGCAGCATCTAACTTTTCACTGTCAATTAATCTTTTAGTTGTTTGGTCTTTAAAATGAGAAAATGGTGAAAAACGTCGATCAGTGTTTCCCAAAGCCCAGGATGATGTCCTCAAATGTTTTGTTTTCTCCACAACCCAAAGCTAGTCAGTTTACTGTCACACAGAGGTAAAGAAACCTAACTCTTACTCTTAGCAAGAAAGTGAATAAGCGTACAGGTGAAACTCTAAAAATGTGAGTATCGTGCAAAAGTTCATTTATTTCAGTAATTTAACTTAAAAGGTGAAACTAATATATTACATAGACTCATTACATGCAAAGTGAGATATTTCAAGCCTTTATTTGTTATAATTTTGATGACTATGGCTTACAGCTTATGAAAACCCCAAAATCAAAATCTCAGAAAATTACAATTAAACCAAAACACCTGCAAAGGGTTCCTGAGCCTTTAAATGGTCTCTCAGTCTGGTTCAGTAGAATTCACAATCATGGGGAAGACTGCTGACCTGACAGTGCAGAAAACCATCATTGACACCCTCCACAAGGAGGGAAAGCCTCAAAAGGTCATTGCAAAAGAAGTTGGATGTTCTCAAAGTGCTGTATCAAAGCACATTATAGTCTTATAATATATTAGTTTCACGTTTTAAGTCGAATTACTGAAATAAAGTAATTCGAGTTTCACCTGTATGTCAAACCAATACTTTATCAGACTGTGTAGGACCTGTGTGTTCACAGATTGTCGTTGTGCTCCTTCATTCTGTCTTGCAGGTGCAGCCATACGGTTCAAACCACAGCAACAAAGAGTGGAACGGCAACTATGGGCCTCTGCGACCGCACGCCTACATCCCCCCTACTGTCCACACACACGCCTTCACACACCTGCAGCACAGCAGCCCCACGCACACTTCGGCCGCCCCGCACACACACACCCTGCTGTCCTACCCACCCAGTGGCCCCCTCACCGCTGCTCCCCACCCTCACCCCATCCTGCCCTCTCGCCCTCCTCCCCCTCTCCTCCAGCACAGCTACAGTCTCTCCCACCCCCAAGGAGGCGCTATAGTTCACCAGGTGACCCTGGGCATCAGCACCCACCCCCACCACCCTGGACACCCCGCTCCCCACCCACACAGGCTCCTCCCCTCCCCAACCATTCACCCACATCCCCAGCCTGGCTATGCCCCCCACCCCCACCAGTTCAAGCCTCCCTTTCCCCCTCCTCATCCTTACATGGCCTCTCCCGCAGCATACACAGGCTTCCCTCTGAGCCCCACCAAGCTCAGCCACCACCCCCAGTTCTCTTATATCTGAGGAGCAGGTCGGGGCCGCAGCAGTACCTTCTGGTGAGGAAAGGCAACGGGAAATGGAGTGGGGCTGCGACCTGGGCAGGTAGAGCTAGCAGCAGAGCACATAACGGACACTTGTGATGGAGAAGAAGAAGATGACATTGTGGTTAAAAAGAGGAGGATGGATAACGATGCATCATAGGGGATTGAGAACGAAAAGTAACAATGCTGAAGATAATGTTTTCTGGCGACACACAGCCTCTGTAATCTGGAGGTTCAGGTCAAAAGTCATTGATGGTGTTTGGTTGTCAGAGCAACATGAGATCTGAGGGACCTCCCTTGCAAAATCACATCAGCCAACAGAGGAAATGATGATTGATTCAAACTGCAAAGCTTTACAAGCGTGCATCACAAGAGTGAATGAATTCACAAATGAGGACGATAAGGAAATTTTAATTAAGAATGTGTCCTGTGCACATTACCTCCCGTCATTTGTTGTTTGAGTAGTGTTCAGAGAATGATCTAATTAGGGGCTGGAAATCATTTTTGTTGGTGTTGCTGTCAGGGCGTTCAGCCTCCCCTTCCCTTTATCTTTGTTGCCTTGTAGCATGTACTAGCCGATCAGATCTGTTTCTTAAGCCATCCCAGTCTGTATTAACCAGGATTGAACGCTCCTGTCTTTGTTAGAGGCAGTCTTTACTGCTGCCGTCTCCTAGTGCCTTAAAACCAGAGTATATGACGTTACTTCAGGAGCTAATAGATTGTAAATTTAAATGGGCTTGCAGCACTTAACTTTCAGACTCTGAATACAACGGGCTTATTGGATGGATATGAGGATAATGCTTGTGGTTATGTTTTAATATTGTTGGACTCAGTTTGCTTTCTAACTCAGAGAATGGATTTACTTTAGCTACAGGCTGCACATTTAGGGCTTTGACTGAATGAGCTTTTTATGTACATAAAGAGTGATTTGATATTTTGATAATCGATTTCTATTCACTATAGTACTTAATTCATAACAGTATTGTCACTGTTTACTGTAACTGCAATACAATCTAGATAGCCTCTGGGTTGCTGTGTTTTTATCGTTTTGCATTTAGGCTAGACCTGCATTAATGCATTTATGTTTTAGTTTTTGGGAGTGGCATAGACTAAAAAAAAATTGTTGTGTTTTTACTTCTAAATGCTTCTCAGTGTTTGAAATAACCTATCAACCTACAGTATCATTGCTGGGCTATGAGTGTTAGAGGTGTATCAATAATTGTTTCAAATATTCGTGTGTGACGATTACCTTTTGTTCATGTATTGAAGCCTGTTTCTCAGTTTTGATACATTCCTTCAGGGTGGATGCATAGCCTTGATTTTCTTGGTTTTGTTTGATTTCCAGTGTGTAGTAGAGCTGCGTCTTTACCTGTCATATCAGCTGGTATTTTACTCCAATCAGCACCAAAGACTGTTTATTAATCATTTCTGAAGCATGGTCGATACTATTTCTCCTTTCACCTCCAGCATACTGTTGCAGTTATCAACATTGGAATATATTGTGAGATCTCTATTTTAAAAATGAGGTTGAGGTTTTATTTTTCTGAGCTATGTTTGGCAAATTGTATTTGGAATGTATAGATAATAAGCTGCTATGTACTGATTATCTGCCACTTCGTAGCTGTGAATTTAGAGGATTAATCTGATTCTAGCCTGCATTCTTTCTTTTGTATTGTAGTTTTCACGACGACTAGATACAATAGAAGTGGGTTTTATTTTAAAATATATTGAATGCTATTCCTATATGCTAGTGCCTCTGTATATTGGCTTTGTTTGTTTTGAAGTGATTGTAAACTGCTGTAATGGAAGTTATGAGTTTCTTTTCTTTTAAATTTTGTTGCTTTTTGGTGTGTGTGTGTTTGTTTATGTGCGTGTGCATTTAGCATCAGTATTTCAAACGTAGGCTGGGTTCACTCTTGGATTCTGTAACCGGTGTGTCGTTGATGTATTATCGTTTTCTTCTGATGATGTGGCTTTTTTTTCTGTCATGGACTGTATTCGCAGCTCTTCGTACTGTACAACTAGTGCCTTTCTTCAAACATGTGGCTGACAGATGACGTCTTGCATTGATATCAAAGCAGTCGGAAAAATTTGTAGACTAGTTCCTTACAAGGGGATCAACTCCTATTTTCACATCACAAAACCCCAAAGTTCTTTGTTTGTTAGACTAAAATGAGGTCTGAAAGCAATCTTTTTTTACAGAATCCTAAGAAAAGTACAAGTCAGGGAATGTTTTATTGCGCTCACCAAGAACACCGTGCAGTACTCAAGAACATAGGGCCTCAATATACACAAATGCAAAGCTTTATTCTCACACCTTGAATGTATTTGTGGAAATCGAGACGGTTTTTGGTTTGCAAATGAGTTATTTGTTGCATTTCTGATGGCTACACAGAGTTTCCTCTAATTTTGTGATTGGGTTGTTGATAGTTCCTGTATGCAGCTATTACCATAGGTAGTTATGTGTTTCAGTCAGGGTTTTTTTTCCAAATGCTTTATCCATCAGTCATACTCAAAGTTTAGGTCCAAAGCTGTCCCATCCTTATCTTCAAAAGCATACTGCTGCCACTGTGACAAAGATATTTGTTCAGTGTCTTGTCATGAGAAACTATTCTTGTTTTTCCAAGATCCTACAAGAAACGATTTAAGTAATTTGGCATCTAGTAATAAGGAGAAAATCTGTCATAGTAACATGAAAAATATCTTGTTAGAACATGAAAAGGATCTTGGGAAAAACTATTAACGTTTCTCATTTTAAGTAAAAAAAAATTTGTCATGGTGGCAGCAGTACGCTGCCGTACTCATTTACGTAATGTATTACATTGTAATGGTTTTGCTTTGTTGCTTGTAATGGTTGGTGTATTTTGTGTACTCGTCTAATATGCTACTGTGTTGATGATCCTTAGACAAACAAGAGGCTGCACTGTTTGGCTTGGAGTGCAGCCTAGAATTATAACTGATAGGTGTGTGTCACGGAACAGTAATCTCTACTTTGAGGAAAATGTGCATTTTTTTTCACCCTGTGGTGTGGCATCTCTCCTCTATTCCCATACGTCTATGTACTTTATGTCAGCTCAGCACCTGTGATGAGATGAACACATGTCCCACGCTGTGATCCCGCCTCCACTTTGGATTGAGGGCTTGGGATAGATAATCCTGCCTCCCTGGGGCCTTTACGCTGACATTCTTAAAGTCACCAGTAGATCACAGTCCCAGATCCAAAGCTCAAAAAGCACATGGAGCCCAGCAGCCTTAAGTAACAAAGCAGGCCTGATGACTGTTAAATAAATGTAAATCATTAGGGGGAAATTCAGCTTACTGTTCTCTAAAAAATAAACGGGAATCATTTTTTGGGATATGGCAATAAACAAGGATTGGGGTCCAGTCTACATTCATCAATTCTTAACAGGGTAGGCTGTAATCTGCTGTCAGAAAATATTTTTCTAGTCCCTGTCAGCCTGCTTTTACTGGGACCTCACATGACGATTACCAGCTCAACAAACATGGGTCTGGGCATCTCATTTGGGTACTGGGCTGAAAAATAAAAAGTGCGACATTTGACTCCTAAGACACCTTTTGAGGTAGATTTTGTACCACAACTATCTAATTATCTGGTTGACATTTATTGTATTTAGACACAAATATGTAGACATGATTGCTAAATTGAAACTGTTACTGTTCTAAATATGTGTAGATCTGTGTGGCTTTATGATTTTATGTTTTGATTTTTCTTAAATGCTACACTAGTTTGACATGTAGCAACTGCACTGTGCAATATACAACAATATGAGGACTGGGAAAATGATTATTGTTTGGATGTAATAATGTGTGTCTTACCAGTTTGCGGTCGTTTAATTTTCCCCCCTCTAGTTCTCAGTGAGTTTCAATGTGACCAAGCCTTATGTACTTTGTCACAAAAAGCGGGTTCCTTCTTGGTGACTCTTATTGGTGAGTGTCAAATTATGAATTGATGGTGTACTATGTCAAGATTCACTTTGAATTAAAAAAGATCTTTTGCTTCAGTCACTGTTGTCTTTCTTGATGATACTTTCTTGATTGCCGCTGCCATGTGGTAGTAATGGCAGAGGTTAACAGACGTTATGTATGTTTGTATATTTAAATGTCAATAATTTTATTTCAATAATATTTACACATTGATCACCAAGGTTTCTGTCCATGTAGCTATTTCCCTAAATGAAGCTGCCACATTCTTTTTGTGGAAAGTACAGTAATATATTAACATAGAAAACCTCTTTGGTTCTACTGGTCAATGGTGTAATTTCTAAAAGAGATTGCTTTTCAAAATTGTACATTTGTCCCCTCACTTTTATTGTTTCGGGTTGTTTTTCGTACTCAAATCTCTTTGAACTTTGTCCTCTTACTGCCAAGCCGGCGAAGTCCAGAGAAGAGAAGATCTGAGATGCTAATAATGTTAGGTACATGTCTGAGTTGCCCAGTGAGCAATGCAAGACTGCTTTGCCTTGGGGTTCACTGCTCAGGCTGCACTACAATAACAATTATAAAGGCTGGGGCTGTACGCAGAACTTGGCTTGAAAAGGCACTGCCAACCTTGTTTTCAGTTTAATATTTAATCTATAGTTTTATTTACAGTTATGTGCCTTAAAAAACAAACAACAGAACTGAACACTATTAAATGCGAGAGAAGCACACGGTGCTACTACAATACAAAGGTCTGCATATTATTTATAGTATTTGTTTTCTTGAGTGTAAGCTTGCTACAGATGCTCTATTTGTGTGCTGATAGCAGATATGTGACTCAAGACTTTGTCTCAAACAAGTCGCAAGTCAAGTCACTTTTTCCCCACCTGGGATACAGCAGTCTCACCTGCAGTTTCTGCTGTTAATAAGGAGAAAGGACAAGGTATTAGTTCCTGTCTAGTAATGATTATATTGACTGATTTATTTAATCTGTACTATAATTATGAAAAAATGTAATTCTTATTCTTATGTTCTTATAGAGTATATAATCATTGAAAATTTGGAAAATAATTGTATTTTATCAATATTTCATAAAAGCGTATTTATTTCCTAATTCTTCTCAATCATATAACCAATCGCTTCAAAAGTGGTAAACCAAAAAAAATAAAACACTTAAAAAAACTAAACTGAAAACTTAAATGAAAACATGCCATCTTATCTCAAGTCAAGACACAAGTCTTAAACATCAAAGTCAAGTTGAATCTCAAGTCATGTATTTTCTGTCAAGTTAAGCTGTAAGTCATCAGAACAGTGACTAGAGTCCACATCTCTGGCTCATACTGACCTTGATATTTGAGGGTGTTAAAGGGAAGGACATTTAAACATCAGAAAAGAAAAAAAAATCTTCATTGATTGATTTGAATGACTTAATAAACAAACTGTCCTCAAGGACAACACAATTTCATACTGTAATATGTTCACATTTGCAGGACCCATTTAAGTTGCCACCTTTCTAGCTTCAAACGCTGTTCTGGGGGCCTGATCTCGCTCTTAGGACTTGGTTATTCAGTGATGGAAAGATATTCATGACAAAGATTTTTGAGTTTGTATTATTACCTTAACAATATTGTAAATATTACCCTTCTGAGTTTGAATGTCTTTCCCATAACTACATAGTACACCTTTAAATGTCTTTAATGCAATATCGTGTCACTTGTTGGCCACCTGCTGATACCAATACACCTGCTATGAGCTGCTGTAACATATATCTAACAATATAGGCAAATAAGTACGGAAGCCCTAAAGCGCCACGCAGTCATACATTTTATTTCCTCCATTTTCCCGTGATAATGATTTAATTTCATTTGTTTTCTCGAGATCTCGAGTTATTATCTCGAAATAACAACTGCCGTTTTCCCGAGATAACGGGATAATTTTCTCGAGATAACGAAACTTTGTTTTCCCAAGATAACGACATAATTAATTTGAGATCTTGAGAAAACAAAACGATAGTGTAGTATATTAAATCATTGCAGGAAACATCATTCAGTGCAGCAATGTCAGAGGAGCAGGAGCATATTGATCACCGCGTCACATATCTTTTCAATCAAGGCCTGACGCAGGCTGAAATAGCATTATGCATAGCTATTACAGATAATATACACATTAGTGTGCGTATATCTAAAAAGACAGTTAGCAAGGCTTCAGCTATATCGGTGGCGCAATCCAAGTGAGACTAATGTCGTCGTTAACTACATAGCTGACCAGCTACGAGGTTCCGGGCGTCTCCATAATCTCAGGCCTATCATATCACAGTCATTATGTTGAGATCTCGAATTAATTATATCGTTATCTCGAGATTACCCCGTTATCTTTATTTCGAGATAATAACTCGAGATCTCGAGAAAACAAATGAAATTAACTTGTTATCACGGAAAACGGAGGAAATAAAATGTATGAATGCATGGTTAAGTGACATGATATGTCACTTAAATACACTTTTTTCACTGCAGACATCTGCAGGTGTAACTCACAGGCTAATGTGACTAGCTGCGGTGCATTATCTCATGCAGGCTCATTAGCTCCACCTGCAGCACGAGAGCGGACAGCGTGTGGCGCCAAAACCAACGTCTCTGCTGCCGTCAGTCAACTCACAATCAAGTTCTCCACACAGATAAACAACAGGCTGGTAAGACATTTGCTTTACCTAGGGCCTGAATATCACACATTAACCTTAATATTTTCATTCCAGTGAGCAATTGCTGTCAGTCTCCCATGAAAAGCATAGTCTGTGACAAAGTAGGCTACTAAACAAGCAATTTATTTTACAGGCTGTTGTTGTGAATGTCATAAAAGCTGATTAGGCTACTGTCCAGGGAGAACTTCTAGCTAGCTTTTTGCTGACAGGGCCTCAGGTCCTGTTGTCCGGGCCTTGTTATTATTGTTACTATTATTGTTTGTTTGTGTGTGTGTGTGTGTGTGTGTGTGTGTGTGTGTCCGTGTCCGTGTGTGTCCCTATTATAATTAGTCTGTTGCATTTTGTTAAGGTCGGCAAAGGTTAGTCGTATGCTAACCTTTTTTGTGATGCTATAGACAAGCTGGTCAGATAACTTCTCATAGGCAGTTTAAGGCTAATGCATTGTGATTACACAACACAGTGTTTGAATGTAGGGTCCTACAGAGAGTGTCCCAGCCACAAAATAATGATCACACCATTATTTTATTTTACAGTAAATAGGCCACAACAAGAAGAGGACTAACAATGATTTGTTTGTGTTTCTCCCCGGGGATGGTTGTCATCCTACTTTCGTGACGGTGTCCAGGCAGTGTGACTGTGCTCTGAGCTCCCACCAGGGGCCGCCTGTCTCCTGCTGGACTCAGATGTGCCGGAACAAATCTTACAGCAGAGCAGCGCTGGCGTCACTGCGTGTCTTGAGCCTTGGTCCCTTAATGATGCAGCGGGCTTTATGTACGGTTTATTACAGAGGAAGCACGGATTCAAGCGAGTTGTCTCATCTCCCTTCTCTGTTTTTTTTTTAATTTTTTTTTTTTTTAGAGGTGGAGTAATTACTTTGAGCGTTACGACCAGCCTGTTCCTGCCATTTTCAACATAATTACACCAAACACGCAAGCTGTCTCTACCTGCTAGGAAGTGCGTCAAGCTAACCGCCAGTTAGTCATAACAAGACCGGAAGTTGGGTATGTTACCTATTAAAAGTGAAAGCTATCCATTTATCTTTCCACAAAGTAAAGATTGTCATTTACAGAACAAAAATATATGATCTAAAGTGGCAAAATGTAGTTTTTGGTAAGGAATTCAAACTCAGAATTTTACAATAGGCCTATATATAGAAATATATATATGTTTACAATTCTAATGAGGTAATGATACATAAAAAAAGTAAAGGTCAAAATTGTGATGTCCTTTATGGTCAGGTTGATTATTTAGTTTGTTAAGGCATAAAAAAACAGTCAATGAAGATCTTTCTCTTGATTAAAGTGTCTTCCCCAAAACTACACAGTGCACCTTTAACAATCAGTGCTAAAGACAACTTGGACCAAAGGTAACTGTCCTCACAGGCTTTAGCTTCATATAGAGCTCTTGTGAGAAGCCACCAGAAAGTCAAGTGTCACGGTATTTATGTTGGAAGGTTTCTGCCAGGGTACAAACATTTCTTGTTAGTGCTCCAACTCACATGTGCCCTTTTTACCTTACTATACACCCAGCATTCCACAAGCTAATCTATATTGTAGCCCTACTTTAATCATAAAGATTATCAGATCCAGATGTGTTAAGAATAATTCCCTTGGGACAGCACCACTGAGGGTAAGCTGATTAGATCATGAATATTCCACACAGAAAACATACACCATCATCTTTGTTGATCATGCTTGAACGAGTACTCCAGTTATTGTGCTTCCATAAAGTTGAGGTGCTCCGAAGAGCCAGATTTAAAACAGAATGGGTAAAATGACATGAGTAGAAACTAAGATATGGGTGCACTGAAAATGCTGATTCCTACATTACATCCATAAGGCCGCTTGATAACGTTTAAATATGTTGTCTCCAAACCCAGACAATCCTAATGACATCATCATGATCTTCCCAGCTATGCCAGAGCCATTTCCTAGCCTGACCAATACTGGATTTTTGGGGCTGATGTCGATACCGACATTGGGGACTAAAAAGTAATCCAGTATTGATATATTGGCCAGTATTCTGGTATAGATATTTTTTCCAATGATCCCTCAAATGTGGTTATCAAACATTTGTGTGAAAGATACATAGCTACATAATGAAGGCAGGATAACTTACAAATAAACAATCGACTTTATTGTCCAAAATTACATCACTGGACTGAAGCAGTTAGCTGGTCATTTACTCATTTTAAATTACCTAAGCATCTTATTTTTCATTTGTTCTGTCAAAACAAAAAAAAGTTTCTGCACATAAGTTTTCAGACAACATACATGGATACCTGTTCTGACAGGCCAATATGGGCCGACCTATAAATCTGTCAGCCTCTGAGCCAACTTGTTGAAAAGGCTGATTTGTAGGCTACCTATACTAGACAGACAGTGAAGTGCCTCTTTAACCACACCATGCACTTCAAACAACTTGAACGTGTTTATTTTGAAGGCAGCAGAAGCTTGTTTCCGGTCCTGTCTCAGTGTATTGATGCAGCTGCCAGCAGAGATGGAGAGCGCTCTGCGGTCGCAGTAGGGACATCAGACTTCACAGCGCGCGTACACACAGAAACAGACACAGTGAGAAGGAAAAATAAAAATCTCTTTGTCTTCTCATCGATCCCCACAGCCTCCAGCCGGCTCATGGAGAGGGGAGCCCTGCTTGTCCGCACCGGGCACACGTTGATCGGATGCCTTTCACCACAGCAGCGCCGTTAGATGATTTCCATTCAGGATTAATTGGTTGACCAATGGCTCCCAAACATGCGCCCCTCTCCAGCAGCGGCACCAGTGGCCCCCGGGTTGGAGGTGTATATAGGCCGAATAAAGGAGCCTCCTGCTCTTCTTCTCCGGCGCCATGGATCATGAATGCGGGGATGGTGGCCGTCTGTTCGCCGAGGAACGGGAGGAGGACGCGGGCACTGGATGGGATGCTGGCCCGGTGGATTGTGACCATCGGCGCGGTGCTGATGCTGATGATGCAGAGCTCATTGGCCGCTGACGGTAAGAAACTGATGCTGTTTTGTCTTTCAACCTGTAAGAGTGGTCCTTTTATTCCCTATTATCAAACCAGTCATAAACACCAATGTGCTGAATACTCTGACTCCCATTTCAGTCTCAAGAGGGCTTGATATCCTCATATTATATTATTAATGCAGTTATTTATTAGGCAGTTGAGGAAAAATATACGTGTGTGGAAGATTTCATCAGACTCTGTTAGCCTAGATGTAAATGATAACCGCTGAAAACAACAGCTGGGTTGTACAAGATATGGGGGTCATTTTGATGCGTCCCGAGCGTGTTTTCGTGATCTCTGACGGCTTTGTTGTTGTTTTTATGGCCTATATATTTTTTTGTTATTCGATGTATTGCTCTTACTGCTTTTAAATATGGTTGTCATTCATGTAAAACATCGGTGTGGTCGCACAAAGGCCCTAACCGATGTCACGTCCCCAAACACGCAGCCGGAGCGCACGGTGGACCGCCGCGCCGCTCCGCGCCGCCACTACACACTGTCCGCGGCCGTGTCTTTGCATTCAGGAGGAAACTTTTTATTCATTCATGAAGCATTGAGCCCCGAGGTCGCCAACCTCGAACAACATCCATAGGGGACGTTTCATAGTCGGCACGGATAAATAATTGATGATCTCCGTTTCTCACAGCCATCCAAGGAAAACACAAAAATAGCATCAAAGACGTTTACATATTTGAGTCATACTGCTTTGACTAAGGCTCTTAAAGAGGACAAGACATTTTTAAACCTCAGTAAACAGACACGTTTGTGGTCTTTATAATATTGACAATAAAACAGAATATATATAGTTTTGATCCCTACTTTGACATTATTGTGTCATTATGTATTATTATTTAAACTCTACAAACATGTTTAATTAAAGGGACACATTTTTTTTTAAAGAACTGCAATGTGCTTGACTGAGCTCTCTGGCAGCTTAAACCTGAACTCCAACAACCTCCAGGCGTCACTGTTTTTTCATTAGCATTCCGTTTTGACTTGGTTAAATCTGGGACGGTTCAAGTTTGAACTGATTGTGTTTGTGACAAGTTCTTCAATAACAAATGAATATCAAGCGGCTGAAGTAAAGTAAAAAATATCTATCAGCTTTTCTCAATCATAATGACCCAAAAAAACCAAACCAAAAGAAAAATATAAGTCTGTATGTATGTTAGCTGTCACTCTACATTCTAAAGTACACTATGTACAAATACAAAGAGGATAAGTCAGCTCCTGCTGAAGCTCTGCTCTGCTTCATCACATTTCACACAGAGTGAATACGGTTCATGTCATCTTTGATAATAATTGTATTTCAACTGACCTGAACGAAACCTTTGACTGTTTACCATTTGTGATGGCAAATTTGCAATGCAGTGGCCCTCAGGTCCCCATAATACCCTTCTCCTTACTACTAGGCCCTAAATGTCACTTGAGATCTATTCATTGGGAGGTATTTGAAGATCTTGTAGTGTCACGGATAAACTGAAAGCGACTGCTCTATTGAAATGATTTACTTCCATGGACAACAAAATAATACCTTCGTAGGCAAACAAAATTTGGCACCACACAACAATGTATCATGCTTAAACACACCGCGCACAACCACCCAGCAGTCCCACAATACTTTATAAAATAAAAAGCCTTTGACATCATCCTCCTCATTTTTCTTACAGTAATATGTGGACAAAAGCTGAGCAAATGGCCCGTTTCTGTTTTACACTGACATCATAAGTCTGGTTAAATTGTTGAATGGTTTAGTGGCAGCTCTGCAGGTTTGCTTCATATTTTGATAAGCATTTAAGTGATTGACTGGCTTAACTTGCGCACTGGGAGTCTGAAAGTCAGAAGAACACTCTCTCAGTACCACCGTAGCAATCTCTCTTATTAACTCTCAAATTGGAAAATAATGAAATACTGACTCCTCCTGCCACTGCTCCTCACTGTGTCATTTGAGGGTAATGTCTGCGCCCCTATGATTAGCACAAATGCACTGAACGCATGTCTCCTTGTGAGGCTCTGGTTTGACAATGAAAGCAGCAATACAGAATATGGAGAAGATTGCCAAAGTATTTGGAAAAAGACAGTTTATCTGCCCAGCCTACCCGTTTAAATCAGAGCAAATCGCCCACTCACTCTCAACATATCCTCTTTTATATCATGCTGCTGTGCCACTTAAGAGCGAGCTTTTCCACAGTATGGCTTGGGGAGATTTGACTTTTTCTCTCTTACCTGGTTACTCAAGCATTCAGCTGTTTCAGGTCTTCGTAGAGAAAACGTTCCCAATGTATTTTTGTATTCTGCATCTCCATTTATAACAAAAAAAGAGATGTTTTGGAGGCTGATTCCTAGCTGGTGTGTGTGTACATGTGCGAGAGCATTTGTGTCTGCGGGCACACACAGAATATGTGTGAGTGTGTGTGTGTGTAGGTGTTTTCTTTAATAGGTCTACAGAGATCTTCATCCTCAGTCAATAGCTGAGATCTATTGGTCCGTGTTACCATGGGAACAGATCAGCAGCTAGTGCTTTACTCACAGTGTGTCTGTGTTTGTCAGCCAGGGATTGAAATAACATCTGAGTAAGTGTCAAGTCTGTTACCTAATAATCAGCGCTCTCTGAAGCACAGGGAGATTCGAGCTCAAACCCTTCCAGCTGTTAAACATCCGACTCTCTGGTCATCTGAGTCATCCAGTGCTGTTGTTTTCTTAGAATTAAACATCATTTGTGTATGTGACCCTTTTCTCACATCTTTCTATACTCAAAATCTGCTAAAGACAGTTCAAGTTAAACCAGTAGCATAACAGCATTTCTTGCCACAATTTAGATTTACCAGTGATTTCCAGATGGCTCTGGGGACTATAGGAAGATAACAACAATTGGCAGCCAGTAACTAATTTGTTAAAAATTAACAAGAGCATGTCGCAGGATGGGAGATCATCTTTTCTTTTCATACATTTCCTCCCATAAATCTGTAATTCAAGGAATTACAGGAGGGCAGCTTTTTTATAAATATCTGAAAAATCTAATGTTACAGTTGCTGAATTATAAAGACATACATCAAACCAAAAGATCATGCAAGTAATGGTAAAACTAAAACAAATAAGTCTGGGTATTATTCACAAATGTTTGGTATTGCCAATATGATATCAAAATTTTTCATCTGGTTGACAAAACTTTTTTCGTTACTTCATTTTAACTTTCTTTACAAACTACTCTTGATTAACAAGAAGCAAAAGTTCTCCAATATAAAAACTGTGCCTGAGTAAAATACAGTCTAAAATTATGATTTAAGTCTATGAATGGCTTTAGGGCTGAACTAAATTATTATTTTCATTGTCGATTAATCTGTTTATATCTGTCTATAAAATGTTGAAAAATACAGGTTTTTACAAAAAAGCACAAAATGAAGTCTTTTAGTTTGCTGGCAGAAAATCAGAAAATATTCACATTTAAGAAGCTGGAATCTGAAAATTACTCAAGCCAATTATCAAAATAGTTGGCGATTAATTTAACATAAACGACAAATCGATTAAATGTTGCAGCTCAAAATGGCTTTTCACAAAAGGCTGTGTTCAAACAAACAGCTCTTGGTGAAAATGTACCCCCCCCCCCCCCCCTCATTTATTGTAGTGAGCTTAAAATAGCAAAATATAAAGTTTAACCTGACTCAGAGCTTTGCCACAATGCAATGCAATAGCATCCAGCAAGGCAAAGCATTGGCTAGTCATTTGTGTATGTACCTTTGAACATTCCTATTAGATTACTGTGTCCTGCAATTGTACCTCTTTTCCTTCCAATCGAGAGGGAAGATTATATGATTGACTAAGTGATTATTTTTGGTATTTTAAACCGCCACCTGCAGTGTTTTGGCAACTGACAAGCCCTCCAACTCCATGGCATCTTTTGGCACTTGCCAGTTAAAGTATACATTTTCTGCACCTATTAATGTACGGACACATTTCAGTCAGTAGCAGAAAAGTATTTCAGTTTGACTTCCAGCCTTAAATATCTGTTTGAGTTTGGAGAAACCTGAAGCGATGACACGTCTTATGTGTTTCATCAAAAAAACACAGTGACTGCTCTGATGCTGTAACTGCAATTCAGTTTAAGATGTTTAAAACCAAACGCCTACCTCACTTGATTTTCATGATATTGGGAAGGACGGTGCAATTCGCTTACTGGCTGAGTAAGGGACAGTGAGGTATTGAATAGCTGGCGACATTGCTTAATCTTCTGCTTATAATAATTTATCTGCTGTCAACAATGAAAATGGTCGATTGTGCTGTTTGTGTATGGTGTAGCCTGGCTCCTGTCTGTTTCCTGTGGATTCTGAGAGTGAAGGAGTTGGCCGAGGATCAGAGCTCTTTAGAGTCTGCACTCTCACAAACCTGATTAAAAGTTTAGTGTCTGTACACAGACCCCAAAGTTTCTTGTGATGCATCTGGTCAAAAGAAAAGCAATGTGAGAAACGTGACTGTTAGCTGTTGTGTTACCTGCATATACAAGAGAGATGGAAAGAAAGAAAGAGAGCCGGTAATCAGTCACATTCAGACACGCTCTGAGGGTGAATTTAAATGTGATTGCATGGTCGATACTATTTCAGCTCAAAGAAAAGATTGGCACTGAGGTGGTCTTTGAGCATGCTGCTGTACCACATCCATTCAATCACACACACACACACACACACACACACACACACACACACACACACACACACACACACAGTCAACAGTGAGATCAGGGTGTTTAAAGCTGATTTGGAAACAAAAATGTTGTAACAACGACTCATACCCAATCTGGGGTTGCATTGAATGATTAAAACAATATAATCTGTAAATATTTATCTTGGCGGAGCTTTATTAAATGTGACAGGAAAATGACTTTACTGTGTATTCTTCTGCATATGTCAGTTTTCAGTAGTTTTGACTCATAAGTGTGGTGATTTCCCGAAGGTTCATGGAGCACTTAAGTGCAGAGCTCGTGCTTAATGCATGGAGACTGTCAGATGTGGAAACTTTGATGACGGTTGACAGATGAGAACGCTTGCTGTGCTACAACCAGCTTTATTTGATGTCAGCTACTTTGCTTCATAAGGATTCTCACTCACACACCATCGCTCAGTTCATCGGTTTAGAAACCCTGACAAATTGAATGAATGGCAGCACACTCCGTTCTGTCCTCCTCAGCAATGAAGTAAATAACATTTCCGATATTCATTCCACAAAGTTCCCTGAAGCCACAGTTCACTTCTGCTCAATTTCACTTGTGTCAAACCTTGTCTCTTAAATGTATTAAGAAGGATATGTCACTGAAAATTGGAAAATAAAGCACAGTGCTGTGGTTAGTTTGGTAAAAGCTAAGAGATGTTTTCCAGGCTATAATGGCAACACTCAGGATCCGTACATAGGATCCTCACTCTCCTATTTTTTATTCTGTTATACATTTTTGTGTACCATAGACACAAAACCATCCTTCATACCTTAAAGAATCAGGATTGTAGTGGAGTGGATGTCTCCTGATGTACAATTTTAAGGGACTTCAAGTTTTTCTGTGGATACGCTATAAATATCAGTTTCATAGAGATGTAATCATAAGAGTTAAGTACGGTTCTGATCATTATTCAGAAGAACAAGAAGTTTTCACACTAAATAAAGAGAAAAGAGAGAAAATAATTGACAGATTAATCAATAACGAAAATAATTGACGACACGGATCTATATCAGACCGATACATTATCTACCTTATATTGAGAATTTATATTGTCGGCGAAATTGGTACTGGTTAAATTCTAGCCCATTAATAGAGCCAATGAAGCCAAATTGCTTTTATTTACTTAATAAGTGCAGCATCTACACATTTCGATACAATGGGCAGATGTTATTTATAGTATCAGAGGAAGACAACGACTGCAATTTGTAATACATGTTCTGCAAGGGTTCTTAACCCTTGGAAAAAGAAGGGAAAAATCTCCAAGTTTTAACACAACAAAGAGCTGTGGAATAAAATCATCAATTTCTGCTCACTACAACTTAGCCTTTCTTACCCTCAGGTGTGCAAAAACTAAAAGTTAGGCCCTTCTTTTTAAAATATTACTGGTTATCGGTATCGCCATGAGAAGCAGATAATTATCCATTATTGGTATCAGCTGAAAAAAATCCATATTGTGTGTCCCTATAGATGAGAAGTCTTATATTTTTATTAAGTATCACATTTAAACCATGGCCACAATCTCTATTTCATTCAATAAACACCTGAAAGCCCTTTGTAAGCAAATATTTTGTATCTTTGTCATTTGTATCCTATGTCTTTCCACATGTGAATCAAGAAAGCAAACAGGAGGAGACCGAGGCTAAATGTTTCCACACACTCAGTATCATTACCTCAGCCTCATGCTAGATGTTGGCAGACATTTCATCAAGATGAGTGACAAGAGTTGGAGCAGAAACCTGACAAGAGAGGGAGGAGAACAGCACGATCAATAGTTACTGCCTCAAGGATAAAAGTTTCATGTTGCAGCTTTAATTTATGCCAGCTACTCAAACTCAGACCCCAGCTGTCCTTCTTTTCCTCATCATACTGCTCCATTGTTTCCCATGTCTGAAAGAGCTCAGGTGATCAGAGGTGTAGCAGTGCATCTAAGAGGAGGATTGCAGTTGGAATTGATCCAAGGCCAAAGACCCTGCATGTGGTCCCAGAGGCGGGGGGCGCGAGCACTGCATCATCCCTGCACATGTTCTCGGCATTAAAGCAGCAGTGGCTCTTTTTGCATCGCTCCGCTTGGCTGATCTCTACTCTGTACTTCTTTGTGCCGCTCTGATTATACACTGCTGGAGCTTTTCAAACCAACAAGGAAATAGAAATCGGATGGAAGTTTTGCCTATTACATTCTACTGCAAACATACAAGGCAGAACTGTGAGAGTATTTTGAAGGCATTCATCAGAATGCAGTAGAAACTTAATTAAATTATAAATGTTAATGATGCTGAATAAGAAAAATGTTTTAGAATAAGATGCTTGATACTTTTTTTGCCAAACACTCCTATTTTCTCATAGTGTTGTCAGTCTTATGTTCTCGTTCATGACACATCTGTACCTCAGAGGTCTTCGTCACTGCAGGTGACAGTCATTTCTCCCACTGTTGCCAGGCAGAAACACAGAGAAGCAGCTTTATTATACAAGGAAGATAAACTCTGATGATAGGACTCTGCTCTAGTTACGACTTGTTTTTGTGCTTGTGACCAAGTGAGCCAGGCTGAATGTCTAACAGAGAGTCCTTATCTGAGGTGTTATGCACCTCAGCCTTTTACCCTCTTTCACACACATAACTGCATGAAATGCGCGCGCCCATACACACACACACACACACACACACACACACACACACACACACACACACTCTCAACTCAAAGCACTCACTTTCATCAGTGTAACAGACATCTCCTCTCTGCTGCATTGTGGAGCAAATAATTTCTGGAACGTGTGTGTGTGTGTGTTTGAGTGAGGAATATGGAGAGAGACTGGAAGTCAGAGGGGGGAGAGAG
Organism: Pagrus pagrus; assembly: GCF_965226575.1. Lineage (NCBI taxonomy): Eukaryota > Metazoa > Chordata > Actinopteri > Spariformes > Sparidae > Pagrus > Pagrus pagrus. Next base: position 29,560,160 of record NC_140194.1, read on the forward strand.
AGGTTTCATATGCAGATCATATTTCCCCAGCTTGTACATTTAATACATTATGCATGGCAGGGCCCTGTTACAAATCATACGGGTAGGCAGAAGCTCTTTTGGATAAATTGATTTTTATAATCCCAATTAGCCACACTTTGTATTTTTCTAATCTGTGGGGGCTGCAAGAGGTTGCGTGTTTCCTCGCTGGTGTGTTTTTGGAAGGTTAATTATTTTCCGACAGTCTCATGCGAGAAGCACTTTGATGTACAAAGGCGTCTATACATGAGAACACTTCTCATGTTCAAAACTCATTCATGTGTGCACACAGTACACAATGTGGAGTCAGGCGATGCAGTTTGTAAAGTGTGTCCAGAGAGAGTTCACAGCATGGACTTCTACATGTAGAAGTGTGCAGGTTTTTTAGTAAACTAGAGACATCTGCGTGTGTGCATGCTTCATGTTTCCCTCCAGATGTTGTGTCATGTTAGACAGGTGCTGCATTTCCATTGCTCTGTTTGTTGACCAGTGAACCTCTGCAGTGTGTGTAACAAGGAAAAAGAGTAAAATTGATATTTCTTAGAGGGTCAGTTCACACCAATTAGGCACTGACACACACACACACACACACACACACACACACACACACACGTTGGCGCAAAGAAAATATAATTTCTTACATAACTTTAGTTTAACGTTTATTTGCAGAGGTTTTGAGATACCCAGACCTTTCAGGTTGCTTATGTGCTACAGAAAAGGTAAACAGTGATGGCAAAGGTTTTTTTGTTTTGTTTCTTTTTGATAATCCTTTCGAGACTAAATTAACAGCTGTATGACAGCTTTTAACACCTCCTGCATATTATTGCAATCTTGTGAAAACCATTTATATATGGATATATTTACATTATGGCTGTGTGCAAAATTCCTCCCTTGTTCACTCATGCACCACTCACTTTACAATAAAAGGACGTCCATAAAATAGACCGGATTGGCATTATGGGATTGTTGGCACAAAGTAATGAACGTGCCATGAAAACTAGTGTTCTAGTGTAGAACACGGTCCTAGTGTTGTTCATGCTGACTCTCGGTAACACTTTCATCACGTGGTGCAGAGTAACACCTGTGATTTTCCTACTGTGACGAGTCCAAATGTCTGCTGTGATAAAGACCAATAAGTAGGCTACACAATGTGTGGTCACCTCATGAACAGAGGTCCAATCATCCAGTAAAATTCACAACACCTGCAGAGTCTGCAGTGCCTTTTGAACAACACATCTTTTGAAATTGTCTAATTATTTTTTATGGTTGAGTAATTGGAGAATTTTCTATTGTTTTCAGTTAATCTGAATCTGAATTAACAAATTCAAAGATACATAGATTTTAAAAGACGATATATTTACATTCCTTTTTTTGGTAATTAAAATTTAAGTACGTAAAATTTTACTTAAAATGAACTTTGTTTTGTGTGTATAGCTCAGTGTGCTATATGTTCAATCTTCCCATGCAGAGATTGATTGATCATGTTTGTCCTGTATTGATTGCTAATATTATTGATTTAACACATTATAAATTATCATATAAACTGACATGTTCATGATATTACAAAATGCTGACATGTATAAGAGAAAAGGATTGTTCGAGATGGACTAATAATTACAAGATTGAGGTGGCTGCAGGTTTTTAGATCCAGGTGAAAAGAAACTAATGGACATTTGGACATTATTCATAAATCTTCAAGTCAGAAGTCAGTTTCATAAAAATCAGGTCAGAAAATCAATTTTGTACCAGCAAGTTGAGAGAATTGTTCAGTGCTGGTGGAGATTTTTTGCTTTTAGGAGTTTTGTCTAGGTGCGTGATTGAATTGACATGAAAAGGTTTAGGCATGACCCCATCCTGAAATGATTTTCATGAGGTGGTGAACCCACCTGTACAGGCAACAGATAATAGATGGAGAATGATAGAGAGCACACACTGTCCCTGGTAATAACAACTTGAGAGATGAAGTGTCAACCCTGGAATTGGAAATGTCCTTTTGGAGGAGTCGGGGTGGACGTGCGAAGCCTGAATGACAGCGCCGTAAGAGTTTCATATCCTGATTGGTTAAATAGGAAGTGAAGAGACAAATGCCAAATGTGGAAAAGACTGACAACATGAGACAAAAACAGAAAATGGAGTAAAAGAAGCTGACTTCCTGACTTAATTCCATCACTCCACACCAGTGTCATCATCACCATCATTAGCACTGTTGTCATCATCAGTCCTCTCATTGCCATATCTATTCAAAGAAATGAAAACTGCAGATTTTAGTCACATAAAATAGGTAAGAGATGAAGAAAGACTCAGTCCTTTTTCGCCCTTCAGAGTCTGGATGTTGCTTTTCATACAATGTGGCCTTAGTCGAAGCCTATAAAAGCAGAATTTGAGACTCCTTGAGAGTTTTTTTCCACACTTTTGCCTTCAGCCAGCGGACCCTGAAAAAATATAATTTTTCGTCTGTCCCTGAAATAAAATTAAATGAAAACGAGATACATTGCTTCTGTCTGAAGTCCCTGCTGTACTTGTGAAGCTTTTACTGTATAAAATCAGACTGATTGTGGAGTGCGCCTTCAAAAGCTTCTGTGTTTTTGCAACGCTACTCACTCTGCCATCCTGTCTTCAAGGTGTGTTTGTATCATTCATTTGAGCCTAGTCTCAAGTCGTTCTGCTATTCAATTCAAAATCTGCCGCTTTAGAAAATCTTCCAGGACACAGGAAATTCAATCCAGCATGTGATGACTGTGAGAAAAATCAATTTGTTCAGATGAATCCTTTTCAGATGAGGCTTTTTTTTTAGCTAGACATTGAAGAGTTCCTCATTCCCGCAGGAGGTTGTTTCAGCCTCCAAACAGGCCAACAGACAGGCAGCAGGGATTTGTTTCTGCTGTAGCATCTGAAAGAAAAAGAAGGGGGAGAGGGAAGGAAAGCGAGAGACAGAATGAAAATTTAATCAGCCCTCGCTTCTTAAGGGTTGACTGGGAGCGAGAAGGATTTATAGTTGCTTGGCCTCCTCTCCTTCAACTCACCATGTATCAGTGCAGCTGCTCACCTCCCTCCTTTACTCCTTCACTGTGTGCACCCGTCTGTCCAAGTGTCTTTCCATCAGTGTGCGTGATGTGTCATGTGGCCTTGAACTCACAGTTGCGTGTGTGTAACAGCTACATTTCTTTCTCCTTTCTCAGTATGCTATTCAGGAGTGAGCTTCATTCACTGCGGCTGCATTGGTTTCAGAGAAAGAGAACCTGGGTCTGTAGTATTTGTCATTGTTCCTAACTGTAATAACTAGGCACTCACTAAGTTATTTGCTGAATAACAGGGAGAGAACAGGGAGACATCACTAAAAAATACGTCAGGCAGGTCAAGAAACACAAAAGGTTGGACGATGAGGCAAATTTTAACCAACACAGTAGGAAACCAAACTACTCAAGAAGAGAAAACAAAGGCAAACTGAAAAATGTGTAGCAGTTTATGGGCTGGCATAATTGGTGGTTTGACAAATGCTGATGGTTGAGGTGGATGGTTGGGCTTGGAAGCAGCTGTTGTTGACATGGTAGGCCGATGCTTCTTTCCTGTCACCTACAAACTATCAACATCACAACCGTTTTTATAATATAAAAATAATGTAAAATAATATATATAATATATAAAATAATATAAACTCTTGTGGAAAAATTGTTGCATTTTTCCTGTTGGATTATTATTGACATTTTTGGTGTGCTCACTTTCAGTTTAAACATGTAGTCTAGATAAACTGTTGGCTTAAAAAGTAAATTCACCCCAAAATCAAAATTCAGTCATTATCAACATAATTTAACACAAACCTATCCCCCGACAGAATGTTAATATTAAACGGCTCTGAAAAATTTCTAATGAAATTTAAAGATGTTCGCTTAGAGCCAACTAGAGCCTCACAGATATATTAGTCCTATCACAGATATATCAGTAATGGTGGATAAGATCCTGCCTCCATATATCTTTGTGAAGGAGGCACAAAGATATGTGACGTTTGATCTGAGGTATCATTGCATGATGTGTGTAAATTGGCCGATATATTGATATCGGAATGTTTAATCCCTAATATCGGTATCGGTCCGGCTCTAGAGCCAACCTCTCTGTTTAGACAGGAGTGCCCTGATCACACTCACACAGTTACACACATTCACACCTGGAAGCTTCCCAGTGCAACTCTGGAGCAGTTGTGGATTAAAAGCCTTGCTCAAGAGCACCTCCGTGCTGGTATTGAAGGATGGGCCAGCACTGTTGTATTTGTCCCATAGATTATGGCTATATCAAACAAAGTATGTGTTGGGTAAGGTTATGATCATAGCTAATATAATAAGAACAAAACAACAATAATGAATTATTGGATTGGGACAGGGCGTGAACACCATATTTCAGCTCAAAAGACCCATCTGAATATGATGATATAACAGCTGCAGTGTGGTGATATTAGCCTAAAATTACTTTACTTTTTTCATTAGATAAGCTCATGTTTATTTCAATATGTCTCTTCTGTTTCCATGGTGATGTTTGAAATATTCTCTCTCTGTGATGGGAATATGAAGATGCATATAAACAGCTTATCCCAAATTTGACCTCTGCCAGGATTTTGTGTATTATCCTGCACACTCAGTGCATGTAAATAGCAGCAAAATCTAAGCGCCTTCAAAACCGGGGTAATTCAGGCCACAACATGTTTGGATGGCAGATAAACGGTAATATCCAGAAATTATATTGAGCTTAAATGTCAGTCGAATCATTAAAAAATTATATTACGTTTCAATGCATTTCATTTGAGGTTAAAATCAAAGTCCTGCAATCAGCAGCAATTAAGTGAATCCATTTCCACATGGCAGCTTGTTTTCCTCATTATGTCTGTTTGCTGGACCGAGGTTGCATTGCTGTTTAAACAGAACAATTGCTTTCGATGAGGAAGGTAATTATTTCCCCTGGCTTAATCAAAGTCAACCCGTATAGTTCTGACCTCCCCACACACTGCTGTCTACAGACCAGCCCGCAGAAAAAAATCTTCTCTGAATATTCATAACTGTGCATAATCATACATGCTGTTCAAGACCTAGTTTAGGTGTGAAGAAGCTGTAAGATGCCAATGCACTCAACAACCCAGATTAGATTGTGGGTTTGTGATAGAGAAATGTTGAAAAAAAGAAACACAAAAAAACAAAACAGTATGCCCGTTGGTTCAGATGGCTGCATGAAATTCAGAGTGAAGATCATAGGCAGTTAGCTACAGAGGCATTATGAAGCCTGGGCCTGAGTTTAAGCACTGAGAGCCTTAAGATGAAAGGTGAAAACAGTGGAGAACAGTGTCTTTGGTTGAATTTTTCTATGCTAGGAATGAAGTAAAGTACTGTTTCTGAGTTCTGCAGTAAAATCACTTTTTTTTAGAGACTTTAGAAGTCTGTGATGTCTTCTTAACAGGCAAAAACTGTCAGTGAGGATGTTGAACTCTGTCACACACTGTGTATGTGCATGATTTTATGGTTCAGACAGTTACATAACGGGTAGAGACTAATTAGTGTCGACTTTATTCTCTTTACTGTAGTTTAAAGAACTGCAGAGACTTTATTTTCATCAACATCCCCCTCTTCAACATCTTAACATCATCATAGGGAGGAGGCAGCAATGACACAGTATGAGTCAGGTTAGGGATAACGACGACTACGCTAAATCAGATTAATGTCTACAGCCAGTAATGAAATGGCACTTTGTACTCACACCATATGTGCCTTTATAAAACACACACACACACACACACACACACTAGTACACACACATAGAGAGTGTGCCACCACAGGGGACACAGTAAGGGCAAACACACATCAGATGCTCAGGGCCAATCAAATTCACTCAGCGCACTTATTGGCTTGTGCACAGTCACATGGTGCATCCTGCAGCAGTTTTGGCATGTGTTTTACTGAAAAATCAATACTGTGTACACACAGCCACAAATACTGTATACACACACACACACGCACACACACACACACACACACACACACACACACACACACACACACACACACACACACACAAATGTTTAAAAATCATCAGCCAAAGTGCTAGAACAACCCACTATGATTATTGCTTTTGCATAAGCGCGTGTGTATCTGAGTGAGTGAGTGTCTGAGTGTGTATGAGTGTTCACTTGTGTGACGACACGAGAGTGTGATGTGTTCTGTTTTGAGGGTGTACTTCAGTTAATAGGAATTCATAAGCAAATTAGTGATTTCAACCTCCCTGCGTGTTTAACGTGTATAGAGCAGTAAGTATGTGTGCGTATGGGCATATGTGTGTGTGTGTGTGTGTGTGTATGTGTGTGTGTAAAGGGGGTTAAACCAGAGGTTGCCAGGCTGCTGTGCTGAATCATCCCCATATGGCTCACCTCTCATCAGGAACCCCATCTGGCTGCTGAAATACTTTCTCTATCCATCCATCCATCCATCCATCCATCCCTTACTTCATCTACCTCTAATCTACCTCAACCTTACTCCTTCCCCTCCTCTTTCTTTTAATCTTTCTCTCTGTCTCAGGTTCTTCCTTGCTACTGAACATTTCAGTAATTCCTTCCTCTCGCTCTTCCTTTGCTCCCCCTCTTTGTATGTTTTATTTCTCTCTCTCCACTCTTACCCTCCTCCTTAATCTCCTTCTCGTCATTGTCCATCTTTTTTCTCTCTTCCTCCCTTTTCTTCTCAATCTCCTCCTCCTCTTTCATTTTCCCCTCCTCCTGGACCATTAGTTTGGTGAATTCCTGGGGAAAAAGGAAAGAACAGGATATATTGGTTATATATGTATCTGTAAATATGATTATTTTGAAGTAAAGTGATGATCTGAGGCAGCCTACCTGCAGCTGTAGCCCGTATGGCTAGTAGGGCCCTATAAAATTCGTTTTATTTTTTCCCAAATTCCGTTAAATTTTTTCCCAAATTCCGTTTTTTCCGTTTTAATTTTTGGGAATTCCATTTTTTCCGTTTTCATTTTTGGGAATCCCGTTTTTTTACCTTTTACTCTTATTTTACAACCAAAAACAGTGTGTTTTAATGTAAATGACTAAAATGTACACAAATTAAATAGAAATAACTTAAATTTATTGAGGTGACAAACAACACATTTCTTCAATACTGTACCATCAAAAACAAGCAGCAAGTAATGAAACTTTAGTTGACTTGTCATAAAACAACCACCAAACATTTTAAACTTCTTCAAAAGCAACTTAAACAAGTTATTTAAGCTGTAGGACTAGTTAGTCATTGTGAGCTACTCTCTCTTCAAGTTTCCCACCTATCAGAAGCCCTTTTTAGATAGAAAAGGTGGCACATTTGCTCAAAGGTAAGGGCGGCAATCTGCCGCCTTGTCTTTCTAAAAGGGAGGCGTAATATTCCTCCTTTTCCAAAAGTCGCCACTTGGCCGCCACTGGGGTAGGCGTAAACATGTGACGTGACGTGAAGCACGAAGTTGGGCAGTGAACAGTGACAACGAATTTGTCTTCAAAATAAGAGCTCTACATTGCACCCCATTGGATTTTAGAACTGGGTTCTTAGCGGGGGGCTTTTAATTTAAAAGTAGCGACCGTTCGTAGCTTGCCGCTACACACAACAAGCTGACAGCAGCTACTAGCTGTTTAGTTGTGTCCGCTAGCTAGACAGAGCCGTGGGCGGCCGCTTCGCCATGCTTACATTGTTTTGAAGGGGGAGGGGCTCAGTCTGTGGAGGGGGCTTGTTGTGCCACACAGATTTGCTTCCCTCCGTGCAGTTTTCCCCAGACATACGTTCCTCTTCACACACAAGGATCACTTAAGTCATTAGGATCCATCCTCTGGGAACCATCAATGTCTGTACAATATTTTTCAGAATCATGGAGATGTTGAGATATTTCACTTGTTGGCTCGAGGTGAAGAGTCAGGGCTTCACCAAATACAGGAAAGATGAATCCTCTGGAGAACACGAATGTACAAAATTTACTGACAATCCAACCACAGTTTGTTGAGATATCTCAGTGTGGACCCAAGTGGTGGAATGAACAATTGGCAGACCGACATCGGCATCCTTAGAGCCAAACTACTCATCTATCTTAAAACATGTGGAAAGTCCCCTCACATCAGTATTTATCTGTTTATGTTCACCGTCTGTCTGAAGTGAGTAAATTAAAGTTCCCCTTTAAAGGTGACATATTATGCTCATTTCTGCTTGTTGACATGGGTCCTTGGTGTCTAAATGGAATGTTAGTAACATGCTTCGAAAAAACCGAAGGATTGAGCACAGCAGCGCTGTTTACACACCAGTTTCACAGCCCTGCTCTAAGCGGCCGGTTTGAGTGCCTTTCCCTTTAATGCTAATGAGCTACTGCATGATTGCTTTACTGCAGATAACGTTTTGGTACTCTCAGGTCTGGTCTCTCATGCCAGCAGCTAATGCTACACGTAGTTAGCTGTAGCGTTAGCTGTGTGTATACCAACAAACAGTAAGTCGTACGACTGCCAAGTTACTCCTGGGCATCTAACACACTGTCCTTTAGCACAACATGCTAATTAATCATCGTAGCTCACTGGCCGTGAATAACAGACCATTTCATACTGTCTCCTCTGCGTGTTCATGGCGGAACAGCAGCTCACCGTCCACTAACAACTGAGACAATTTCATACCATCTCCTCTGCGTGTTCAACGTTGATAACTTCACATGTAACGTTAGTTCAGCCTCATATTTACATCGACGGTTAGCGTTAGCTCATGTGCTAAACGGCCAAAGTAACACAAACTATACTGTTAAATAAATACTTACAGTTCCATCATCAGTGTTGTTGCCAGCGTTATACTGACCCTGGTTGCTGAAACAGTCCGGCGTGAAGAGACTGGCACAGACCATAACGCTTTTGCTCACTGAAGCTGGGACGTTTCCCTGATAAATGAAATGTAGCCACTTAGCTCTGATATCCTCTTTGGTAGGGAGGCGATGTAGCAAAACATGAGGATCCGTACATCCCACGACAGAGCAGCAGTGCTTGGCTTTCGGGTTGTACATGGTAGCGGTCAGGCTGTCGCGTACAAACGAAGCGAGAACGAGAAAATGGTGGATCCTCGTTCAGGTAGCTGGCGTAGTGTGGGAGGAGATACCCAGCGCGAGGGCTGGAGTATTCAAATCACCTGGACTGTTACATAACAGAAAAAACGGCTCCAAGCCAACGGCTCGTTTAGAGACTCAATTCCTGACTCCGGTAGTTTACAAAACACTGACTTAGTGGTCGAAAATCACGCTTAAGGGGTGGGGAGGCACTCCGGATACGAAAATATACATACTAAAGCAAGGAAAAAGTGAGTTTTGCATAATATGTCCCCTTTAATACTCTCGTGAAATGCATCCAAATATTAGAATCAGAATCCGAATCAGAATCAGAAACAGATTTATTGCCAAGAGGGATTTTACACCGACGAGGATTTTTTCTTGGTGAATAAGGTGCATGCATTGAAGACAATAAACAATAAACAAACAAACAGTGACTATAATAGTGTGGGATGGCTGATAAATGAATGACGGAAGATAAAATTCTGCATTAATGTAATGCAAAGATTCAAGGGCAGAGGTGGGTTTGAGTGCAGGAGTGCAAGAGACAGTGTCAGTGTCAGTGGGGGTGGGGGTGGGGGATCCGGAACTTATTGAGGATCCCAACTGCAGAGTGGAAAAAACTGTTCATGTGGCGGGCGGTTTTGGTCCTGATGGACCGCAGCCTCCTGACAGAGGGGAGAGTGTCAAATTGGTATTAGTATTTATATCCATCCAACACTTTTTACTACAATACTCCATTGATGTTATTATGTGCTACTGAAGAAATAATTGTTTTTTCTGTTTGCTGAAAAAGGCATTTGGGTCACTCCGTGCCAGCTCACCCTGGTCATGTTGTGGATTTTCTTCAGAAGCTTCATGTTGAAACTATTAAATTCATGGGACCTTGTATAATCCTACAGCTGTACTCTATACTTTTTAAGTTATGGATGTTAAAAGTTTGGTCATTTCAAGTTGTGAGATGCAAATTTCCAAAACCCAATGAAAAACAGACTCAACAGGTATCATACAGATAAAAACCTTGAAGTCAACACTGTAAAAATATACACTGATGAAATAAAACCACTGAATGTGACATTACCGCCAGTGAAACGTGTTTTTTTAAAATCAGCACTTTCTTGACCAGCTGCATCATTAACAGCAAAAACAACATGAAAACAAGACTCATTTCCTCAGCGAATCCCCCAGTTTAGGGCTACCAGGCTACCAGGCTTTTTCCAAATTGAGCCCCTCTGCTTCCTCTAAGATAGACGACACACACGCTGTCGACTGATTGTTTTGAATGTTGTCTCACGCTCTGCCGCTGCGTCTCTGTCTAGTTACAGCCATGATGGATGGTTCCCTTTAACTGTAGCATGTGTTAGGGCCGGACTCTGCAGGACTTGATGCATGGATACAGACTGTACAGGTGTTGCGTGTGTGTATGTGTGTGTGTCCTCTTTGATAGATAGATATCGCTGAAGAAGGCAAGTCCCGTCTTTAAAAAAATTAAAAGAACACATTTGAAGTAATATTGTGGTAAAAGACCTTAAAAGAAGCTTTTCTTTTCTATTTAAGTTTTTTCAAAATGACCAGAAACAGAGGCCCCCTCTTAGATAGTGGAGAAATTTAGTGCCCTGTTAGCAATATTGACGTGTATATGTGTGTGTGTGTGTGTGTGTGTGTGTGATGTCTTTGTGTGTCACACTACAAAGAGGCCTGTCCTCCTTTCAGACATTCCTCAGAGGAAATGGTGATCTTCGATAATTTGACAGCTTCCAAAGAAATTTCCCCATTTGCGGGACAAATAAAGGAATTCTGATTCTGATTCTGATTCTGATGTTCTTAGAAAAGCAGCACTTTCCAGCTGACAAACACATGACAGCTGTGTGAAGGCAAAACCAGATGTGACTGGATTTTAAAGTAATTTGAAATCTGCTCTCCATATAAAAATGAATGGCTGACATGGTAGGAGTGAAATCACAGACATAATTTTGTGGATTTTGTGTACTTTGTTTTGTGTTGTACATTATAGTTACGTTAATTCGGACAGAAAAACACTAAGAATTGGAAAATCTATAAAACTGAGTTAGATTATCTTCACCAGAATTAGAATTTGAACCCTAAACAAACTTGTGTCATTCATTGTTGAGTTTGAGATAGTGTGATCTGCCTTTTGAATACTGCTGGCTGCATGTGTTTATGTAATGGCATACTGATTTTAATTAATTATAGTTCTATTCATGCTTCGGCAGTGTGGATATTTTTGTTCAAACAATGGATCATGACCATGTGTAACACATACACATAGTATACAGAGATTCATTACCCAATTCTGCAGTTCCCCTCAGCTCTAAGGAGTGTTTTAGCACCTTGTAGCTTGTTGTTTTGGTTCCACTGCACTTAGGAGACCTTTTAGAGCAAGAAAGCTCAGAATAAAAGCTCAGAATGCTACCTGAACAGCACCAAACGACTGACCGGCATGGTTGCAGCATTTAGATGGTAGAGAGCCAGTTTTTTTTCTTAGGGGCTGGTGGAGACTAAAACAGAGCTAAAAGGAGAGTAAACAATAGGAATTATATTCATCATTCATCTGTATATAGGGAACTGTTTTTTACATCTTGTTATGCTGTATGCTTGTTCTGTTATTTTGTCTCAGAAACAGATGTGTTATAAAAAGTTATAGGTTTTTATCGTATAAATTCACTCATTTTCTATTTACACATTTAAAATCTCCACATACATAATGGAATTTAAAATTAATTTTCTACCTGAAATCACCTGCATGTCAAGCAATAATCCAAACCTTTTTTATGCAACTTTCGGTCTCAGTTTGTTTTTATGAGACAACATTAAAGCACAATCCTTTGATGAGGTAAAACTGAGGCTCTCACACTATTTTATCAGTGTGTCTCTGATATTGCTGTCCGGATTCAATAAAACAATATTGAATTTCCCCCCAGTGACAGATCCCTGCTCCAAAAACAGACACTACTTAATCTAACAGACTCTGGCTCTCCATTTTACCTTTACCAGGGTTGAAAATTGAAACCTTAAAATAAAACAAACTGCACTGTGTGCTGTTGTGTGGAGGCAGAGCACCACTAAAAGCCACTAAGAGGTATTTTGGAGCGTTCAATGACCCGTGTGGTGTATTGGGAAACATCGCCAGCTGTTTCCCAAACTTATCAAAGTTTGTCCGAACCAACAGTAGCAGTTCATCGACTTTGGACAATGTGCACTTCAAGTGGAATAACTTTTTGACATTTAAACTCCAATACCCAGAAATTCTGTAAAGTGATGCCAATCAGTCGCATCCAGTATGTTCAAGTTTACCATCATAGCTTATTAGTCTTTGATGCTTTTGCTATGTTCACATCATCAGGACCTTTCTTCATTCATCACTTTCTGACATACAGCTGTAAAACTGTCTTCCTCTGGGATATAAACAGTGTATACCAAAGGGGACTATAAAGGAGCCCAGTTCTGCCTGGACAGAGCAGTTCTCCCTGCAGTACAGTTGACAAATTGGACTTGTCACTTTGTGTGGGCGGAGAAGATTTCCTACCAGTGACCATACCCAGCAAACAGGCAACACTGTGGGCTGTGTGATAGGCAGGGATGATTCCCAACTTGGAAAATCTTCCCAGTGGCTTGTCTTGGGTTTTTTTGGTCACTCCGGGACAGCGTAAAAAACAGCTGACATATTATCAATTTTAAGTTCTAAAGACAGTTACTTAATTGCATATCACAAGTCACACATCATAGTCACGTTTCTGTCCAACTAGTGAACTCTTAGATTTATTCTTGTATTAACTCTATTTTGGAATCCTCCAACTACTGAGGGAAATATCACACTGCTTAGGTGCAAAATGCTTGACAATTTTTGCAAGCTAGGTGCTAACCAGCTGGTGAACTAGCTTGTTGCCGGGCAGGTAGTTCCCAATGGATTTTTGGAGCTTCCTCCCAGGAAGCAGCTGCCTGCTTCATCTGAAAACAAACCTGATTAGAGTGTGAAGAGTGCACAAAAACATTGAGGGTTGTTAAACCAAAACAAGAAAATGTGCTACAGAATTAATGGTGCAGTTAGGTCAAGTTTGTCACTTCAATTGACTTCTTTGACACATCATTGTCATTACATCAATTGTTATTATTTATATAGTAGCCTTCAGACCTCCAGTGGAAGCGAAACATCACTTCAGTTACTATATCTTCAAATAAAAGAGTGTAAGCTTGACATCAACAACTTTCAGCAACTTCCCTCAAAACTTGGCTTCATTTCCGTAGGGAGCATAAAATTCTGATAAATCCACAAACTCTTCTTCACTAAGACAACACTTCACTACTGCTACACTATCAAATGCAAATGTGCAGCAGCAAACGATACTCGAACATACACTCAAATTTGACTGGAGACAATCCAGCTTTCGATTTTTCTCACAAAAATGTGCTCTTCTTACTGACCAGTGTGGCAGAAAGGTCTTAGGTCACTGATGAAACTTTGGAAACTCTTTCTTTTTTTAACTGTTTGAATGTTTTGTGCATGTTTATGTTGTTGACGCGAGTGAATCTCGGTTTGTCCAGACTTTTCAGATACAATTGTTCTATTTTACTTACTCTGCTTCTCTTTTTAACCACATTCTTTTTTAGTTTGAACAGTTGCTTTGTTGAGCCTCAGGGATTGGTCCTGGTGCTGGAAAATACTGTTTCAGAGGATGAGCAGCACTGACCCATGATGCACTGGGCTCCTCTTTCCTTTTTAGTTAGCAGTACAAAGTTCTCTGTTCTGCTTCAAAAACTGCTCCATTTTCTCTACAGTCTTTAATGTCAAAACTTCTTTACTTTTTTCACAGACTGTTAATTAAAAATCTTTGCTCTGCTCCACAGCAAGTTCAATTTCTCAGCCTTTCTCACATAACTCTTGCCTTCTGCTTTAATTATACCCTGTTTACACTTTGGTTTTAAGTTACATTTGCTTAAATCCATTTTTTAATCCAAATCTTTGCCTACTGGGGTTGTGATGAATTTTGTCTGCAGTGCCAGGTTGCCTGACAGATTTATTGGTACACAGCACTTAATTGGATTCACATAGTCCACAGTTCTACTGTGAGATTGTTGGCTAAATCCAAATGTGCGACTTGTTTCCTTCCTGGTATTTTCATATGCTTCCTGTTTGTTTTAAAAAAGATTAAAAATTGTGTTCAGGCTGTAGATTAATCAACACCTTAACAAGTGTGCTTTCCTCCTCTCTCAAACATCTGTTTTATTCTACTCTGCTAAGATTCTTTAAAAACCTGAGAAAACTCCAGTGTTTTAGTTGTGATGCTGCTGAGACCGCAAAGGTGAAGGCTGAAAAAGACAAAGCCTTTGAAACCATCAGAGAAACAAACAAGGCCTCATCCATTTATTCACCTTATACTATGCCCACACTCACCCACCCACCCACACACACACCCACACATATATGAGCACTTCCACAACGATCCGTCATCATCTGTCATCATAGAGTTGCTGTCACGCAAGCGAGGCCTCAGCAGCAGCAGGTTGGCTTTGGTAAATGAAGCAAGAGATGGGATCAGAGCTGGCGTATATGCATGAGTACGCGTATGTGTGTGTGTTTTTCTTAGATTTGAATGTGTTTCCTGTTCTGAGACTTCTGTAAGTCTCTGTGCTCCTGTGTGAGTGGTCCTCTATTTTCCATGTTTGTGTGTCTGCATCTGTGTGTGTCGCTCCATCCCAGCTCTGTTTATGTTTGCGCACATGGGTGTCTGGGTTTCTATGTGTGTGTATGTGTCTGGATTTGTCATTGTCTTTGTGTGCGTGTGTGTGTGTGTGTGTGTGTGTGTGTGTGTGTGTGCCTGAGTAAATGGATTTAGGCAGATGATGTAATAGTTTTTGTCCCCTTGTGTGTTGCTCCACATGAGCTAAAGGCTTTGGAGTTCAGTGTGTGGCACATAAACACACACTGATGTACAGTGTGTGTTTGTGTGTGCATGCCTGTGCGTGTGTGTATGCGTTTGTGTCAGGCAATTTCACTAGATGCATCTTGTTAAAAACGACAGGAAGGTACTCAGCTTAGCGAAACCATAATCCCTAATTGTTTGAAGTGCAGTATTAAAAATTCTGAATCTCATGTTGACGTAGAATGATGTAGCTAGATGTTTTTTTTTTAGTTTATTCTTTGAAAGAATGTGTGTGAACTCAAAGGGAAAGCTGCACCCAATATTGAAGATGGATTTTAATATGTTTACAGCTATTTACGAGGCCAAGTGGTGTGTATTTTAACAACCATTACAGCCAATAAATAAAACATACATTTGCATAATTGAGGCTGACATCACTTACTGGTCTGGAGAAAAGAGGTGAAATCATTCATCCTGAACCTTCATCAGGTTTATTGTTCTGCTGCTCTGCAGTCACTGAGCTGCAGTATTTCGTCAACTTGCATAATTTTAGCTGAAAGGACAACAGAAATGTGTAGCATAGAGGCTAAATACAGTCTTTTTATTCTTTTCAATTCATTTAGCTTTCTGTTTCTGTACCAGACTCTAATGCATATGATCCACAGTCTCCACATGTTGTGCAGAATGACCAGTTTAGGGAGTGGATTAGAACATATTAGATAACAGAGAGAATCAATTGACCTTTTCTGCTCCCATTATCTACAGCACAGTGAGCAACAGTATTTCCATGATGAAGAGAGGCTGTACGGTATTGTAAGTGACGAGGGCTTTTTAGCAGCGGTTTGAGAAAATGAAATTCAAAATGGATGTGCCTCACATGGTAAATTAATAATGGAATGATAAAAGTGAAAGCTTATGACGTAGAAGAACCTTCCGCTCTTTGTGCCTCTGTGTCTTTGTGCGCCTGTGGGTTGACACATGCATGAGTTGATCTTCGTGGAAAACAAAATAAATTGTTTCTGTTATCGACGGATGACCTTATTTTACTCAATCTCTTGTTGTATCTGAAATATCAAATCCTGCAGTGAGTATAATGGGCCTCGTGCAAGAACAAAACAGGTTTGTTCTTACGTGGCATGTGTGAGTGATTTAAGAGAATTCGTAGCATTCACTAATTTTCCCATAGTAAAAATGTGTCAATCTAAATTAATTCATTTTTGAGTTTAAATATATTAAAATCAACTAAAATACAAAACTAAAATGAAGCTAATCTATAAAATGAATAATGTATCACCCTCTTCATGATTTGCAAGTTTAATGAGAGGTTTGTATGTGCAGACATTCATCATTCCCAAAGGATAAATCCCAGTGACTTTTGGTGATCCTCTGACTTTTCTCTAGCTCCACCATCAATTTTACATTTGTGGTGTTGAGTGAAGTGTCTTAATAACTAGCAGATGGATCACCATAGGTACCCACCGATTGAGTACACAAATTCTTGCCCACTCAGAATGAAGACTAATGTGATCCATTAACTTCTCATCTGGTGCCATCATCAGGTCAAATTTTCAGTTAATTCAATATAATTTTGTCTAACAAAGTACTTGCAAAACTAATGACATTCCCATCAGCCTCAGCTAGACTTGTTTTAAAGGGTAACTCCACCAATTTTACACATTAAAGTGTATTTACAGGTTTTGCATAGTTGGGGAGTAGTATAAAGCCTTTTTGTTGCTTCAGAGGAAGCTGCATGTAATCTGATAAATTGCCTCCAGTGATGTCACTCAGTGGCTAAATTGCATTGAGAGTAATGTAGGTGTCAAGTTTTAAAAAGGAAGAAGAATTGTCCATAATGAGTCCAACAGTGTTGTAGGAGTGCAGTGCTAGACCAGGGGACTGCTTTTCAAAATGTATTTTATCAGATTACATGCAGCTTTCTCTGGAGCCACAAAAGGCTTGAAAGTACTTTTTTTCTCACATGCAGTAAAACTCCCCAAGACCTATAATGTGTAATCTTGGATTACCCTTTATGTGCTCTGCAGTAAATGATAGCATGTTAAACTAAGATGGTGACCATGGTAATCATTACAAGTACCAAAGCCGTATAGCACCTTTATAGCATATCATTTTGAGGATGTTAGCATACTGATGTAAGCAATTCGCTGAAGCAGCACTGTGCCTAAGCATAGTCTCACAGAGCTGCTGCTTTGGCTGTAGACCCTTTAAGGTGTTATACTGTAGGCCTATTTGGCATGGCAACTTAGAAAATTCCATAGTTGTGAGGAATTGTCTCTCACTCACAACACATGGTATTAATGCATGCACCAAGGTGCACCTGGTCATGAACAGGTGACATTTATTAAGTTGAAAAGAAAGGAATAATAAGTTTAACAACAGGCAAGAGAATTTGATGAATCTAAAGAGCAAGACTCATAGAAAGAACATTTGTTATTGAAAGGATGAAAAACAACAGGTGTGGTGATAGTGGTGGAGAAAGGTAACATCACACACCATAAAGACTTGTCTCGGACAAACTTCTCTTAAAAGTCTTCTCTGACCTCCTGCAGTTTATCTGCAGACTCATGTCCAGAGTGACGGTGCCATAATCTCCCTGCTCCATGGGCCATGCCAACATTTTAAAAAAGAGAATTGTTTTTGCTTCCTCTAAATGCTTTCAACACCATCCAGCCCCTCCCGCTGGGGGAATCTGCTCAGGACAGCGAGTGTTAAGGCCCCCATGGTGTCCAGGACTATAGACGATCACGCTGGCAGGCAGTGGTTCATGAGCCTCCACAGCTTGTGTGTATATGCCATGTGTGCCAGAGATGTCTCTAAAATCCAATGAATAGCAATAAGCATGGATGCTTGAATTTTTTTGGTTTTAATCTGTGTTGTTTGATATTTTGGGTTTATTGAGTTTTTTTTGAGTCTTTTAAGATATGAGAAAGGAAAAAGTACACAAAAACTGTGATAAATTTAAAACGAAAATCTCCACAGTCATTGCCAAGACTGCTCAGTCTCAGTGTGTAGAAAACAAATTCAGAATTCCTGCAAACTTTTATCTTAGTCTGCCTTTAGGATGGAGGCAGCTCTATATGTGTGAAACATTGATTTGAGCTTAACTAAATTTCTTCTAGTATAGCTGATAATAAAGCCTGAAATAGGAGTCAACCAATAGTGGTATTTTTACTTTTCTCAAAAGGTAGATTTTAAAAAAGGGACAGGACTAAATAAGCTTTCTGCTTCCTCCTGTTCCCTCTCGAACAGAATTTTTTGTTTGTCTGACATATCATTTTGATGGCTATTTGTTGTTGTTGTTGTTTGAGATAAAATAAGGAATAAAAAAAAAAGAATAAAAACTCTAAATAAATTAATATCTGAAAGTTGACAAGTCTCTACTCAAGCCACTTTCTGATTGTGGCACATAGATTTCATCAGCAACTGTCACAAAACTGTAGATGTTCAAACCCTCTGAACATTCTGAGCACTTGTAGATCTTTTAGTGCTTTTTCTGGCTTAGGAATTTTGATTTTTCCAAGGTCAGGAATGAGCTGTAAAGCTCAAATGTCAAGCTCCAGAACAAGTGAGCAAGTGGACTTTGAGTGGGGATTGTTTTATCGTTTCCAAGGTCAAGAATGAACTCACTATTAAAAAGAGATTGACAGGATTGTGGCATGTTTGTGGCTTGTTGCTGTTTACTGACATGCACATGTTGAAAAGTGGATTCAATGTGAGATGGCCGTTTTTTACATGCCTGCATGTGTACCTGGAAAATTAAAATTCGATCCGGGATGAATGTGGCTAAATTCAGAATATTTTCTTTGAAAACTTCCAATTTATAACATAACTAAGCCAAAAAAAAAAAAAGGCATCAGAGAAGAGTGTTTTAATAAGAGATCTGCCTTTGTTGCAATCCTCTGTTCAGTCTGTGCTGTCCTTGCATCAAATACTGCCCCCGCTGTTCATGTCCCTAAGTCCGTCTTGTGTAGGCATTGGATGCACACATCTAAGCTTCAAAGGGTGCAGGGTAAATGCATAGACAAAGCAAGTGTAACAGTACTCTATATGAAGGGTTTGGGGGGAAAAAAAATCAGAAACAGTAATTACATTGAAGCAAACGTAACAGTTTTCTGAACAAGCGTTGACTGTTACAATAATGTATAGGTACTATAGTGAGACATTAGCCAATGCTAAAATAAAACATGGTCTGGCAATAATACAAATGAAAGGTTTCATCAAGTCATGTGTGTAAACTGGCTAACATTAGCTAACATTAGCCACCATAAGCTACTGGTCATGGTCAAGTAAAACTCTAGCAGCAAAACCTCTGAGTGTGTTGAACTGAGCTGGAATGTGTTTAATACTGTATTAGTTGATTTCTCAGCTGGAAGACCAAGATCAAGTTATTTCTCTTTCCAATTTACATAGTCTTGGTTTTTTGGCTCAAGAAAATTGCCAGCTTATATGTAACAGGAAAGGTCACATTTAATTTCTTCATGATACTTGAATATACATAGTAAAACAGACTGTGTAGTGTGTATGGTCGATTGAATGTTTCCATCTGTGGTGTTATTAGTGCTGTTGGACCTGTGTATCAGATATCAACAACAAGACACAAAATGACTGAAAAGCTGCCAACGAACTGGGGAGGAATATGGATAATCATCTCCGACAGTAAATATCCTCCCTACTGTCAGTGACATGCTGGCTGTTCAGCATCGAGCTGAGTTTCAGGTGGTCACCTCCCTCCCACAGCAGCTACAACACTGGCCAGATGGGAGGTTGTTGAGCACAGCTCCAGCAGTAGCTTCAGCCAGCTGGAGTGTGTTGAGAAGTGTTTAGGAATGGATGCAGAATCTGTCGCCTCCTGCATCACAGCCCCAGCTCAGTCTGAGCTTGTCTCTACACAGCTACAGCTAATCTCCAACCCTGCTGGAGATCAGAGATGTTGCTTTCAAATATGTTTGAGTCAAGCTTCCACATTTTGATGTTTTTTTTTGGAAGTTGTTGTTCGTGGCTATCCATCGGTAGGCATCTTCATCTGCCGAGATTTGGCATGTGACTTTTGCCACACACTGCCCTTTCTGCATTGAATCTCTCTGAAAAAGGTTTTAACATAATCCAAACTGTTTTGAGAAGTATTTGAGACTTATAGCACAATTTTAAAAATACTTTAAACCTTACAATGTGTGTGTGACAGATGGAAAGACAGAGGAATAAGTGGAGATAGAGTGGTGTTTTGTGTACTTGACTACTTAAAACTGTGTATGAAGGCAGGGATAGAGTGTGTGTGCCCAGTATAAGTCTATTTTTGCCAATAAAAATGTGAGTCTGTCTGAGTGTTTGTGAGTGGCCAACTGTTCCTGTGCTGAAGTCTCCTTCTACGCCTCAGAATAAATATCTGCTGGCTTGTACAAGTTTATATGTGTGTGTGTGTGTGTTGGGTGTGCATGTGTCAGTTAAGGTCTGTGTGCTCATGTGCATGTGTGTGTGTACGTGCACATCAAAGCAGCCCAGGATGTCTCCCCAGTTTTGTTTATGCTAGACTGGCTGACCTACCAAGTGCCCCAGAGCTGTCACATGACTGTGTCAGCCAGTCACATGGGACCCTGCGACAGAGCAGCGCAGATGAGGCGCCATGCTGCCTTCTGCCTGCCTGTGTGTGCTTGTCTTAATTATTGCATGACTGGATACTGTTGTATTTCTTACTCGTGTGTGTGTGTGTGTGTGTGTCTGTGTCTGTGTAGCAATGTGCATTCTCCACTCACTGAACTTCTCAGATCAGGCTCTGTTGGTTCAAGTGTGTGTAGACGGTGTGTTTTCACAAAATCATCCAACTGAATCCTAAAGGTAAACTTCCTCCTAGAAATTCAGGTTGTTCACAGAAACCCTGGCTTCATTTTTGTGTACTGGTGCGGATCGTTTCTCATCATCCACAGGGTTGTGAATATGTTAATACAAAATCTAATTTAAAAATTGAAGGGTACAGCAGTCTGTCATAATTTGCTATTACTGACCATAAAATGACCTATCCTGTTGTGTGGAGTGGTGTAGCAGACTTTAGACCTATCTAATATCTGGACTCTCAGTCTGAGAAGGTTGTTGTTTCTCACAATTATACAAAAAATCTCTCATTTGTTGCATACTAAAAAACACAATTTGTTATAGTAATACATTTATATATATGTGTGTGTGTGTGTGTGTGTGTGTGTGTGTGTGTGTGTGTAATTAAAAACAATAAGCTCATCATGCATGCTCAGAATGTTTTTCTCTGGTATTTGACGTATCGTTAATGTAGACTTTATTGCCACCTACTTGCCAGACATTTGAGGATGTGTTTTGCGATGCGTTTCAGCACTTGGAATAATTTTTGGATTCTCATTTGTACAGACAGCTTTCTAAAACAAGGGTTGTGTGGAGAGATTTTTTGTTTTTTTAAATATGTGTGGACAGTGACAATGTGCACTAAGTGATAGCACCTTCTAGAGCTGTGCGATATTACGATATATATCGTAGTGTGATATAAAAATGTCTACCGTAGGATATAACCCTCTGTTGTTTATATCGTAATTTCAACGTGTAGGCTACTTGTTTAGCACTGTTGCTACTCTAACGTTAACGTACTGTACACTACGGCTGTGATTTAATACGCCGTGTAAAGCACAACTCAACGTCGGAAGGACCGTTGGGTATCCTAATTTTAAGTTCAAAACAAGTTCATTGTATGAAGGCGAATGTAACTGCAGCAACTCTACTGCTTTGTGGTAGCATTTTTACATCACCCGCAAGGACTCGTTTACGGCACTGGTCGCTCGGGAGTAAACAGAGGCAAAGCAGCATGGCGGAGACGGAGGAGAGCACAATGGAAGACGAAAATAACGTTACTAGTAACGTTACATCAGACGCGGATACAGAAGCAGAACCCCAAGAAGATTTGGTGCGGGATATATATCGTTATCGGGATATAAAATTAGCTATATCAAGATATAAAATTTCGTCCAGCACTAGCACCTTCACAGGAAACTAAAATCAATTTTATAATTCGATTTTAAAGCGAGACAATGAACTGTTTGAAAGAAAAACACCTTCCTCCTCCTTTAAAAATGGAAAATTTAATTCAATAGAAATTAAACAAGCTCTTGCTTAACTCTACACTACAGGCTTTTGCTGATCTGGTTTGACCGCTCCTGGTCAAATGGTGAACTGTTTTTAAATTCTGTTCTCGCCAAATTTGGTGAGATATTGCTATGTAACTGAGATTACTGGGTTGCACTGACCTCTACTTTTGCTACTGCTGCACTATGTTTTATCATGTCAGAAATAGGCACATATTTGTTCTTTCCTGCTTGTGGTCCTGTCTGCTTGTTCTATGTAAGATCGGCAAATGAAGTTTTTAAAGCTACTGAGTCACCACTGCAAATTGTAGACAGTCTTGCTTCAGTGTACAGCAATTTGATTTACATTTTTATGAAACAAGATTTCAACATTTTCTCAGATACAAACTTATATCTTTGAAATAGTTGTTCTGACAAAATAAGTGTGATTTGTGGTAATCACTGTTGAAATAAGTGTTTACTGCAGGAAATAAATGTGACATCAGCCAGATGGAGACTGTTAATTAATCTATGACCTCTATTAGCCTTCAATAAAAGCATGAATAGCAACAAGTGCGTAGCGCATATTAGGCTGTTGTTCCCTCTGAGTTGCCTGTCAGACAGCAGCCTCCTACACAGCTGATGATTGCTGGACATTTCTCCTGCAATGAGCCAAGCACTGGTGATCAAAACATGACACCATGACGGTTGGTCCCCACAGCTAGGCAACTAGCACACTGAGAAACTACAGGTTTCTTAGCAATATCAGCCAGACAGCAGGAAGACATGTTAAAGCTTCCCCGGGAGCCAGGCAAAAACAGGCAGCAGCCAGGCAGCCTAAAAAAAAATGCCAGACACTGCCAGATGCCTGATAAGAAGCAAAGCAGTCTGCCAGGCAGTTAGATACCAACCAGGCAATAATAGATATCCCAATGGACTGCCATGTATTAGTTTGCTTCCTGTTAGGCACCGGGCAGTTTCCAGCAGCCTACAAGGCGGTATTCTTATTACATTGCTGCCAACTTTCTGACATCCCTGGAAAGCAGTGAAATAATAATCTGCCACTAGCTGTTTGATACCTGTGGTTATTTTTGACCTCCAACACTGCTGTTCTCCTTTAAAGGTGCAATGTGAAATGATGTTGATGTATATAAACTTACACAACGATGATGTCTAAACATTAAAAAAATGAACTCACATTATCAACAGCATGTAAAGAAATAATAGTGTTGACCATCTGTCAAAGATGTCTGTGTACTGTGTTGCAGAGATGAGTGACTGAAGCTAGTATGCTAACTAGCTAACCTGGCCCGTCCTGTCTTGTTAAACCGCTTTGTACCTTAAGAGATGACAGTCCAATAGTCCCCGTGGTTTCAGCTGGGTGTGGGCTGGCTAGTTTGCTACTTAGTCTAATTAGTAAACAAAATAAACTCAATATAAATAGAATGACAAGGAAGGATACAGTATATTCTTACACCCATTTCCTTCCTAAACACGAACAAACAATTATACACCCTCTGAGTTCAAGTTGCTATATTCAAAATACACAGAAATTACATATAACTGACCAAAACGGTCTTGGTTTGTGTTTCACCACTGGTTTGGTTGAACAAATCATCAATTTACCGAGTAAGATGTGAAAATATTCTCACTGACTGCCTTATCTTCTTGTCTCTGAAGATGTAGTCCTGGTCAGAGCCTGTATAAATTACCTGTCTGTCATGGAGGCTGTGTCTGGTTCCCGTCTTGTGTCCAGCCATATTTAAGTATTTAGTATATTTGAGTCTAGTGTTGATGGAAGTGGACCGCAGCCCCATCAATCTGCACAGAGCAGATTGAGCCAGACAGGAAGTCAGATTGTGGAACGGCATTATACTATCCTGTCAATTTTCAAATAAAACACCTGGTCATTGATCGGCCCTGCAGTCTAGATCAAGGAATTCACCACAGCAACATACAGTTTGTATAGAGAGCGAGTCTGATCTGTATCATTTACCCAAACCAAATATTCACTTTCACTCACTGCCTGGTCATTTCTTTTTAACTAATATGTTGTGTTTTTCATTTTAAGTGCTTAGTGTTTAACCCAAGGTCAGATGGATTGCCCCAAAACATTTGTTAACACAGGTCATTAAAAAAAAAGGTCAGTACTGTACATACCACAGCTGAATCCAAATTGCCATGAAATTACACAATGTTGTCCGTTTGTTGTGTTTGGTTGTATTGTTGATTATCTTTACCATAACACAGCATTTTGTCCAGTCAAGAATCAGCCTGAAAGCTAACATGTCAGGGCAGAAAAATAATGAAATCTAATCTCACTAATAATGTTTAAACATTTCTCAGGGGCAGTAAAACAAATCCATGTGTGGAAAAGTAGTGTGTGATGATGGCTTGCTGTGTAGAGGATAGAGGGTTGGGTATTTTGATGTAGGTCACTCAGTAGGGGGGCAAAGCTACTGAGCCCACATCAAACAGACGACCATACAGCCTGAAGTCTTAATATAATCTCCAGTTAACTCCTATCAGTTTAGTTTACATCACCACTGATCCTGTCTAATAATATATGTCCTCTATAGCTATAATGCTGCATTTTGATTTCGTCTGTTTTCTTTCTGTAGTGTTCAGTGATCATGCAGCCAACTAATCCTCATAATTCCCCAGTCATAATAATTTTATTATGACAGAATAATAAGCAATTTATGGGTCAATTTATCATTTGTCTTTGAAATGTTGCCACAGTCTGTTAAGCCCTCGCATGCGTTTTCATCCTGCCATTAAAAATGATGTGTAATGCTGCCTCTTATCATAAGCTGTGTGAATGCAGGGCACTGAGGCGACTACAGGTTGGTCTGATCGGATTTCTGAAAAAATGCTGAGGGTGATTGTCATCTTGTGGTTTATTCTGACTTGAAGCCAAAAAGAATATCTTTGCAGTTTCCTTTACTTTATCAGCACATATTTTCGGTCCATAAATCCATGACAGTGTAATTTTCTCCCTAGTTTTTAAATGACATGAATTCATTTTGTGCTCTGCTCGCTTGCAAAGACAAAAGTTGTTGCGTGAAATTGATATTGTTTTGATAATATCATGGCACCTTGTCGTTACAGCTGTATTTCGAGGCGATACACGACACACAGGACAGACGTCACTCTGTTTCCTTCTTTATCTATGGTAATGGTTACCCTGGTGACAGCATCCCTGCGGTTGCTGTAGAGACCCAGCAGCAGAAGCAGCCCTGCTGTCAAGCTGAACGAGGCTGTTGATTTACTGTTACCGCAAATAGGTTCAGGCTCTGCACTGACTCTTTTCATCTAATGATAGGCGGGGCATTTTAATGGCATTTGTTGTTATGATGTAATAGGTTGACATCTTTTATTGAAAGCAACTTGTGACAGTTAGTCTTTTTAACAGGACCCAAAAGCAGCCAATCAGAGTGGGAGAAGGTCTAAGGGAATTTATTGACAAACTCAGTGGAAGGGCCGGCAATAATTAGTTGGCTCAGGCTGAGTTGAATAGCGGCTCCGTAGATTCACTCAGGAGATGAGGCTCAGGTGAGCATTGAGTAGTGTAGGAGCTGGCAGGGTGGAGATGTAGCGGAGGAGTCTGTGTGTGAAGGAGAGGAGGTGCTGGTGGCTAGGCTCAAAGAGATCCAGGGTGATTCGAGGCTGTTGGCAGAGGTGCGTGAGGCTGGTGGCTTGAGGCTGGTGCTTGTGGTTAAGGCCGAGGATAAACAAAAGTTAATTCGGTCACAAAATACAAGCGGGCAAAAAGACTAAGGCTGGGCTCGAAATAATTCATCTACCATGATGAGTACAATCTGGCAGCGAGTGAGAAGTAGACCAGAGCCGTTTCTCAATATGCGTTCTTCTCTGTACTTCTGTTCTTGTGGACTTGAGAAACGTCATCAGCGCCGGACCAAGTACTGTTCCAATTCAAAGTTCGCATCTGGCCAAGTACGGTCGAATACCCCGGATGTGTTCTTGCCCCACCCGTTTCATCGAGGATGCATCGGTGGAGACTTGTGTGGACTTTGGGAAGTTACGTATCCCAGAATGCATTTCGTGATAGCTGTGGCCGAGAAGCGGAGCGGACCGTCCTCCCGTTCTCCCGTCCTCCCGTCCCCTGGGAGTTCACAAGTTCGAACTTGGCGTACTGGGTATTGAGAAACGGCACAGGGTTTTTAAGCAAGAGATAATGATGAGATGCACTGCAGGTGTGTGAGGCAGGAGCTCAAGACCTCTAGGGGAAACCACACCCAGCCTCGGAACGCACCCCTGAAACACACACAGGAAAACAAACACCAAGCACGGAAAAAACCCACACAGCACGACTCAGGTAATGCATCCAGGTACAGACTGGAAATCTCAGATGATTAGAACATTATAATTATACATTATACTTTTTTTCCCTAACTCTTTGATTTGGAAGACATTGGGCTATTAAAGCCTTGCTATGCTGAAAGTGTCCTGGAGTAGAAACTGGACATGTTTGGTTCAAAAAGCTCTCTCTGTTTGTTCACTATAATACATGTCTGAAACTGAAAAAGGGGCAATAATTTTCAGTCCTCCTAGCAATATCCAGTAGGTACAAACTGCATGACACAGAGCTTGACACAGCAATTCTTTCATGTTAGGGCCAGAATTGACCCAAGCACCCAGAATGTTCGACTTAAACAGCTGTGAAAAATGACATTTCAGCTTGACATTTTGTGACTTTTTGTGCTTTCCCATCCCCATACCAGTCCAAAGAACACACACACACACACACACACACACACACACACACACACACACACACACAGAAGTAGAAATTTACTCAGCCCCATGTAAAGGGACAATATTCTGTAATGCTGCAGGATTTAATTATTTTTAAATCATTTTTAAACTGTTGCAGTATTATATCATAAACATTTCTTCCATGCAAATTAACTCATACCAAAGTAGGACATTCTAACATTAATCGTATATTGCATCAGGTTAAGCTTGGTACAATGGAAATGTAAAAAAATGTATCATAAATGGAAAAATCAATTCTAATCAATACCATGATGTAAACCCAGAACCTTAAGCAGGAAAAATAAACAAATTCATGAAAACTATAAATTTCAAACAAAAAAAAAAAGACCAAAACCTTGATGGCATGATGCAGTTGAGCTGCTAATGTAACTGTACTTGTTTTGATAGCTCTAACAAACAGAAACGGGTCAACAGTACATAAACTGAAGAACTGTAGGCCTGATGGTTCAGCTAGAAATTCCTAACAGAAGCTAATAGTAATTGACAGGTGAAGCAGCGTTGCTGTAGTGTTACTCATGAAACAAACAAATGGGCATCAGACTGAGTTTATCATCATTAGCTACATGTTGTGACAATGGATCTTCACTGAGAGGTTAGTGCACATAAATTGAAATAATTGGCACCATACAGTGTTTGACTTACATTTACATTCCACTGAGCTCAATTTGACATCATATTATAGTATTACATCAGTTGTTAATATTAAGTCAGCTGCCAAGTCAAGGCAAAGCAGCTCCTATCTGATGTCCCAGGAGAAATAACATCAAGTCAGGTTTAGAATAATTGGTAATAATTAGTAAGTCTTTGTTTAAAGCCAAGGTTAAGTCCTCCTCATAACAATTAAGTTTATGAATGTTTCTGGTTTATGCTTTATTATTGAATAGATTAGACGAGTAGAACGCACTAACAACTTTCTCTCATTAAATATGAAAAGATTAGGAGAATATTACAGAAATATACTATTTAAATTAGGTGTGCACCGATACCATTTTTTTTAAAATCCAGTACAGGTATCTCCATTTGTGTACTTGCCGATACCGAGTACCGATACCAATATTTCTACCACAAAAATAACTATTAGGTTACAGATGCACTGAATTGGAAGATAGGATTTATTTTCTTCTCTGCTTGTTACAACAAATGATAATAAACTAAATAAAAATGAATATAAATAATCATCATTTCCTGTGTCAACAAAAGGCCTCCACATTGGCACTGTCTTCACATTTGACAAAATGAAACAAAATATCAATGAAATTTGACAAATTAAACAATGAAACTTATTACACAGTTAACACACACACACACACACACACACACACCTGGGATTGAGTAGCGTTGTGATGCTGTAGAGTGGGTTTTCCTCCACATCAGAAAATTGCTTCCTAAGGTTTCCTTCATGGTTTTGACCTCATGGTCCTTATCAGTCTCCTTTGTAGAAATCTGTGCAGCACAGTGACGGCTGGATTGACGTCTGCGGCCATGGCATCTGAAGAGTTAACTTCTCATGTTAACTCCTCGAACAGACCCAAAACAGTTAGTGTCTTCTCCAGCAGTGTCCACTGGTGAGCCGTGAGAGTATCAGGGAGCCCATATTTGTTAGCGAACTCTGTATACTGAGCTTTATGATGCATCTTCAGATGTTTTATCAAATTACTGGTATTAAAAGACGTATTTTCCTTTCCTCCCCTCGACACCTTAGCAGCACATAGCTTGTAGTCTGCCTTACTTCTGTCGTCGTCCCTTATCTGGAAATAGGTCCACACTGTTGACATGATGCTTGCTTTCCTATGTCGTCAGTTCAACTTTCTCCTAACCCACGCTGATTCCGGTTCGCTCGACATCTCCCCCTAGACACTGACAAGCTGCCCTCTGATCGCGGTCTTCAGTTTCATGCAATGTAAGGCCTAATGCAATAAAGTGGTTTCGGTGAATTTTTGCGAATACAAGTATATGAGCGCAGTATCGGCCCGATGACAGTATCGGTATCGGTGCATCCCTAATTTAAATCTTTAAATTGATATTTAAATCCAAATATCTTTCAAAAATATTTGTGAGATAAAATTAATTCTTCCCTTTTTGTTTTCTATATTACGTATCTGAGCTACAGATTTCCTCCTTCTCTTCCTCCTGTTTCTCCTGTGTTTTCAAAAGCCCACACTATAGGGCCTCGATTATTTTAGATGAATACACCTGTACGCACTGTACCTGCTGAAAGACAGTAGTTTTTTCTGCATGACCATGTCTGGTGACAGTGTACAGGTATTTACAGAATCTCTCTGTGTGTGTGTGTGTGTGTTTCTGTATGTGTGTGTGTCCTTTTCAAATGCTGAAACAGAATCAGAAATACTTTATTGATCTCTGAAGAGGAAACTGGATACATTACTGATGCTTATGATGCAACTTAGACTCACACAACTGTGTGTGAATTGGCTACGTTGGCTGACGAGGTGTGGCAGAGGACACACCCTGGCTTTGCTTTGAGGAAAAAGTGGAAAAAAAAGAAATAATGAGAGAGAAATTTATGAGTGTAATCTTCAAATGACCTACTTTCTGATTTTATATAACTTATTTCACCTAAAAATGTACTTCCCTTTTATATTCACTGTCATAATGTTCTGTTGCATTCAGTTCACACATTTCGTAGCTGTTGTCGTCAGGCAGTTTTTCTCACACTTTGGCAATTCTTTTGAGCATTACTGAGAGAAGATGGCACACTTCCCCTTAACTCTTCTCACTATCAACTGCTCAGAGAATCAAAACTTCTCTACATGCAGCGGGAGAAATTAGTTGAAACACAATGTTTTTGATACCTGGGTATCATAATAATGATGATAGATGTCACACGTCGCCTTGCCATGATATCGTGCCATCCATCCATCCTGACACAAATTCTTGTGCTCCATCTCACACAAACAGATGGACAATCTGGATCACTTTGGTGTTGTCAGTTCCTGTCAAAGCAGCAGCCCTGGTCACTCTAATTTGTTGGCAAATATGAAAACCCACAATGCCTGACTAAAGAAAAAAAAATTAACATGAAAAATATCTGGTCATTTTTTCAGTATTGACATTACATTGATCCTCCTTCCATTGTCATCCATTGATGTGTTTACCTGGCCATCCATCTGTTTGACAATCCATCTAAATTGTTCCCTGTTTTCGCCTCCACACAGACAGATGGATGCCTTGAATAGTTCCAGGAAATGGTTACATGTCCATCCTGTTGGATGGCCTCACTCTGTTGGACAAGGCCTACTGGCTTAGGACCATCATTACTCCCACTGAGTCTCGTACTACATCGAGTATATCTGCGCTTTGACTGGCTACCAGCACTCCCACTCTAACCACAAAGGCTTGAGGGAAAATCAATCAGTCATTTAAACACATTGGCACTGAAAAAAAGAATCCTGTTTTCTCATCCTCATACGAATCACTCTTCTCATCAGGGACCTTACACACGTGGTTGGGACGTATGCCCGCTATTTTTCTTGCCTTTTAGAAATGAACTCAACTCAAAACCCACAACTACTGAACTTCAACACATTGGCAAGTATTTTATGTAAAAAAATATACTTGCCTATCTATTTGTTAGGAAATATTGTCAATGAGTCAAATGACTGTAAGACAAAATTATTATTTGTAGAGCTGGGCTCACTCAGAGATAATAACTGATGTGCCATTATATGCATATTTTAGTCCCCATAACAGCCTAGCGATGATTATAGTTGGGCTAAGCTATACTAAACTAAACTAAATATTTGTCTAAGGAATGTGTTTACCAAACCAATGTTAAACATAGAGTGAATATCAGACTTGGACATGTTTAAAACACAAGTCCAATAGGATGCCAATGTCGCTCAGTGTCAGCCGGAGATTTAAGTAAGTAAAGTTGTTCGAGTCAACAGTATTAAGAGTCTGCAGTCATGCTAGGAGCTCTGTGAGGCTGTACTTTGGGCAAAATACAAATGGGTCATCATGCAAACATGTTTGCAATGACAATGCTATTACATGGTATGACAGGTATTACATGACCATGGCATTAGTATAGCTTGTTAACGTTCAGTAGTAAGCACAAAGTAATGTAACTAGTTTTTCCGGTATTTGGTCATACTGTATATCAAAGTCCAATATTTCTGTTTGGACCAACTGACCAAAATTGCCATCCATAGAGCTATCATGCTAGTGTGGTCAAATATCTTACAAATAACATTTTGTTTTGGGTGAAGTCACATTTATTCCGACAGAAAATGACAAATTTAACTGTGAGAGAGACTTGAATTTATCCTACACAGCAGTATGAAGCACTGGACAGGTTACAAAAGACGAGTGTGCTGTGTACAATTTACCACTGTTACTCATATGATACATTCAAATGTAAGTATAAAAACACTTGGTTAGTCCTTGTTGTCATTTGGGGCTGCAAACTCATAAAGTTTTCTGGTGTTTCTTTGAGATAAGATATGCAACTTCTGCTACCTAAGTGCAAGTTGGTTGTAACTGTTAACCTGATTTCTGAAAGTTTGACAGACTCTCACTGCCACTAAATCTTGGAATATAATGGCAACAATCTGTACAGACATTATTCTGTGTTCACGGTAACATACAGGGTGTGAGTGGAGATTGTGAAGGCATTGTTTTTCTGCCCAGCTTTCAGCACATTGTGTTCTTTTGTTTCATCACTTTCAGAGGCTGCACGATTTTCTGCCAGTGACTGTAACTCACACCACTATTTTGCTTTGACTAATGAGGTGAATCTACATCGTCTTCATTATTGTGTTTCATGAGACTCTGTACTGCAGCCCAGTCATATAAATTAGACAAGACAGTCTGGTGTGGTTCTGTAGAAAAATTGCGCCCAGAACAGCTCTAAGATGGAGATTAAGATGTATTATTTTTCATCTGTCCTGTTTAATTATAACTATAATGAAAACTTGCCACCACTTGGCTTGTTGGCAGATTCAGCTAACCAGACTCCCCCCCCTCATTTTTCCCTCTGAGCTTCATAAAACTGAGAACCAGCTGGCTCAGTACCATTTGCCCACTTCCTAACCACCTGTCCTGCTCACAACATGGATCATCTCTGCTTGGCCCTCAGCTCCAAGTAAACTACACAGCACTGTGGAGGGCAAAGCCATGGCCATAGACTGTAGGCATCTAGCATTATGCTATTGCTGGCACCTGGGAACAGCTAATCTGAATGGTCAGAAAGCTTGTAGTGACCTGGCAAGGCTTTACAGGGTTGTGTTGGCATCTACAGAAATTCAGTGGTGACACAAAGCCAACTGGCAATGCACTATGGTCAATAAATAACATGACACTAGTCTAAAGCCTTGTAAATGGCCAGTAGTGCTTTGTACACCATTTCCATGTGATGATTTTCATAATCTGCTGTAAGCTGAATGTTCTCACACAGAAATAGGCAAATAAATGCCCTGTGTGTTTTGTCCAAATAGATAAAGCAGGTCAGTCCTGCTCTGATCCACATTTATCCATCTTTAATCCACACTTTCTGTTCTACCAACCATCCACCATCCATCCTGTCCATATTTGTTCTCAGTGGAGGTTCTTCTATCCTAGCGTTTTGACAGAGGTCTGATAGTAGAGTCACATATGTTGCTCTCAGCCAGAGCAGGTGGCTAGCTGTTAGAGGAGAAAACACTCAAAACACTGCTAACAGTTATGCATATGGTACAGTCCTTCTATCCATCCCACCATCCATCAATCCATTCAGTAATCCCTTCGTCTATCCATTCATCCTTCCATCACTCCGCTCAAACAAATTGACAATATGTTCTATTATCAACCAATTTCTATTGTAGTAATGGTATGCTATGGTATTATTTTGGTAGGGCATGGATTGGTGCTGGAACAATTTTTAAGAAGAAACTTAACACACTTAACTTAAACACTAAAGGTGAGAATCACTGGTACATTGTCACTTAGGACATAAAAACACATCCAAGAAAAAAAGAAAAGAAACATTTGAATGAATATGTAGTGTAAATATATACCCAAGTCAGAGCAGGCAAGACCTTCATTTAAAGTGTAACTCTCGCCAAAATGCAACCTAGGCTTTTTTTGTGAATGTACCTGAGTCAAACCTTCGTGTAAAAGCATAATTACGAAGAAAAAGCCACTTTTAAGATTTACCGTAGTTTCGTTTTCGGGTCAAAATCATTTTCAATTGCATGCTAGGGGCACAGAGTACACAGAGTTTACTAAAAAGAAGGTTTTTGAACAACTCACCTTATCAGTAGCAGTAGCCGTCCTGCCAGTCGAGAAGAGTCGATCCCTGAGTGTGGCGTAACATAGAGGAGAAAGCGCCATGTTACGCCACACTCGGGGATCGACGCATCTCAACTGGCAGGACGGTGGCGAGCGGAGCAAGCTACTGCTAACGAGAGTTGTTCAAAAACCTTGTTTTTAGTAAAGTCTGTGTACACAAACAATGTTCTCAATGCTCGTGTTCATGTGTAGAGACCCTGGTGATACTACGAGCAAAGTTTCATGTTGTGTCGAGTCTTCTTAGTGTTTTAAAAATAACGATTTTGATGCTACCATACAATTGCCCCTAGCACGCAATTGAAAACGAAACTACGGTAAATCTTAAAAGTGGCTTTTTCATCGTAATTATGCTTTTACACGTAGGTTTGACTTGGGTATGTTCACAAAAAAAGCCTAGGTTGCATTTTGGCGAGAGTTACACTTAAAAAAGTGCAATTTCCTTTGCCACATTGACATGTTACCACCATTTAGTTGTCACAAACGTACCTACAGATTCCCTTTTCAAACATTCAGCAGCCACAGAACAGCATTAGCATTTATTCATTTGGAGTCATGTTTCTGTCTACCTGACAAGTGTTTGGTGCTGGGCAGGTAGTGAACAATTTGCTGATCAGAACTTTCTTGCTAAAACAGATTCCTGAAAAGAGCGGTATCTGTGGGCCAGAAAAACAGTGGGCCTTCCATAGCTGAGGGGAATCACAGAATTGGTTGATAATTCTCATTACACATAGTCCTCCAATGCATCATTCAAATATTGATTAATGTAGCTTTAATATCCAATTGATGATAAATAACAGAGTTGGTATTGTTTGGTAATTACTATGTACACTAATTTCAGTGCAGCTTTAATTGAGGGCTTTTGAAGTTAGACTGTACATATCTTGTTGACTGTGTAAGCAGACTTTATCTGGCTGAGAGGTCCAAACTATGTCAGGAAGATACTGCTGCAGGATATCAAACAGGTTGTCTTTAACTGCAGCAATCTTTGCATATATATATATATATATATATATGTGTGTAAATATATGTATGTATTTTCAGCTAATTTTAACAATCATGTTCCTGTACTCTCCCTGCAGTGTACAAGTAATTACCCCTGCCTTTTCTAGCTTTGCCGTTCTCTACTCTCTCAAACTGCAGGGTTTCCGCCAGTGGATTGCAAGACTGGTGGCCCACCAGGCCTAATTTGACACCCTGCAGTGCCTAAGTATCGGGGACTTTTTTGTTATCTTTTTTAAGGATGCTTTTTAAACTGAAATGTGTGGAATAAGTAGCAAACCCCTTTAAGGAATAACGTAGCATAGGTTGTTGGTGAATAAATGCTACAGCCAATTTCCAGTGTCATGTTTGCCCACTGCTGATTAAAATGAAGGGTGTTGTACTGTTTGTATATATAGTTAGCAACAACTTCAACCCAGGCTCACCTAAAGTGTACATGCTGTTCTCATTTGAGCGACAAGCTGCTTCCCTGACCAAGACACTGGGCCACTGGGCCTAAATTGACCAAAGGAGCACTGCTGACACAAACCTAGATGGTGGATAAGATGAAATATAAACTGTCAATAAATGAATTACCTCTTTTAATGACATATATGATATGACATCCTATAACAAGGGACAGATTGCTCAGTGGTGGTAGTTAATAGCAGGGTAGTTTAAATGCTTTATAGCAGGTGTCCAGAGGATATCCAGCAGCTAAGCCTCGAGCTGGTTCTATAAAGCCTCTCTTGCTCACAACCACTGTCTTTTAATTAACCGATCCTCCACAGAGACATTGTGAGCGTGGGAAGTGTGCGACACACATGCACGCTGAACACATTTGCAGGATGAAATGAGTGTGCGCTTGAGCAAAAAGAAAAAAACAAAAACAACTCTGCCTTGGACTCACTTCCCTCTTATGATATTTACGTCAAGTACAGGATAAACTCAACATCAGCATGGAGCAACGCCAAAACCAAACCTTTCTACTTCAGAACAAATGAGCAGATGGAACAAACTGTGCCACCCAGTGAGGCAGCCAGAGAGCCAGTCAGACGGTCAGCCTTGTTATTTCTCATCATTCAGTCCCACTAAAGCAAGGTGCCTTTGAGACTGAATGTATTAGGCAGGATAATCGCCTAAGTCTGCCAAACCTTCAGGCTTTGTTGAGCTACAGAGAAGATGAAGACAGTTCACAGAATGGAGATAAAGACCGAGGCTAAATGCTTTGACTGGATGCTATCTTTGCTACTTCATTTCCATAATCTGAGTCATTTGGTGTCAAATTTAAAAAAATGAAAAATGACTTCACAATACTGTCATTACATACATATAACTCACACAGAACTTTGCGTAGGAGCCATATTTCTGTGTCATCAGTACTGGTCTGAGTTATTAGCTGAGCTGGAGCCTGAGTGATTGTGTATGTTCTAGGAATAATAAATCCACAGGCTAGCATGGCTAACCCAACAGATCAGATTAGTATCTGTGAAATTACAGCTCTGATTAGGGTGTATGTGAGTGTGTGTGTGTCCTAATTTATGCTGTCTGGAACATCTAAATTAATTCCCTATGCTTTATCCTCTAAAAACACAAGTGACCTACTTTAGACATTATTACTATTGTACCACAATCCCTTTGGATACGTGTGTGAGACAGAGGGGAGAAAGAAGAAGAATATGCATATGTGTGTGTATTTGCCCGAGAGTAAAAGTGAAGTGCGTATGCTCTCATTCTCAATGTGTGTGAGTGCAAGCAGGGCAGTTTTAAATCACCCGGCAGCTGGACAGTTGTCGTGGCATTATGAGGACTAATGATTCGAGAAATTCAGCTGTGTGTGTGTGTGTGTGTGTGTGTGTGTGTGTGTGTGTGCACGGTGTGTGTGAGTGCGAGTGCATGTGTTTGTGTGTATGGAGGCTCATATTCGATGAATTGCACAAAGAAAAGAAACTAAAGTCATTGTCCAGCCTGTGGGGTGGATGACTCAAAGACTGTTCACAATGTTTATGCTGGCCAGAACTCCTAATTATTAAACACTATTTCTGCTTTCCTTTCTCCATTTCCCTCTCCCTTATGTTTTCTACAGCTGATGGAGGTCACCATGAGTCAATGAGACGGGTTGTCTTTCCTCTAGACCCCGCAGTGCCCTCCCACCTCACAGCTACCCCTGAGACTGGAGACAGAGCTGGGGCTAAAGACAAAGATGCGATAGTTGGGACTGATGTCGATCTTGGAGCTGGACCCAGAGCTTGGTCTGAGGGTAAAGTGTTTGCTGGGGCCAGAGCAGCAGTTTGGACTGAAACAGAAGCCGAAGTTCGTGCTGGGGCAGGTGGCAAAGTCTTTGCGGAGACTGAGATTATGAGGGGAACCGGCGCCTGGGCAGAAGTCGGGGCTGAATGGAGACCGAGGGCCACAGAGGGTGGTGACCTGCCAAGCATGCCCAGGGAGCCGGCTGCCTGGCTGGGGCAGCAGACGCGTCGAGTGGGCCAAAGAGAGACGGCAGCCTTTTTATCAGTCCCCACCATGCTGGCAGAGACAGTAGAGCTGCAGGCACCAGTGTTACGAAAACCTTTAGGACTGCTGTCTAAAGCTGCTTGGACCAAAAGCTCCTCTTCATCATCATCCAAGACCTCCTCCTCTTCCGCCTCCTCCTCTACAACAAAAGCATCTTCTTTGCCATCCTCCTCCTCTTCCTCTCCCTCTTCCTCCTCTTCTTCCTCCTCCTCTTCAGCTAGTAACAGAGAGAGTCAGACAGCAGCATCAGGCAACGTCTCTCTGGTTGATGTCAACAGCAACTCCTCCAACAGCAACATTAGCTCCACTTTGGGTATGGTTCAGGGCTGTTTTGTCATTTAAAGATATTTCAACTTTTGCCTTTTACAGTGTAATTAATTATTCACCAAACCCCTCCCCTGAACAACAATTGGCCAATCATGGCTTAGCATCCATAACACATGTCCAAAGGATGTGCATGGGGCCCTGAGAAGAGCTATACTATAATTATGGAAAAGTAATATTCATAACTATATTTTCATTAGTTTCTTATAACCTGAAACTAAGAACAGAAAGCCTGACAGGCGTAGCAACAGTAGGTAAGGGGGTGGGACATATCAAATGGT
This sequence comes from Pagrus pagrus, assembly GCF_965226575.1. NCBI lineage: Eukaryota > Metazoa > Chordata > Actinopteri > Spariformes > Sparidae > Pagrus > Pagrus pagrus. The sequence continues at coordinate 29,597,414 of NC_140194.1, forward strand.
CAGTTGTTTTCAGTACTTCAGCACAACTTTATGCAATGAAATTAGTCATGATATTGTTCTGCATCAGTCTTCATTTCTAATAACCATTGTCATCACAATGTAATTTTCAGCATGGCAACCTAAACAACCATCTTCATCATCCCACCGCCAGCATCATCATTTTGTCATCACCTTTGTCATATTGCCATCATCATTATATCACCACCTTTGTCATCATCATCTTCATCAACAGCATCCCCTTTGTCATCATCATGACCACCACCATGTCCTGTCCCATGCCACTTCCTTCATGTCTCCCGACTTCCTGTCATTCCAGTGAATAAAAATGACATCATCAATCAGGTATTTCTTTCACATATAGTTTAGCTGCCGACACAAGAATGAACAAAAGATAATATTCCGTTCTCAGTATCTCCTATCACATCGATTCACATCATAGTCACAATACAACACGTCCTCATGCAGTGATACAAGGAGAGGATAAGCAGGAAACTGAATCTTTCTCAGTCTGAAAGGATTGATTGCCTCTCTCGTTCACTCCAGCCTCCTTTACACCTCTCATCGACATGTATCTGATTTTTCATTGTGTTGTCTAGAGATGATTTGGATGGATTAAATGAACCCCTGACATTAAAATGCTTCTCTCTTTTGCACATTGAAATTGGCTCTCTATTTCATGCAAACTACTTCTTATTGACAAAATCCTCCTGATCCTTCTTGTTCATCATTGGGGATAAATCTGACAATTCAGTTTTGACATGTTTTTTATTAACCGGCCAACTGTCTCATTTGCATTACTTTCTTCATATTGGGATCCCTTTGCATTGTTGCTTTAAGTGGATTTTAGATGCATTGCATTTTGTTGTTCAGAGGTAAAATGCACGTGTCCAGGTCTCCTAATAGTCTGATATTATACTTTATATGTTCAAGGATATGGCTTGCAATATTCTGTAATCTTGTTTTTATCAACAAATGCCATAAAAAGACCACAAACACCAATGCATTAGTTCAACTCTCTACATTTTATCTTTCCTACCCTGCCTGAGGCAGTCATCCCCAGGCATGTTCTTACTAAAGATATAGTGTTTCGATTTTTTTAAAAAGGCTGAATTATTTCTGAAAACAGCTGGACGCTGTGGTTTGTAGCAAACGTTACTCAAACTGGATTATTTGTCGGGGACTATTTTAAGCCAATGATTAATGCACATTTGGTCTAGTGAGTTTTGTCAGCAGGTTGGTGTATCTGGGATTGACTCAAAATAACTACTGCATGTGTTTTCATGGTAATGAAGAAACATTTTGGATAACAATGGAGCACTGTGACAGATCAACAAGATACATCAGGCTTCACAGGTTGAACAGTCTTAAGAGGATATATTCATTGTTAGTTTTGGTCTTTCAAGGGAGTAGTTGACCAACTTTTGGAATGTCAATAGACATCCTTTAATATCATGATTTCCAATGTTTTTCTACTTTTCTCCCTGCAGAGGATTCGGTGAGCAGCTTGCCAGCCTGGGATCTCCCCACTGTCCCCGAGTCGCTCCTGTCCACAGTGGGTGACCACGATGTCACACTTCCTGCCAATGTCACCAGCCCTTTCTCCACCCACCAGTGGAACACCACTGTGCCCGTGCACACCAGAAACACCTCACGGCACACGACCACATCAGCCACCACTCTATCACCCACCACCACCTCAACTTTATCGTTATCCAGCACAGCAAGAGCACAAACACCATCAACAGCCACCACAGTCTCTAACACCACAAGCCAGGACACTGTGACCAATGACAATCTTCAGCTGACGACAGTAACCACGACGACGCCCTCAACGACCACTCTTACTGTGACTGCTACTGAAATGATGACCCAGGCGATGACCACTAGGAGCGACATAACAGCACCAACAAACACCACTGCTGCTACAACCCTACAGCAAACCATGAGCCTCAAATCGACCACAGCAGCTACAACTCAGCCTACAACCACCACAACAACCACACCTCCCACGACTACCACCACTACTACTGTTGCCCCAACCACCAGCACCACCACTACTCCACCCACTACTACTACAACTACTACACCTGCAACAACTACTACTACTACTACTGCTGCCACCACCACAACTACTACCACTACAACCACAACAACAAAGGTACCTGCCACCACTGTGTTCATCCCCGTCCAAACCACGCCACCTCCAACCACGACCACAGAACCTCCATCCAGTACCAGTGCAGAGGAAGGTCCTCTACCATGCAACGTGACCGAAAAGTACTGGGTCAGAACAGGTATGAGACTGAAACCCCATCACTATGATTGATAGAATAATGATGTATTTCTCAGACATTTAGACATGTGTGGGAGATAAAGAACAGAGATTGAAACGAGTAACCTGTTACCTCACTTCCTGCATGTCCCTTATCAAATTACCTACAACATACTGTACATTATTTACAGGCAGGCTCAGTCAAAAAAAAAAAAGAATTATTACAAAGAAATGATGAATAATCATGAAATGCCATTTCAGAAGCTCAGGCACAATGTACCTATTATATGTCCACAATGTAATTACATGCTCACAAATTAATTAAAACTTGCACAAAGTGAGCAGATTTTCCTCAAGCATGAACACTTAGATTAATAGGAAGCTGGAGACTGTAACCTTTGATTACATTTACCAGAGTATTTAGGCCTTTACTGGAGTTGGCTGCAGCTTCGCAAAGTGGCAAAGGAGACAATTAGCCAGAGACCAAAGTCCAAGCTCCCGTGTCCTTAAATGTCCTTAGGCAAGATATATGAATGCCTACCAGCTCCGTGGTGCTTGGGGTGGATCAGTAAAGTATAGCTTTATATTTTTTTATTTGAGGCAACAAGTCTGGTTTGGTGGATGTGGAATTTGTCACAGATATTTAACAAGCTGAATATGAACACTGTACACAATCGCCAAGCTTTGATTTTCATTTTTAATTTTATTTTCGATTCACAGTTCTGTCCATTGAGATGCGTAGGAACCGCCTGGACCTGATCCTGAAACAGAACCTCTCTAAAGGACTGAGCCACGCCCTGCAGAGAGCTCTGAATGACTCCACAGCCTCAGCACAGGTCAGCGTTTCTTACAGGTTCAGTAACTACAGGTTAGTGGCTTGTTAGCGCAGCTCACTAGCTCATAACCACAGGTCGATAGCCAATAACGACAGGTCAGTGACAAGTAAACAGGTACAGGGGGAATAAAAACTGTTTACTAGTAGATGGACTTGCTTTTCTATAGTGCTGTTCCAGTCTACTGACAGCTGAAAGGGCTACAACACTTGTCACATACACCAGTGCACACCTAGGTGAGGCTAGGTGTGCAGCAAAAGTTGCCATGGCAGTTTACCCTGGTAAGAAGTGAACCAACGTCATAGCTCTGAAAACCAAGGGTAAGTTACCTTTTAGTGCACAAATCCTGCTTTGTAGTACCGGTCTCAGTTGTCAATGGAATGTAAATAAAGGTTGCAGGCTAGTAAGCGGATGTCGGTGGCTAGAAAATATGGGTCAGCGGCATGTAAATAAAGGTCACAGCCAGTGGCTTGTAAATAGGGGTGCAGAGGACATTCATTTTGTACTAGTATAAAGTTGTCTCACCAGAAGAACATTTGCAGATGTAAAATAGTTTTCAGAGCTTTTGAATATAGTATACAATTTTTACCTTTGCGTTCAATATACTCAACTCCAACAGGTCTATACACTCTTGGGGTAAATTAGATGACCACAAGTGTCTTTCGGCTTCATTACACTGAGTTAAAGTACTTTTCTATCTAATGCAAATAAGATAATCTGAATTTTACATTTTAATTTTGCCACAGTGTTTGCTCTTCATATGTGCAGATATCCTATTTTTGAGTGTGTCATCATTTGACAGCCTTCATTAAATTATTCATCATTTTCCCGTCCTGCTCATTCACCTCACAAGGACTGATCTGAGTGGTGCTAGAGACAAACTGAGAGAGGTGACTAATGCAGACAGCGTTTGATTGTGAATAGAAATAACCTGTTGAATAATAATAATTGCTCAGAGAGGTTACACACACACACAGACACACACACACACACACACACACACACACACACACACACACACACATACACACACTCTTACAAACATTGCTAATGGAGAAGAAGTCCAGAATAAATTCTTTTGCCTGGATCATAGCAGTGCGGTTGAAGTGTTTTTGTCTCTGTTTTGTTTGTCCAACCTCTCTTATGTTCCTTTTCAACTGAGACTATTTGTATTTCTTCTTTATCTTCTCTGTTTCTCTTCTTTCTCTGAAATGTTCACCCTCGTCCTTCGTGTTTCTCAATATTTACATTTCTCATATTGCTCCCTTCACCATTCCTCCTATCCGATTGCTCCCTCGGTTCAAGTCGATTGATTTTCTGCCAACCTGTCTGTCTCTCCTTTCTGTTGGTCTGCGTGTTGTGCCTGCCCGCCTTCCTGTCTGTCCACCTGCCTCCCTTCATCTCGCTGTCTGTCTGTCTTCTGTCTTCATCTGCCTGCTTTTTCTATTTTTATCCAGTTGTTTGTGAGCCTGCACAGAGAGTGACTAAGAGTCTCTAAGCTCCAGTCCACTTTCATCTACCCCCTGCCACACACACACACACATACACACACATATACACTCTTCTGTTTTCAGCCTCTCCATCAGATAGCGTAGGCTATTATTTGGGGATCTGGATCAGTCTATCGAGACACAGCAGCAGCACCAACAAGGTATAAAACTGGCCAGAGCTTAAAAAGCCATGATATGTAGGCAGTGTTTTGAGGCATTGTTAGAGGGCAAATATCGCCCTTAGCAGAGACAGGGATAGTCAAACAGCATGAAATTAGCATGCAGCAGTATTTAATGTTTTGCATCATTGAGCAACGTGGTTAACCATAATTGCTTGCAAAATCTGCCAGTTTTACAGCTTTAAAATGTTGGCAGGGAGAAAGTAGTGACAGCAGGGGGCAAGGACAGGGTCTGGTCGGCTTCATTAGGTACACCGCTGCTTTTTAACTATGTAAAACAAAGTGAAATAAAAACCTTGCAGCTTCTGCAGGGTGCAGGGGTAGTATGAAAGAATATTAAATATACAACAATTTAGTGTTAGTAATTTATCTTTCAACAAGTATGTTTCCTTCACATGAGGTATCCAGCTGGTATATAAACAGCTGATATATGCTTGTTAACACAGTATAGTTATATACGTATAATCATATATCTTCATTAGCTTTAAATACAGGTCAAATGCATTATAAAACTTGCTGTATATGTTTAGAAATGTGTGCTCTACATCAGTTAAAACTATTCCAAACAAATACAGTACATACAATAGAAATTTTATGATTGGTATTCATTTATAAATAAATTTTTTATGAATTAAAAATTCAAACCCTAAACTTCAAAGGATTTGTACATTGAATCACTTATTAAATGTTTAATACACACTACTACTATTAAGAGTAAGCTATGATAAGGATATCCTGAAATATGGCATTTGTATAAACAATTCAAACATTGATCAACTATATTTGTCCACCCACCCACTGATTCTTTCACCTTCTGTAACTTTTAATGAATGTCAGGGGTGTGAAGTTGGACAATCGCCAATTCATATAACAAAGTTGCTGTGTTGTTTTCTGCTGAGCACAATTGTGTACTTATATACTTAATTTGTATATGTACTTAAACGTATATTTAGAACAAAGGTCTGTTACAGGAAGCAGATGTACTCTGGATAACTTTGCAGATTAAAACCTGGAAGCTGAAAAATACTGAAGCATGTAAAAAGGCCTTTTCTGGGGATGACTCAGCTAAGTTATTCAGATAACTCAGTAAACCAGCTTTATGCTCTAATAAATGCACAGTGTCGTAGTAACATAGCTAAGTAAGTGCACTATGTATGCTGTGTTTATACTGATAAATGCTTATATAATGTTAACTATGGAGGACTTGTCAGGAGTATGTGATTGGACATTATAGTTAATACACTACATGATGTTTTTAAATGCCGATAATTAATGTGCATCTCATGCAGAACCTGATACATAATGATACATATTTCTTAATGTAAGTCTGTTCTTTATATTGGAAGGGTCACAAACAAATATTCAATAATGATGTATTGTTGTATATTGTATAGACATACCTGCTTATGTATTAGTCGGAAAAAGAAACATTAAGGTAAGCATGCCTTTAAATAAACTTGAATAATCAATGATATGATATTTCTATTTCTATTATTATAGGGCTGTAACAGATTCATTAACTATTTATACATATACACATGACTAAATCACTCCCAGGCACGTTTATAAATATTTAAAATGATAAAAAGATTTATGATTACATATGATGGATATAGCTATTTTAACTATGATTGGTACAACTATTTTAGGAGATATTATTTTAGGATAAAATCCCAAGTCCCTTCCAGAAATAATGCACTACCTAAACATGGAAAGAAAACACAAAGAAATAGTTAAAATTCCTTGCATATTGCATTTGAATTAAGACTGAAATGAAAAAACTCTGAAAGCTCTCTCTTTTTGTTTTCTGATTAAATGCAAAACCCAAAGGTGAGGTGTTGGAATAAAAGAATGTTGCTGATTATAATTAAGAAGTAAAGGGATGCTTGGTAAACTGGGGCTAAAGCTTCAATGCTTGCTACAGGAATTGGGCAAAGTAAAGATGGCAGGTAGGTATCGTTTGAAAAACAGGCTGAGTTTTGTTGAATTTTTGTTGAATCAAAGATGAGAGGAGAGGAGTGGAGGGAAAAGGAGAGGGGAGGAGAGGAGAGGGGAGGTAATGAGATACAGTTTCATGAAGAGGGATGTGTTTTTTTTTTTATAGAAAGACTAGCTCGGGGCAGCTAGCTTACAAAGGAGAGGAGAGGAAAAGAAGGATGAGGACAGAGGAGAGAGCCATAGTAACAACAGCCACAGCTGCTCAGTCTGGTTGAAGGTGGAGGGTAGAGGAAGGTGGGCGGCGTATAGTTCCAGAAATACGAGCCTTGACTCACCACCGATTGTTGTCTGTATGTGTTTTTCCAGGACACAGTTAGTCAGATTTATGACTGTTGAAGGCTCATACTGAAATATTCCCTCGAGGCAGATTTGGCTTTAAAAAAACAAGGATCATAAATATTCTTAGTCTGGTGCATTTGTATTCTAAACCTATAGCTGAAGCACAACATGTGTTAGAAAAATGTGCTTTACACCTTGTCTTTAGTGTTGCTTCTGAGCTTGTTTCACCTGGTAGCTCTGATTTGTTTACCTGATTCTGTTTGTCTGGTTCTTCTTTACAGTGTGTGTACTTTGAAATAAGAACACAAATCATGTAGACATACTAGCAACACCATGTTTTTAGGATATATCTACACAGCCTCATTTGAAATACAGGTGTAAGTGCGGTAAAAACAAGGCTGCAACTTGAATTTCCTTCTCTATTTCTCTGTCACAGGTGGAGCGTGATGATTGCAGCCCCAACAACGTGACGCTGGGTTACTACGTGACCAGCGGCAAAACTGTCTATGTTTCCTCCTTGGTGGTTGAGGCGCTGAATGTTTATGGTTTTGACAAGCTGCTGTCAGACATCAGGCAGCACACTCCGTTGGTCAAGGCAGTTCTTGTTCCCGTGGCAACCTGGGTGCCCATTCCAAGCATTCACCTGCAGCTGAAAACAGGTGATGAAAGCTAATGGAAAATAAGATAAGATAGATCAACCTTTACGTGATAGAATCAAAAGGGTCTGATAATGTTCATTCTGGAGTTGGAGTGCAAAAGGATAAAGAATAAGCAGAGGTTAGAGATGTGCAGAGGGGAGGAGGGGGAGAATAGGAGTAGAGGGAGAGCAGAGAGATAGAAAATGCAATGAGAGTACAGGGAGGGAGACACAGGGGAAGAGTAGAGCAGAGACAAAATTAGAAAATTCTGATTACATGTCTGTTCTCCTTTACTCTTCTCTGATACCCTAAATCCCATACAAACTCCCATGATTGCAGAGCAAAGGCAAATTGGTCCATTCATTTAGTCAGCCTCTTAAGCCTCTTTGAAAAAACACATTTGAGCTCATGCACACACACAGACACACACACGCAGGCACACATCAACATCGAGTCTTGTGTGAACAAGGGTAGAAAAGAATCAGCGCAATTAACACATTGTCATTTAAAAGATACAGGTGCAGATATGAAACCCTATACTTTTCTCAACAAAGATATTTTTTGAATTGTTGGTCCAGTGTTTAATTTTGCTCTGTTGTTCTTTTAAGCAATATTACACGAGAGGATGAGCCTTGCCATTACTTGTGGCACGACAGTGATGCGGTCAGGACAGAGGTGATTGCCTCTCAAAATAACAAAACTTTTATTTCTGACAATCAGTCATGCGAGCAGACTAAACTATAGACTATATGAAATGAAACCTAGTTTACTACTCCAGCAAGTGGACCAACCCTTAGTAAGGACCTAGCAACAGAGATGAGTTCCAGTCCCTATCGAGTAATCCTTTAACTGACATTGATGCTTTTTAGAAATCTTGGAATTTCCCAGCCTGAATAAGAACCACACATATACACACAAAAATCCTTACCTGTCTTCCAATCACTCCAAAGCGTTGTAAAGTCCAAAAGTCAAAATTTATTGAAAAAAAATCACATGTTTTAATCTAACAAAATATGCTGCTTCAATCCATATTTGTTGTCATTTAGCCTTTCACATTTCACTTTCACAACATTTTTACCACTGTCACAAAGCTGACCTGCATTAACAGGGCGGTCTAGTAGTAATCAAACAGCACCATAAATGATATTCATTAAAGAATGTTGATTGAATGAAAAAATAAGACTAACTCCTTTATTTCAACATTTACATGTTGAAAACATTTATTTCAGTATTTACTGCATATGTGGAAAATTTGTAGTATAAAGCTTTTTGTGACTCCAGAGGAAGCTAAATGTAATCTGATCAATTGCTTCCAGTGATGTCAATCAATGCTTAAGTTGCATTGTGGGTAATATTGGCACCAGGTTTTGAATATGAAGAATAATGGGTGGAATAAAAATGGAGATATCTCTGATTTTGCTGTAGCGTTTTTGAGTCCAACAGTGTTCTAAGAGTTGCACGCAGACCAGTGGATTGCTTTTTTTAAACCTGGATTCTACTTTACCCATAATGCAACCTGAGTGACATCGCTGGAGACATTTTATCAAATTACATGCAGCTTCCTCTTGAGCCACAAAAGGCTTTATTATACTACATTTTCACATATGCAGCAGTGCTCCTCAAGACCTGTAAACACACTATAGGTCAAGTAACCCTGTAAGTTCAAGTACCAGTAACAGTTTTATAATTAAGTTCATAATTATTCTATAAATGTAACTTTAACAGCTACGAGAATTAGCCAAACAGGAGGTCAACATCTGTAGAGGCCCACTGTGGTTTGATTTATTTCAATGAGTAAAACCTTTTCGACTCTTTGATTTTTTTCCCAAATCACACCCTGTGTATAAAAATGTATATATTGGTTTTTGCTCCAGCTCTGGCAGTTCCAATGTTGCCATGGAAATGGCAAGAGTAATATTTTTAGTGATGAGCAAGGTGTGCTGTCGGGCTGATTTGAACACGCTCTAAATGTTTGGTTGACCAATCAGTTCAGCTTACTGTTTTTTAGATCCATGTGAAGGGATAGTATACTTTCTGATAACAACAAACTGTCAATTGTAGGTGTCATAGTGGAACATTTTCAAGTCCTACACATACTTGGTTTAATCACCAAATGGAAACTACTAATATCTGTGCTGTGCTCTCTAATTACATATTTTATTGCTTGTAGTGTGATGTTTACTGCAGTAGAGTCATCCCATGTTAGTGTGCAGCTGTGTATGAAGTAGGCACTTGAGGCAAGAACAAAAATCCATTTCTGGCTTGTTCAGCTCATAAACCATAATACACTGTATATGCCAATTTACCATCCAGCGCACAATTTGCATAAGATTACCAACTGGGTCAACGCTGTTTGTGCCTGCAATGTTTTGCAGACTATGAGACCAGTGGAGGATGCAGTCTTCTTTGCCTTTTTTCGGAGATGTAGCCTGCACTCATAAGCACCACCATGTCTGAATTTAGGTCAGAATATTATTCCACCTATCGTGTCCCAGTCCTTTTAGAGGTTTTTAAAAAGAACAGAGAAAGACAGAGTGCAGGGAGAGAATGGAGGGCGACCACGGTAAAAGGACTGAGACAACATTAATAACATCCTCCATAATCTGCTGATGGACTCAATATTGTTTACCCTGTTCATTCCCAGTGCGGCGCTGCGTGACGCTGACAGCCAACTACCCTTTCATTGTTCTCATTCTAGATAGTGGCAATAATCCTCTTTCTTTGTCTCACTGCTTAGGTTTATCAGTCACACAGAGACAGCCTTTATCTAGAGCGCCACTTTCAATAATACCACAAACACAGCCCCAGATACACATTCCAGATACAGCTTGAAGTAGATTGTTGAGGAGTTTTTAAACAATTTCTCTTTCCTCAGCTCTTTTCCAGCTGCTTCAGTTAGTAGTTCTGACATCAGCTTACTGTTGTTGGTGCTGTAGATGCATGTATTAAACTACTTGAACTGTAAATAATGATAATATTTATTGAGAACAGCAATCTGGTTTTAGAGCTTGGAGAACAACATCACTGGCATCATTGGAAAAAAGCATTTGATACTGTTGACCATGGCTCACTGCTGAAGAAATGGGAAAGATATGGCATTAGAGGAGTTGCACAATCATGATTAAGTAGCTAATTGGAAAATCGGTATTAACATGTTGCAAAAAATAATATGAATTAGAATTAAAATAAAAAAATCGTTGCATGTAACTTAAGTGTTCCTCCAGGCTCGATGTTTGGCCCATTATTGTCTATGTTATACATAACAGATACATAAATGACATATGGAAAGTCATTTTATATTTGTATGCAGATTAAACCATTTTGTTAGTTGTCAGTGTAAGCATTTGAAATAACATTTGGATATTGTGGATAATAACACTTTATTATTCATGAAAATAACTTACTGTGTGGAAGTATGGGAAGTATAAAACAAGTACAATTTATATGCTTCAAAAGAGAGTTGTAAGAATTGTATCTTATCAACAACTAACAAACCACTATTAAGTTAAGGCACTTATATTTTAAGATTTGTAGATATAAAACCGCACAAATCATAAATTGCTCATTTGTAGGGAGTTATTGTCATGTATTCTGTCTGAAATAAAGTTCTATTTCAGTATCAATTAAATAAAATGTTCTTTGTTTTGTCCTCAGTGTTGAGGTTCGTCGGCCCGACAGATAACATCTACTCCTGCAGTTTTGTCCAGATGTTGGAGCAGAGGCTGGAAAATGCCTTTGAAGAAGCTCAGGACAAAGTGCTGGAGACCTACAACAGACTCACTGTGGAGGTACTACATGGGCTCATGGAGGCTCTTTTTAGTGCAAAGTGCAGATAGCCAATTGTGTCATATTTGCATGTGGCATGCTAATCGGGCTAATGTGAATAATAACGCTCAAAATGATATTTTGGACACTTACAACCATACACTTTTTACATGTTCACTACATTATGGACACACTGCTCCATTGTGCAAGTGCTTTACTGCAAATGAACACACAAAACACAGAAAATGGTTCTGTAACTTATTCAGTGAAAGGTCACAAAAGTCAGAGAGGCTTGATTACAATTTACACTTAAAGGAAGGGGATACTTTAGTGGCCTTTTAATGGTTTATGTCTTCATTCTTCTACAATGCTTTAACGGTTTCAATCCTTTCAGTTGTTTCTCTGCCGTTTGTTCTCTGCTCCTTTCTCTCTTTCTGGTTGTGAAGGTACTCTTATGACTGCGGGATATACATGCACACACCATCATAATCATAAAGTAGGTCTCAGCAAGAAGAGGCAGATATAGGGTCCATTCATAATTCATCCTCTGAAATATTAACACTCATGGAGGAATGTGATGGGAATTCCTGGTGTCTCGTATCATCATCCACTTTACTATAGTTACTCAGTCACATTATTTTAAGAGTGCCACTCAGGTCTTGTTATAGAATGAAAAGAAGCATTGTTCATTCAAAGTGTCATACTGTGTCTAGAGTGCTGTAATGCATTCTTCATAGGCATCTTGGACATTTGGTATGATACCATGAGATATTTGTGTGTGAATGGTTGAATAATACATGTGCCCATTGTGCCTGTATACAGTACTGTATTTATTTGCTATAAATAAAGAATTAAAAGAATATTCTAATATTGCACCTTTGGATCTCATAGTAACTGACTTGATTCAAAAGAAAAATGATGTATCTCTGCAATTATCTTCAGATCCAGAGTGTGTCCCAGGAGCCGGGCACTCCATCAGTCTCTCTGGTGTACGTGGTGAAGAATCAGGACGCAATTCTTAATGGGACGATTTCCAGTGGCCTCCTCAACCAGCTGACCGCAGAGCTGGTGGGATACTTCCTGTTCTACCCACCCCTGGTCATTGCTGAGCGTAAGTAAAACCACATTGCGCCCTAAGGTCATGAGTGACAGCTTTGGTTATGACACATATTTGAGTGTGGTCTCAGCTCTCCAGTTAATCTGCTGCCTTCATCCCTCTGTGCAGTCAATCTTAAGCTGGTCTAGGTTACTTACAAAAGAGTTCGTATTATAAGTGCCCTGTGGACGTTTCTTGTTTTTTAACCAAAAATACTTTTACATTCAGTGTTTCTATCCTAGAGGTCTAACAAACATGTTTAATGTATTTCTTTCATCATAAAACAGATGCAAGGCACATTTTTTTACATTTTCAATCATGCAGTGATTAAATCTATATTTGCTGTCTTCCAGTCTTCCTCTTCCTTACCTTTTACTTAGTTCTTTTGTATGTTTATATCAACAGCTGTTGATCAGTAGAATGATGTGAAACCGACAGCAGGAATCTGTATCAATTCACCCGACTCAAATACAGTCTATTGTCCTTATTGTCCTTAAAACAGAAAAACACAGAATAACTTCAACCAACATGTAGTATGAATGTGCAGCTAAATAAAGAACAGTTCTTCTAGTCAGTGATGTTTATCATTCAGTGAGGAAGTTTCTTAATCCTGAGTCATGAAAGTGGCAGCTTGCAATCCTTTGAGGGCAGACAGTTTTCCAAGCTAAAGTTGTCTCTTTACAAATTAACAAATAAATTAAGCTAAACCTGTGATCAGTCTAGGTAGCCAGCTCGAGTATGCTGTTACATTAACATGGCAAACTATGTACTTAAGCTGCCAGTGCTGTCCAAACACTTTTGCTGCCTCACCTGAAAGCAATTGTCACTCCCAACTACCTGCAGAGCTGAACTTGATGTTTCCCTGTGGGGAGCGACTAGGTCAGAGCCAAGACACCAAATCTCAACACTGTACATATTCTTCATTCACATGATTACCCATTCCTTGCAGTTTTAACAACTCAAAAGTGTTTTTTTGGTATCTAGCTATGCAGATACTTTTTGTTTTGTTTTCCCAGGTTTACAGACATAGTAGGCCTATTCTTCATCCAAAATAATAAAATGGCAGTGAATAAAATTTAATTTGGAAATACTTTCAAGCAAAAATGCCCTGTGGATTGGCCCGAGGGCCCTCTGCCCTGCATGTTTGAGATGTTTGAAGATTTAAAAACACTGATTTAAGGTAATGGGGGTATTGTTTGTGTAAAAACATGCTTCTCTTGAAAATGTTTGATTTGCTATCAAGAATCCACTTGATTCATGTATTCCTAAAATGTAATTCTATGATTAATCCAAACAGGCTTTCCACACAATGAAAGGTCACACATTCATATGCAAATGAGCAAGTGAGGTCATCTGGCAACTTGTCGGGATTTTTTGAGCAGCCAGCAGCAACATGAGTTGGCATCTTCGCTTGTGGGCATTTTCTCCCTCACTCACTGCTAATTTCTCAGCAATCACAGTAACCAAGACTTGCTTTGCTCTTACGGCTACATATAAAGACTTGGCTAGCATTGCTTAACTCAGAATTAATGGTGTCTAGCCAAGAAATTAAGAGTTCAGTCAGGGTGCTTAATACTCATTCACTTGATCTTCCCCCAAGCCATCGTATCAGAGGCACTACTGGACAATTATAATGCATTTCTAATTATTTGCAGAGGGCTGTAAGTGAAAATGAGCAATTTGTCTGTGGGAGGAGCACGTGGCTCTGACAGCAATGTGTAACACAAATATCCAGTTTGTGCTGTTTAGCTTAATGCTGTAGTAACACACCAACTTTTTGAGTCACTGCACCATGCAAGAGCTTATTTTCATGAAATTATGAAAAAAACCCATTATGTACAGCTGCAATTTTAAGAGTTTTATCTGAGCTGACATTTAAGTGCACTGAAGTACAATTCAACACACAATTGGTGTTGACATTCTACTTACTTGACATTATGTTGTCCTAATGGCTGCTATTTTAGCTCACTCTCACATACAACCCAGATTGATGCTCTCTTCATTACAGTCAGCATTCATTTTTGGTTATACGGGTGACTTTTAAGACATAGAAATCTTGCACAGAATTTTGATCATCTCTTTAACTTACATTAGCTAATCTTCTTCCTCATTTGCTTCATTTTTTCACACCTCCAAGGTAAGGACCACACTTATAGACCTGGACTTGCTGATGTATGTCTTGCATCAAGATAATGTTATAGCAAAAAATCTTAAACCACTAATGAGCTTATGTGAGAGTGCCTTATGTTTTAGAAACTCAGGCTGTGGAGGTTAACTTGAAAAAACAACAAGGATAGAAACTGTGCCCACATTCATACTGTGTGTCTTATGAGCTTTTCAGAAGCTGGAAAGGAACAAGTGTACAGAGCTGAGCTTGAATCCTAAAAAAAGATTTTTGCATTCAGAGCTTTATTTCAGTCTTGAAAGACTTAGCAGACAGAGGTTGGAGGTAGGATGGAGGACTGCCAGCAGTAAAAGATTACAGTATCGACACAAGAGGAACAAAGATATTTTGAGCTGAATAGGCGACAGAAAATGACTTAACCTGTCCCAGCAAGCCTTGGTTTGGACTTCTCTTACCACAGAACTAGACTTCAGAAAGAGACTGGTACAGTCATTGCATAACTGTTGTCCTGCTTGTTCTCTGTAGCAGTGTGCTGCTGGGCTGAGACAGACTTACATAGCCATATGTATGGTGCCCTCATGAACACTGCCCACTGAGAACCATTGAGTCCACTGCAGGGCAATGCATGATTCATGACCTACCCTATGTTTGACCTGCTTCTCATAGGAGGAATTCATGATTATTCTATATTGTGTCGGTAAAGGAAGATGTCAGACTATACTATGGCTTCCAGCGTAGAAGGAGCCTCAGATTTCAACCATGTCTCCTACAAAATACATTTCCGTACTGCTAATTTACTTTTCCAAATACATTTGAAAGGATTGATTGGATGGATTAAATTCACTGGCATCTTCTCTTTTCAGTAGATGAATTGTGACACCATTTTGCTCCATGGAAATTATAGGGAAGAGGTCAGCACTTGACTAAATATCTAGCTGTTATGTTTGCAAGAGGTCACAGATTGTCATGAACTTAGTGGAGTATTCAGCAGCTAAAGATTCAGATTGTTTTCTCGGGAATTGGTGGGGCCCAAAAATGAGCTCAAATGAGAGTTAATGTGATACTACTGTGCCTTTGCTGACCATCAGACTTATTTGCAAGAGAAAGACACATTGAATTTGCTGTATTTCCCAAGCTTCTCCTTGCTTTAATGGCATCGCCATATTAATTTGTGATATGCCAACCACTTGTCCTACCACACCAAGTAGGCTGTACAGTATAATCAAACTTTGCCATTGGACTTCAATACATCAGTTGGAGGTAAAACACAACTCCAAATGAACGCTAATGGAGCTCCACGTCTGCTGGATGTGTAAATAGGCAACTATTTTTAAGTTTACCATATCAACTTTAAGTCCACAATACAAAAAGTGCTGCTTTAAGGTCAGGGAAAGATCAAGAGCTTAGTTAAATATTGGAGCAACATATCTTGTGCTTCAAAAAAGCATTGTCAATGTTTAAAATCGCAATCACTCCCTAACCTTAACCAAGTGCATTGAGTTGACTAAACAAAACAATAGACTTTAGAAATAAAGTGATAGTGAATACATCGCAGGTGAGTTCAGTAAAAACAGTTCCCCTTTTTATGCTGATAAACAATGAGACCAAGGCAGCATAATAAACATACAGTACTTGGTAATGCATATTAATTGTATATAAATATGTAATTTATGAGAGGCAGAAAATGTTCTCCTGAATACTTCATGTTGGCAACATATAGAATGGTTAAGGTAATGTGCTATGAGGGTTACCTACAGTAGTTATAGGCTTAGGTTTTTTTTCTTTACCATTATTACATCATATGCCTAATGAGCAATGAAAAGACCATAGACTCCATAGAGGAGCCACTTGAGCTCTGTTTGTATTCCACTCCAGCCTTTAATGCCATCTGTGAGATTTTAAAAGGGCAAACAGCTGTACAGCTCCTATCATCTGAATCATGCCATGGGCAATCTGTTGTCCATGCCCCCTGAATGAGCTAATTTTAGCCTGGTGAGATTAGATTAGTATCTATTTGTGCGTGCTCTCAACACCCATAGGGCTAAAACATCACACTTCACATGGTCACATCCAAACCCACTTAATGTCACCACAGAAACCCTGTCTGTTCCCTAAAAAAAGACACAATTACTTACTCATCATGAAACAATGAGCGAATGATTATAGAATCATTTAAAATGATGAAGTGGATTAATGATAGGCCGGAAAATGGCTGTAAATAGACATAGACGCTTCAGTGATTACACTGAATAGTCCAGACGTGTACTGGTAGAGACACATGAGAGCGCAAATGGATAATCGATTCTCATGTGATCAAAGCAGCCTGAATATTGACCTTCACTATCAATTTACATGCAAACAAGTCTATGTGGACAGCTCCCTCTATGCCTACAGCATGTACCCGTTTAGTACTCCGTACCAAAGTGATCTAGAGATTCATTCACCATCTGTACTTTGGAGGACAAACAGTACAGTCCTTTCTCACTTCCCATCCAACAATATAACACATTTATAAACTACAAAAAGGGTGATTAAAGAGAGTCATATTCTCTTATTTTAAGAACTAAAGGGGTATTCCAGTATTTTTTAATCTGGGCCCCATGTTCACATTTTCACACGTGTAAATTAATCATAATTGTAAAAAATACGTACCAAAAGTTTTGGAACTGTTCGAGTAGATTGCCTCAGCGGGCAGCTGCGACACAGCTGCAATGGCTGCAACATAGTCCTTTGGGGCAACTTGGACTGTCAAAGTTACATTCGCTAAAAGTGCTTGTTTTGCCGCTCAAAGGCTGAGATTAAGTGTTCAACAACATTGGGAAGAGTGAGCTGAAACAGTCTTGCTCAAGGAGATGTCTCGCTCTGAAATCTTGCAAGAGGTGAGTGTTTACCTTCATCAATGATGGAAGAAGAATGCAGCTGGCAGTATGTCCACTAATGAAAGATATAAAAAGACAAAAACTAACAGGTAATGAGTCTGATTCCAGTACTCCTGTGTTGCTAAAGCCTGATATTGTTGTCTGAAAACTAAACACCAATGCAATACTTACTCCTTCTTGACTTGTAAAATGTAATGCCCAGCTGATGGAAGACATGTAGGAGCCTTTTTTTCTTAAAAGAAACTATATTTTTGTTGTAGCCGAGCGCCACAGACACAGCAGGGAAGTCATTCAGTGTTGAGAGACAGACAGTTCATTTTTGATCTCGGTCTTTTCTCTGTATTTGATGAGAGTGGGACAGAAATAGGATGACATTTGCCTTATCATGTAAATCTATCATCTTACATGCTTTTGTTAGAGAGGCATGTAAGAGCTTTTTCTCTCCTCTATTTTTTTGGAATTATGCAACAACATTTTCCAGCTGCTGTGTTAATGAAATGAAGCCTTTGAATTTGTCGGCCCGTTGAACTGATTCTGTAAAGGGCACCGAACACATCTGAATCTTAACACTTCAGTGCTGTTTGTCTTAAGTGTTTATGTGAGCTTGTTGAAGTTGCAGACGAGCTCAGTGAATGTAGATTCGCTCACGTCCAGAGGCATCAGGAAGGCGGCAGCAGGCAGGGTGCAGAGCAGAAACACTCGCTGGTATTAGCAGCTACCACTGCTGCAATGCCATTGACTCGAGCTAAACACTATTCTCGGCAGACAGCCAGCTCGAAGGAGTTAGGTGAAGACAGATGGTGAAACAGGCAGATGGGAAATAAGGATAGATAGGTTGACGGATGAATAGCACACAGAAAGAGGTCGACAGACTGAGAGAGTGATGATGGCTGGATAAAGACAGAAGGAGACAGTTGTCTGGACGGAAAGGAACAGGCATTGCAGGAAATGAATAGGCTGACAGGTAAACAGGTAGAGAATGAGGTGGGTACAGAAACATGCAGGCAGAAAGTAAAGGAGAGAGCCTGTGTGGATGGATAGAGGAAGCAAGGGCTGATAACGAGACCTAAAAAGGAGTATTTAATCTGATTCTTATCATCCGTGCCAAGGGCCAATGTTTCAAATCTCCTCCTCTTTAGATCTTTTTGTTTCGTCATATGAGACATAACAAGGTCAGACAGAGGCATGACAACCACCACAAAACAAAAAGGGGAGAAATTATGTAGATAAGCTTAAGTTAAGGAATTAACCGTGTGTGTGTGTGTGTGTGTGTGTGTGTAAGGATACAGGGGAAGGAGAGTGATAAGGTAGGCCTCTCTGGTTGACCTTTCTGGTCATGGACTAAGCAGCATTAGGGTATAACTGGGACAGGTCAGGACAAACAGGCTCTGGCAGGGTTTTATTAATGAATCCATTTCTGATTTATTCACACTTTATTTTATTCATTTACTCATCTATTTTGGTTTTATTTGATTTTGATTTGTTTTTTGTCTTTCCTTAAATACTGTAGAAAGAATTGTGATCAGTTATAAAATTCTTACAGAGGGTCTCTCCAACCTAGTTGCTGACAGGCTGTCAGCCTAAGTCGGTCACAGTGTATGGTACCATCAAGGTTATGAGACGTTTAGCCAACTTCACTGCACTGAGTACTGGAGCTGAGAGCATTGTCACAGCAAGCAGAAACAAGTCTTGTTGCCCTCCGATTCACTTCTCGCACTTCTGTTCCCTTTCCCGTCAGATTTGTAGTTGGATAGTTTTGAGAAAAGACTCAGTTTGTAATAGGTGCTGCTCTGCTGGTTATCCTTATGTTGTTCTGTGTATAAGGATGCTTCCTATGAATAAAAGTACAGGGATTTGACTCAGTGGCTTGATGAAGGAGTGACATTTAGGGGGCAGCCCTAACACACCAAAAACCTGGGGCCAGGTATTATTTTAGCACAGTAGTACTGCATGGTTTCTTGGTCTCTGGGTATTTAATGACTGTGATGTGTAGTCTGCCTTTTGAGAAAAATGTAGCCGTTCAATGGATTATGTTTAGAAGCAACATTTATTTCCAATAAAGAAAATGTGTTTTGTATCACACAAAACTTGTAGAAAGCTGGTCAGGGTGGATGGAGAGCACAGCACTTTGACATCCAATATTAAGCTTTGCATCCCATGTGTGGTTCAGGGTTTTAAATCTGAGTGCCTAAACATAACAGCAAACAAACTGTAAATCTTGCTTTAGTTGTGAGCAGATATTGTAAAGTTGTCAGTAAATGTTTTGCAGATATGTGATTTACTAACGTTTTGCCACTTGGCAGATAGATTTATTTAAATTGTTACTAGTTATGTAGATATACATTAATGCATGTTTTCTTTAATAAAAAATAAAAAACTTTTTTTATATACGTTAAATACTTTTTTAGAATATTATGCTCAACTGAGGAGAGTAAGGGAGCATGTGTGCGGTTTAGGAAATGCATTATAAACTTGTCTGGTCCTGCGAATCCAGGTTGTCTTACAAAAACTCTTAAATTAGGCTTTCAAAAAGCTGCAAATACCTGTAACTTTACTTCTCTCTCTTTCTCTCTTCAGCCCTTGAATACCATAATCTCAACACATCGATGGCAACCAAGAACTATTGGGTGAAGACAGGTAAATTGCTCTTGTACGGGCTCACACGCACGAACACGCACATATGCACACACACACACACACACATACAGAAGTGCTGCTGGGTGATCAGCGGTAATCAGGAGCCGCATTGATCGGACAAAACAGCAGTTAGTTAAATGTCCCAGCGCTCGCTGTTGTCCGATTCAGCAGAATAGTATTGGCTCTTCCCCCTCTTCCCTCCTACCCCTTCCTCCTCTCGCCTGCTAGCTCTCAGTGCTCAGAGTGTCTTTAGCCGCTCTGTTCCTGGGAAAACCTATTGATGTATAATTCACAGCTTCCTGACTGGGGCAGAGGGAGAGATCACTTCACATCACATCACAGCCGGGTGTGAATGATGCTGAATTGTGTGTGTGTGTGTGTGTGTGTGTGTGTGTGTGTGAGTGTGAGTGTGAGTGTGTGTGTGTGTGTGTGTGTGTGTGTGTGTGTGCGCGCGCGTGTGTGTTTGTGTATCTTTCTCACTTATAGCCTCTGGTAAGAGACGCACTCAGCAACAAGATTGATGCAAGCACCTGTGTGGTTGTGTGTGTGTGCCTGCACTAATATGTGTTTGTGTTTATTTCTGGATGAGACACACAGTGTGTGTCGCTGCAGCTGTAATAGAAGTTTCTGAATGAGCAGCTTTTAAATGGAAGGGACGATCATCCCGTCCTCTTCCATATCCCACTCATCTCCTGTCTGTTTTTTCTCTTTCCCTTTCTCCTCAATATCAATACTGTCCTGAAATGATCTCCCTTTTCTTACCTACGCCACCTACACACTCTGCTTCCCTTCACTTATTCTCTCCTCTCACCCATTTTCTCCGTCCCTCCCTCTTCTCTTCTCCTGCCTCATGTTGTCGTTCCCAAACCATCCTCCATCCCCTCGGCCATGTCCTCTTTCGCCCCTCTTTGCCTGCCTGAACGCCTCTTTACACCCTAAATCCC
The DNA here is from genome assembly GCF_965226575.1 of Pagrus pagrus. NCBI lineage: Eukaryota > Metazoa > Chordata > Actinopteri > Spariformes > Sparidae > Pagrus > Pagrus pagrus. The sequence continues at coordinate 29,618,549 of NC_140194.1, forward strand.
TTCTCTGTCCTCTTTCGTCTTTCCTCACAGTGATCCAGGACGTGGACAGCTCCTCCCTGGAGGCCAACTATCAGAGCTTTGCCAGCTTGATGGAGCAGCGGCTGGCTGAGCTGTTCTTGGTGGCCGGCAGGCAGGGCACTCGGACGGTGCGTTCTCGGCGGGCCACCACCGTGGGGGGCTACACCGTACAGGTTGGTGGCATTCACTTAAAATGAATCAATGAATCAATCATTCACATTACAGTAATAGTTACACTATTTTAATTTTCTAGGACTAAGTGGATTAGGATCAACTTTGATTTTCAAGGGTTCTATAGAGCACACAGCACTAGTTGACACAGGCAAAAATACAAAATATGACCATCTTCAACGATGCTAGCGGCACGATTTTAGCTGAATACTAATGGCAGAGTGGCAGCATGCTCACATTGACAATGTTAACATGCTGATGTTGAAGCAGGTGTAATGTTTACCATGGTCATCAGCCTAGTTTAGCGTGTTAGCATGCTTACACGCATGAAAGTCTCATTGAAAGTACAAGTGATATTCATGTGAATGTCATTGGCTTTTCAGACAGTTGGTTATAAGCAAATTCAAACAAAGCACATGCTTTTGACTCGTTGGTGGTGCTGGATTAAAAGTCAGGGGATCACCAGGTCAGTATGATTCATCCTTTGAGGACCCTAAATGTCTGGTGGAGCGCGGATATACAGTCTGTATGTACATGTACATGTATACAGTGAGTAAATGATGAGCCTGTTTTGAAGGCTAACTTGTGATTGTCAGTGCCAAAAAGCTCCACATTCAGGACCCTAGATAGCACCCTCTTCTCGTGGGTGTCTTGCATAAAGTTTCAAGGTCTAGAATATTATTTTGGTAATTGAGTGCTCATAAAGTAACTGTCAGAAACATTATTTACATTGATAGTTGGAAATAGACCTGGAATAATCAGTTGATTGACTAAACCATTAAACTATTGAACTATTGTGATAATTGATAGATCACAAATATCTGTTTAAATAATTCATAATAATAATAATTTTTAACTGTAGTCCAAATATAATACATTTGTGTGCTGTGCTGTGCTGTGTGGGAGCAGACTCCAATTTAAACTGCCCCTGGTTTTAAATAGGAAAATTAATCAATAATAATTATGAAAATAATGTTTAATACATGTGAAACAGGTCTCAAGACTATGCAAGTAGATTTCCATTGAGCATTGAAATATAACAGATGGCTGTCAAATGAAAACCATGGATTAACTCAGCTTAAGCTTGTATTTGAATAGTTTGTATTGTTCTTAAAGTATGGTCTTTTAAAATAAGGCAATGTTCGCATCAGATTGAAGTAGTCAGATAGAGGAATAAAGGTACAGAATTGAGTATATTTCAGCTAAAGGTACTCAAAAGCACAGATGTACAAAAGCTTATATGTTTTTTTCTTGTAATTTAATGTGTTCCATGTTGTGCAAATTAAGACGAGTGACTCCTCCTGGGCTTTATCCTTTACACAGCCTCATGGTTTTATGGGAAGTCACACATGACCAGTTTTATGGCTACAGAAATGTAGGAGGGAGGGACAGAGAGGGGGAGGGGGGGGTTGTCGTGAGGGGAAAAATCATCCAACCATTTAATTCGACGCATCCCTCCTTTTTTTTTCATGACAAAATCAAATTACCAGACTTGATTAAACTGTCTGATGTGTTCATCAAATTAAAAAAGGTGTTTGATGTATGATGAAAGGAAATTGAGATTTCAAGTGACTCAGTTATCCTCGAGTGTCTTCCACAAGTGCAGTTATCTTGCAGTAAATGGCTCGTTATGATCAAAGCAGCCTAGCCAATTCAGAATTTTGACTGGGCCACTGATATAGCAGGGACTATAAAAGTGTTGGTTTGGAGAGATAAAGAACTTTCTATTCAATCTGGCTGTAGTTGGTATGTTGTGCTGATGTTGTCTGTCTCGAAGAAAAACTATTATCAACTTGAGATGTTGGACACTTTATTTGACTTTTCCAGATGGTGAGCATGCGTCGACTGCCTGGTCCCAAGAACCCAGCAGAGATGACATACTACGTCCAGCTGAATGGAGCACCTATCACTGGAACCAATGCTGCCAAGACCCTCAGCAGCCTGGACTCCCAGACCATGGCTCTGACGCTGGGATACTTTGTGCAAGTGCAGGCTGAACGTAAGCTTGTTTTCTTACTGTGCAGTGTTACATAATACAGGTAGAGCTGCAACAATTATTCAATCAGTCAATCAAAGAACATTGTTACCAACATTTTTATATTTGATTGTTTCAGTCATTTTTCAAGCAACATTTTCAAACATTTGCTGTTTCTATCTTCTTAAATGTGAGGATTTGCTGCTTCGTCATTTCTGAAAGTAAATAAAGAGGCTTTTTGGGTTTTGGGCTCTTGGTTGGGGAAAACAAGCAATTGGAAGATATCGCTTTGGGCTCTGGGAAACTGTGATGAGCAGTTTTCAATTTTTTTTAGACTAAGTGAAACGTAAAAATAATTGTGAGTTGTAGCCCTAAATGCATGTATGTATCGTTTTGTGAAGAACAGAGCAAGTCACAAGGCACAAGAGACACAATGCAAATTAACAAATTCAGTATCGGTCAAGCGCTTAGAAAGAAATTTCATGTCTCCAGATGGGCTAAGCTTTCCAAAGTTTGAAAAAGTGCTACCTGGAGAACTGATAAACATCAGAATATCATTGTCATATACAGTATACTTTAAAGGACCACTTTGCCATTTTGGGAAATATGCGAAACATGAGAGGTGCCAGAACCTTATTTCTTGGCCAAGAAATTGTTTGGCACAATCCCCTGTAAAATAGCCAATCATCATTTTAACACTTCGGTTTTTGTACAGATTAAACAAACAACCTATTAATTAGTGTGGCTAAGGGGTGCTAGTACTGTAGGTGGATTGATTGGCTTTAGACAGTGCCAGCTAAGCTGTTTTCCTTTGGTTCTAGTCTTAAGGCCAAGCTCAACTTACTGGCTGGTATTCCCCAAAATGTTGAGCTATTCCTTTATATACTGTGCACTGTTAACATTTTTTGCTGATTTTCTCCAGCTATAGAAATAATCAGCATAAAAATAGGAATAGTGCAGAATGTGCATTCCTTTCTGTAAATATTCTATATTATTTTCAATGTTTTTTGCATTAAACTAACAGCACATATGTTTACATAAAATATACATTCAGCTACCAATGTAGAGACGCCAGTCTGCTAAAAACTTTCCTACTTTAAATACTTTTTAGGGTTTATTTGCTGAACTCAAGCGTAACAATCTTGGCTTTCGGTGGCATTGTTTAGCATTTGGGTTTTCCATAAATTTCTACAATTTCCATAATTCCCAGTGAATCCAATAAAGCTTTAAAATATCCACACATTCAAAAATTCAAAATGAAGAATTGTTTCCACACTTACATGACGTTAAGTTCAGAAAATTGTAGTTGTCTGTTGTTTTTTGTGAAGGCCTTAAGACAATATTTTCCCCATGCAGCCGGATGTTCATAATGTCGCTGCTGAAGAGCACTAAGTGTTCCCTCTCACCTTTTCTCCCTCACATTTCCCCAGAATCTATAATTAACAAAGTGGAGAGATACCAAGAACCATCGCAACCCTTCACAGCTCCTCCTAGCAGTCCTCAAGCCGAGAACTGAACACAATGTTCTTGTAAAATTAATTTAGTTTGCTGTAACAGGCTCAGTGGAAACAAACTGAATTAGTCCTTCAAGAGAAAAACATTTCCCTTTGGCAAGCTCAGAGACATATGTTCCATAGAAGATATTCAAGTGAAAAAAAACTTCAGGTTCTAGTCCCAATTTTTTTTAAGGTTGTACACTAAATCCCATCTTTAATCATAATTTGTGTCTTTATAATGCAGTTTTTGTATTGAAGAAGTTGATAGCCAGCCTGGCATAGAGTACATCTCAATTCCCTTACATTGCATCCACGTTTCTCTAAATTGCATCGAAACAGTGTGAGGAGAGAGGAAACGAGGAAATATGTTTTAAGAGAAATGGCACGTCCTTTCCTCTGAAGTATAAATACTACTGTAAATTAAACCTGTTATTAATGTGCAGATGTTTGTTAAACAGGTATCAGGCTATAGAGAGAAAGCACAGATGCTGATAACTGTGGGCCTTTATTAGTTTGCAGACCAACATTTATCAAAAGGTCTTGACAGCTGTTAAAGCCGACTGACAACTTATCCAGCTGTGATCAGTTGCAGCCATCATCAGCAGTGGACATCACTTCACATGAAGCTGTGCACTGTGTCCTGCTCAGAGCCACAGGAACCACTGATATTCTGATGGTGAAATCTCAATGTATAACCCAGAATATGATTAGGATGTCTTTTAAAAAATATCAATTATTTGCTTGGCTAAATGTGCTAAATGTTTCAGGGAGAATTGAAATTAACATGAAACATGTCAAATCATTATCATTATCAGCCCCATATGTGACTGAATGAAAATGGTGTGCTCCAAGAAATTACAATAACTAGAGTGTTTCTTGCCGACTGACTTTCCTACTCTCTCTGACTTTAATTGTATCCGTAGCTTATTAAAGTGAATGGGGTAAATTACAGTCAAGTCAAGTCATTTGTTTATGTAGGACATTTCATACGACAGGCATAGACTGAGTATGCTTAAAAATAAAAATACAAAGTAAAGTAAAAACCATACATGACAAAATCGTATACGATAAAAACATAGATCATGAAAAGAAAAATGTTGTTCGGAGCTACAGTTAACACAGAACTAGGCTAGATATTGAAACAGAAAACAGAATATAAAACTTGGGAGAAATGTACTTGAGTTTAATCTGTCTTTACTTCATTATGAAACTGATATCCAATAAGAGGGGCATGTTAGCTGGTTTAAAAGACTTCTGTGAAGGCTGCTCTCATGTATCCTTGCTCGTCGCTCCGCGGAGATCCCTCCATGCTCCCCAGAGCACAAATAAGAGCTCTTGGACAGACTGCAAGATGGTGCATCAGCACAACTTCTGGTTCAAGCGAGGAAATGTCAAATAAGGGAATTGGAATGTACCCACATAATGAAAGGGTCAGTAAACAGGGGACTGTAGCCTAAGAGGTGATACCATGGGGTAATTAAAGTCTGGAAATCACTCACTGCTGCTCTGCTTATTGATTTGAGTGCACGGTAATAACTGAAGGACAGCAATAATTGAAGAATTAAACTCAGATGAGTGTACCAGATTTTCATCAGCTCCTCTTTTTCCTCACCTGGATTTTGAGAGATGGATAGTAAGAAGATATTGTGTAGAAAGATTCAAGTGAGTTCTCTAAATCTACCGGAACTGTAAAAGTGAGGGGAAACATGCCCCCCCCCATCCCAGCAGAAATTACGCCCTCCTTTTGAACCGAATTAACAAATGAGATATAAAGTTTTAATTAGTGAGCTTTAGAAGGGCAAGAAGGATTTTTCTTAATGATCAGACATGACCAGGCAAACTGTTTTGCCTTGTATCCAGACTTTATCCTAAGCTAAGTTAACCGCCTGCTGGCACTAGCTTCATACACAGTGTTCAAACATGCGAGTGGTATCAGTCTTCACATCTAACTCTTGGCAAGAAAGCAAATGAACATATTTCCCATATTTCTTGCACTAGTCTTTCAAGTGTGTACAAACACTGAACATATTCAGCCCGACCTGAAAAATGTGTGGTAGTGTATTTATTTCTGCCTGTCTTTGTAATCACTGAAGGGTCACTTAGTGGCTAAACTGCTCAGGAATGATTGAATGCACAGTCAAAGTCTGATGAATAATATCCCTATGTTTATAGCTGTGGTAAAGACGCCGCCTGGCAACCTGTGGATCATGGCCGTTCTGACGCCTCTCTTCCTGTTGGTTGTGGTGATCGGCATGGTGGCCTTCATTCTTTGTCAGAGGAACAGGGTCATTTTCAAAACTGGCGCCTTCAGGAACTTCAAAACCCGCTCCAAGGTAAGATTGTTTAACTTCATGCCATCATGCTGTATTACTTTCTCCAGCTTTTGTTTCCTTACCATCTTCTTTTTCCTCTTTCTACTTGCTGGTCTTCTAGTTGTTCTTTCTTCATTTACTGTTAATACAAATCAGCTTTTGCCTCGCTCTTACGAAGTAAAGTCTCAACCCAAAATATTATCTGTTCTCTACAATGAAATTTCAATAAGCTGATATAACTTGGCTCTGAATGAGTGACACATTGCACAGCAAACCGATTGTGTTAAATTGTTCCTTCAGGTCAGAAAAATATAATCCCATATGTGCGGGCCTCAATCATTTATTATGTTGCTGCCCAGTAGCCCGTGGTCATTTCTAATCATGCGTGCTGTGAAGGCTAATCGGCCGAGGAAAAATGGGCAGGGCTTAGTGTACTGGAAGTGAACCTTAGGGTAGTGTTGGCCCTTTCACAATAATAGCGCTCACTCAACATCAACTCATTAATGGTTCAATAAGAATAATCAATTCAAATAAACATGAGTGTAATAGATTGCTGGCAGCTGGTTTGATCAGCTCAGGTTGTTATCCTGGTCACAGTACAGTGCCTGACGCCAGAACAACAGCTGCTTGTGTCACTGCAGTCAGTCAAGTGGTAAACAGGCTCATGATGAGGCTTCGCTTTGTACAAAATTTTATAATCTTGAACTATGTTTTACATTTGATGTCATGATGAGACTTCCACTGCAGCGAGAATTCCTGTCATTGGCTGCACATCCACTGAATAACATATTGACCATCTTTTGGTCTTTTTCAGGTCAAACTTTTGATACCCAGCATAGGAATCTCCCTAATGCTATGAATAAACCAATACACAGAATATTTCTGTCTCCAGATCAAAGACGACTTAAAAGTTTGACTATCAGCAAATATTCCCTCCTCAACAGAACAGTAGTAGAAAAAAAACTAGCTCTACAAATATCTGTACAATGTTTCTGATGTTCCTGACAAATATCCTGGTGGAGCAAGCAATCATACTTATAGGCTGATATAGAAATGTACCCATAAGCTATAAGATGGTTTCGTACCACAGTGGGCAACTGGGCATCAGCTTTCTGATACCTTGAATTTGATCAAACCCGAGGATGTTAACATCTGCCCAACAGCCCAAGATAAAGTTACTGATATCAACAGGAAAGTATTCACTCTTATCCTCAATGAAACAATTGAACACGGTTGATTTGCATTGTAGGTTAATTGTGTCAAATTTGCATCAAAGTAGGCAAAATTTGATATATATTGATTTACATTTTTGTAGTTTTGATCATCATTTCCTTTTTTCAGTTTTGATATCCACCAGGTTGCTGTCTGGGAAGAGATAGTTGACCCTATTTAAATGATCTATACGACATTGTCTAAATTGCATGGTGTAAGTGCATTTATGGTGCGTCCAACTGAGTTGCTAGTTAATTGCAATATCTGGCCACAAAGGAAGGCACAAATAGGTTTCATTTAGCCTCTTAATTAATCATAGGTCTGTTTTAAATATTACATGAATTAAACCAGTCATCAGTGAGAATTAACTGAGGAGGAGGTCTATCGAGCTACAAAAGTCTATAAACTGTGGGGAGACTTTTGGTATTATGAACGAGCCAGCACAACTAGTGAGCAAATCTGTTACTGTTGTTTTCAGCTGGCTGACCACTGTTGGCTTTGCTAGTTGTAGTCTGTAAGCCACACTGGTTAAGGTTTTGATAATGTTACTTATATGAGTATCTATTAAGGAAACGTTACATTGGAGAAAATGTTATATTTTATATTTATTGTCTTTGTACAACAGTGACACTGAGCTGTGGTCTTCTTTATCTGATATTTCTCTCAGACATTCTGAACAGAGTTAGGAAGTCAAGAGATCCACACATCGAATTGAGACTAACAAAATGTTCATGGGAATGTTGACAATAAAAAACATACTTAAGCCTGAGCCTTGAAAACCTCTCTGATCATCTGACTGCATCCGTTTCTTGCCCATGCACACATCTTTTTAGCAATGTCATGATCTTCCCAGTTAATTTGGTAACAGGAGTAACTGGAATGATGGCCAAACTATGAAAATTAGGCATGTCCTGTCCTATCCTATCCTATCCTATCCTATCCTATCCTATCCTCCCATTTCTTATTCTAATCTATTCTATTCTTTTTATTATCTTATTTTTTTATCATACTAACCCCTCCGTGACGTTGTCCCTCTGACTCTCTCCCTGTTTAGACCTCATATCGAAGGGAGGGCAGTTACCACCACCAGGTATTAACTAAGACACTGGCTGGGTGGATTACTGAATCAGTTAATTATTGTTTTGATGAATGAATGAATTACTGCTTTGTTTCAGAACATGACGTATGACTGTGTTGATCAACTCGTGTGCAACTGCCTTGTTGGCTGCATATTTCTGTATGTGCTGCCTGTCGGTGTTGCTAGGCAAATTCTTGCATGTAGCTGCTGTGCTGTGGACATGACTTTTTCCACTGTCTTCATTGGCTTTTGGAGATCAATAGGAGGACCGAGGAGGGGGACAGTGGAGAAAGATGAAAAAAACTATAATAGGCATGTAAAATTCACAAGCACGTTCCTTAAGATTTAAATTGTTTAGCTTTGAGTCGATTTGCTGAATTACCAAGGAGAGAGCTCGTAAAAAGGCAAATGAGCTCTGTTCTGCCGGCCAGAAGAGGCCATATTTAACCAGGGCTCATAAACATGAATAACAGAAAGGAAGCTCGACACCTGTGAACTGAACAAATCTATTTTTATTGTAGCATCCGTAAAAAAGTGACCCGAGCTTGTGTCATCAGCCTAGACTGCCTCTGTGCCAGTTCCCTTCCCTTTCAAGCCAGTCGTTTTATCCTCTCAGATGAAGCCACTCTCATCCCTCAGTGGCTCAGCAGGAACCTTATACGGTCCCCCAACCCAATTCTTTTTTTATATGAGGGTCTCCACTGGATTATGGTAGCTATTTTATCATGGCTAGACCCAGAAAAGAGCAGCAATGACCACAGAGTATGGATAGAAAATGCTTAAAAGATTTAAACTACAAAGGATCATTCAGAGGCCGGCCCTGTGGTTGATTTGGCTTTGGTGGAGCATGTCAGCTGATTTACAGGTTATTTTTATTTACATCATCCCTCGAGAAGCAAAGTGTGCCTAGTGAAGAATGGTGGGATGAATTAATGGTGTAAGCAGGACATTTTTGGTGGGTAATGGAGCTGGTGTAACACCACAGCACAGAGTAAACACCCCTGTAGGAGATACACTAATGTGTACAGTACATGAGTGTGTGTGTGTGTGTGTGTGTGTGTGTGTGTGTGTGTGTTGTCCCTGCTTTAGCGTATTTCCTTGTACAATGGTATAACATGAACATTTTAATTTCTGAGATCAAAGGTTTTATTTGCTTTCACAATCGTTTGTAAACATTTAATATCATTTGTGTTTTGTTTTACGCGAGCGCATCAAATATTAAAGCGCCCCGAAATGAGATTTCACAAGTGGTGCCCTGAGACTACAATCACTGTTCTTATCCACAGTGGTATTTACCCTCTTCCAATCCCAAGCAGTGGCATGCGTGAGCAAATGAGATAAATATTTCACACAGGGATTTAATTTAGGAAGAGCTCGTGGCAATGTGGCAAACTTGAGATAAACACTACTAGTTGTTTAAAGCGTAGGTCAATTTTTTTCCCAAGTCTATCTTAATACGAGACTCACATCTTACATTGAAAGAGTTACTGGTTGCTGTAATTGGCCCTACAGTCAGTACTGGCCTTGAAACATTTGCTTTTTAAACTGAAAGATGACAGGAAATTAGGTAAAAAAGGGAATGACAGGGAACAAAGGCCCGCAGCTATACCCAAACTGAGGACATTGTGATTACATGATCATCATCTTAGACCTCTAAGCCACCAGGATTCTCAAAGCAATCCCTCCCTAAAGGTGATTCAGGTGTAAGAGATGGGGCTCACATCAGCTCCCATTTGTCGCAACATGTGTTCCAAAATAATGGTTGTTTTAGTACGTAATTCCCCCTTTGTGTTTTGCTAGTCAGGTTTTCCTTGCCAAGCTGCAGTGAAGTGTTAGTAAAGCGATTTATGCTGTAAAGAATGTAATGTAAGTAATGTGTGTAATGTAAGAAACCCATTTGGTTTCATTCATTTGGCTTTCTTTGGCTTTGGCCAGTTTTAGAAGTCACAGAAGGAGTACTAAGATTTTGGCCACAATTCTTATATGCTCTACCCCCAGGTAATAAAAAAAAAAAGATCTGTTGTGGTCAAAACCAGGAAGGAGCGTGAAACACTGCTTCTCAACCTGGTGTTAAGTGACCAGGGGCCTCATGTATCAATGTTGCGTACGCACAAAAAAGTGGCGTACGTCATTTTCCACGCCAACGTTCAGATGTATCAAAAGTGAAATGACCGTGGAAATGTGCGGTGCCCCACGCCAGCTTCATGGCTGGCGTACGCACGTTTCTACAGCTATTGTTCCTTTGGCGACACTCTGAGGTGATGCTGTGAAACTGTTAATTATGTTTAAACAATTTGTCCTCAGAGTAATGTGTGCACATTACATCAGAGACACGGACAATTAACACACACGTTTTCAATCATATGGATCAGAAATGATAAAAGCATGCGCAAAGTGATGAAAAAATGCCATTAACAACGGCAGCCTTGGCCTTGTTAGAAGACATCGCAAATGGTAATATCAGACATGAGAGGGTGTTTAGAGAACGGGAAGATCTGTTGGCAAATGACGACAACTGGCTCATGAGTCGTTTTAGGTTGCCGAGGCCAGTGTTACTGGAGCTGTGCGCAGAGCTGCGGCCAGCCCTAGAACGAAACACAGCCAGGAGCCAGGGGTTGTCCGTGCCCACACAGGTGTGGGATCATAAGAATGTCATCCCGGTACATCAAATTCCCATACAATGCTGTTGAACAGGCCAACATTAAAGCGCAATGTGCAGCAAAAGCCGGTTTCCCTGCACACATGTTGCTATAAAAGCGCCATCAAAGGAATAATTTGTTTTTGTCAACAGGAAACATTTTCATTCAATTAATGTTCAAATATGTGATGCGCAAATGCAGCTCACCAACATCGTGGCAAGGTGGCCTGGTTCAACATGACTCGTTCATTCTTACCAATAGCATGGTTGGTAACAGGCTGGAGGCTGGCACGGTGCGCGATGGGTGGCTTCTCGGTGACTAAATCCGTTTAATTGCGCCCCGAATGTAAACCAGCACAATGCCTTTGGGCACGTGCATTCAAATATGTGCATTTGTTTTTCCCTGGTGAAAATAGAGCGGCAGAGCTATCTAACAAGCCCTTTATTGTCTCCTTGTGTTCAGTATTTGTGTCATTAAACGTGTGCGTAAAGTTGGAAATGTCACACTGCAGTAGCCACGACGCACTTCTGCAGTCATTAATATAAGTGTGATCCGTCTCGTCAATCCTTGTAATGAAGTTGTTTTGTCCTTCTGTTTGTTTCCCACTAACGGTGGCACTTATATTATAAAATAAATATATAAATATATATTATTCCTTTTGAAAAAAGTAATAGTGATTCAATCAAGCGGTGCACGAACAAAGGAAACGAAATCTATTTCACATGCTATTGGGCAGAAATCCTCCGCTTCACCTCCACCGCCACGTCGGACCATTTCTTATTTTTAATTTCAGTGAGTGTGCGCTGCTCCGACCCCACAGCGTTCATTGCCTCACACACACGCTCCCACTCACATTTCTTTTTTTCTTTTTTTTCTTTTTTGGTATTTATCCCTGGCGAGAGGCGACCAAATAATACAGATCTTCGCATCTCGACTTTTTTTAATAGCGTTTCGAGCTCAGACTCGGTTGCGCTTCTTCCCTTTACTCATGGTGTAAATCTGATGGTGCAGAGAGGGGAATCCCCGCCTATTTAAATTGATTTGCATATTTAAATGCGGGCGTGGACAGGGAGGAGTTTCTTACGTCTACATGTGCGCTCAATTCCACGTTGATTGGGATGTACAAAGGAAAAGTGCTTGGATCGACGCGTACGCACACTTTGATACATCTGATTTTTTTTGTGCGTACGACAGTTTCTGGATTCTAGCGTACGCCATGTTTCAGTAGGAAATCCACGCAAGTCTTAGTACATGAGGCCCCTGATCCGGACAAGTAATCTGGATTGTGCTTGTTTATCTTGATTCTGCATATTAATTAGATTCTCAAAATGTAAATTAGAGGACTTGTGAACAAATATAGCATCTCCCAAGTCAATGGAAGTAATGCCATGGACAGGCATTGTCTATTTTTAAACCACTTTTTGCACGACTTGCTAAATAGTGCTACTACTTCACTGTGGTCACCCTGAATGGATTACATTTACACTTGACTGAGATCTAATCAGAATGTGAGCCAGAAAACCTCTGATCTGGTCTGGATGATTGATTACATTCTGATCACAATGCATTCTGCCTGTATTTAAACCTGCTTTTGCGTATAATTTTCCTTAACCAGATCAAATATCCCGATTACATGTTAATGCCAGGTGTAAATAGGGTCTATGTCAGAAGCCCTCAGCAGTGACTCGTGTATACTATAAAATTCTATAAATATTAACCAGACCTTAGCAGTGTAATAGACTCCATCAAGTTGATCTACTGTGTGTATGTTTGTGTGTCAGTGCATGTTTGTGTGTGTTCTGCTCCCAACCCACTCAGACATCAGTCACCATGCAGGACAGGCTAAAGCTGCTGATCGATACTGAGGTTTAGACTAGGTCTGCATGTGTGTTTAAGCATCAGTGAGTGATTCTGCAGAGTCCGGCTCACTTCATCACTCTGCACGTCTTGTGTGCAGCCGGAACATTTTTCAAAATGGCTTTTACTCCCTCTGTGCCTTCTTGTATAGGCGTGAAAGCCTCAGATAGCAGGCTTCCGTTTGGACTACAATGGAAGTGGAATCAGCAAAAGCAGAAGCAATCCATTTTTCATTCGTAAGGTGTTCAATGAAAGCACAATGCAGTGGCTGCCATTTAAAGGGCTCAAGCTATTTTGCATTTTGCTGCATCATGCCATGAGTTTACCTAACCAGTGCAGCACCATGCTGACCGCAGTCTATTGCTTTGTGTCTCATTTTACTCATTGTACCAACTCTTGGGGACATTTTTGTTTCAATGCAGCTCTGTGGTGTGCTTCCGCCATTCGCCCTGCTAGAGCTGAATTTAAATCAATACGGCCGCAGGGGGAATAGAGCATATCTCATCCATCTGCTGTACCTCATCAAGCTGCTGTTGGCTGTTGCTCTGAGTTAAAATTAGACATGAGGAGAAGGTTCTGTTTGATAGTGAATGCAAGGAAAATAAGAGCGGATAATTTGGTGCTGCAACGGGGTCATGCTCATGTCATTTCACATGACATCTTTAAGTAAAAGAAACAGCTTGAGCCTGTGTCACCACCTTTCTTACTTCTCTCATGCTCTTTTCCTCCATTGCTGTTCTAAATAGATGTGGAGAAAACTGTCATCCATCTCTGACAGACTGATCAGAGGCTCAGGCTTTACCACAAGCCCTGTCCACAGCCAGAGTCTTCATTAAACTCAGCTGCTTGCGCAAGATGAAAGATGGCCATTTGTTCAGTCAACATGCTGTCAGTGGACAGTGGAAGAGAGGGAGGGATGGTGGTGGAGACAGGGAAAAGAAAAGGAGGATTAAAAAGGAAGAAGAGGCAGAGACAAATGGGAAAGAAGGGAATGTGAGGATACAGTATGTGTGTGTGAAAAGAACAGAGAGAAGAGAGAGAAAGACCTTGAGCAAGTGTAGTAAAATGCGAGTCGTGAAATGTCAGGCACACTTTTCAAGGTTATGCCTCACGGCTCTGTCATTTCTGAGAATCCATACTGTCTCCATGCACGACAGCCATTACCCATCAGCCAGTGAATGACACATCTTTTAAAGTCCATGTGCAGTATGCGTCAGGTCATCTCTCAGTTCAACAGCCCTGAAAGCACATCTAATGACGGCTTCTCAATAATCCATACACATAATGCATATTGGTGGAGGGATACGTTTGGAACAACACATTTAATTCACAACCCTCCCTCCAACCTCGGCTGCTGCCGTGACACACAGGGCTAAACTCCCCCTCAACCTGTGAACAGCATGTGGCCATAGGCAAATTACTGTTGCACTCTCCATACATCTTTCACACGATAGAGTCACAACTGTCATCGTACATCACTTCAACGGGTAGAGGATGTGTGCAGACACAAGCACACTCAATCCATATATTCATGGGGAGATGGTTTTTACCCGCTCTCTCTCTCTCTCTCTCTCTCTCTCTCTCCTAATTTGTGTGTTCTCTATATGTATTGTATCAGTTTCCTAACACTCATCCACGGCTGCAGCCACGTGTGTTGGAGCTAGCTGATGGCACAGCGGTGTATATGACCTATGAATTATTAAAAATGCCGTCAGCCGGATGCCCACGCTGCTGCCTAACCTCACATGCACTCAGAATTTAGCATGCATCATCAGATGCATTAGGCGTCCCATTTTAGAGCCGCTCAAAATAGAAAAGGGGAGGCAAAAAATCAGGGTTTCATCTGCTTTGTTGTGTAACCTAAAAAGGGTCTTTCTCTCCTTTTTTTTCTCTAGTTCTCTATTCCGTAAATTAAAAGGCATTTAGCTTTACAAAGAACGTGTCCAGGCCTGGGAGGCTTAGCAAAACTCGTCTTCTGATGCCTTTTTTTCTTTGTCTGTTTATGCCAAAACCCCTGACTTCAAAGGTGCTGTTCAGCTTTGATATTTAGTTATTTTTCAACTTTTTTCTTTATGCCAGTTGTGTTGGTTGGAGACCGATAAATCTGGTTCGGAGGAGGGAGGTCCATCCAATTACCTTTATCTAAAATGGAAGAAACACTTATCTGGACGTTTTTCTTTAATATTCAAGAGACCGTGTCATGTTAGCTGTAAGCAACTCTGACATCTGTTCAGCAGTGTTGGGCTGTCCAGTGCTACACCCTGAAGGACTTCTGCTGTTGATCAGATCAGAGTAACAATAGACTCAATATGATGTTCAACCAAGGACAGTTCAATCCCCTACTTAGATTTTCAATTTTTATGCTTTAAAATCTCACCTTCATGGCCGCTACTGTGCTTATCTATCTCTATCTTAATTTACATATAGAGGAAAATAAAAATCCAAAACTGAATTTACATTATGAATTTAAGACTACAATAAACAGGAAACCTGTGTTGTGATGCCAATTAACTCCAAGCAGCAGGTTAATATTCATCAGCCCAACCAGCCTGTGGTGAATTTTATCAAAATATATTAAATAGTTAAAGAGTCAAGTGATTTTATGATGGAGACAGCTTTTGGAAAATGGAGCACTCACTCACTGCCAGTGGTGGAAGAAGTACTTTGTGTCTTTATTTGAGTAAAACTAACAGTACATCAATGTACAAATACATTCAAGAATAAAGTACTTAAGTATAATCATCAAAACATGCATAAAAGATCAAAAGTACGTATTTTTGCAATTATTTCTTTATCGTTTTATAGTTTTAATATGAATATAGCCACAGGTAGATGCACAACAGTTCTCTCTAATATACCACATAATTGTGTTGAGAGATGGTATTACATCATGGTGTAACCCAGCCCGTTCTCACACCCGGCACTTCAAATACAGCAGCCTGGTCAGTGGCCCTGCTCTTCTTAGTTTGACACTGTAGTTACCCCTCAAGCTTCACTTCTTGAAGTGCCTCTCTAGTACAGTGGTATAAAGTCTGAATCTGACTGGGGTTCACGATATAGTGGGGCCAAGCCTTGAGATTGATTTGTTATTAAGTCATCGTCTGTAACTAGGTCA
Source organism: Pagrus pagrus (assembly GCF_965226575.1). Classification (NCBI taxonomy): domain Eukaryota; kingdom Metazoa; phylum Chordata; class Actinopteri; order Spariformes; family Sparidae; genus Pagrus; species Pagrus pagrus. The sequence continues at coordinate 29,634,422 of NC_140194.1, forward strand.
ACATACGTTAATGAAATAACTAACTTACAGTGACTGAACGTAGTCAGTCAGAACGGCTTTATTTTGAATAAAATACATTTCTGATAATTTTACATATTATTGCTACCTTGACCACTTTACATGCAAAACTTGTGTTAGAGGTATAGGTAGAGCATCATAGTTTGATGCTTAAGTGCACTGACCAAGCTGCTGTATTTGATGAGATGGATGTAACCCCAACTATAGATAGATTGATTCTCCTTCTGAAGCTGATTTTTCACATTTTTTTTGGTTAGATTGAAGTCCAACTGAAATGAATTTGGAAGTTTGTTTTCTGTGCTGTTGGTGAAAAAGATTAGGCAGAAGAGGCAGAAATGTATATTTTATATTATTTAAATTCAGACAACCAGACAGAATGCTGTTACTATTCAGAACTTGCTTTCATACAGCTAATCAAGTTGTTTCTTGTGGTAACTTCATTGTTCTATCTTTGGCAGAAGGTCACACTTACTAACAGCTATGAAAAACAAGAGCCACAGACTTTGAACAACAACCCAACAACAAAGGTTTTCTACTTAAGTTTTCTTATTATTACTTACAAATATGAATACACAATTAAGCTTACACATCTAGGGAAAAGAGCAGACCAGTTAACTAATTGTTTCGCTGCAGCACATCAAAAAAGCTTAGATAAGAAAACCTATATTCAAATGTCATTTTGTTCAGAATAGATGCTGGTCTGGTCCCTACTTTTCTCCCTCTTTGGATTCTTTTTGATAATCATACTTGACACCAGAGTTGGGGCAAATACTGTGAATCTACAGGGTATTATTTTGGGGAAATGGGACACATTTCTTAAACTGGATCACCACTTAGGGATTCAGGCTGATTAAATAGGGTTGTTTTGTATGTAAAATAATGCCTGATACATCTTTAATTCCTATAAAGATGAAGATTTTCAGGAGAAATTGTAATTTAGTATTTCCTCAGAATGTCTGGGGAAATAATATCCACACTATGTGCATCTGTCTGCTGTCATGTGCTTTGATTGTGGAATTATTCTTGTGACTCCATACAATCGAGACTCTCTTGCAAACATTAGCTGCAGTTTGCTTTACTCTGCTACGATCCTTTAAACCATGCTTCATGGTGTAAGTGCTGTATATTTTGTGACTGCTTTATCATCATTGCTCATTATTGTTGATTATAAATTACATTGGCCTATCAGTCTGTGATGTGTAGTAAAGGTGTAAAACTTTACTGTGCTGTGGAATACTGCTGTATCTTGTGTTGCCTTTTTCCTGTCTTTGCATGTGCTTTTAGTCCTGGAAACCGATGCTTGTATAAATGCATCAAGTTGCTGTTGGTTAATCAATCCAACAGGCAAACTGAAAACGAAGCACAAGAAACAATACTGCATCTCTGACCTTTAAATCAATTTAAGGGTTTCTGACCTCTGCTGTATTATCTTTTTCTCTGCCAGCCTGTCCAGGGCTTCGACTATGCCAAGAAGCACATGGGAAGAACGGGTGATGAGGCTGTCTCTGTTACCAAGGAGACGCTGGTGCTAGGGCTGCCTGTACGAGATGCTCCACTGTCAATGTCATTGGATAAGAAGGTCCACCAGGATGGGACTGCCAGCAAGAGGCCTCCATCTGCTGACATACACAAAGGAGGGTAAGACAGTTACTGACTTTGTTTGTTCACATGTTTTCTTGATGGTGTTCTTACTCTTACTGGTTGTTGTTTAGTGTTTGGCAGGTAGTGTACAGCAGGTTTTAAAGCACTATTCTCTGTGAGTGGTTGCCTGCTGCTGCTAGAAATAGGTTTGTTGTACTGCAGTAAAACAAAAATTAGCTAAAAGATGCTAAAACATCCCATCAAGTTGATAGAAACTGCAGCGTTGTGTGATGACTTTCTGTGAGATCCTCACTATGACTGATACCTCTTATGTTAAACAGAACACAATCACTAATTAGTGATAGTAAAACTAGTTCACTAATTTGGTTTACAAACATTACAGAACAGCAATTTGCATATATTCAGGCCCAATCCCAACACACCCCTTGCCCCTGACCACTTAGCCCTACTCCTTCGTTTTGTGTGTCCACGCCTAAGAGTAGGGTGTCCCGTTCATTATCAGAATCAGAATACTTTATTAATCCCCGGGGGGAAATTGTTTTTGTTCCAGATGCTCTGTGCAAAGTAGAAATAGAAATATAGCATGAATGGAAACAAGAGATATATATAATACAACAATACAATACAAGATATAAATAAAATAGTAAAGTAGACAATAACATAAAATAATAAAGTAGACAATCTCAAGTGTTCAATGACAACTCCAAGTATTTACAGATATACAGTGCAATATATATAAGGTATGCGATCCTTGTTGGGATAGAGATGTAGTGCGAGGTGTTAGGAGTACATGACCAGGTTTTTTCGGAGGCAAACTTCAAATTAAGGGTTATGGGAACTGTGAGAGAGAGAACTAATGAGTCAGTTGTTTCAATATATTCAGGTCCTTTTCTTTAAAACAAGCTGCACAGCAGTTGGATGGGAGCCAATTGGGGATTTACGGTTTGCTTTTGGGTGTTACAGCAAACTATTTTAATGCATAACTGCAATAGGTGCCACTCACAGACGTTAGCAATAGAACAGATCGCCTCCAACACACTGCTGATATCATAATATATAATTCATTACAAATGTAGCTGTTTTTGCAAGTCTGCTTATTCCAGTCATCCCTGTGGCCTGTGATACTGCACAGGTAAAGAGTTGAAATAATGAGCTGATTACACATGCTGTTCCCAGCTGGAAGCTTTGTGAAGGAGAACCACAGAGTTCTCAAGCATCTGTTTCAGTCAGTGAGCAAGCCAACAAACAAACCCCGAGCTTTTCAGCAGGACGAGCCATCAGTGTTTGTTTGTGCATCACAGTGTTAAGCCAGCAATAAGCAGCGCAGAGTCTGACAGATTGACATGATCTAAAGATAAGTCCAGTGTTAACGAGGAGCTGTTTGAAGACAATAAAAGGAGATTTTATCTAGCGCTCAACTGATGCCGGATTTGAGGCCGATACCGATATTGGGGGGTAAAAAATTCAGATATTGATATATTGGCAGATATTCTATATATACTATATATATTCATGTATACATACACACATATACAGTATATGCGTATATATACAGACATAGACACTGTCCAAAATTACATTGTTGCACCGAAACAGCAAACTCCACTGGGAATATAATAATTATAAATGACTGTTTTCTCAGTTTTGTTCTATAAAATATAAAAGATGACTATTATTTTTCCAACACAACCTCATACATAAATGACTGAATAGGTCGATTGCCAGTGACAGCCAAGAGGACATACTGTATGTAACCATTTCCAAAACAACATGTCCGTTGCAGTGTAACAGTGACAGGCAACCCAGATCTTCATCTTACGCAGTTTGGTTAGGTTCAGGAAAACATTGTGAGTTTTGGGTTTGAATAACCATGTTGCTTATGTAACTTCAGTTACAAACATAGGTACGCTAGGTACAAACCTAAGTGGTGTCATGTATGTGATGTAATTTAACTCCGTTAGTAAATTGAAATAACTTATTGTTGACTTTTGCTTTCACACTGGACACTCACAGCGCCTTCATTGGTGAAAGTCCTGTTCTTGTTAATGTTGCATAAGAGATATTCATAATTTTGTTTGTTTCATAGCTCTTCTGGGCTGGAAAAAGTTTTCTTTGACCTGCAAATTATAAGAGTATATGAATGTAAATGATTGTGATGAACAGATTGTAGTAAATATTAAGATCCAGAGGGTTTATTGGTCAAACATTAAGGAAGGTTTATCCTCTACTCTAACTTTTAACCAAAGTTGTCGCACTGGGCAGAACAAAGCTTGACTTATGTTGCACAGGTGGTTTTACACTCGTAGTGATTATGGGACTTTTTTTTGTTCAGTATCTCTCACTTTTTTTTGAAAGACACTTCAGACCAACTCTGCATTTATCCGAGCCTCCAATCTTGCCATGTGGATACAGTTCAACAAAGAATAAAAAACCAGTCTAGATTATGTCCAACAACTTTCACACCCACCTCCAGTGTAAATCAGAATACAGATGCACCAGTATTGCTGTGTTAAAATTCATTTGGGAATGTAGAAACCCCAGATTTGCCTGTTTAAGCCCAGGTGATTTTTGTGGTTAAATAACATTTTAATCTTTTCTCATCATTTTCAGTATGAAAAGAAACTATCCTCTGATTGGCAAGAATAACCAGCACTGGATTTAATACACCCTGCACACTAATGAATATCAGCCTCAACTCCTGCCCACACAATTTTAAAGATGCGGATGAAATAGGATTAGACAGATTCTTGGTGCCAAACTCTGCATCCCCGACTGACTTTCAGGAGACTTACAAACCATTAGGTAGTTTGCAGATAATTATCTTTAAGAAGATCTGCAAAATAGTTTGTCTTAGATTTCAGAAGGAACAAGTTTGATGTCCCTCTGACCCAGTGTTAGTGCCGTATAAAGACTAGAGCACAGAATTTTTTTGCTACTTAGTTTCAAAGATAAGTGAAGGACATTCACGTTGTCTAAGAGATCTTTATTAGAAAGTGTACCACTCTTTTTCATAGTCTGTGAAAACATGCACCCATTTCGTCAGACAAAATTCCAGCAAACCGATCAGTTATCAGTGACACATTCTGATTTCTATTCTGATTTTATGAAAAAGCTAATTAAATCCTTGTAATGACCTAACCCTTAAGCTTAATAGACAGTCATTTTTCATTAGAGGCACTGATAAACTGTGGTGGATTAGACAGGTTTGCTGCTATTTTTCTGTATGTCTGAGATAATACAAGTCACAAAGATGGATGATGCATTTGGCTGCTGCTAATCTTCATTTTTCCTGTTATCTGTCTCAATTCAGCATCTAACTGAGCGTTGAGTCTTTTCCATATATTTCATCTGTGATTTTCTTACTGTTTCATTGTTTTCTACACTAATCTTCGGTGTAAGTGTCTTCTACATTTTATCCATGAGCAATGAATATGATTTGTAAACATCTGTCAAAATCACAGTTTTAAATGTCTTCACCAAAATGTGAAAACAGTCTTATTCCCAATAGACTGCACTAGGATTATGAGTTATAAACTGCTCTGTACATGAACATAGAAAACATTTAGTACAAAATGATTAAACAAACTTTTCCTTCCCCAGACATTTCTCTACTACAGTTTACACCCACACACACCCACCCACATTCAGTGGTGACACCTTTCCATAAGGAAGTCATAAATGAGATGCATCATGCCTCTTCTCACAGAAATGCTAATTCAGGACCACGCACACAAGACAGTGCCTCATATTTACACACCACTAAATGAAGTGAATGGAGGTAGGATTAGTTGTGCTCTGCTTCTTGAGTATGATAAACACATGTATATTTATAACCCTGGCTATAGCCATGCCAGAGGGAGCCATTCAGTGTAACAATGATGACAGTGTAAAATCCTGGAGGAGCTGGCATAGTGTGATAATCAGCTTTACCAACCTGTATATAAGCACATGTATATCTTATGGGGAGCCATTCTTCAAAGAAGGGTGTATACTAATTAGAAAATGAGGCAGTATCTCATCCGCTAACCAGTGCAGTATGGAGTGCCGAGGGTTGAGAGGGGAAATTTCAAAAGCAAAACAACAACAAAGCAATTATTCTCTGACTTTATAGTGGTAACTGAACAGAGAACAAGACTTCTGAAGTGTTTTCTCTCTTTAAATGTACAGCCGCTGTGTGCGACATCAGAGGAGACAGGGAGATAAGAAAGGAGCAAGACAGATGACTCGGACAAGAAAACAAACCTAAAGCTGTGTCTGAAATCACTCCCTCATTTACTCAGTAATTATCCCCTTTATATATTTGACACTCAGTAGGTTACTCTATAAGAAGACGTAGAGTAAAGAGAGTAAAATTACTCAACACAGACAAGTACAGAGTTTGTACAACTGTTATTTCCACATCTATAAAAGTGAGAGTTTGTTTTTAGCAAAGAGTAGTGCAGAAACTCCTTTCCGCTATGTTCCACTGTGAAATCTTTGTGAGGGAACTCTATTGTGCATACATTTCACTCTCAAGATTCAAACACTCAGATACAAGTAGATACAGTGTAGTGCACAGTAGGGAGTGATTTCAGACAGACTCATTCAAGCAGTTTAGTCAAAGGAAACGTAATATGAGTGAACAAGTAATGTGTGCAATGAAGATGAGAAATGTGAATAGTGTTTGGCGATTGGATTCCATCATGACGTCATCATATTTTAAGGGGACAGTGAAGCCGTGCATGTTGACCCTCCCCTGATGGGTCACTGGTGGTGGTGGTGACTGGATGAAGAGAATGGCTGAGATCTGGATGAATGTGAAGAGGATTGGGCTATGGTGAGCTCGCACCAGTGGGGCTGGAGGTGAATCACAGTAGAGGTGAAATTGCACTGAAATGACAACTGACAGCAGCAGAAAGGAGAACAGATTTAAAGGTTGACAGCAACGATATGATTGGCTTTAGAAGACTGTGGCATAATCTGTCAAGTCAAGTCAATTAATTTTATATAGCCCAAACAGTTATTAACATGATAACAATTCATCAAGTCAGGACATAAATGTTTGCACCACATTTGTTTATTCTTGAGAAATTTCACTTTCCATCTGTGAATTTTTTCAAAAATTTTAAATCATGGTTTATTAAAGCCTCGTCAGTGTACACTTCCAATATAGGCCTACCCGTAAATTTACTGTAATCTAAAAAATATATGATACACATTCCATGAAATTGAACTAAAGTGTCCAAATCCTAAGTGTGTAAATGTATCCACTATATAGTGCCCTCACAAATTCCACAACTGAACAAAAAAAGTAGTGCCCGTGACATGGCTGCCTTCTGCTAACCATCCCACAGTATAATGCTGTGCATTTTATAGAGAAGGGAAGAACCGTTAATACAGTGAATGAGTGAACAAGGGAACAATTTTTTCTTAAATGTTTTTTCAGTTTAGTCTTGTTTTTTTCTTAAAATGATTGAACTTGTTTCTGAAAACACTGAGATAATTGTAGTTGGCAGTTCTGAAGACTGTAGTATTGTCTCGACACAATAGGTGACGTGATTCGCACATTCTGTTTCAAGATGCAGGATTCAAGATGTTTGCTGAAAACCTAAAACAAGTGTTAGAATCAACAGCAATAATTTCAGCTACAGATTGTTCACTCGTCTGAGGACAGAGTCGGATGCAGACTGAATGCTAACCGTGTGGGGAGGTGGAGAGATGGTTTATAGGTAGAGCATTTATTCTGCTCACTGCATCCTCCAGAGAGCTACAATGTGTGAGGCACAAAGAAGAAAGAGAAGCAGGGAGTCGAACATGAATTTCCAGCAGTGTGATTATTGATTCTGTTGCTCCTCTCTCTGGCCTTCCTACACAGATTTACCTGGAACACACACACTGGTTTTTTTTACCTCCATCCCTCCGGCTCTTTGCTTAATACCACAATTTTTGCTGTGACTTGGCCAGCCATTGACCGTGGTTCAGGCTGCAGTGTGTGTGTAAACCTGTGTATCTGCTCACAAAGACAGGGCGTTAGCCTTGCCTGTGGCTCTGTGATGTCCGGTCTTGCTGATCTGTGCATCTCACACCACCTGTAGACATGCCTGTCACATTGTGTAGCTGCTGTGGCTTACATGCCTCAAGGCTGTGTGTGTGTGTGTGTGTGTGTGTGTGTGTGTATGTGTGCGTGTGTGTGTGTGTGTGTGTGTGTGTGTGTGTGTGTGTGTGTGTGTGTGAGAGAGAGAGACCTGTATGTGGTTTACATAACCAAGACAATACACATTAAATAGGTCTACATATATGTTGTTGCATGAGTTTATTGACTCTTCTGTAGTCAAGTGTGTGTGTGTGTGTGCGTGTGTGTGTGTGTGTGTGTGTGTGTGTGTGTGTGTGTGCGTGTGTGTGTGTGTGTGTGTGTGTGTGTGTGTGTGTGCGTGCGTGTGTGTGTGTGTGTGTGTGTGTGTGTGCGTGTGTGTGTGTGTGTGTGTGTGTGTGTGTGTGTGTGTGTGTGTGTGTGTGCATGCGTGTGCGTGTGTGTATAAGTTGCATACATGTAGCCCTTGGCTGTTGAACAACCTGCCCAAATAAATCAGGGTTGTTTCTGCTTTACTTGTCCTTTACATTTGTCCTGTATTTCCAAACGTTTCTATGCTTTGATGTAACATGTTTTTCATGGGATGAATTCTGTGAATAAAAGAATCCATCCCAAAATAACTGCAACCCCAAATTATTATCATGGCAAAATATGACATTGAGCTACAGTACAGCATAGGCTACAGTAGAACAGAAGATATGTGGTTGCTTCATTTTCAGGTAATAACCACAATCATATCACTGTTTGTGCCTGTTCTGTTGTCTGACCACCAGAGGTGAGGCACCAGAGGTGGCATGGGCCTGATTGCCCCCTCAATAAACTGTTAAAAATTTTGAGTTGCTGTTATTTATCGATGGTTTGTGATCGCACAGTTTTTTCAGCATTTTAATTAACAAACCAAATCAACAATTTAATTGATTGTTTGAATTTATTAATTAAAATTTTTTTTTAGCCAAATTTCTATTATTTGTATGTGCTTGTCCATTACATAAATGCACACTCACTCTGAGTTAATTTGAAGCTCAATTAATATAAGTTTCTTAACTTATATCTAAAGTTAATAGATATTTTTTCACTAGTATTAACTGTGAGGTGATGGCCTGTTTGTGTACTGACTGAGACTCATAAGCCGTCCCGCTCTTCTTACTCCCTTGCCTCTCTCTGTTGCCTCCCTCTGTTGCCATGGATACTACAGGCGGTTGCCAAGCGAGGAGGATGGCTCGATGTCGAGCAATGGCTCTGGGAAGCTGAACACTAGCAAGAGCTCTTCGGCCCGAAGGACGACGACCGGCAGCAGCAGCAAGAACGGCAAGGAGGAGCTGCACAAGAGAAGCACCAATGGTGAGGAGGATGAGGAAGAAATATAGAGAGGGGTTAAAAGAGAGAATCAGAGAGAAAAGAAAACAGAGAAGAGAGAAGGAGTAAATGAGGGAGAGGACAGAAATGATTAAGTAAAGAACAAAACAGACAGACGGACACACTGATGGATAGATCAAAGACAGAAAATCTGTCACTCCTTATGTTTGCCCACCACAAAATCTGTCATCAGTAATTAACTAGTGTACATCACAAAATACTGAAACACACATGGACCATCCTGCCTCACGCACACACATTTCTTACACAACTTGTGTTACCCCAATACACACATACACATAGACACACATTGTCTTACTGTATACTATATTTTACCAAAGGACAATTAATATGAGCTGATGAAGTGCACATTAGAGTGAACACACTCACACATAAAGTGACTCAGCCACATGATGACACAGTTACTCATATCACGTAGTCTCACGTGTCTTTTTATTCACACACACTCGTACACGCAAACCGTCGACAACCGGCTCTTAATCAAAAGAGACGTTTCAGGTGTTTGTATTTCAGTATTTCAAGTGTTTTAAGTCAGATTACCTCATTCTAGGATGCGAAACTCAAATGATGTATAAAGATAAAAGCCAGCAGTTGACAGTAACTGTGCCTTAAGCACCGCATCGAGTTACTTTTGAGTATAATCACAGAGGAAGGACAGACACGTGGGTGGAAAGTGAAGCTGTGATAGCATACTGTCAAATTAGGTGTCGTTGTAATCCATACAACCTGCAGCATATGGTTTATGCATTAGAAGAAGTACTCACTGTTTAATCAGTGACACTCAGACAAATCATCATCCTGGGAGATAACATATTGATACACTTTGTACCTTTTAAATCAAATTAGCAATATAATAAAGTAAAAGGATGACTTTTCCCCTCAATAAATGTATTGAGGATCATATTACCAATTATGTCCAACTTAAATATAGAAACACATTTTCCATCCTAACCAACATAAACACAAAGCACACAGAAAAACACATATTGATACATATTAATTACATCAAAAAGAAAAACACCACCAGGATTTGACAGATCTGCAGTGAAAATGTTACAGGTAGGCATGGGTAATTTTTATAAGAAGCTCTTTATAAAGGACTTTTAATCTGTAATTACTAGCTTGATTAATGATGAATACATTTCTCACTGATGCTACTTGCTGAAGTTTATTGATGAGAGTAAAATCTGGGTGGCCAGTTTGTGTGTTTCAGCTGGTCTTTATCCTCCTTCAGACACTTAAGTTGTCTAGCATACCCATTTATTCAGAAGACGGAATGTTAGCAAGACATTAATAGTGGGTCATGAGAAAGCATTGCTAAATTTTTTATTAACCACTACCGAATTCATTACTTATTACTTATAAACCTCACAAAGGAAGTCAAATTTGAAAGTGGGACCACATCTTGCCGGGACCATACTGCAAGAAACATGATTAATATGTCACTCAAGTCTTCCTTTTCCTTTCCCCCGCATACTTGAATTGATATTGAGCTGAAAAATTAAGCTACACAAAACAACAATTAATTCTTATTATGAAAATGTCAAACATGCAGGAGATGCTTCCATTGTTGTGGATAACGATCGAAAGATTTAAATAGTATCTTTAGCAGCAGTAAACCTGTTGTAGTTAAACTTTGCTGCAGTGATGTGATTTTTGAAGTCTGGGGTGTGTCAGTAAACTGTAGGGTGTGGTTACAGTAACAGCGGAGCACTGAATGGCATGGTCCATGCATCACTTAAGTTATCAAATGTATAATATATTGAAAAATGTATCCATTTATGATGGCTGCTACATTAAAGATAATGGATTATCGAAATTTTGCACACAGCTAGATACTTGGTATTTGGGGAAATATAAGCTCTAAGACTAGGATTTAAATGAATGACTGAATTTATACAACACGTTACTGCAAAACATTAATTTGTAATAACAGTCTTCTTAAAAGGTCAGAGCAGTTCAATAAATTGGTTAATCAAAAATAATTTCTAGTGCTGTTGCTTCATCTACAAGCTCCCTCTCCAGGGTCCAATGAATATACTTTGTAACCCTATTCATACTTTGATAAAGATTCCTCTTGAGATGTAGGATTATGAGCTACACATGCTTTCATCTACAGTACCTGCTATCAGTGGTAGCAGTTAATGTACTGCATCCTCAATACGACTTGTTTAACAGATCACCAGGCAGATCTTGTTTCAGCTCTGCACACGCTGCAGCTTGTTTCTGTTCAGTGACAATCTAGGACGCTGTGATTTTCAATCTCTTTTGCATCAGCAAGACAATGTTCACAGTAATTTGCGTGATTTATAGTGTTTATGCAAGCGAATGAATGAATACCCAGAGGAGAGCAGAAGAGGATGAGTAATTGTTTCATTTTCTCACTACTGTTACCAGAGAATCAGAGATGGACAGAAGTAGTACCTTTCTCGGAAGAAAAATTGTCTGGAGCACACTAGAGCTTTGTTCACGGAAATGAAAGTTTGATAAAAGTGTAAATCCAGGAAACCTGCAATAATAATACCCGATACATAGATAAAAAATAGGGAGGGGGAGGTGAAGATGTACCAACAACCACCTGTGAAATACAACAGGAGAGCAGTGCAAGTGCATATCCTGCAGATACAAAGATGCTTCCACCTGTTTGTGAAGTCTTGTTTGACATTTTCAGCGTTTGTTACAGTATGTCCTTGAAGGTAAAACTGGGGTGATGCATCAGTCATTTAACTACCTTTTTAAAGATATAGCCTGACATGTCAAGAAATTCACTTACTTGCTTTAAAGCAGAGAATGAAAAAAAAAAAGAGGATAGTATTCTCATGTCTCTACACATGTACACAAGTGTTAGTCTAGAGACTTGTGTGTGTGCGTGTGTGTGTGTGTGTGTGTGTGCAGTAAAGGATAAAATCTATTTCAGCTAGTTTCTGTGATACATTGAGAATGTCATAGCTGTGCTTCCACTGTGCTATCAGATCAACCTAATGATGATATTTCAGCTTCATTTTCTCTTTCTTTATTCTGAACAGCATTTTGGTGCTGATAAAGGTGGCTGTTAGACTGTAGGGGGGAAACACATTTAACTGTTTGAGAACAACTTTTAATTGAATGTTTTTAATTCCCACTTCCACATTATTTGTCAGATTATTTATGAATAATGTAGTAAGTAATGTAGTGCTGTAGGGTGGTGTGAGCCTAAATCAGACAGATTAGTCTCTATTACTCACCTTCCTTATGCTGATATGGACAAGCCTGAAAAGTCAATTCAGTATAAAAAGATGGCAACAGTTGAATCAAACTGTGTTACAGGATATAATTTTCATTATAGCTACATTGCAGAGGACTTGACCTTTAACAGTTGACTGTACAGAGAAATGGTGAAGGTGAGAGAAAAGGAGGATAAAATGCAGCAAAGGTCCTAGTATAGATCACATTGACCTTCAATTCGATCTTTATCCTCAGATTGATCCTTGGCCTTTTGCTGTACAGCTAAATGTTAATGACACTGGCCTTTCTGTAATTAGTGAGATGCAATTTAAAGTATTTTTATTTTCATTTTTTTTCTTTTTTAAGACTGGCTTTGCCGCCCGATGCCAGCCCGATACCTCTATAAGAGTCTTCTGGTACTTGCCAGGGAATTAATGTAAATGAGATATTGTTCTTAATGTGTTGCCTGGTATAGTAAAGGTTAAATAAAAATAATACCCAAGCCATGAGTGTGTATAAAAAATGTCCATACTTGTAGGCAATAAGTACATCACTGCAGACTTAAAGCAAGAAACTGTCAACAAACAAATTGTCAAATGAGTCATGATGTTTATCTCCTCCTGCACAGTTAAAGTTGCCCTTAGTAACAGATGCTGCAAAATTAAGTTATTATATTCCAGTAATGGTACAATGTATTTAGTAGCAACCCGAGGAGTTGACTCTATTCCAGCACCACTCAGCCATCTCAGAAAAACATTTTACATGTTTAATTAACACAACAGACCGATGTTCAGCATCTGTTGTGACAGTGGTAGAAATGACCTTATGGCAGCCACCAGTGCTCAGAGAGCATACATTATTTACATGCAGTGCTGTGATTTCCAATGTGGTCCACAGCCTCTGCTGCTCGTGACGCCACCTGTCCTGCCCTCAACTGTCACAGTCAGGAAGAGCAACAAATACAGCAGACTGAGCCGCAGCCAGGATGAATGGTGACAGTGTGGGTTTGGAGCTGAGTTAATGGCAGACTGTTGTAGCCGAAGCAGTAACGAAGCAGTCTGCCATATGATGTCAGTCAGGCAGTGAGTCACGGTGGACCCAATAAAATACAACACTGTCCATCTGCTGCTCCCCACAATAACATAAATACTGAGAGCCTCATATACTGTAAGAAGCAGCTGACACGTCATACAGCTGATGCTTCCTCACCAAGACACATAAAACTGCAAGTGTATTGCTGTAATCTAAATTTGCCATGACAAGTAAAACTTACATTAGACTTATGACACAAATATCATTGTTTTGGTAACATAGCAAGGGCCAATATACGCATAAAGAAGACACAATACCTGGACAAAAGCAGACTTTCAGAACTGTGCATGATGAACCTGGTACAGATATATGAAATTCTCTGTCACACACAAACCTGCTGTATATACACACTCTCTGTGCAGTCCTATTATGTTATTACATTTTGAGGAACTTGCTGTATTTGTTTGATAGCTTTTCAGCACATTTTTCATTTACTGAGGCCAGGTAGTGTGTAAATATTTTGCTGCTACCTTACCTTATTTTGTGTATGAGTTTTTCTTTTTTTCATTTAAGAATGGGAGCCAAACTTGTCATGTGTTTAATATTATCCGTACCCACAACAGAAAATGCACATACTGTAGCACTCAACCAGCCCTCAATAAGCTCAATTATAAACTCAGTTTTCTGAAAAACTACAGCAACATACTTTGCTTACATCTAAAATTTGGTAAAACAAAATAGCAGTTACACTCTTCTGTCTAACATCCCTCTTTAAAGGAATAGTTTGACTTTTTTGATTTCTTGCTGAGAGTTATGTGAGGCTTAATACCACTCTCATAAAGCTACAGTCAGCTTAGCTTAGCATAAAGATGGGTTGATAACAAACACAATATAATTCCAATTAAAAAACAAAACTCTAGCTTGATAGTTACTATACAGTCAATCTTCACAACTAACTCTCAGGAAAAAAATGAATAAGCCTTTTTTCCCTGAATTCTCTGCACTTCCCTTCTGAAGAATAAAAATGGTGCAGTACACACAGTTCTAGGAATCATAAAACACAACCTTACATGCATTCAAACAGAGGGTAGGACACCCCTTCTAGGGCTTCTTGGACACAAGTTTCCAGTTTGTCAGAAACTGCTGTAATTAACTAAATTTGCACACTTTTTCTCACAATTTTGCAATTATACTCAGAAGATTGAATGAAATTGTTCTGTGAATGATGTAGGATCAGGTCAAATATATAATAATTCCTATGATTACAACATCACATCCTCCTGTAAGGACTGTCTTATTCTTTCTAACCTACTTGTCTTCCTCTTCCTACCAGACCCGTATGACGACCATTCAGGCTCTCTGCGTCTCATCACCATCAAACCCATGACGGCCCAGCCAACCTACTCCTACCCCTCCTCCTCATCCCACAGCCAAGACTCTGTGGTCATCAACGGGGAGGTGAGTCTACACACACACACACACACACACACACACACACACACACACACACACACACACGCACGCACAGTATATACATAATACTATACACACACTTTCAAGGCTGTAGCACACTCAGCTGTTAGGTGAGTTGACAGTGTTGACAGTAAAGGGCAGAGCAAAAACTAGAGCATCATCATCATCATGAGTCACAAATACATACAGTATAGCAACATTTTATAGTTCGGTACTCCAGTGGTAGATATTTTTCGTCACCTTGTTTGGTTCATTGGGAACTGTTGATACTTTGTGTCAGGGATTCCTAAACATGGGGACTTTAACCACAGAGGGATACGCCTGCAGTTGACATGGGGTACTTGGAAAGATTGTGTTGTGCCTCAACTAGTCTGAAAAAAAAAAATGAATGAATAAAGAGAAAGATATCCAGTTATGGAGTCAGCTGTAACAGTTTAAATATGTAGTTAATATAATAATGGATAAATGGTTCAAATATTTGACTAAAAGTAGTGGATATATGGAGAAAACATTCAAAGTAATGGAGAAATGGTTGAAAGACTTTAGGAAATGATTGGATAAATGGTAATTTTTTTTAGTATTGAATAAATTACCAATTCAATTCAACAACTTCACATCAATTAATGGAAAGGCACAGAGCCAGTCCTTGTTGAAAAATATTACAAATTTTAGGCCTAAACACGACTGATTTTTCAGATCCATGCATTATTCCCTGAGAAATTAACACCAATGTCCAAAAATGCCTGATCTCGCAATGTTAAAGAACGTGATAGAAAATCCTGGATCCGTCCCTTTCTCGGGATACACACCAAAAGTTAATGGGGTCTATTCTGGGCCGAGACCCATCCTCCATCCAGGTCTTATGGAAATTTGTTCTGTAGTATTTATGTAATTCTGCTGACAAACCAACCAACCAACAAACAAACGGACAAGGTAATAGATAAAACTAATGGGTAAATGGTTGAAATAGTGAGCTAAAAGCAGATCGACAGTTTAATTGTATGACAAACAAATTGTAAAAACACCCATCTGTATATATTCACTAGCATCAATTCTCTTGAACACATTAGGAGTATGAGGGGTGGTGAGGGTGAAGGGGTATTTCAGTTCATCTGACTAGGCTGTCAGACAAAAAGCTTGTGCACCACTGCTTTATGTTACATTCTACAGTTTCAGGCGTCGCTTATTCTGCCCTTCCTGTACTGTAGTATTATCATAACATCTCCTCTGGGACACTGATACTGAATTTAGCTGTTGTTGCTGCAAACACAATCCAAAGCCTCCTCTCCTCATCTAGTCTCTCACGCCTCACTTTTCTCCCACTCAGCCTGTCACCTCTCACTCTTCTCTTCCTCTTTGTCCTTATTCCAACTCAAACTCTCTGAACCTATCTGCAGAGGAGACAGCAATACATACTGTAGCCTGATGATAAATTATCCCTCAATCTATTAATATAGGACCGAAAATCCCCTCAGGGGCTCTCCAGTTTTCCAGTTCATCTGCAATTGATTGGTGCACATTAGCAGAAAATATCATGTTCAGGGTGTGACACATTCTCTGATTATTGAGCTGTAGGGAATGTTTGTTCAAACACGTTGATCTGCATGAGTGCGAGAAAGAAAACAACGAAGAACATTCAAAAAAAATAAAAAAGTTAATCACGAAAAAATTCAAACACTTAATTGGCTGTAAGTGTAAGTGTATGGTGCCAGGAGAATATGATTTCTTGAGTTCAGAACTTGAATGGATTGTTTGCAGGCAAACCATGGTGGGTTGAAGCAAAAGTCGGACATCGAGCACTACAGGAACAAACTGCGTCAGAAGGCTCGGAGGAAAGGGTACGGCGAATTCTCCCTGTCTGAGACCGGCAGCCATGGGTATAGTCACCGTGACACCAGGCACAGTCGCCATGACGGGGTCAAGGAGCCAATGACTGCAGAGGAGAAGAGGGCCTCCTTCGCGGGATGTCACAAAAGGTATGGAGTAGACGTTGTGGGAATAGCGACACTTCACTGTTAATGTACCTTATGATTACAAATAATATTGATTGACTGGATAGATTTTTAGAATCTGCGTCTGAATGTCCTTTTAATCACAGGCTTCATTGGCCTTCACTGCGCTGCAGATAGTTAAAATCAACAAATCAAAACAACCAGAGACATCTGTCCAGGTGATGGCGGACATGGGACAAAATCTGACTGGATGTTATGACAGTTAAATGAAAATGTTTAACAATCACAGAATTAGAGGATTGGATTTCACGATCAGAGATAAATCCTATTTCATTATTGAGGTGTCTAAAATGATTCTAATTTTGTCCAATTTCATTTAATCATATTTATACAGTAAACTATGAAAAAGAGTGCTGTACAGCTGACTGGTGTTGGCAGAATGAATCTGACTTTGATGAAATAGTTTCATGAATTAATTATTCATTTTTTGTTTAATCAGTAATATTTAAACTGCACTTTTCCACCAAGAATTACTGTAGATGTGTAGCAGTAGAGTATAGTTGCTAAGCAACACATAAGGAGTGAGTGAGTAGTGAGGGGTGATTTTTAGTATTTTACATTTCATACTGATAAGAGTCTGTTTTGCTTCTCCTTGTCACTAGCTGATGAAACACTTTCAATCTTTGCACAGATCATGAAATCCGTTTACATCTGCTGTTCAGACACAGAAGAAACTCAACTTAGAAAATCCATGGATGTCACAGTAAACATAGCAAGTGGTGCCTGGGATTTAACCTGCAGAAACACCACAGCATTAAAGCAGTGCCAGAATTTTAATGTAAAATAATAATTTGCCTAAATGTCCATTAAAGGAACTTGGGGCAGGATTTGTGAAAAAATAAACATGCATTTTAAGTGTTTTAATGCTAATGGGTGATGAAGCGTTCAAAACCAAAAAGAATGAGCCCACCCACGTATCTCTCCATTGCCTTGAACAGGCTGTGCGCTGCATAATGCACTGCAATTCGGGCCCGAATTTCCCGCGCAGTCTTGCGAACGTGACTTCAGATGACGCTGAATGCGCGTCCTTGGATACGGATAACTGCAGTATGGCCCTGAGCTGTAGTTAGTGTTAAAGTGTTTCTCCTCAGGTACTCCCACCCACGAGAGCCTACCTATTGGAGCCGACAGTCTCTGAGCAGCCCGAGCCCAGTAGAGACGGAGATGGACCTGCTGGTGCTGAGAGAAAGGTCCAGGAGGGGCATCCGCAACAACGGCTATGATGTGAGTAACTGGATGAATCTTGGACCTTCTAATGAAAGGCGAGTCAGTGAGCCTGAAATTAACTCAGTAGTATACAGGAGCACATGTCAGATACAGGAAAACTACAGTGAATAAAAACTGGTTAAAGATGAGTCTTAGAAATGATTTGAAGACCTATATTACCCTTGGGTTTTACGAGAGCCAAGGTTGTGTGAGTGGAAGATGTGAGGGATTTACTGTGGAAGATACCCAGCGGCAAGACCATGCAAAGCTTTGAAGAATTGTGGAGTTGGATCCCGTAATAAACTGTAATATAGCAGCTCAGGCCTGACCTCTGACCAGGTGAGTCATACTGAGCGATGATGAAACCATGGATGGATCTTCCTCTTCCAAATAGATGATGGTTGTGGCAAAGTAAAGCTCTGCCACTTTGTCAAACTAATAAAATAATCTTCTGAAAGCATTTATAATTTAAATCCTTCCTTTACCCTCATTCTGATACTCCCAGCTCACACATAGAAGATTAACAAATCACCTTTCGATGAACTTTATAAACCTGCAAACAGAAAGATAAAGACAGGGGAAGTAAGATGGAAAGGGAGGAAATGACAAAAAGATTAGAGAAAAAGTGATTCCTTCATTTTAACGACAGATAAAGATGGAGAAGGGAAAGAAAGAGTGGAAGAGAAGGAGATAAAATGGGGCCAGATAGAGTGAGTGTGAGCAAAATCTCTTTATGCTGTTTCTCTGCTGCACCACGGGAACAGCAGCGACCGTGCTACCTAGCTGAATGTCAATGACTCTGAATATGATTATAGCCTGTTCATGGATTCAGATGGGAGGCTCGATAGCGGTTAATAGCCTTGGATGCAGCAAACTGTTTGAAACGGCACAAGGAGAGCAGAGTGTGTTTGTGCAGGAGCATGAATGTGTGCGTGTATACATACTGTAGGTACATAGCTTCAGTTTCTTCAGTTTGGTTTCATGCTTTATGGTCGTTGCTACTGTATATGCAGCCTATTATAGTATACTCAGTATTTACAGTAGTATATTTATGTTGGTTTGTGGCTAAAGCTGGATTGCCTGCTTCATGTTAATGTGCGCTGCTTTGTATTGTATATGTTTGGGTATGGTATGTGCTCAGGCTGCCACATCATTTTTTATTGGAATCCTTTTGTGATAAGAGGGTCAGATTCCAAATAAATAAATCCTTGCAATTTAATGAAAAACTGTTTCTGAAGTTTTCATTAAACATATCTAATCTGGGAATTTTAGAAAATATTCGATTAAAAATAATGTGGTATTTACTTAGCTGTACTACCTGCTCACAACTTTAATGTGTTTTGCATTTTACACGTTCCCTATCAAACAGTGATTTTCACCTTGTGGGCAAGTCAAAGATACATAAATACCTATAGTGTGTAGCGGATAAATGGTAAAAACTTCTGCCACTCAATGTGGTACTAGTAATGCAAAAAAAAGAAGAAGCATCAAGCCTAAAGATTGAGCACTATTACCTACTTATCAAATTCAGTTAACATTTTGAACATGCGTCCTTGAATTATAGACAAAAAAAGGTTGGAAACACGCCGCATGATTAATTCAATAGAATATATGAAAAAACACCCAGCTGCTAGTTGGTAAAATGGCACATTTAGGTCAAATGAATGCACTCCAATACAACTTTCCTGCAATAAATCCTCCATTCGTGGAGGTTATAATGTTCAGTTTTATTGATTTTGCGTTTGATTCAACGTTGTAATCAATTTGGAGATGTAGTTTAAGGTGCTGTTGAATGTATTGTTTTGTATTCACAGGGGTTTCAGTTATTTTCTTCACTCTGTTTCCATCAGTGAGAGTAAGCTGAATAGCTGAAGAATATTTCTGTATAATGCAATACAGTTTAAGTTGCATTAACATGTAATGCACTGGCAAATGTGTGTGCACTACATTGTATTGTAACTGAAATACTCATGCAGTCATATTTCACGAGCACCTGCTCTGTAGAGGGTTCAGGGCTGATGATTCTACCTAGTGATCAGAGAAAGAAAGTGGTGGAAAAAAAATTGGTTCAGTTTCAACTCCCTTTTTAAAAATGTACCAGGAAACTGCAGATCTGTAATGTGTTTTCTCTGACCTTCTGCTCCTGAACATATTGACTCTTGAGATTTCTGTCTGTTTTTAAGCTTATTCGTGAACTAATAAGACCATCGATTCCAAAATCCGTTACATATTGCTCAGAGCATTTGATTCTTAGAAAAACGGAAGTTCGATACAGTGGTCAGATATGGAGAATTGATCTGTCAGGAGCACGTGTGATTTCATTTTCCATGTCCTTATCACTTAATTTACAAGATGATGAATGCATCCCTGTCACCCTAACTGAGTGTGTGTTTGCTCTGCAGGGTGAACCAGAACCGTTTGAGGAGACCAACGTGGACCGTCTGATGAGCTCTCTGGGTTATGGAGGTGGATCTACTGGCACTGGGAACGGCAGCTTGGGGGTGAAAGCTCACCGCGGCTCCGACTCCTCCACACTCAGCTCTCAGCCATCCATTGACGAGGTCCGTACGCAGATGCATATGTTGCTAGGCAACGCCTTCAGCCTGGCACCCCCGGACCATGACCCTCCTTCTCCTCCAACCAAGTAAACTTGTGTTTTCATATAATATTTATTTCTTAGCACATCTGCATGATTACAGTGTTGTGTAAGAAAGAAAAAAAGAGATGTGCCCTGAAACACAATTTGAAATCCCAGTGTTCATCCCACACAAGCAGTTTTTCAAAAAGTAGATTTTTCTGAACATGTCGACTTGATTATGCACTGTACACTGGGAAACTAAAGAGAGTAGGTGTGAATCTGTTGACTTAACTTTTTCTTTTTTGTTTTTGGCTTTCTCTTCAGCAGTCACCACCATCACCACCACCATGCCCACAGAGCCTACAACCCATCCCACACCAGCCACTACAGTGACGGGGTGACCAGCGCCCCAGGGACCATGAACCATCCCTGTGGAGGCAGGCAGAGGAGCACAGGCTATGAGGACATGCACCAGTGTAGCCTGCCCAAACCAGTAAGCCCTTGGAGGAGGAGATCACTGAACAATTTAAAAACTCACATTATCATCCATGAAGTTATGTCAAATTATACAAACAATACATGCTGTACATGGTCTACAGTATGTGGCTAAAGTCTTAGCAAACAGTTGTCTCAAGTTGAAATGGAGGAAGATAAGCATTCATTTGGAGTTGTGTTTTTATCCACCTGACATTTGTCAGGTGGATAAAAACAACATTCACTCTCTTTTAGCTCTGCTTTGGTCTCCAACAATTCCAGAGGGAAGTATTTGGCTCTTTAGTGGCTAAATGCTCCACTATGTTCAACAGAAACGTGCTTACTTTGTCTTTTTGCTGTGTGGCGCTTGGCAGGTAATGTACAGACAGTTTATTAGAACCGACTAAAAACAACTGCATGCTGCTGCTGGAAACAGGGTTGATGAGAGCAGTGAGACTGAACCAAGTTGCAGGTCGTAAAACTGAAACGATTAACTAAAAGGTACTAAAACAATTTGAGGAGAATTTTAGAGTTGGATAATGATTCTCTGTAGGTTCACATTTCCCAGACACCTTTTACCAAAATATTATAGTAGCTTTAAAGTATTAAAATAAAAGTCCCCAGCGGTGGCCTGGGTTCCAGCCTGTGGCCCTTTGCTGTATGCCTTCATCTACTCTCTACCACTTTCCTGTCTAACTCTCATACCAGTCCTATCACTATAAAGGACAAAAGCCCCAAAAATAATCTTAAAAGAAAAAAAAGTACAATAACTTGTATAATATAATAAATTATGTAGGAGATCCATGTCAGGCTCATTTTTAACTTTTAATGCTGCTTAGTTTTATCTTTAACTTTTCGTGACATTTTATGAGCATATAAAAGGTTTTGTGTGTGAAGTACCTCATTTTTAGGAACCAAGTTGCTGTCACTAAGTTTTTAAAAGGTTATGAAAGAAGTACAAATATTTCTACAGTATTTCTTTACTGTACTTTTAAAAAGTACTGGAGTAGAAGTACAATGTTGCACAAAATGTGAATAGGTACAAATAAGTTTTGTAGCTAAGGTAATCCGCACTACAGCTTTTTATGTCATGAGGACACTAAATGACCAGAGCATAATACTATGCTTGTAAAAACCATACAGAGCAGGTCAGAGGTTGTCAAATAGCACTGTCAAAAAAATAAAATAAAGCCTCTATGAGCCTGTTTAAGTCATGCAAATATAGGTCCCCATGCATATGTTTTAATGCATTTTGGCACATCCTGTTATCTGTATCTAGACACATGTTGAATGTTCTGCAAATTCATAACATTCCATAAAACCTTAAATTGTTTGAGCACTCACTAGATCCAGTGAAATGTTTGCACACAGACTTGCACAAAGAGGTTGGACATCCAGAAAAGCTGTCGTTAGTGCTGTCTGTGTGTGCATTGCCAACAGCTGATCAGTCAGAGAGAAGCTTTGCAGAGATTAAAGCGACACAGGATTGAACACCCACCAACAAATACAATTGCCTCGCGCAGCTTGAATCTGTGTCTTCTGTTTTGCTCTGATCAGACACCCGTCTGAATTCTGAAGCCCTCTTTATTTGTCAATGTTGTCCTGTTTTTCCTTACACTTTGGGAATTATGACTTTCGCTCGATATAGTAGTATATTTTATACTCACACTACAGGGTCCAGATGGTAGCTAAAAATATGTCTAAATGACATTTGTGACTTCTGCAGGGTTTCCGGTTCACACAGCTTCCTGATATGGGTATTGGGTCTCCCCCGCCACTGATCCCTTCAAGACCAGGACCGCCACCTGGGACCTCACTACGACGGTAACACCCACACTCACACAAATACAGACTACAGGTGCTTGAATCATAAAATACATAAAAAACATTTTTTATAAAATCAAATGATCAAATTTCAAGGAAATGTTCACATGTGGCATTTAAAAGCATTCCTGTTTGACTTCTCAGCCAATCAAAATGCAGCTCTGCGGCTAACCACTGTGTCCGATAAATATATAAATTCCTAGCAGAGAACACGCAGGAGAACAGAGTGAAAAAACGCTACAGAATATTAATGAGCATCGTTTGAACTGACTGCCCTCCACATTCACTCTCTATCTGCGCCTTTCACTTCTCTCTCTCTGGCCCGTATGTTCGACTGCATCATTTGAACTGAGCAGCTTCTTCATTTAAATGCTGTTGCTGTGTGCACCATGTTGCTGGGCACTTTAGCACTGCAGAGAGTGATGACTGTTGAGCTGCTGTGGCTCATGTGGAGGGACACGTTTGCCATCTAGTGGACATAGAGAGAAAATACCACTCAGGAGTAAACATGTTCCAGCTGCGATGCACTGCAGACTGACTGGGACAAACTCAACACTGCAAGAAGAAAAAACACAAAAACATAATGTATTTATTAAATTACTTAGATATAATGAAAGATTCAGAATGTTTGTATTTTGTCTGGCTACTTAAATTTTGAATTTAAAATTTTGAAACTATAGGTGTGTGACCATTGTTCTTGCTTTAAAACCAGACTCAGAAATGTTTTATTGGTAAATCAGTCAGCTCGTCATACATCAGTACCTCTGTAGTCTCGGGGAGAGCGAGTGCAGCATTTTAATTCCTCTTCAGTATGCACTGTGAGGCGTTAGTGTGCACAGTGCATTATGGTCTTGAGCCCTGGCAGTGTCATCATCTGTCCTCCAGTCTCTTACTGTGGTGTGACATTTACAGTTAGTACGCCTATAGTGAGAGCAGGATGCTGCAGTGTGGAACAGGTTGTAAAGTGTAACGATAAAACCACTTTTATATTTATATAAAAATATAAGTATATAAAAAGTATTTATATACTTTTTTTTAATATAATAATTCTGCGTTAATTTTATTTTAAAATAAAAAATAAAATTAACAACATTAACAACAATAACATTAAAGTGGTATCAACCTTAGTTTTGACTTGAGTACAGTGTGTGGTTATATTTTTACCCTTAAAATAATACACCTTTTCATACAATTAAACTTTTTACTGTCATTGGACAAAAAACAAATGTAGATCATTGTCTTTCTGCTGGAAAACAATATATGAATAAATACTGCAGTATTTCTTTATGAAGCATTAGTACTGCATGTTATACAGCAGAATCTTACAGACCTTGGCTTAAATGTTTTTAGTATAATTAGTCCACATTTGTTAAAAGGAAAATGCAATATGATGATTCATGATGTACTCTACGTCTTGTCTTCTGTCTGCTGGTGGTGTGTCTGTTTTGAATGGAAACACATCCACTGACCCAACACTTCAACTGCTGCCACTGCTCATAAAAACCAACTGACACTTCAACTATCAAAAATATGTCACCCCTCAACTTTAACTGAAATTGCTTGTATTTCCTCCTCTTTAATGAAATTCAGACTGCTTCATCTCTAACAGGTCTCACATACAAAATCTCATCTCAACTGCTTTGAGGGCTTAAACTGAAAACTCAAACTTCAAATGCTTTCAGTGATTATACTTCAGACACTTCACACCCTTTCAGTGCTCCACCTGTAATTGACCCTCAATTGTGTGTTTCAGCCTATGTGACGTAAGCTAGAATTATTATTATCACTATTTATTTATTTTCTTGATTTAGTTTTGTACTGCTGTATTAAACAAGTGCTGTAAATTGAGTGCTAATTTGTTTATTGGTTATCTAACTACTGTACATCAGGTTAACATGTGTCGCTCCTCTCCACTGGCAGTTCCACCCCTGATGTTAGCCTGAAGCCTCGTGTGTCGGAGGCGTCAGACCTGCAGGCCCAGCAGCACAATGGCGCCCCGTACCTGCCGCTGTCCAGGACCCCCTTCCCTGCTGTCACTGTCGATCAGTCCATCACCACCTACTCAGGTAAGACAGAGAGGTTGTGTGTTGAAATGAAGACAGTAGCTAAAGTAAGTTAAGTCATTGGCTAAATCCATCTTCTCCCACCTCTCACAGGAAACCCAATAACAGCAGTGTACGCTATATCAGCCAACCGTCCGGGTTACTCAGACTACTTTGTCATGTCACCGCCGTCCTCATACCGTAGCCCGTCCTGGATGTCCTACCCACCTGAGCCAGAAGACCTGCCGCGGCAGTGGAACGACACACCGGTGAGACACGCACCGCTTCCACTTCATGTAGTTTGAGACATTAAAAGATGCAAACGCTTTTTGTAACAGTATTTTTCGGTGTGTGAAGCAGTCCTTCTCTTCTCCCTGCAGAACTCACGTCATCTTGAAACCATCTGCTGAAGTCGTCTGCCTGTGACACTGAGTGGAAACAGCCAGTAACTTGGTGGGTCAGATCAGCTCAGCACTGCTGTGTTATGTTGTCGTGCTTGTTTAGTGAGAGAGGAAAACAAGTCATCTGTCTTTTTGAGTGTCCTCTCACTGGAATCTGTCCTGCACTGAGTTAGATGCAATAGACTGTGTTGATGTTTTACTTTTGTATAAAAACAAACAAACAAATATATATACTGAAATGATATACTTATTATATACTTATTAACATGTTGATAAAGTAATACAACCTACAACCTTTACCTCTACTATAATCAAATTTAACAAGTTGACTAATATTTCTACAAACATGTGAGCTAAATTTCCTGTTGACATGACACAATGGTAGCACAGTAGCACCTCAGTACAGCACACAGTTTTTATATATTTTTTTAAAGATGCCCTCAGTGAATTATTCTGTCTAGACAGCAAAAACATTATCTCTTTTGGAGGTCAGATTGCAGACCAGCCTTCAGGTGAAAGCTGACAGGATCCAATGTCTGCAGTGGCGCTCAGCGGAAGGCAACGCTTTACCTGCACAGATGCCTTTTGAATTCACTTTCAACGATTTTTAAACTGAATCTGTGCAGGTTAATTAAAAGCTGATGTAGTAATAAAGTATTAAACTGTATTTACAGGCGAGGCATCCCTTAAATTAGATCAAGGGGACTTGCTCACAAATACTAAGTAATTGAAAAGAAGATTAAAATTGACAGCATCTGACAAAAAACAGTCTCTAAAATGAATTTACTGATTCTGCTGACCTTTTCCTGTCAGCAAGGCATCAAAAAGCCTCTAGACCGAATTATGAGATTTTACACTTCATTAAACCACAATCACACCACAAAATGACATTTACTTGTCCACATAAAATGGGTGGAGCCAGAAGATTGGTGACGTAGTGACTGCTCACAGACTAGCTGGTATACTGCTGTAGCTGGTATGCTGTTAATTGGCATTTTGTTCATCACTGCACACCAATTCATCCAATAAGGAGTTATTGAAGATGGACAATAGGGCAGTCTGAGCTTATCAGCTTGATAACGGTTGGTTGGTTAGTAAACTCATTTGTTCAAGTTTATTCAAAAAACATACTTTGCACACCGTTGCTCTTTGGTGGAACAGAGTCTTTTTTATACTAACAGCAGAAGGTGCATCACAGCTACAGTAATAAGCTATGATAGCTCCCTCAATTTTGGACCCTCTAGTTCTCCCACCGTTCAAATGTCAGCACTGCCAAGACAGCTTGTTATTGGTCAACAGCACAAATTTGCATGGAAGTTGGATTTTTGGGGAATTTTGCAATTTTAAAAGCTGGTGAGCCCAAACCTTTAGGACACTCAAATAGTCACAACTGCTGAGTGAAAACTCAACCTAAATCTCTAATGTGATCTATTGGCAGCTCAGTCATATGTGCTCACTGTGTTTGTCTCCAGGTGTCTCTTTGGACGGGCAGATGACCTCCCTCAGAGGAATTCTCTGGAGCTTAATCACCTCTCCTTCACTTCGGCCCAGCGATCCTCCTGTCTGATTCATTCATCCCCAGTGGACCCCACTCTGCCCCCACATTATCCCCAGCTCCACCTCTCTCCACTGGCCTGGCCTCCGTTTATCCTCTCTCACAGCCTGCTTCATCTGCAGCTCAAACCGATTCTCATCCTCCAGAACTCCTGTGCCCCATAAGCCCCTTCACCTGGTATAAGCTCTTCTTCAATCTCCTCACCAGTGAAAATCTTCAGCCATAATTCTCTCTCTTTCTGTATTCTCTCTGCTCCCTGAGCCCCTGGCCTCACTGGTCCACATGGGCCCCTCGTCACTATTTATGTAGACTGCCTCTTCTGTGGTGACCACCACTGTACAGCAAGAGGCCCCTCACACTGCTGAACTAAACTGAGCTGAGCTGCGTGAAGCTGTACTGTGCTGCCCTGAGTAATAACACACACATGCAGTGTGGATGAACAGGGTGAGTACAGTACAGTGTGACAAGGGTGACCTTCCAACTTGTTCTCTGTCCCAGCAATCATCGTACAGTAACTGCCATCTGCCCAGCACACGATGGCACACAGCGCTGCGTTAACAGGACGGTAGTGCCCCAGCAATGGCCAGTAGTCTACTCCTCTTCTGAGCTGGACTGGACTGGGCCCTCCTGGACTTGCCCCTAAGGTCAACCATGAAGCCAGGAAAGCTGGACTGACTTAAAACTGTGCTTTTTTGATGAATCCAAATTCCTATGTAAACCTTCTACAGCTGGTTAATATGTGTATTTTAAACTTAAGTGAGAAAAAAAAATTTAAGGAAAAAAAATCTCTTGTCTTGAGCTGTCTCAATTTCAGTTTTTGGATATTTGTGTGCTTTTGTCTTTTATTTTTGTGCATTGATTATTATCAATGGATTACTGTACAAAAAAGACGTAGTGAGTGTTTACCTTTCACTCACTTTATTTCAAGGCAAAAAAAATGTTACATTCTTCAAAACAGAAATCGGCGGCTTAGTTGTCTGTGGTTATGATGGCATTTCTGTACTTTTAAAAAAGAATTACTTCATTTACTTTTTTCCGTCATCAGATTCAGAAATGAAAACAAGAATTAGTCACTATGTTCTGTCCATCATCTGATTATGAAGTTTTTGTCTGCGAACCATTAGGCAGACCTGGGTCAAATGTACATAATTGAAATCCTCCTCACGTGCAGTTCTGTTCTGTAGCGTTGCAGTCGCTGCAGGTTTGATTTGACTCTACGCAAAAACTTAAGACAAAAACATTCACCATTTGATGACTTGGATTTGAACTGATTTCAATTGTGGTTTGACTCAGGTCTGTTACAATTATGTGAACACACCAGTATTCTTAGAAAAACAGTTATTTTACTTGAAAGGTGTCTACTGTATTCTACTGTATAAGGAATTTTGACTTTTGGTTATTTTGGTCTTGATGAAGAGGGATGAATATTTGATCACTGGACTATGATGTAGTACTGTTGAAGAGACTCGCTGGGCTCAGATGAGCCCTATATGTAATGATTAAATGTATTTCTGTATATAGCAGATGATTTAATGAAGAGATTTATGCAAGTACTGTGGGAGGGATACTTCGCTTGACATTGTTCTGGCGCCATCGTTCTTTTAGTTTCACTGCGTTTAAGGACAGTCAGACTGTTTCTGAAACTTTCTGAGGGATGCACACATTTCAGTCTCATCTGGATCATCTTTTCTCACACAACAAACAGAAAAAAAGAATATTACAGATAACATTTTACAAAGAAAAAGATGGATTAGAGTGACATGTAGTAAAAGGGCACTTGTTTAGCAGATCTTACCCTGCATTTACACTATTCTTTATGTTTGAACGAAGCTAATATAGCCATAATAGTCGAAATAATGCAATTTTTTAGTACAGAGAATGTCACAGTCTAAAATATGTGTACCCTCATTTTTTCTGAGGAGAAATGGGTATCTGTGAGCACACTGTATGTAAGGCTCCTCATCATGTAGATGGTACTAAAGGAGATTATAGCCATATATTAACTTCACCAAGTGGACATAAAACAGCTAAGATATACAGTGTTAAAAGTGACAGATGATACCAAATGAGAGTATATTAGATGAGGCAGGAAATATAGATAGATATGTATAACAGGGATAGAAATTATAGTTTAACTTAAAATGAGCACTTTTATAAAGAGCCCAAACAGAGATGAGTAGAATCAATGCAAAGATGCTGTTGTATAGCATGAAATATTGAGATTATATAAATCTACAAAACACTTTTAAGACATAGTTTCAACCAAGCCTGAAACTGTAAATGCATAATCAAAGTAAAACATTGTAAATGCCCCATTTCAGCTAAATAATGATCAGCAACAAGAAGGCTGTGGCTACAAATGACCCCACGCAGGTTTAGTGGTTTAGTTTTAATGACCTGAGGAGGAGTTTCTTTCACAATCTGACAGGAAAAAGCCCCCAAAGCCTGATTCTGCTATATTTTAAGAGTCAGATACTTTAACTTTGACTGGTTTTTGGTCACGTAGAACATATAGTTACTGTATGTCTAAAGATAAGATTTACAGAAAATATATTTTGACTTTTAAATTGACACAGGAAATGTGGCTCATCAGAATTTTCTTGAAGTTGCAATGGGGGACTTTGTACTCTTGACCTCAATATTTCTAAAATCCTGACTACGGCCCCGCCACTATATTCATGACTTAAAGTTTAAATTTAAAAGAAAATAAACAACGTATGGATACGTACAATATATTTACATCTATTTAAAATACAAATGCAACATTCAACATTTACAACCTGTCAAGAGAAGCCTGTATGTAAAAAGTAACAGTCTTTTTCAGGTCAGACATTTTTTTAAATTCCTCCCCTTTTTAAATCTAGGCCTGCACATGATTCATATTAGATGTGGATATTTGGGGGAATGAAAGCAAAAGGTATGAGATGACAGTACTGGAGCATTATGAACGTACACGGTGCTATTGGTGTTGAATCATCATCATCATCAGACCTGCAGCAACCATCACATTTTAAATGGTACTCAGTGTTTAAACCCATGTATGGTAAAAAACAAAACACTTCCACTCATGTTTTATTTGACTCCATGTTAAAGAGAGGGGTGGGTGGGTTTTGGTTTCCAAGCAGTGATTTAAAGAAGGAGACTTGATGCTATGCTATAAGTTGATGTGCAATGTTTGTGCTTTACACGGGTAGCGGCGAGATGCTTTTATTGACGACGGACTCTGGGATGGACTGACTGTCAGTAGTTTTTTTCTGCCGTTTGAGCCATGGCATGACGCTGTGATGTCATGCAGGCACTGATGATGTCACACTATTGTCACTCGGGTGTTGATGAGGTCACAGTGATGACAACAATGAATGCTGTTGGATGTAGTTATGCAGAAAACTTTTTGGTGAATTTAAACAATAAAGACAAATTACAATTCTCTGCTCTCGTGCTTTTTTTCTGTCTGTGTTTCATTCAGTCTTTTTAGATACATTTGCGCTACAATGAATAATGAACTGCTGTGTGAACAGTATCCTCATTTTAACACCACTAGAGGGCAGCAGACACATACAGTACATCTTCAGCTCTCCTTCACACACCCTCCTTGAGTGTCCTCCACCTTCTGTAAATTATTACAGCAAGTGATCAGAAGTATTTGTCTGTTCATATTTGTGTAGTTTGTGCCAGCGCCCACATGCAAAAGAAATAAAATACATCTTGTTTGAAGGTGAGGCGGTAGCATCATGAATAAAACATGTCTGGAGAATCATTTCCGTCCCTGAGATGAGAGCTGAGCTGCGGCAACAGCCTTCTATCAGTGACCTTGACTCTTCAAACAAAAGCAAACTGTTAGTCAACAGGATGAAATGTGGCTGCGGTGAGGACTGAGTCTTGTGCATCGCAACAGACACAGCCACGAATCACAGCACGGACAACACGGCCTCAGACTGGAGCCTCGTGGAATAATACTTCAATCTTTCAAGAATTTTGGAATAAAATGAAGGAAATAACTCAGGAGGAGAGAAAGGTTGTTACAGTATGTGTTTGGTCTTTGTTACTGCACTCAGAATGAAGGAAGGAACTGCTTTTTGTAAATCCATCGCTCAAGTGATGTGATGTTCTTTCTAAAGAGTCTAAATTTGAAAGTAAAGGAATGTGTTAGTAATGTGCAAATTTGTTGCTTGAAAACATCTGGAGTGTAAAAGCAATCAGCTGTATAAATATGAAGTACATTCATCAACACAAGCTGAGATAACTTCACCTTGAAGGGCAGAGTAATCTATTAAACCTAGCAGCCAATCCCTTTTAAAGGCAGTCAAAAATGTGTTTTGCTCATTGGTGGATATTGTTGGATGTTTGAGCGTCATTGTGCAGAATGATGGATGTGCAGAGTTTGACTTTGGAAGACTTTTCAGTTTTTCTGTGCTTTTCGCAACTGGTTCACAAGCAATCATGGTCCAGTATGCAACTTGGCATGATAATTTTTGACTGATGCAGGACATCTTGTGATCAGTAGTTCAACTGTTTGATATTCACAGATTCTGGATAAACTGTGAGGGAGGAGGATGGTGCGCCATATAATAAGAAATTTAAAGGTCCACTTTATCAGAAAAATAGATTTTTGAGTCTCAACCCGTCCATTGCTGACACTTTGGGATTGCGATCGACCCGACCTACAATCCCAAAGCGTCAGTATTTGACAAGATGAGAATAAGACTCAGTAATTAAAGTAAGGTAAAGTAATTAAACTTAAATGAGTATTTTGTTTTATTTCTTAACCTCACTTGCATGGATGGGATCTTTCAAATCTGTCAAATTAAAGCTGCATTTGTTGATTTTAGGAGTTGTTTTTCTATCCCTCAAATGAATAACAAAGCATGATGTAAGTTTAAATATACTCTCCTTTTAGCTTTGTTTTGGTCTCCTCCAGCCCACTATTTTCCCACTGTCCGTTTTGCAGTTAGCAGTCTCCTCCCTCCTGTCTACGTCATCACACTTGCACTCCTTTCTTTTATTTGAGGCAGCTCTCTTTGCCTCTTTCTTTTCTTCAAGTGTTCTTCATCACTTGGCCTGTTTGGCAGTACAAGCCGTCACCTGGAGAGCTGGAACTGGTAGCTTTCCCTGTTCGGCCATTGCAGGTAAACAGGAGGAGCAGACAGGACTCTGACGCCTCTTAATGGAGTTCTCTGTCCTGATTGGATAAAGTGGGCAGGGCTACCAGAAAATGCATTTTCTCTTTTACTACATGAGCAAGAGGAGGAGAGACGTAGGTTACTAACAGTGATTGCTGTTGGAATATACTGTAGAGCCATTTAACACTAATTTCAATAAGAAAATAACCTTACAGCAGCTTTAATGTTGGTAAGTGCAGCTTTAAACTGATTTTTTGCCACTTGGGAGAACACGGGGCAATGCGCTCAAAACAAACCGTTAACATATCATTACCTGATAAAGTTGTCATGACGAATTTCCTTGCTAACAATTGTTGGCAGACACAATAACACTGGTGTTCATTTTGAGTTTTGGCTACCTAACATATGTAACTCTAGACTCTGACTGTTTAGCAGCTCCACTGTGTTCACTATGTTCAGCTAGTTACAATCATTTGGTGATGAACAGGTGGTATACGTACACAAGTTGTCGATTTAACATCAATGACCACAGCTGCAGCTGGAAATAAGCTTGATTAATTTGCGAGCCAGAATACTACAACAACAAGCTGAACAACATTAAAAGGTATGACTGAGGGGAACAACAGCACGCAACTGCTTTTACATTACACGTTATCATTTGTTAATATGATAAAATGAATACTGTAAGTGCAGCTTTAAGTTGGTCTTCGCCTGTGTGTCAGAGTTCTATTGTTTGCTGTTCTCAGGGGGTCAGTGGACTCATTTGGACAGTGTGAAAAGAAGCGAGACGTGATGTAAGGGCCTTTGGAAAGCTTTGACGGGCTCTGAGCAAACACCGAACAGCAGCCGGCCTTTGTGCTTGCTCAGGTACCTTGTGCTTGTGATATTCTTCATCCTGTCTTGGCTTTGGTCAGCTTGTCTCTCCGGTGCTAATCCCCTGCGCTCTCATGTGGGAGGTTGATGTTGTACTCAGCTAAAAGCTGCCAGATTTCGCCCAGAACAGCATCTTTTGGCCAACAGTTTCCCCACCAGCTGTGTGTGTGTGTGTGTGTGTGTGTGTGTGAGTCCTGTTAGTCGATGCTGCTTCAGCTCTGTGTGCCTTTGTCCTGTGTGGTAAGGCCCATGTAATGAGAACTGTTTAACAGCTCTACACTGCACTCTGTGTGCCGGTGTGTGTGTATGTGTGTGTGTGTGTGTGTGTGTGTTCTCAATTTCTCTAGCCAGTAATTAATGGCTAATCTCTCCAAGTCAAACAAATGGGAATAAAAAGATCGGTCTACTCAGCCGAAGATCAGAGCACGATTTCAGGGCTTACACCGCTCAGAGGAATTAAGAGCCTCGCAGACACACCATTCAGTTCAGCGTGTAAATTAACACACACAGCGGCAACACCAATAACCCCCCAATGGCTGTTCAGTGTTGTCTGAGTCAAGCCTGTGTCAAGTCCAGCTTTCATTTTCCTGTGCAGGGCTTTCTAGTACTTATCAATGATGGGCGGGCTCCTTCATCCATGCAGCTGCCATTGTCTAGTAAGAAGGAGAGAGACAAATAGAGAGAGGGGAGGGTGAGGAGGAGGAGGAGGAGAGAGGGAGAGAGCATGAGAGATAGAGGGCAAGAGGAAGAGGGTGAGACAGAAGGAGAGAGGGGACTGTTTAGCCAGCGTTAATTAAGTTTGGACAGGCTCTCCGGGGAGCCATTATGAAAGTCTTATCTGCTAATAAGAAAAAGAAGACACTGTAATTACAGTTCTATATAGAGTACAGGAGAGGAGAGGGAGGAGAGGAGAGGAGAGGAGAGGAGAGGAGGGGAGAGGAGAGGAGAGGAGAGGAGAGGAGAGGAGAGGAGAGAAAATGAGAGGAGAGGAGGGGAGAGGAGAGGAGAGGAGAGGAGAGGAGAGAAAATGAGAGGAGAGGAGATGAAATGAGAGGAGAGGAGAGGAGAGGAGAGGAGTTGTATTTCCAGCATATCACACAAAATGGAATCCACAGGTGCAGTGTTCTGTATGTACTGTATGTTAAAGGGTTGGGTTACCTAAATTGAAAAAACACTTGATTTCTCATTAATCTCTGCTGGCATTTAGCATGCAGATAACTTTGTTTTTATTTGCTAAGGCTGTGTTATATCTGCCTCTGAGACTTCTTCCTCCACTACAATACAGTGGCAATATGTCATTTAAAGAAATCATTGCTAAGCTTTTTTAAAAATTATTTTTATTTGTCCATGACTATGAATAATTATTTTGAAAAATATGCGTCATCTTTCTCTCACAACAAAAAAAATCAGTTGCTATTGACTTTCTTCCTGCACCTGCAGCCTTGTGGCGCTTGAACATGGAACAGCGTCACGCCTCTTATTTTGTAAGGTTTCTCCTTGCGGACTCCAACGCTAATCTAACGTTAGCTACTGTTGCTCTCTGTTAGCAGAGCAGAGAGAGGCACTGAGATGAGGCACTCAAAAAAGTACATGAAGTCACATCCTTTAGACTGTCGTGGGAAATCCGACCTGAGTCCTTCACAGAGAAATCCACAGTCCAGCAGCATTAAACTACTTCAACAATCATCCACAGGCTTGTTTAGACAACAGAGAGACAGGGAAGGTCTCATTTCTCACGTCGGATTGCAATCCGCTCACATATGGCCAATAAAAACATGATTAATACATCTAAATTGCTACAAATTGCACAGAATCCCTTTAAAGATGAATTATATAAGAAGACTGAGACCACTCCTACATCCCTAAATGAAGATAGAGCAAGGAGAGGGTGAGCTAGCCTGGCCTCCTGCACATAACAACCATATTTTTGCTCTTTACTCGGCTGGCTTTGGTCAGAGTTCGATTTACCACCTGGCTCCACAGGTGTGTTGTGCTCACATCACATGAGGCACCATACTGTAGTGCTTCATGCAACAGTAATAGGGAGTTTTTGGTTAAATTTGGCTATCAATAATAATTAATGATTATCAGGGATAATTATTAATTATGATTACTAATAAGATCCAATTTACATTAGATCACCCCGGGGCACCACCCTTGAAGAAGGGAAAAGATAGCCAATTCACCAAATCAGTCTCAGAAAAGGTACTAAACTGTTAATTAACTTAATAACTACAACCAATATTACCATAACAGCTAGTAATGGTCGAAGGATTTTGGAGCTCTTGACAGAGTAGAGGTTGGCAACATTCACTCTTGTACAATATTAAATAGACAACATGTGGGTTAAAAAGTCTTTTATTCAACACAAAGATGAAAACACACTAACTAACATGTACTATATACAGGTGTGTGTGTGCGTGCGTGTGTGTGTGTGTGTGTGTGTCTGGCAGAACAAATAAACAATGGTGGTCACTGATATCACATGTGGGTGTGATATGCTCCAGGCTCAAGGAGTGTGTGTGTGTGTGTGTGTGTGTGTGTGTGTGTGTGTGTGTGTGTGTGTGTGTGTGATGTGATGCCAGGTTATAGAAGATGGTCAGTTGCATGCAAAGACTCTGAGTCTGTGTGAAGCATCATTCGACTAACGTCAAATTAGCCGTCTAGGAAAGCAAACTACCAATAACCTGACCTGAGATCACAATAACACTCAAACAGTGGACACACATAAATTGAACACATATGCATCACATCAACCAGAGTTTAAAGTCCTGTGCTTAGCTGTGCTATGCTATGCTGTCTAAGCCCAGTTCAACGTTACCAGTCTTTGAAGAAAAGGTGCTGGTGGTTGCAGGAGAACGTTGGGATTCCAATGTTGAATGCAATTCTTGCTGTGCAAGGACTGATGAAAGTCAGCAGAGGAAGAAATGGTTCGCTCCTTTCCTTTGCAAGAATAGTAGCTCAGTGCTAACTTGCTTGATGTTCCTCAGATTGTGAAGTTAGCTGGCAAGCTTTGCGTCGCAGCTGCTGGTGCTAACTGATCAGGAATACTGGCAGGACCTCGTGTCGCTGCAGTGAGGAGAAGTTCTTTGGGCCTGCTGCAAATGCAGGTTGCAGCTCTCCGCAGCTGTTAGGCCCAGAAGAAGAGATCTTGAGGGCAGGCAGCCCCGTGGGGGGAGATGGAGAGGAGCCCTTGAGGATAAGAAGTCGAAGGAGTGGAGGGCTTTAGAGTAAGAGAGGCTTGAGGAGAAGAGAGAGAAGAGAAAAACAAAGGAAGGCGCTGGAGTTTTTGACTCTCTGATCAGTGGGGGGTCTGTCACCCTGACCAATAGTAGCTCAAAGCTGAATTTTGCACCTAGGTGTAAAGAATAGGTAATTCTGGGACACTGAGTTCAGTTCAGAGTCCATTTTGAAATCCACAATGAAGGACTTCATCTGTGGGTCCCAACAGGTGGCAGTGCTCTCCTCCTGTTGATCTGATTGGTTGAAGTTAACCAGTGATGGTGAACAGATGGTTTATCCAATCACCATTGTTTTTTTAAAGGTGACTGAACAGTTTCTTTCAACAACTTCCCAGATGGTTCTGTACAACAAACCATCTGGCACTTCAGGTTAAGCAAATACGATGCATACTGACATGTTAACTATCGAACTTTAGAGGCTTCAGGTCTGTTTTATGCTGCTGAGCTAATCGTCTGCTGGCTCAACGAGAGAATTAGAGTGGTATCAATCTTTCCATGCAACTCTCGGAGAGAAAGTGAACATGCATATTTTATAAAGCTTTAAACCATTTAACTGAAATGTCCCTGGTTTTGATTCAGGCTGGGAATTTTTGTTTCAATAAACGGAAAAGCATACTTAGTCATAGCCCTCTCTCTTCTAACCTCTACTGTCTGTGTCTCAGTTGTCTCTATCAAACAAAGGCACAAAAATGACAAAAAATGTGTCCAGAATGAAGTCCAGTGACGAACTGATTTGGTGTAGATGGAGAATGCACAGCTTAAGCACAATAGGACTGCATGCTCACCACAAATAAAACTCGGTGATCCAACGCTCACCTCAGACTCCTGTGAACTCAGTAATCCTCTGTGTCTGCCCGGCAAACGTCCTCCCTCCTCCTCACTCTGAGCATGTGTAGGCTGCTTTGGCAACAGTCTGATGGTCAGAGAGTCTTGCAGCAGCCCTCTGCTCCTCTGCTGTCCTGAGGGAGGCACACACACACACACACACACACACACACACACACACACACACACACACACACACACACACACACTCACACACACACACACACACACACACACACACACACACACACACAGCCTGAAGTAAACCATCCTTTCCTGTAGCCGTGAGGATTCAGACTGTGTTGATACGATGACCCAAACACCAGGACAGGCTTCTTGTTTTTTTTCCCACTGGCATCTTTATCAGGCCCTGCTGCCAGCCTGCTCTCCATGTCCCAACAATACACCTGACATGGCAGCAAAGAGAGATACCTACTGTCAGCCTTGGGGGTGGCTTCCAGTCTGACAGCCCAGTATGTGTGTCAGTTGCCTTGGTGGGTACATGGTGGCTGCTCTTCTTGTTTCCCCTCTGGGCTCTAGTCTCACATAGACAGCCTTATCTCCACAGTGCTGTGTCAGCGCTTTAAACCAATCACGATGGGCAGTGCTAAACCCAGGGTACAGCACCGGTGCCCCCGCAAAATAGTGGCAGCAACTGTTTTGCACGTTGTGAGGTGAGACCCGACATTAAAATGGCTTATTGTAATACACTCTACAAAGAAGTACGGAGTTGCTCAGGTTTGAACTATTAGGGTTACAACCACAGTGGCACAGGCACGATGGGGAGGAATGTAACTAAGTACATTTACTCACATACTTAAGTACAAATTTGAAGTACCTGTACAACTAGAGTGTTTCCATTTTATGCAACAATATATTTAGTAGTTTATATTCATACTTATACTCCACTACATCTCAGAGGCAAATATCTTATGACAGGTTAAGTTACATTTCAGGTTACTATTTTTTACCACTGTCCACTGAAAACCACGTATCTCTGGATCTGTTGATGTTGGAATTATGTGATAAACTGAAGGATTCAGTGTTCCTTAATGGGCTGAGAAGATTCCCCTACTTTTTAGGCAATATAAGGTGTTTATAAACCCTACAGGATCAGCTGAAAAATGCATCGTCACAAAGCTGAAAACAGGCTTTTTTGATCAGATATGAAAGTAAAACACCAATGGGGAAGATTTTATGACACAATGACTACTTTTTCTTTACATTAAGCAAATGTAGCTGTTAATATTTACTTACTTTGACTTAAGAAAGGTTTTGAAAGCAGGCCTTAAAGCTAAGGTTGACAGTTGGACCTGGGAATGAGACTCAATAATCACCCCTCCTTCTCTATGTCTACTTCAGCGCTAAACTTGTAGCGAAGGATTTTAACAATATGGTATAAGTACTTTTACTTAAGTACAGGATCTGAATAACAATAAGACACAGCCAGCAATCACCCATGTCAGCTCAACTCTGTGTCCCCCTCAGACAGTACCAGCGGTCTGTGTGAGATGTGAGATGCCATGGGTGGATGCACAGCTGCAGTGTTTCAGGCCTCCCCCTCACATGTCAGCCTCGAGGCTTCTCACACACTTTCTCCATCTTTGACAATTCATGTCTTGAGAAGACAACTTCCATTATCACCTCTACTGTTCCAACTGTGACACGTGTTAATCTGCAAATCAATTAGCATAATTTAAAAAATTAAATAAAACAAAAATATATAAACCCATTTAAAAAAGACTGACGGCAAATTTCATGCATTTCTGAGAGGTAAGCCAAATATTTTCAATAAAATGAACTAAAGATGATTCCAAACAGACGATCTGCATTAAGACAAGCTAAAAGCTGACCCAGATGTCCTGGTTATAGTTTTTAGAGAGGGAGACTTATTTTTTTATTTTAGGACTGTGCAATGACATAAATGAAACTTTTTTCCCCTTGTGATAAAATATTCACTTTGGAAAAATGACACGAATAAAAATGCTTTACAGATGGATCCAAATCTGTCACATCTGTGACACAATGGCCAAAATGGAGGATCGCCTCACATACAGAAACAGAAAACGTTAGTTGGAGTAGTCCTACTCCTGTTAAGTGTAGTAAAGTACCTCGTAAAGTACTTCAGAGCCTCAGAGCAGAAGTACACAAATGCTCTCAGATGGTAGAACGACACTGGAACATACAGAACAATCTACCACACACAGGAGCAGTAACTTAATGACCACACTCTGCATTGTTCCTGGAACCAGTGGCCTGCTCGATTCTGGCCCTGAGGTCCTTTTTCATTTCAACAGCTCCTTTTTGATTATAATTATAATGTACCTGCATACACACTGTGGGTTTCAGGGTCCTCAGGGCATCTGCTCCATTTACCCTGTGTCACGGGCTGAGGGTAGCTGTTTCACTTGTACAGGAAACTGCCAGTAGATGGCACTGTGAGATACACCCTGAGAAGTAACAAATGTCCTGCAGCACCTCAACATCAACCACTGAGAAAGTGCTCCAAACCCAAACCCTTGTTTATACTGTCACACAATACATGCAGTGGTTTATAATAGATCTGATTATACCAGATGTCATTATTGCCTCTTTTTTCAAATCTGTAAAAAAAGTGACAAACAAAGAAATACAGTCTACGTGTTACACAACAGCAGAGACGTGTGGCTCCAGAAGGTCTCCGTCTTGGGAAACAGTGTCATCATGTGTCATTATCCAATGATTCTGAGTGGGTGTAAAATTCCCTGGAGTTAGATAAGTGGCTCCAGACACTGACAGCAATCACACAGGCTGCATCGTACTCCAAAATAGCTCAATGGAGACAGGAAGAGCGTTTGAGAGTACACGCATCTGTCCATGGACACGATATAAAACATACAAGGCTGATTTTGACTTATAAGATGAGACTGTGAACGTTACTTTCTCTGGAACTCTAACATTTAGTAGAAATCGTGAAGTGAAGCCATCATTTACTTCCACACCATCAACCCCACCCCCTGACTGACAACATGTTACAGTCAATCTATCCTCTCCTGTGACAGCACCATATAAACCAGCACTATTTTCCCATGATCTCCCGGAGGAGCTCCTTCCACTCCACCGCCTCTCTCCTCCAACCGCAAACACCATCATCCCTCCATTTGTCACTCCTCCATCCCTTCACCTCTCTTCATCCATCAATCTTTGCATCGGTGTAACATTTTATTTTTTCCTCTTCTATTTCTGTAGCTGTGAACCTCAGCTGGAGGTCGACTGGTGCTCTGACATCAACGTGGGGTGTGATCATGTTAATTGGTGTCACTGCCGGCCCGGGCAGGTCGGCATGTCTTCACACACACTAAAGAATATGTTGCTCAGTCGGAAGGACTGTGTTTACAGTAGATCAATGGCAGTAACCTTGTATTAGGTCGAGGGTTAATTAAGAGAAATATCTGCCTAATTATGAAACCATTTAATACCATTTGAAAGCAAGCATTCATTTTCATTACCCTCTTAATCATTTTCAGGGTCATGGAGTTTATTCCAGCAGGCATTGTGTGGAAGAGGCGCTGGAGATGTCGCCGCAGAGCCAACACACACAGACATTCACTCACACTCAGATTATTCCTCCTGACCTGATGAAAAGATAGACTGTGTAAACTGTTCACACACACAAGGAAACTGGAAACTGTCTTATCAGGAGGAAACATGAGCCAGCCGAGAATTTAGGAACTCCTTCTGTGAAGCTTTTTTTATTTTAGATTTGAGTTACAATCTGAAATCTTCAGCACATCTGTATCACATAAAACAACGTTGATTCAACAAACTCACAGCTGATGGAAGAGGTGTTGTAGCACCCAAGGGGGTCATTTGTTTTAGGCTGAGTGTCACAACAGCAGAGAAGCAGCATTAATTTCAATGACGAGTGAAACGGCGTGGCGATCTCATTTGCCATGCCTTAACCTAACCAACACGAGCCAATCAGAGGCAGAGGAGGGCAGGCCATGGCTTAGCCACCCTGCCGTTCAGTTATGCCTTGGTGAAACAACACGACTTTCTGCCTTGTAATCAGGAGTCTTGAAGCTGTTGTAGTTTTCACACTTCATGCCTGGTCAGCGACAGGGGGTCAAACATTACAAGATCACACATGCGACAAGTTGTTTGGCTGATTGGCAGCGAAAACACAAGGAATACAATAATGACAACACAGTTACAAATATTGAAAGCTTGTGTGTATCCAAATGAATAGATGCATGCT
Source organism: Pagrus pagrus (assembly GCF_965226575.1). Classification (NCBI taxonomy): domain Eukaryota; kingdom Metazoa; phylum Chordata; class Actinopteri; order Spariformes; family Sparidae; genus Pagrus; species Pagrus pagrus. Next base: position 29,675,587 of record NC_140194.1, read on the forward strand.
AAGACTGGGTTCAGTGAGCTACTACACATGACAGAGTCAGAATCAGAATTCCTTTATTTGTCCTGCGAAACGGGGAAATGTCTGTGTCACAGCAGCCAAAGGACAGTAAACAAGTAGAACAAATAGTAAACAATAATAATAGTAAAAATAAACAATATAATAAAAAGGTAAGAAATAGAAATAGGCTCATATATACATCGTATGTACACAATATTTACAATATGAAGAGTGTATTAGAACAGTGTGGCAGTCTGTTGTTATTAATAAATAATAAATATGGGTATGAAAAATTTTAGTTTTTATATTGCACAGTGCACAGTGAGGTCTACTGGGAGCAGTGCTGGGTGTAGAGTCTGACAGCAGCAGGAAGGACCTGCCATACCTCTCCTTCACACACTTGGGGTGTATGAGTCTATCGCTGAAGGAGCTGCCCAGTGCTGTGATAGTGTCCTGCAGGGGGTGGGACTCCTTCACCAGCAGCGATGACAGCTTATCCATCATCCTGCTCTCTCCCACCACCTGCACTGGGTCAAGAGGGCATCCCAGGATGGAGCTGGCCTTCTTGAAAAGTTTATCAAGCAGAGGAGAGAGGGAGAAGGAGAAGGGAGACGAGTGTCTGCTCTCATTGGCTGTAGTGCTCTCCTGGCTCCCCAACCAGTCAGCAACTCAGCCGGACAGTTATGTCCGCGAGCAGTCGGCGAGCTCCTGGATCGCCTCTTAGAACACTCATATGAAGGATTGAAGGCAGCCTCTACTGTATGTTGTCTTGCCAGAATTGCACTTCAAGAAGATCTACAACAGAGCTGGTGAGGGCTGCAGCAACATTATGTAACTGTTTTACTTTAAAATAACAGCCTCAAAACATGTTGATACAGTGTCTTGTAACAGGGTGAATGGTGTCTCTGCACTATGTAACTTCAGCGAGAGGGGAGGATCACAGCATTACATACACATCTTCAACATACAAGTTTTCAACACATAACACTGTTATGATGTAATGAGTTTTGTTTGTAGTTAGCAGCTACATTACATCTGACATTTTAACTGCTACATGCTTATTCATGTCCTGGTTAGTTTCATTCATTACAAAGCATCACTGTTTATAAACTAAATGAATGTAGAATCTCAATCTGTTAGGCAACCAGTAACTAGCTGTCAGATAAATGTAGTGAAAAGTACAATATGTCCCTCTGACATGCAGTGGAGTAGAGGTATAACGTAGCATAAACCACATGAGTTACTTGCTATTATTAATAACAGAAACTAAAACCTGTAATGCCTGAATATAAATAGAAACCACCCATACTTCATCATTTATTGGACACATAAACAATTGAACGTTAAAAAAAGTAAATTGTGCATCAGGATTAAAAAAACAAAACGACACAAAGAAAAGCTGATAATAATTTATGTCAGCCAAGAAATCTGTGTGGTCAGATATCAGCCCAGGCCTGCTGATAGTTCCCATGAAGTTCAGACAAAGTTTAAGTTGACACAGTCTCGTGTTCACTGTTGGTGGAGCAGCTGCAGATTATACTTTGGCATGTCAGATAAGACTCTGAGTCCCCAAAGACAGAGGCAGAGACAGAACAGTCAGTGTGTGATTAAATGATATTCCTTTGAAACAGGCCATAGACATTTTTTTTCAGTGTAGGTTTTTTTCCCTGTTTTTTGGATCAAAAACTAAATTGAGTTTACTGCAATTTAGACATAGTGACCAAATGGTAGTCTATTTGTACTACTAAAGGCTTCAAACTAACCAGTGTGCTCATGTCTTTCTGTTTTCCCTTCTGAAGTCTGCTGTCATTGATCGGAGCAGAACCTGCTTTAAGCAGCTCAGTGCTGGAAAAATAAACAGAAAACACTTTTCACCTGAGATATATTACTGTGTGTGTACCCTGAACATGTTACAGCTGTAGCAGAATTAAAACACACTGACAACTGACATTTACTCTTTCATCACTCTGGATGTGTTTTAAATGGAGAAGTCACCTGCACAGCATGTCAACTTTGTACTGTTGTCACTCAAACAGGAAGTAAAGCGTCTCATCAGCACCAGTCTTACGACCATATAGAAAGAGGAAGAACTTCACAGTGATACTTTAAGATCTCTAACCACCGTAAAGGAGACCTATTATGCTTTTTTGTTTTTTCCCCTTCCTTCAGTGTTTTCTTGTGCATGTAAAAGATCTTGACCAAGTTTGCACCAAGAGAAGCTCCTCTCTCCTGTGACTTTGTGACATCACACCTAATTTATGCCTAGCAGCTATCTTGGCATGTAAGAATTGATTTAACACAGCTGCTCTGTTGTTGCTAGCAGTGCTGAGTCAGGCGTGTGTTAGCTGACCAATCAGAGCAGACTGGATATTTGGGACGGCAGGCCTTAAAGAGACAGGAGCTAAAACATTGTGTTTCAGACAGAGGGGGAAGGCAGCACTGGACAGAATGAGAAAACGGATGTGTTCTTTGAGTATTAAAGCATGTAAACCTATTCTAGTAGTAACCCAAAACAAAATTATAAACCTGAAAATGAGCCCTAATATGTCTCTTTTAATTTTATTGACCACACTGATTGTTGTCCTTTGACAAAGTATTTCCCTCAACAGCTCCAATGTGCACCCAAAACAGGCAATTTGAAGATTGTACATCAGGTTTTAGGGAAATGGTAACGAGCATCAACTGTAATGGGACAGCTTTTGACATTTTAATTCAGAAAATAATTGACAGATTAATCAAGAGTGAAAATATAGCTGAAGCCCTAATAGGGAGCCTTCTTCTGACAGAAAGTAAATGAAATGAAACACCACAAACCAAATGACATCAACCTCCATTGTTCTGCTGTGTAGGCAGACATCTCAGAGATGAGATCTAAAAAATCTCCGCAAAAATACCAACCAACCTTTGACATGGCCAGCAAAGTTGTCAAAGTAGTTAAAAAGCTATTAATACTCTTAAATAGCGGAAAGGCCATCTGTTTCTCTGAAGTCTGTAAAACTCCCATAATTCCCAGCAGACCCTTGCTCTGTAAAATGTTTGAACTGATGTCGCCGTATGACAGAGAAAAAGATCAACTAAGTAACAGTTGTTGTGACTATTGTATCAGAGCTATTATTTGTGGCATCAGTAGCATTATATTCCTAATTAGAGTCTGTATTCCCTTCTGTCTGTCCTCCCTGTGTCCCAGTGTTGTGGGGTGAAGAAGGCTCCATGTTGTGTTCCCGCAACACAAAGCTAATAATGCAGAGCGAGGGAAAACAACTCCGCCTGCCAGAACACAGCGGAGAGGAAAAGGAAAAACAACTTCTGCCAGTAATGAGGGATTTATTACAGAAGAGAGTGGCTTTGTGCTGTGTGTGTGTACATCTTTATGTGTGTGCTCTAATAGTCACAAGAAACAAACACAAACAAACATTCAGATGGATTAAGAGAGAAAACAAGGCCCCATAATTGCAGGAAGGGGGTAAATGGATTCCCCTGGAGAGAGCAAAGTGAATTACATCCAAGTGCCACAGCTCCTCTCTGAACCACATGAACTCTGTTTCTGCTTCCTCTGTCCCCTCTCGTGTTGCTGCTCTTTTCTCTTTCTCTCCGCTTCTCAGGCTGTGTGGCTGCCGCTAATTCACTTTCCTGCTCCATCTACACCTCTTTTACTGTCGCCTCTCCTTCCTCTCTGTCCATCTATAGTCATCAGCTACCTTGGTGAGGGGGACATTATCATGTGGGTTCATGGTTGTTTCAGTAGACAGTAGAACACACTGAGGAAGAGATAGTTTATGATAAGAATTAAGAAAAACACGTGAGTTTTATTATTAGTATAAAAGCAAAACAAAGCATGCATAGCTGTCAATAATTTTTTTAAACAAAGCAATTTCATGCAGAATAGTTGCAAGTCCTCCAAATGTGTGACGTAACATGGCTCTTGTAATTTCTGTCACCTCTACCAGGTTTGCTTAGGCACAAAGACTTAGGCCGGAGATATACATGCTGTTGAGCTACGTGTTCGTGCAGACAACCAGCTGCGTGGTGAACGTAGTTGTTCACATACTTGCCTGTATACTAGCATAGTACTGGAGGAAAACAGTAGATGGCACACGTTAGCGAGTGTCTCATGTTGTCGCTGACTTGCTTACTGACTCCTGAGATTGTCACATCCCATCATTGGCACTTCACTGCTCCTACCATTCATGTGGTCCATTTGTGCTTCAAATAGATGCAGGATACGTGAGCCAGCCCTCATGAGTACCCGCACGCATTATTAAAAGCAAATACTTCTTTGGCTTATAATCCAACGATTATAACACTAAAAGGTTAGAGAAAGCTTGAGGCCCTTGTTAAAAGAAGAACTAATTGGTGAAGTTTTTGGGAAAAATCCTAAATGTATTTCACCCTGATGATTCTGCAAAACCCTGAACTCCAGTTAATGACAGTGTCTTTTCATGTCCCATCTACCAGCCTCATGTCTACAACCTTAAAGATATACTTTGCAGGATTTGTTGGTTGCTGTTTGTAAACACACCAGGTGCAGTAAGTAATTGAGCCCAGTGTCATTGCCAGTGTGTCAAGTACTGATAACCTTCAACCAGGAAATCATGGTTTGCGTCCTGTATCCCTAACCTGTCCCAGCTATCCCATTAGTTTTTATACCTAGCCCAAACCAAAGTGCTGTTTCAACCACATGTTAGAAATGCTGTATGATACGTCAAGGGCTGTGACAAAGCAGTGTCAGTATCTGACAACCTGCTTGTGTAGCACCGGTATCACACCACTTACTGCGCCACTGGACTAGTTCTAGGTTCTAAGGAGTGGGGAGCAAAAACAATTACACCAGAGACCGTGACTTTAAATACAAAAGGCCGGCAATTTACTGAATGCAAAAACACACATAATACAGTACACAAAACAAAACAATACTCTGCAGAGTCTTAATATTGAGGTAAATATAATAAATGAAAAGGTATTTCACTCTTCTTTTGTTCTTTAGTTCACCTAAGTTATTTTAGTCAGCTAATCTAAGCTCAATTAGACCAGTCTTTTTTCCTTAGGTTACACCTATTTTAGAGTTCCTATTTTTCTTCCTGAGTTAACTCTTTTTCCTTTTCTTCACAGGTAAGAGAATACCATTCAATTACACAGTCAATCAAAGTGGACCACAATCATTTCAAATCACATTCAAAATATGAACTCAATATGCAAATAAAAGTATGACACCTTCAATCAAATTTCAAGTCCAAATGTGACTTCAATTGTTCAGTTCAATGAAAAGTTTCAGTTCGATTCAGTCCAAAAATAATAATCCAATCAGTTCTTGGTTCAGTTCAAAAATAATTCCTGATACTCCTACCACTCTGGCAGCGAGTCACCATACGCAGAAGATTTCCTCACTGATGCGATGAAGAAGGTGAGATGAAGGTCTGGGTCTAGCTCGCCATCTTGAATCCCGTCTGTGCATGTGCGCGCCCGCACAGTGCAGACCAATCCTCGCTCTGACCGAGCTTCAAACCAAGCAAAAAACCTGACCTGTGTAACAGGTCATAAAAACAATAAATCTCCTTTTAAATCCTCAGATTACACAAACAATTATTTCACAGTCTCTGAGTTACATGAGTTACATTAGTGCTACGGTGCTTTTCCATCTCAAAATGGCGGCGGAGCGATCTCTTAACTCACGGCTCCGTCTCCCACACAACTACTGCACATGTCTTTCACTTACAGTTTATGCACTTATATAACATTCATAGTCTTCATAAACACACAATACTAACTGGTTAACTGTTTATGGCGGAGCATTTCCCTGTAAACAGCTATGTTTTAGCGTTAGCTCCCGCCAGAGAAAACACGGTAAATATGCAAGACAATAAACACAAAACTCACCAAAACCGGTGTGGCTTAGTTTTCATAAAATCCCCGTCAGTTCCCGACCAGGCAAGTTATGTTTTTCAACCGCAAAATCAACTTTTTCACTCTTTCCTCTGCTAATTAACCACCGCTCGTTCCGTCCGATCTCTCCTCTGCTCTCTCCTTCAGGTCTCTGCTGCAGCGTCACTGAGGTGACGCGTCTAGCTTCACTCGTCTCTTAAAGGGGCAGCGACATGAATTTTCGGTCGACATACTTTTAATCTTCAACATTAAATTATTGTTGTATTAACATTTTTAATCAACGCTGATGAATCAATTTACATTAAATGAATCACTTTTAACTTTTAAACTATTTATGCAGCTTTTAACTATTTATTCTTATTTATGTCATATTTTAACATGGGTTACACTTGGGAAACATGTTGGTAATTCTGGAGAAAGATAGTCGATTAGAGACTAACTCCAAGATTACTAAATACGGACACTTGGCAACCACCAACCAAACATGTCCATTTATTCACACCACTGTACACAACACACCAGAACAATGTGTATACTCTCAATTAAAATATTAACGCAACACTTCTTCTTTTATGAGTGGAAGTAAAAGACTTTATGTGCAATCAAGCAATTATTTCATTCAAATTTTGAGCACGAATTAGTGAACACTGATTCGCTAAGTTAATCCATCCATCTGTCAGGTGTGGCATATGAAGATGCTGACTAAACAGCATGATTAGTGCACAGGGCCACCATGGACTGGTCACAATAAAAGGCCACTCTAAAATGTGCAGTTTGAGGGACGAAAAGTTGTTGGATATCGGATCATGACGTCATACACTTAAATCTAGAGAATCCCAAACATGCTCAGTGGTGACATCTCTGGTAAGTTTGCATGCTGTGCAAGACGTGTGTACAGATCCTTGCGACATGGTTCCATGCACTATCATACTGCAATATGGGATGGTGGTGATGAATGGCCTCAGGATCTCTTCACAGTATGTTTGTGCATGCAGATTGCCATCAATAAAATTCACCTGTGATCAGTGTTCGTAGCTTATGCTTGCCCATATCACAACCCCACCACCACCATGGGGCACTCTGTCGGGTACCTGGTGAGTACGACGACCACGCAGATAAGACTTTATAATCCTGGACACTTGCTGACAGTTTGTGCAGAAATGTTTTGGTTTTCTGGACCAACTGTTGCATCAGCTGTTTGAGTGGCAGGTATCAGACAATCACAGTGGTGAAGAAGCTGGATGCAGAGGCATTGAGCCCGTGGTCTGAGATTGTGATGCCTGTTGGACAAGCCTGTACTGACAAATGTTCTGAAATGACAATGGAGACAGCTGATGGTAGTGAAATTAACACTCAATTCACCATCCAGCATGCCAACTGCACACTCCTTCAAAACTTGGAACATCTGTGTCATTGTGTTGTGTGATCACACAGCACACTTTAGAGTGGGATTTTATTGTGAGCAAACCAAAGAACACCTGTGCACTAACTGTGCTGTTAAATCAGCATCTTGATATGCCACACCTGTGTGGATAGATTATATTGGCAACATGGATTTAAACAAATTTGTGTGCAAAGAAAAAGTCTTAGTTCTTTTACTTTGAGATTTGTCTCAAAATGATCCATGGATGAAAAATAAAATGTGATCATTTTCGCTTTCAAAAAGCTTCCTTTGTACACAAATGTTTGAAAATATGTGTGACATTCTTTTGTATTTATTTACATACTGTTACATGTGTGTGCGCAGATCAGGTTACACTGACTGAATGAAACACCTGCACTGCCAGACAGGAGTGTCGTAGAGCTGAGCGAATGTGGAAAAAGGACAAACTGTAAGTGTCTTTTCAAATGTTGAGGGATTGCTGGCGTCATTACCGATCCACTGTGAAAGAGGCTAAAAGAAAATATTTTTCTGATATTGTTCTGTTAAACTGTCACAAGCCTCGAGTGTTGTTTAAAGTTATCAACTCTGCTCTGAATGTACCACAGACTGTTGGAATTGAGGCCTCCCCTGCTGTGTGTGAAAACTTTATTCACTTCTTCATTGATAAAGTCACTTCTACCAGAGCACTTATTTCACCTCCTGCTTTTGATCCTTCAGTGTCTGTCCCCTGCTCTGCTGTTTTGGACACGTTTGAGCCTGTCACCCTGTCCTTTGTGCAGGACACTCAGGTTCTCCGGATGATACTGTCCCTCCCCGACTTTTTAAGGAGGTTTTCCCCACTGTTGGGCCATCTTTTCTCACAGTCATTAATAGCAGTCTGTCCTCTGGAGTGGTCCCTGTAAATTTTAAACATGCAGTTGTGCAGCCTTTGTTAAAAAAAACCTGGGCTGGTTCCTACTGTTTTGGCAAATTTCAGGCCTCTCTCTAAATTGCCTTTCTTTTCTAAAAGAGAAGAATGTATCAGATTGTTTATTCTCAGCTCAGGGACTTTTTAAATGAACAAAATATTCTCAAGATTTTCCAACCCAGTTTTAAAACATTGCACAGCACAGAATCAGCGCTTTTAATAGTTTTTAATGATATCTTTTTAGCTACTGACTCTGGTCACTGTGTTGTCCTTGTACTTTTAGATTTGACTGCAGCATTTGAAACAGTGGAACATGACATCCTGATTGCTCGTTTGGAGCAGTCGGTGGGCATCAGTGGCACAACACTTGAATGGTTCAGGTCCTACCTGTCACATCGGACTTTCTGTGTCAGCCTTGATGACTCTGTGTCCTCCACTGCTCCTCTCTCATGTGGGGTCCCACAAGGCTCTGTGCTTGGCCCTCTTTTATTTTCTCTCTATCTACTCCCACTTGGTTCCATTCTCAGGAAACATGACATTTCTTTTCACTGTTATGCGGATGACAGTCAGATCTATGTCCCCCTTAAAAAGTCTGACTCCTACTCTGTGAAGCCACTGCAAAAGTGTTTACATGACCTTAAAGCTTGGATGTCTTTAAATTTTCTAAATTTTAATGAAAAAAAGACAGAAGTCATGGTCTTTGGGTGGCACTTCTGTGACCCCCCTAATTGATCTGGGATCTTTGGCACAGTATCACAAGCCAATTGTGAACATTCTGGGGGTAAAAGTGGACGCAGACCTTAAATTCTTCAGCCAGATTAAAGCTGTGGTGAAGTCGAGCTTTTTCCAGTTGAGGCAGCTGGCAAAAATTAAACCAGTCCTTCAGAGACAGCACTTTAGACAGTAATCCACGCCTTTGTGACCACTCGGCTGGATTACTGTAATGCACTTTCTATGGGGGTTAGTGGTTCCTCCATTGCTCGTCTGGTACAAAATGCTGCTGCACGTCTTTTAACTGGCACAAGAAGTATGAGCACATTTCACCTATTTTAGCTTCACTCCACTGGCTGCCCGTCCATTTAAAGATTCATTTTAAAACTCTGTTATTTGCTTTTAAAGCCTTGAATGGCCTTGCCCCACCTTACCTCTCTGAGCTGCTGCACCCCTACACTCCCAGCCGCTCTCTCAGGTCAGCTGACCAGCTGCTCCTGACAGTGCCTACAGCTAGGCTTAAGCTCAGAGGGGAGCGAGCATTTGCCGTTGCAGCTCCAAAACTTTGGAATGGATTGCCGCTGCACATTAGACAGGCCTCCTCACTGTCTCATTTTAAAACTCTTCTTAAAACCCACCTCTTTTCTTTGGCTTTTGACACCATGTAGGGTGTTGATTTTATGATTTTATGTGTGTATGTGCATATTTTTATCTTGTGCGGGGAGGGCATTTTATTTATTTTATTTTATTTTATTACTTTTATCTTTCTATTGTGTACTTCATCTTTTTATTGTGCTTCTATTGTGTTATCTATTTATTGTGTTTTATCTTGTTGTGCAACACTTTGGAAAACCTTGTGTTTGTTAAAATTGTGCTATATAAATAAAGTGGATTGGATTGACGTGGAGTTTTGAGACATTTTTCACGTCTCAAGATCCACAAATTCATGCTGCAGTTACAGGTCCAAAACTGGGACATCTGGGATTTCTGTGAATTTGTGTGTAATTTCAAAGGGGGAAAGGTGTTTTTCTAATTAGGCAGAATGCCACGATTTAAAATAATCATGTTTGCTAGGGATCTAGACAGTTGCCTATAAATGTATATGTTTTAAATAAGCAACTTCTAGATGGTGGACTTGTTCTACTAATGAGAATACAGCCAGTCCGGAATAAAAGCAGATGACAGGTGTTAGTGTCTATAGAGAAGAAAAACGACTTTCCCACTTCGAAATTACACATCTATTCACAGAAAGCCCAGATGTCCCAGTTTTTGACCCGTACTTAAATGCAGCATGCATTTGTGGATCTTGAGATGTGAAAAATGTCTCAAAACTCATGTAAATGTAACCTGATCTGTGCGTATTCTTGCACACACACATTTAACAATCAGTAAATAAATACAAAAGAATGTCAGAACGCATATTTTTAGACATTTGTAAATCTTATTTGTCGTTTGTGGATTATTTTGAGACTTATCTCTCTCCATACACTTGCTAATTCCTCATTTCACTTACATCCTTCAGTTTCTTGCATATATTCTATATTCTGCTTGTAGACTTGTCAATGTGCTTACACACTCCTTGATTTAAAATGACTTCACAGTTCACTACCTCCCATAGTTAATGTAGCTTCACTGACTTTCTCACCTACTTTTCACTTACTCACTTACTTCTCTGTTGTTTTTCTACTGACTCGCTGCCTCACACCCACTCTCTACTGAGCCTAATTACCATATTTGCTTCACTTCTGTTTTTTTCACTTGCATTTCAGAAAAACTGAAATAATTTGCAAAAAATAGGAACATCACATTGCCTGATCATTGTTCAGTTTTTCCGTGCAGTGTCGTATTCCCAGCATTAATTAAAGCAGACCAAGTTGCTGTGTGAATATAGCATCAGTGACACTTGACACTGGTGGCGGTCAGCTGGAGGTTGAGCAGAGGAACGCACAGAAATGAGGTTGACAAGTTGACTGCATTTGACAAAAGCTGCAGGTTGGTAATTCTTTCTAAGAAAAGCATGAACATGTTAACAGGATAATAGAACCTTAATAGAATAATAGACCCAGAAATAAATGAAAGGGTGGCAGCTGTAAGAAAAGTAGTCACCTAATTAACTTGCACTATGACTCACTGTGCACTTCACTATTTCCATTATAACACAGTGCTGACATGTAGCAGTAAAATAAAAACTAAAGAACAGAAAGGCTGCACAAGTAGAAGAAGAATACAGAGCAGGAAGCTGGTGTTCTACTTTTTGAGGAGCTGAAGAGTTGAGTGTCTTGAATTAATTTCCCTCTTTGCTTTTTGAAAAGCTTATTAGCGCTGCCATTTTTGCAGCTGTTTACGACAGGGAACAGAGAGGTACTCTGCAGCGGACATGAGCATTTGATACACTGAGTTTTAGCATTAGTGTTGTTATGAATAAACTAGTTAGCAGATATATCTGCTGCCACAGACACAATGGACCGCCAGCTTTGGCTAGTTGGCCAATGTTGTTTTATACATATGAGGCTGACCAAAGCTAAGGTACAGACCTGTGGACAAGGATGCTTTTAAACCTGGCATAGGGATGTATGTCGGTGTTAACGGGAGACAGTTTCCTCTGCAGGGTGAGACAGTTGGAGATTCATATCAGAGCAACGGTGGGAAACAGTGGCGGCTACAGTGGTGAGCTGGTGAACTGCTGCCTTACGACAACACTGAGGGGACACGCTGCCTCAATTTCATAAACAACGATGTCATCGTCCATCATGATGTTTCACTGTCGACATCGTCATACTGTATGCCAATTCAGACATCTCCTTACCCTATTATGTACATACCGTTACTGTTATAGCAACCATTTTTTATTCAGAACACTGTAAGTGTTATAAATACTGTCTCAGATGACTTCATTCCCTTTTTGCTTTCATGCTGTGTTGTAATGGAGGCGTGGCACAGCTGCCAACTGACAACTGACTGACGCCACACATGCGACACTGGTTCTCTGGGAAACAGTGAGGTCCAAAAATGCACCTGAAATTGCCTCTTCCAGAAATCTTCGAGATTGCCACTTTAAGTTGACATTACATTTTGAACATTTTTGGCGCTATAATAATTTGCCCCCAAAATAATTTTAAGCTTTTGTGACAATAGTTTAACATTTTCCCTCCGCTGGTCACGCTGTTTTGGAAACACACACAAACAACAATCTTGTTCTACCCAATAATATTCTTGCATGAATGATTTTAAAACATGGCTAATTTAGCCTGAATTTCCACAGATAATGAAAACCAAAAGTGCCTTTGCATGCAACAGATTCACTGTCACGCATCTTAACTAAAGAAGGAGTAACTCAGTTTCAAAGACATTAAGAATCCATCACTTTCATTGTCATCTCTTAACTATGTAACCTTTGCAATTTATGACTGAACAGGAACTGGCGATTCAGCGAAGACCTTTTACTTCATTCATCACCTTCTAACCAGAGAATTCAGTGTTCAGTCTGTTCTAATCAGTTTTTTTTTTTTAGATTTAAATCCATGCAGTCAGGTTAATAAGGTTCAGACCAGAAACCCAAACTGTCCCCCCTGCACTTCATTATATGACCTGGAAACAAGTACATACAAGTCAGCAGAAGGTATTAAAGCAGCTGCCTGAAGGCAAGAGAAAGACAGAGTGCCACATTTTCCTCTAACAGGTGTGAAGAAGTGAGGTAGGGAAGATGGATCAAAGGTAGGAAGGAAAAGTGGGGTGAACACAGAAGAGCAAAAGAATGGAAGGGAAGGAAAGGGAACGAGGAAAGAAGGAAGGACAGAAATTGAATCTAAAAAGGTGACATATACTCAGCTGCATCTCACTCAGCAGTTTTCAGGAAGCCTTCCCCCTGCCTCATTTCCATAGCCCACTGCTTTTTCTCGTCTGGCATGATTTATGTGCACTGCGCATTTTACCATCAGGCGATCATGTCATCAGCTGGTAGAAGGTCAGACTCAATAATGTAGTTCCACTCTCTTTTTTCTCCATTCACTATTTCTTATTTACTGTAGCATTTTGAACAGTTTTTCCTCTGAGGGCTAATGCAGCCAAATGGAGAAAAACGATCGTCCTGCTGGTTATTGAATGAATAAATCACTGAGCATAGCCTTAGGTTTTCTGCTTGGGTCCTTCCGTTTTGAGCTGTGTGTGTGTGTGCGTGTGTGTGTAAAGTAAAATAAAGTCAATAAACAACTTCATAGTGAAGATTTTGTGTAACGCCTTTAAATATTCATGTCAAAAGATGAAATACAGGGTTTTCTGTGTTGACAGGGAGGATGTGTCGTCTTGCTCAGAGATTATCACTTGTTGATAATTCTTAAAAGGAAAAATCCCCTAAAACACCTCAATAATGTTTAACAGCCACAGGCAGTGAACAAACATCAAACATTGATGTAAATGTCAGCTTTTGATGTCAGTCCCTAAAAATCAAAGAGGAACAGCTTCTTTATAGTGTCACCACGGAGGAATCTATCACAGAGTTGAGGAACATTTCTCAGCAACCTCACCACCCACAATGCAATTCAGCCGCAAGACATATTGTAGTAAGAGGCTTAGTTGTACACACATGGCAGTTTTTGCAATGAATGAAACCAGGCTGATTACAGGTTTCCAAAAAGCATTTGGGGAAATGTAGGAAGAAAGGATATATTAATATTGAATGTCCTCTGCAGCATATCTGCAGAGTGGGAAGTAGATTGAAGGACCAGTTATTGAGATATGTGAAGGACAGACAGACAGAGATACCTTGCTTTATACTGTAGTTAGATAGGGAGGAGGATTTGTTAGTTTGTACAATCCATTAAATCAAAGGAATTAACCAAGAGAGTCAGTGCACAGCAGGTCAGCCTAACATGCACAAATGTGAGGCAAAATTTAAATGTTTTTAATGAGAAATTATTATTTACTTTGCTAAATGGACCAGTTCTCTCAGGGAAAATATGTTTGGATACCATCTTTGTTTTTTTCTGTAAGAAACAAATTAAACGGTTCTCTCTACGAAACCTCCTCAGAAAACCAAAAGCCACTCTGCATATTTATACATGTATATACTTTACACTTTTGTGTTTCCTGGTGTTCCTGGAGTGGAGACATTTACAAGTGAGTGATAGTAAAAATATTATGCTTTGTGCGTGTTGAACAGTGAAAAAAATGTTTCTGTCTGCCTTTAAAACCTTTTCTTTGTGATTTACCAACTTTTCCACCTCAGGCAAGTGTAAAATTATTTGTAATTTGTAGTATTTCTTGTTTTTCTTCATTAAGTTTTAGACACCTTCTCCAAGGTTTCTGTGTGCATGTGAAAACAGTTAAACAAACAACCCCTATCCCTGCAATTTTTAAGGAAAACACTTGGATTAAAACGTACTGACAAAATTACTTAACAAGCCGGGTAAAAGTGGGCAAAACGGTAAAATACAGCCAAATAGCTGCATGAATACCCTGAACATCACACACTGAGGAGCTTCCTGATGATGTTTTACATTAATGACATGATGACAGAGATGAGGACTTGTCAAGAACATCGACACCATTAACTTTTCATGATGTTCATATACTCCTGCCATTCAATTAATTAATTAACTCTGTAATTGAAAAGGAGATGCACTGGCTGGCTGCTCCACATTCTTGCTGTTTCCAGCAGGTCATCTCACCATAAAGAAAGAAATCTTGTGAGCATACAGCTGGAGTGCTGTGTATCACTGAGAAGACATTTAATGAAGAAAGGCCATGACTATGAGAGGAGTTTTTGTTGTTTTGTTAAGTGCAGTGTCATTGGCTGTTGTACAGTCTGACTAGTTTCTGCTTACCACATCATTTTTCAAAGCCTCTTACATTATAAATCTTGACTTGAAAAGATAACCCACTGAAGATCACATGAATGTGACAGTAAGGTTTCTACCGTGGTATATTTTTGAGGGATTCCTTGCAGACACCAACAACTTGTTGCTGCTGTCAGGTGACTGACAGTTACCATAGTGTGGTGTGATCTAACACTGACGTTAAAACAGCACATTCAGCTCAGTTTAATCATGTCCAAACCAAACAAAGGTGTCATGTTTGTGATGGATTATCTCACTGTGTTTGTGTTTTTTCATCATCCAACTGGACCGCGGATCAGATACCACCTGGAGTATTGAGAGGGGGAATGATGACCATGTGATCAAAGGAGAGCGAGACATGAATACATGTGAGGATGCAATTATATCAGTGGCCTGCTGTCACATTTCTGTATGAACCTGCTGTCTGCATAGCTCAGGATATAATTGTAGTTGTCAGAGAGGATGATGGATGAAGGCACATACACGCCAGTGCTGGGACACTGTGACTTGCATTAGAGCAACCTCATTCCGCAAGGTAATACACACTTCATGTTAGCAACGATTAAATAGCATATCACACTCTGTGGGGAGTAATGTGATAAATTATTTAACCATCTTATTGAATGTCTGTGTTAATTTTAACCCACCGTTACAGCTGTCCCTTCAGCACGCTTTATGTAACGTGCACAAAGTCACTTTGCTAACCAGCTGGTGTCATCAGGTAATGTTTATCATATAAACCATATTAGCATAGCATGTTAGCATGCTAAGGTTAGCTAACTAGTGCTCCTCACAAAGTATACAGTAGCTGACACTGAGGGGAATGTCATTAGTTTTACTGATGTTTGATCAAAAACCAAAATAGTGGACAAGTTCAATTTCACCCTGGGATTTATGTCTGTGGCTGGCAATTAAACCAAAGGTTTTTAAGACATTTCTCAACACACAGGGTGAAATAAGCCAATTTTAAATATCTGATTTTTTTGTGGTGGGATTGCCATGAAACTTGATGATAAGGATTCACACTCTCTAAACCTGACCGAGTGACTGTAGCTGAAAATAAAGACACAAACATTTTGTCATGTGGGTGGCATTTCTGTGGCCATGCTCTTGTTACAATCAAATGGGATCATCAGCTAGGTGCTCTTCTTACTGAACTGTAATCTGGCCATCTGACTTTAAGATATTTTGTGCAAAGTTGGCTTTTTGGTCTGAGGGTAACTGTTACAAACCAGCACTCTAGGGGAAGAGGAAGCAGGTGAACTAGGAAGGACAAAGGGCCTGTGGGTCTTGCTAAATCAACTAGAATGGCACTCAGTAGAGTGCTTACCTCTGCCAAGGGGTACATGCACAGACAGTACCAGAGACACTTTGGCCCAATCCTATTGTTGCCCCTCAGGCCTTAAACCCTGAGCTCTTAGAGACTTAGCTGATGTCACCTGGTAAGTGTTTGAGTGAGAGAGTCTGCAAGGGGCCTAAATGGTATAATAGGAATGGGAAAACAGTTTGTGATATCCAAAAACCTGGAGCACAAATAAACAAAAATAGAAACACAGTTTGAGGTTCCAGGGAAAAAAGTCCATAATGTTTCAAAGACTCTTTACTTTTTGTTATCTAATACACTGAGTGATTTAAGTAGAGGATGAGTTCAAGAAGAAGAAGACAACGTCAGGTGTTACGTGGTAATTTTGGAAGTTTCCATCTGAGAATGAAAAACATTGCATAAATCCAGATTATTATTGTTGTTTTTTTAAACATTTGGGGGCGTCCCCTGGCAACCCTGTTTTTAATGTTACAACACTATGAACTATGGGTAATTCCCTTGGGCAAAGTCATGCAGACTTACAGAAAGTGACCACGGAGGGCTCAAAATGTCTGCGAGGGAGCCCTCGATCACTCCACGATTTGACAGTAGGATGAGCCCTAAACCCTCGCCGACTTAGTGGGAACTCGCCTCAAACAAGGGCTGATAATTCACTTCACTGTTGGGGGGGACAGTAAACAGAAAACATTCTGAAGAACAATTCCTGAAGGGGAAACACCTGAATGTTTTTAAGGACAACCTGGGTCATTTTTTAGCCCTGTTTGTCGCGACAAAACCAGAGGCTGAATGTATAAACCATGCGTACACATGAAAAATGTACTTATACAACTTTCCACGCAGGTTTCCAAATGTATAAAAATCTACAGGCAGTGAGACTGTACTGGTACATGTTCTTTACACCGCCACTTTCCACGCAGATTTCTGATTGTATACAAAACCACGGAGGGAGAGACTGTGTGTACTGGTACACATCTTTAACACCATGCGTACCATGCACGCAGTCTTTTCAGTCTGATTATTGTGATGTTGCGAGTTGGCAAAAATGATAAGAAAAGTGTGAAATATATGGTGACGTTTTATTAAGAGCTGGGGGTTTTTTCCCACTGAATTGTGTTAGGATTACATCTATAGTTTAAAAAACTATGATTACACAGTGATGCACGAGTTGTTACCCTTGTTTTTACTGTCTTCTGTAAATATGTTTGTCTGTATGCATTATGATAATTGTAATGATAATGATAAACAAATAAATACATGATCTTTATATACGTAAATAAATATTATTTTTCTGTATTATAGGGGATTAAGACTGCCTTCACGTGTAACCGGCACTATATAAAGGGCCGTAGCCGTGCCTAACTGCTGTGTCACATGATACAATAGCTGCTTTGGTGTTGCAAGAGGACATTGCCAATGCACAATTTAGGCTAGAGCGAGTTTTCAGGGACCAGACTGATGTTCTGGCCTATGACCTTGAGAGCACAGGGATCCTCTCTCCTTCTCCAGGAGCTCACACATGCTCATTGTGCGCAGAGATGCATCTCTGGTGTCTCGCTTGAAATCAGACCACTTTTAACTCCTCCAAAGTCTGTTGCTCTGAACTCGGGGTGTTCAGAACTGAAGCCCCCAGATAGTACCCTTTTTCTTCTGTTTGATCAATCATTACTTCAAGTTCACAGTCAATAAAATTACGCTTCCTGTTCTTCAACTGCTTCTTTGCTTCTAACATTTCCCCCTTAACACTAAACACAATCCTGGCCCTTTATATGCAACCCAGGTCATTTGGGGTGTGTTTAGAGCCATTTATGGTGAATTGTGGGGACGGTCAGGCAGCTCGTGCTCGTGCTTACAATTTCAGGATGACTGAGATATATGAGGAAAAGAGGTACGTGAATATAAATCTGACGAAAAGACTGCATATGCATGTGTGTACACTGATTTTTCTACACCTGAATATACACAGAGTTTGATATATTTGGCCCCAGGTGTTTTTACCGAGACCTCAGGACACCCACAGCGGTGTTTGTGGTGACTCAAACAGGGAGCTATTTGAAGCCAAAACACTGTTTTTCTCACCCAACACGCGCCTTTTTTGTGCTTAAACCTAAAACTTTGTGATGAGAGAAAAAGTCATCTTTCTTTAAAGTTAACTTTTGCTAAATATCTACTTACTATGGTCCACCAGCAGCACCAGCATCCCGCTGACAGACTCTCCACAGAGACAGGTGTGTGGGGTGCAGGTTGATTGGCAGTGGACCAAACCACTGTGAGGCATATGGAGGGGGGGGGAACCAATCTTTGGAAACTTAAAAACACATCGTTCTGCATCTTTAATTAGCACAAGTGTTTTCATTGGATAGTATTATATACTTTTGAATGATATGTTTCCACTGTTAAAGGTTATTTAGGGGGACAAATCTCTCTTTTTCTATGGCTTCAAAGCCTGTGAGTCTGTGAGTGTGGACACTGGGATTAGGCCTTTCACTTCCATTGGCATTGATAAAAAGGTCAGTCAAAATAGAGAATAATATATATAATCATCAAATACAAAACCTGGCCATTTTATTGAGATATGTTCCTCTGGACCAAATCACTGCACTGACTGATCAACACATCAGCTGAACTCACCATTTAATCCCTTCCAACAGCAACAGGGCAAAATGAAGCGTCATTGCTTCTCCTCTCACTGAAGGAAATTGACAACAGCTGTGATATCAGTTATGCTTCAGTCTTGTCAAAGCGGCTGTGAGGGTTCAGAGCATCCATCTTCCTTGTCTGCACTGCGTTATCTCACACAGTAGCAAGGCACTATTAGTAATGCCAGCTGGTTTAAGCCATTTGGTCTGGCTGGATTTTCTTGCTCAGTGTTGTTTCAGCAGTTTCGAATGAAAGGGGACCTGGCAGGCTGCTGGGGCCTCCATAATAAACACAATAATTATTTGAATTGTCCAGTGACATCAGGAATGTGTTTATACTTTCCATAATAATAGAGAACAAGGCGATAATGGCTGCAGGCTGACTCATTTTAAAAAAATGGTTATAATCCCAGTGGAGCAGTCACGCATAATTTATGGAGTTTGTCGTGTTGGGAATTCAGTATTGATAAAGACGGAAACATGCTCCCGCACTTTTTATAAAAAATAATACATGAGACACTACCTTGTATTTGTTACTGACAACATTCTCCTTATTGATTCAATCTGAACAATTACTATCTAGTGACAGTCTTCCTTATAAGCTAAAGAGGAAACTTGCAGAAGGCGCAGAACCAATCTTCTTACCCCTGGGGCAGGTGCTGATGTGTTTACCTATTTACCTCACTACGTGAGTTTGACTATTACTTTTCTGTGTGGGCTTTGTATCAGCTCAGAAATAAGCAGCTTTCACCCGGTCCTTACTGCCCACAGGGCTGGTTCAATACAAATTCATTTGGTCATGTCATTTAGAGTTTAGCTCGGGGTTGGGTTGTGGATCAGAATGACACTTCTGGGTTTACGAAAACAACCAGACAGAGACATTTTCTTGGGCAGGAAAATATATTTTGTGAGGGCTTACTTTGGAAGTTATTGGCAGCAAAAAATAAAAATAATTATACAGACAATTCCTGCATAACAAGACATGTCAAGGTGAGATGATGGTGCCAGTGCAGTTAGGGCCGCTGTTTGGAAAGAGGATCAACAGTTGTTAAGATTCTTAAGAGCTGCTGGCACACATTTCAAGTGAAAATATATTTGTGTCAACACTGACATCCATTTGATCTGTTGACTTTAAATCACGTCCACTTCCATTAATCAATAAAAAAAAAATAATATACCAGACATACTAAGCTTAAGCAGCTTTGGCATTGGCAAGTTATAACAATGTGTAACATTTGGACATTGTCAAAAAACAACTAGACCTCTGGACCTTTGTTACATATTTTGTTGAGTTGTGTACCAACATTATCCTAGATGTTTGCAATAAATCTGTAATCTTATTGAAGGTAAGGGTGCGACTTCCAGGATGGTCGGAGAGTGAGGAAGGAAATTCACGTATTGCATCGTAAGAGTTTGTCCAGGACTCAGTCGTGACATGTAGGCCTACGACAGAGATACGCTCATCAACTTTGGAAAAGAAAGCACAGGGACTGGGTAATACATGGACCATCAAACGATCACTGCCCATAGCATTCTGTGACCACCCAGTCAGACCCACTGGAACCAAACGCCACTACAAGCACTGCGATTGCCACCTGTTAGCAACTGAAAACCTTATTAAATTGCCCATTGTTCTAGGGAACCAAGTGCAAAAGTGCTAACTTAATTTGGGTTTTGTGTTGTTTTTTTAGTTGTTCCAACAAAAAAAAATCTCAGCTGGAAGTACAATTAATTTCACAGTAATATTTACAATGTTTAATCACCAGATGCATTACTTCATTCTATATGTGTGACTAAAATAATCATACAAAGAATTCGGAGAGTCCCAAACTGCAAATGGAGAACCACTATGACAGCCTGTGTTAATAGACTCCTGAACATCTACAGGCAACAACTAGCAGACAGCTGTAGAGGCACACAGACACAGAGCCAGAGGGGAGACATTTCTAATAACATGACTGATATGATCCACTGCACTTTAATGGCTCATCACGCAACTGTGTGTGTGTGCGTGTACTTTTGATGTCCCGTCTGTACGTATCAGAGTGCACTGAGTTGCAATAGATGTGCGTGAATATGTGTGTGTGTGTGTGTGTGAGCATGTCAGTGCAAAACTCATCTCTGCTGCGTGCTGATAAATGCATCAGCTGTGTGCTCTTCATCAGAACTGTGAGTCTATTTGCTGTCTGCCTCGTCTTTGCAGAGTCAACTCAAAGGGGATAGTTGCCAAGAGGGGGGAATGTTTTAACTGTCACAGCTTGCCACAGTTTAAAGCAGGATGATCTGAATTAGCAATGACTGGGAAAGCTGTACACGGTATTTATTGCTCTCTCTGACTTTCAACACATTTAACGCAGGTGAATGAAAGCAGTCGGGTGTTAAAAATCTTCATTTGTTAAATGCTTTTAATACAACAATTACTGACACTATGAACAACCATATTCTCTTAAAGCAAGGGTTGGTTAAATATTTTAAAAGCATTTTTTTTGTTATATTTGTAGAAAATCCCTTCACATCCTGAAAGCAATCAATAATTGAAATGCTCTGACAGATAAAAGAAAATAAATCCAGTAACTGCTGAAGGCCTCTAATAAGCCCATCCAACTGTCTTATTCAGTCTGTACGAAACGTCTGACGAATAGTGAGTGCTAACAATAGCCATGTTCACTGCCAGTGTCAAACTGTTGTTCAGCTGCTAACCAGGCCCCACAAAGCACACAGCCACTGAGCCCAATAAGAGAGCTGCTGCGGCAGCACAGTCCTGTAGCAGCTAATGTTAGCATAAAGAACACGGCTCCTGAGCCGTCAGTTTGGTACTTTGAAATTTTAGCTTGCTTTTGCTGGTTTCTACAGTCTTACCAACCCTAGCTGTAAGTAGTGTTGGTCACATATAGATGTTACATAATGGACAAAATGTTCAGATGTTGATATTTGATACATATTTGATGGTTTATATTTATTATACTTATTCTGCAAATAAAGCTAGTAACCTCAGAATCTCACACTGGCTTTGAAAATGCCTCTTTAGATTGCCACTGGAATAAGTCCTACAGTGTGTATACTGTGGTGTAGTGTAGTGAGAAGAGTAGTGGTGATGACATCAAAGTCCTGCGACCGTGATGTAGTTCATTAACATTAGTTTTTACTCTGGCGATTTCATTTAAACTTTAAAAAACATAAAAGTGGTGTTCATCTGTGAAGATTATAGTCTTGGACAAAACGTGTCAGTATCATAAACTTGTGTTTGCCACAGAGCGTATTTTCTGCAGTGATCTAAAATCCAATAGAAAAATCCCATCTGCTAACTTCTGGGCTCGCCTACAAAAATACATCATCCCTGCAGCACTCTATAAACAAAGCTGATCTGGAAAATTTCAATTCAGATTAGCATCTAAATGTAATATGTATCTACATATATTACAGGTTCTCTGGCTTCTGTGACCAGGTAAGATCCCTTCTCTATGTGTAGTTGCTGGCAGAGGTTCAGTTAAATCATTCCCATATCAAAGTGTCAAGAAAAAAACAGAATAAACAAAAACATTTCAATTTCAACATTACAATTTCTGGAACTCTGACAGCTAACAACCATTTACAATTAGCTTTCTTTGGTGAAGCCTTGTAAGAAGTAAATACCACGGTGTCAAAATAAGCCGTGTTTAGTTGTTTGGTATGATTGTACTGAAAGTGACAAACTACTCATAGTGGAATACCTTTCTATATTAGGTTTGGTCTATATCATTGTTTTTGGCAGCAAAACTGTCCGTGCAAGTTCTTCATGGACTGCTGAGTGTGTAATATCAATATGCTACAGTGTATGTCAGGGAAACATCAGGCTTCACTTTGTATGCAACTCCTCTGTTCTTGCAAAAATCAATTTCACTCAGTACCTGGTATGTGTTCACATGTGCTGCAGGGAATGCAAAGTTATATCATAGCCTATACATGGCCTATACATGGCCTATACAGGCCCTCAAGAACGTGCATAAAGTCACAGGTTTAAGGCTGTCGTGGAAAATCCAAATGAGTCCGTCACAAAGAAATCCAAAATCCAGCAGCACTGAACAACTTAAACAAAAAGGCTTGTGTGGGCA
Source organism: Pagrus pagrus (assembly GCF_965226575.1). Classification (NCBI taxonomy): domain Eukaryota; kingdom Metazoa; phylum Chordata; class Actinopteri; order Spariformes; family Sparidae; genus Pagrus; species Pagrus pagrus. Next base: position 29,698,351 of record NC_140194.1, read on the forward strand.
ACCGAGAGAGATAGGGAGGGTTTCATTTTTCACTTCACGTTACAATCCACTCACATATGGCCAATTAAAAAGTGAATAATACATGTAGATTGAGACACATTGTTATATAGAGCCCATATAAAGTCCATTAAACAAGACCAAGTCCAGAAAATGGGCCCTCCAAGATCTGTTTTTTCTCTTTCAACACATGTGCACGCCCTCTCTGTTACATATACGTCCTTGCTGCAAGTGACATCATCCTCTTTCTCGCAGTGATGGTGGCTACTTCACTGTTGCTAGCTAGCCCATGGCTAATAACTTTAGTTGGCTCAAAAAAAGTTGGACATTACACTATAATTTGAGTCATAACCGCTTACCAATTCATATTTTCTTCTTAATATTAAGCTGTTGAGATTTTTCAGATAGACCAAAAAAGTGGAGCTGACAGACAGACAGTCCATGTCCATCCCATGAGCTTTAATCAGCAGTGAGGAACATCTACATATAAGTGACCAATTAACATTAGTGGACTGGCGCTCATGACCAGAGGAAAGAGTATGGAGTAAAACTAAGTTGAATGAATGTGATTTAAGTTACATTCAAGAGTTAGAAGAGTTTGCTAATGCTATCATGCTGACCTTTATGGCACTTAAATGAAACCTTTTTTATGCATGGTGGCGCACCATTGCCTCATAGGAAGAAGATCTTGGGTCGGCTCCTTTCTGGGCCTTTCTGCGTGGAGTTTGCGTGATCTCCCTGTGCTTGAATGGGTTTCCTCAGGGTGCTCTGGTTTCCCTTACCATCAAAATTTGTGTATTAGGTCAATTATGCAGTCAGTGCCCTTGACCAAGGCGCTGGCAAAAATCTGGAGTTTGTCCCCGGCTGCCCACTGCTCCTCAGGGATGGTTAAATGCAGAGAGTGAGTTTCACTATATTTAACATTGTATGGTTGTATGTGATGAATAAAGATGTGTCTTCTTCATTATTAATGGTTGATTGAATTGTTTGTTGGGGATGTGTGAACTTTTTCAGCTTCTGAATGAGGCATACTAGAAACAGATAAACGATGTTCCCACAGGAGTAAATATTCCACACACACAGGGAGTATTGAATTTCCAGACAGTTCTTCTAAAGGTCAGATCAATAGTACAGTGACCGTGAAGAAGGTGAAATTTGTGTGTTTCCTACAGTGAATATGTAAGACCATGTGTATGTGTGGTCTTTCATGTGTTGATGCCATGGCATTTTAAACAGCCAGTTTGTCCCAGGCTGTCAATGCTGATTCAAAGCATGTTTGATCAGTCTGCTTTTTCTGGCATCCAATATGTCAGGAGATGATAACATTCTCCCACCGGGCGGCCCTAATCTGAATCAGTACGGATCGAAAGTTTAAAAAGGGCAGCGCTCACTGCTGGAGAGAGACAATCAATTTTTGTCCCAATTACAGATAAGATTAAGATCCAAGATGAGATATTCAAAGTTGGTGTAGTGGTGGGCTGACATACTGATTAAACACTGATGTATTTTCGTGACCAGAGATAGTGGAGTCGTCGAATCTCCTGCATCTCAAACTGTGAGCTCCGCTTCGATTCATGACTTCATCTTGTCTCTCCTTCGCTATTGTCCCATTCTGACTGAAGAGCAACAGCTCACTCTTGACAGACTACATGAGGCACTTGATTACAAAATGACAGAACAGATTATGAGATAGGATTGCAGTAATTTGACAGAATATGGTGTTTTACAGTACATAATTCTGATAACTTCAAGTGGCAACAGACAAGCCCCCCCCCCTCCTGATGCCAGCATTTCCAAGAGGTATTAATGTTGGCACCGCTGCCCCAAAGAAAGCTGGATCATTTCCGTGTCCCCAGACTCGCAAATGACAACAATACAGGTCAAAAAGTGACTTTATTGAATGATTTAGTCAAAAACAGAAATGGATCACCAGTTAACCTTCCTTTTTCTGGGTGGCTGCGTGCCTGGTGGCAGACAAAATTGTATAGTGATAGCAAGGTTGCAATGTAAAGCAATGTAAAGACGGATGGTTTTATTATTCTGTATCCATTACATTGTATAATAGGTTGAAGCAGAAAACTTGTCTATTGCCAGTTTAAAGACCCCTTCCACACATCTATTAAGGCATATATAAAATATTCTCTAATGTGTGTCTGACATGGTTTTTGCAGAAAAAAATATAATCATCACATGAAACCCTTAAAATGCCCCCTATTCCTTCTCCTCCCTTCTCCTCTGAATATGCAGTTATTTTTAGTTGAACAAGTTTATCTGTTGGACACAAGCAGTCTCCTACTTCCATGTAAATGTAGCCTTTTCCGTGCTACCATGGGAAGTCTCGGCAGGAATAATGCACACAGTTCTGGTTTTCGAGCCCATCTTCATTTGCTCCCAACACTCAACATAAACCATATAATAAAAAGGTCCGATCACGTCTTCATGCGCCGGTGTGCAGCTTCACCCAGCTGTTCTCCTGTCTATCTCCCATCTGAGGTCCAGCACGCTACTGGATTTAAAAGGAGACCGTGATTAGTAAACCAGTGCCAGCTTTGCCAATCACTCACCTGGCGCTGCTCTCCTGAGCCCTCTCCACCTCTCTCTCTCTCCCGCAGCCGCACCTCGACCACGCCCACCTCCATAGTACAGTTCATTCTCAGTGTATGTGAACAGGAGGCATCACTAATTGTGACGTCACAAATAGTTCTCATAGGTCGGCCTCTTAAAATCAGATTTTCACTGACTGCAGAGAAAATTTACACTTTCAGCCTTCTATTCTTCTTCCTTCTATTTCGGTTTAAAAACATTAAAAAATGAACTAACATTATCAAGAGAAGGCTGTCTGTGTATAGTGCTGCAGAGATATCTACAGGAGTTAGCATGCTAACCAGCTAGCCCCAGCCCATCCTGTGTCATAATGCTACTTTGTACTGCAACAGGCGACAGTCTGATGATAGCCCCCTGTTTCAGCTGGGAGGTATATCCAGCTAGTGTGACAAATGAACACAAAAACTCGCAATCGCAAATGAAGTACTGTTATTTCTATTTTCCTTACTAAACAGAAACATACAACCGTTCTCACTTTTACTGTACTGTATTTAAATTGAGGATTAAATAGCTCTATATTCCAACAGTAATCACCGTTATAGACTATTATTTGATCAGTAACCCATGTCTCTCCTCTCCCTGCCCATGCAGTAACAGAGAAAATCAGTTATCCCTGCCCACTTTATCCAATTGGGGAACATGCAGGGAACAGGATTCTCCAGTTTGTCTGCAAGGGCGGAACAGGGAAAGCTGCCAATTCCAGCGCTCCTGTTGAGAAGCAGGAGAGAACGAAGCAAAGATAGCTGCTTGGAAAAAAAGAAAGGAGTTGTGTGTTTGTGGTGATGTAGAGAGGAGGGAGGACTGCAAAATGGACAGGAAGTTAGCTAAAGTGACAACAACGCTGACAGCAGCTTGAATTGCCTCGTTAACTCATCGTAACACACTTCATTCACACTCGACATACACAAAATAAAACTCATCAACACAGTCTGGTTTGTCTTTCCACAGTCACCTCTGGTTTGTCCGGGATTATCAGTGACATTTATGGTGCGCAGACTTTTAATTTTACTCCCAATGAAGAGGTTTAGATGATCCAGCTACCATGTAGTGTATGCTTGTTTACAACTTGTACGAGGATCTGACTGCATGTGTTTCTTTCCTCCTTTGACCTATATTTAGCTGGATGGTTAACCATAGTTTTTCTTGAGGGCCTTCAAATGGTCACTTACTTTTGAGACTGAAATCCAAGGAGTCATTCGTGACGTGATGTAAGTAGCCACGTTCTTCCGGCAGAGGACATTTGGATGATAAATCTCTGAAAAGAACACACGCATACATCTACATTACACTCACGCAAAGATTACATCATTTGTTTACACGATCAATTATTGTGCAATCAAAACATCCACACTGTTTTCATGAAAACAAATAGCTTCTTTCTGCAACACGTTTTCTGTCAGATGCCAGAATGCCAGTAAAAGCCAGCCCTTAAAAATGAATCACAGCCTTTGAATGTCCTGAGGGGCTGAAATGAAAGACGAATTTCTTAACAAATGAAATTAAAGAAGCATAACTCTCCGCAACAGACAAAACATGTGATTCATCACTGCGAGGAAACGGTCCTCGCTGTTACGAGAAAGGCAGCCTGTACCTAATGCCAGATAAATCCAACCTGTACACACTGGTGCTCTGAAGAAAAGCCTGCTCCTTTGAAAAGACAGCTGTAAACACACTGTGGACATCCATAATCTCGCTGCGCTCATCTAGCTTCTCTTCTTCCCCTCTCACACCTCCCTCCTCCTCTGTCCCTTCATGTGTTCCTCTCCACCATTCCTGCCCATCTGCCTCTCTTTGCAGTTTACAGTAATGTTCATAGGTCTTACTTTATGCCTCACGATTCAGATATCTGCTTGGAAAAAATCCAATGTCTCCTGAAAGGTCATGAAATGTACCACTATGACAGACTCAAAGTTTCACACTAGCGGGTTATATATATGCGCAATGATTCACTGTAGCTGACTATTTTCTAGAGATGTTTCGCCTTTTCCCCAAAAGGCCTTGTGCAGCATTTTTTCTCTCTCTTAGATTGCACCCAGAAAGTTTTTCCTCTGGCAAGCGGCTTCATGAACAAATTATTTCTTTTGCTACTACTTCATAGAGGAGATAAAATACAAGCATGCAACAGCAGAAAGAAAAGCTGTCACTTATCTGTTTGCTGACTGGTCTAACATACAAGAGATGAAAGCAGCCCATCCGGGGCACTTTGCCTTTGGCGTCACGCGCCCGCCTCTTCTTGGGTGAAAGCAGCCTCTCTAATTTGATGGCTGTAATGCAAATTCTGATGTCTTTGCCAATTCAATAACTTAAAATAAGAATACCTAATTGCTTTATGGCTATTAGGAGCCCAGATCCTATGGCTAGCTAGGCAAACAAGCATGTTATGTTGCTCTATGATAATCTTCACTGTATAGAAACAATTATAAAATAGGGGTAAAGAAGGGTATAGAAACAGGGGTTGGTGAGGGTCCTTTCAGTCTGTGTCCATCAAAGGTGGACTAACCTGACATACACAACTACCTTACTGAACATCCAGTGTGTCATCTATCAAGTTTTCTGTCATTACAAAACTTTATTTTGCTGTTTTGGTATTTTGTCAAATGTGACATTACTTTAAACTAATTACATATATATAAAGCAGAACTGCTGTCCCCATTTTGATAGCTGTTTGTGCTAATTACACAACCATTTACTTCAAGTCAAGAAGAGTAGAGAGCACAGTGATTTTAACCCCACTTCCTCTGTTACTTTATGCTGTTTATAAGCCATTATTAGAAGGTCAGATTAACTGGAGAAATGACATTTGTTAAATGTGGATTATTGACATTAAAATATCTTCTGCTCTCTGCTGCTCTGTTATCCCAAACTCCATTCAAAAAGCAGGTGTTTTATGGAATATTTTCTCCCTGTAGTTACACCATCACAAAGACCTCATTAACTAACCTGTGATGAAGTGTTTGCCACAGACGAACATGTATTTCATCCTTCCTGCAGATGGCCTGAAGCCACAGTTCAATTCTTTTAGTGTCCTTTGTTCTTAGGGAAGTAGAAGACATTGTAAAATGTGGTGTTTTTTTATGGTTTAATGTCTAAAATGCAGCAAAGCGACTTTTAGGCATTGGGGTTACTAGCTTTGTCAATGTTGCACCAGCGTTTGTTTTCACCCAAAAGGGGGCGTGGTCTTTTTGGTAACAGTAAAGTAATGTAAGCCTGCTCTTATCTGTATACAATTAATCACATTAGGCAAAATTAAACAAATTGCAACAGAGACAAGACGGTTGACTTAAAATGAAAACTGACTGTACATGGTACGGTCTGGCTGTATTCCAAGATGCAGAAAAGGAGTCTCAAGCTCCCACCTGTATGCTAAAGTGTAATACTCTTCTATACATTCCACAATAAGGCTTAAAACAGCAACCGTTTAGCGACTAGCTGAAGATGTGGTTTGTCTGTGATGGTAAGTAATTTCAACCCTGGCCTACATATGTGTAGACTTGTATTTATACTGTGATATATTCCATGTCAAAGTGCCTTAAAGCCCTTCCTACAGCTCTATCACACACTGGCCTGTGCTTTTTTCCGTGTGTCCATATATTTCATATGCACTTTAGCGCCAACCTGTACATTTTGTATGATTTGTAATTATATTTGCTGGCTTTGCTGGCATTCATGATGTAGCATGTTGTTACAGACCTGTTTCACAGAAAACCTTCTGGCTTTTCAGACACAGGTGTTACTAATAACATTTCGTTATAACTGAATCTAGTGAGGTTCTCTGTGCCAGGGCCCTGCTATTGTGCATACTGGCTTACTGGCACGGCTGAATGGAACATAGCCATCATCAACGTCAGTGCTCTCCCTGCCATGACATGTCCAAATATCCGCCGTGGGAAAGGTCTGTTATGCCTGCGTGTGCTTGTGATGTGAAACCAATTAATTCCAGCAGGACAGTCCATTGTAATTTCACAGCTGGGGATGTGATAAGACCTGCTGGGTTCCTACAACTTGGCCTGTGGGCCAAAAAAGCAAGGCAGAGGACATATTTTAAATTCTGTCTGGTATTAAATGTATTAATGTAAGAGCGTTCTCATCTATTCACAGTTTCCATTAAATAACAAAAAAGGCTGAAAAAGATAGATGAAAGGAATTTTATATACAGCATGTGATGTGATATAAAAAGTAGTGGTTTCAATAGTGTACAGTGCTACTCTGCACATTAAGATGTACATGAAGAACCTTCATTTGGACAGCTTGTTCAGTCATACACGACTTTCTAAGTATATTCAGCACTGACTTTTAGTTGAGACTCAAACCTGACTTTCTTTAAAGCAACACTAGGTAGTTTGGACTTATTACTACCCCCGGCTGGTTGAGAAGCACAATTATCTGTTACTAGTGTCGTAAATACTGTCGCTGTATTAGTATCCCTGGGGAAAATTAATACACATGAATTTGTTGACGGAGCCGGTGAATCACGAAGCCTTGTTTGGAAACATCAAAAACATGAAACCTCAATCGAGTGCCAACAACAAGCTAGATTCAGAGATAGCAGTTGGTAGTTTGTTAGCATATAGGCTGCACAGCACATTAGCATGCTAGAATTATTCTCATACCAAGTTGGTTATAGTTATTGCACTGACTAAGTTACTTCCAAAACACGACGCTTGGGCGTGAGTGTGTTTAGTAACGTCTGAAAATATAACTATGTTTTCGGGAGTTACTGAATACAATCGCAAGTTGACGTTGTGTTTTGTGTAATAACTACAACCAACTCGGTATGACAACAGTAAGTAGCATGCTAACGTTACCTCTCGATCACACTGTTCAACAATTACGTTGATTATCTGCATGAACTAAGGAATCCGCAACTTTACAAGACAAGACGTTCATAGTGTTTTATTAAGTTAGTCATCGTTTACAGTCACTACATGAAAACGTGCAAGCTGACGTTGTGTTCGGCATAATAACTACAACCAACTAGGTACGACAACAGTAGCTAAGTAGCATGCTAACGTTACCTCCCGATCACACTGTTCCAACAATTAAGCTGATTATCTGCATGAACTAAGGAATCCGCAACTTTACAAGACAGGACGTTCATAGGGCCGGATCTACTAAGATCCCAAATTGCATGTACTAATCTGCGTGTGCAATCTAGAAATTTGCGTGTGGGGTTGAACCGCGGTTTACTAAGAGTGATTGCGTTAATGACAACAGGTGCAAACATGTTGGAGACACGCCTATTTAAATGAGGGTTTAGCGTGTTTCATGGTTTTCAGCATGGCGAGTTTGAGAGCGAAAGCGCAAAGTGAAATTGGACTCTTTGGAATTAGAAGTGTTGGTAGAGGAAGCGAATAAACATTTCAATGAGCTGCAGCAAAGGAATCTGACGGTCGCGCAAAGGAACGCCGTGTGGGAGAAAATCGGTGAAAAAGTTAATGCTGTTGGAAAAAACAGGCGAACAGTGGATGAAGTGAAAAGGCGATACCAAGACATCAGAAGAAGAACAAAAGAAAAATTGGCGTATAATAATATAAATATAATAATAATAGTAAACTTGCAAGGAGTTTTGTTATTGCAGGTACTGCGTGACTCTTCTCGTAGCTGGCTCCAAATCCGCTCTGACTTCCTCCAACAGCTCCAAAATGGCAAGGCTGGATAGGCGATATGTTCTAATGATAGTTTCCTCATTCATCCCAAAAATGTTGACACGAGGGTGAAAAATGCGTTCTCGGCGTCTCCTTCTTGCAACAATAACTGCAGCCATGTGTGCGGAATTACGCATGCAAACCGTTTGCACCTCCCTTTGAGACGTGTTTAATATAGACACAGTTTCTATTGGCAAAATTGCTTTCAGGTTTGTTAAATCACTTTGCGTGTGCTAAATTATTGTATTTACATTTTCTCCACCCACAATACGCACAATTGCGTGTAAACGCCCCATGTTGCATATTCAGGGCCGGCTCTAGGCATAGGCGATATAGGCGGTCGCGATATAGGCTGGAGGGGCGCCGCCAGTCACCGTAGAGGGAGAAAAAAAAAAAAACAATAATAATTTTCGATGCCCATTGGCGCCCTCCCTCGTGTTCTGTCTTGAAAATAATAAATATTAACAAAATAAAGAAACAGATAATAACATGTTTCTGACTTGTGGTGCTGAGTCACGTGACGTGTGGTCATTGGCTGCGCACCTCAGAGGGTCAGACAGGTGTCACAGAGTTCAGGTCACGTCACGTCAAGTGACAGACAGGTTATGTTTTGATATGTTGCGAGATGAAACGGCCGTCAAAGCCCTCTGGTGCGCGATACCGAAAGAGAAGAAAAGAGAAGAAGAAGTCTCAATATAAAGGTAACATTATGTCATCTTTTTTTAAATGCTGTTTTGTGTGAAGACGTTTCATTTGTATTAGCTTGCTAGCTAGGTTGAAATAAAGCAACGCTGGCTTAACACGCTAGACAATGACACTGATAGCTAAGAAGGATACATGAATCATGAATCAAAGTAGAGGCCAACCCGTCCGGATGCGCCACCAGTGCAGGTTGTACTCTGTGTTGTTTATTGTGAAATAGTTGTGAATCTTTTATTATAAGGTAATTATAAATGTTATGTTGAACACCACTTAAATATCTGCTGCAAGCTGCAACAGCTGTTTGTCCTATTCTGTCTGCTGTAGTTTTTTTTTTTCTTTGTTTGTTTTTTTTGCTTGTACAGTAATAAGTGAATCTACTCTATATCGGTATAGATGTGCTAAAAAAATATTTCCAGACGCCCCTAACAGCTGCTGGAGAGGGGCCTTCTGATGCAGCATCCACACCACTCTCTGAAGACTGTAAGTTTAGCCTATTGTTTGTGGTCTCTTATGCACTGCTATGTTGTTGTTGTTGTTGTTGTTGTGACTGAATGGCACAAGCTTGTTAGCAATTACAGTAAATTTAGGTTTCAGGCAAATAAAATAAAGTTTATTTGTACAGTACCTACTTTATATCAAACCTTATTCATTAATTTATTAAATGAAGTAGAATGACACAACAAACTTTACAGTGTGGATGTACTCTATGTTTGAATACAGCTACAGTCAGGCGTCATGCAGCAGCAGCGCTACCACATCAACCACACCACCCACCTCTGAAAAGTCAGCTTGAAGCAGGTGAGTTATGTAATTGTATGTTACAGCTGCAGTCACATTACTGAACAATACTATGGTTATTCATAATTTATGCTTCAGATGTGCTTATTGCCTGATGTGCTGTTATTTGTAAATCACTGTGTGACCTTACTGAAGGATTAATAGGTGTCAAGGCACTTGTCATTTAATGACACAATAGATGCCTTTGCTGCAAGGAAGTCCAGGCGTGTAGAATTTAGTTGAAATTTAGTTGAAACACATGCTGGAAAGAGTGACTTGAAAGTTCATTTTTGTTCAAATAAAACTGTTGTGAGTGTTCAGGTGGTTCAGATTTTGTCATTCAATTGTATGATGGTGTTCTTTTCTTTTGGGGGGGGGGGGCGGGGAGCAATCTCGCCTAGGGCACCAAATGGGCTGGAGCCGGCCCTGTGCATATTCATTGCTCCAAACGTACTAACTGAATGCAGACGCGCTATTTTGCACCTTTGACAGACGCAACCCTTTTTGCGCACTGTTAGTAAATCAGTTTGTAAACTTTTGTAAGGTGTTTTTTTTTTTGCTTAAAGTGTAACTAAACCCCTAGGTTTTGGCTGAGGTGCATCTGGGCTGGAAATTCAAAAAATGCCTTGATTGTGGGCGGGGCTCCAGGAGCAGTTAAGACACATCCAGTCACTCTGTGCAGCCTCCAGCAGAGATCCCCCCCCTCCCACACCACCACCACTACACTCACACACGCAAAAACACACACAGAGGGGCGGGGCGAACAGTGGTGGCTCGTGATGTAAGCTGCCTCCAAAACGTCTTCGGTCTCCATCTCAGCCAATAGCAAAATTTGATTGTAATAGCCGGGTTTCAACCCAAGACACCGTGGTCATTAGATTGGTCCCTGTAATCCTTGCTTTCACTGTGCTATTTTTTCTGCCACGGTCACAAAACCTCTGTGGAAGCTGATGGCTTACTGGCAATCCTGCAAGGCTGCTGGCCTTCTATCTGCTTTCACATCTCCATTATAGACTAAATGAAACTGGATTCTGTATTTGATGGGGATCCTATGAAGAACAATCAAAATGGATGTCACATGGGAGCTTTGGGAGGACCGACTTAGCAGCAGCATTTTGGACCACTTGTAAACGATCCTCAGGCAGTTAAAAAGGACTTCTGAGCTCCTCCTTCATACACAAAGGCTCACAATTGGTGCTTCTCTCATAACATGCATCCACACAGACACATGGGAGTGCATACATGCAGGCAAGGAGTGGACCCCACGCCACAAGGGGGCTTAGCCCCCTCAGTTATATTTTTTGCCCCCTCTGTTTGAGCCTCATACATCCATAGAAAAATACCAAAAACAACAAAATGTTATTCTGAGATACAAGTGATAATGCTTAGCTGTTGTTTTGGGACCATGGACAGCGCTGTTTGTTGTGTGTGTGTGTGTGTGTGTGTGTGTGTGTGTGTGTGTGTGTGCTGTTACGTAACCTTATCAGTTAACAGTTTGAGTCAGGTGTAGAGACTGTATAACGTGTAATTTATGTGTAGTTCTGCTTGCAGAGTGTTACTCCCCTGCCCCTTCTATAGCATCATTTTGACAATGTTCATACATTCAAAAAATATTTACTGTAGCACTGAGCCTGTTCTACATTCAAACGCTCTGATTAATAAATGCATTCTTTAATTTTGAAACAGTATCGATTGTGTTGTCATTTTTGGTAAATTAAAGGTACAGTGTGTAATATATGGAGTATTTGGCAGCATCTCACCCCTCCCTTTTTCCGAAGATGTTGGAGAAGCTCCAGAAGCTATGGTGGCCCTCAAGGACAAGAAACTTATTTGCTAAATATGGACTTGTCATTACTTTGACTGTCTTTGGCACACTCCCAGCCCTAAATATCTTAGTTATCCCTCCATGTGTTGTCTTCTGCAACAGACAAGGAATAAATCTAAATAAATCTTGCTAACGCTACGTAACCACCAGCTCTCATAATCACAAACTGAGGCTACGTTGCGCTAATATTTAATGTCATACTGAGTTTCATTCCTTTTCAGTGAAACTAATGTACTGCTTATATACATTGTACAGTATCTAGGTTAGCAGCAGGGGGGAAATACATATTATGGCTGGTTTTAATCAGGGGTGTAGTGCCATTTGTTGAAGTACCGAAGCGCACCTAAGACATGCGTAGTTTTCCTCCTGTGATTTTCTTGTACAAAATAAATATGATCCACCATCCTTTATCAGATTGTGGTTTCAAACTTCTCACAATACATATTTTTGTCAGGAAACAGCAGCCACTCACTCTTCTTCTTCTTCGTCTTCCAACCGGCGTGTTTCTGGCAGCCACCCACTAAATTTAAAAACCCCCTTTAAAAGGCCCTCAGTACTGCCAGGTTTGTCCATTATGGGCTACTGTGGAAACATGGCGGTGTAACACGGCAACCTCCGTGCAGGGAGATCTGCTCCCTATGTAGATATAAACGGCTCATTCTAAGGTAATGAAAACACAACTCCCAATTCACAACAAGACTCCTATTTTCAGGTGATTGTACCTTTAATGAATTTTATATTCTAACAAAAAAAAACCCCGCCCCCTTGGAATTTTTAAGAGCCCCCCAGGCACTTCGTCCTGGCGCCAGGGTTGGCAGGGAGAGAGACACAAGCATAGATTTCAGAAACTCATAATCATATTGTAACTGACCCAATCGCCAATACAAATGTTGGCAGTGTATCTAAAACCACAACATTTTCCCCTGTCACAATGCTGTGCTCATGCTCTGGTTAGGTTTGGGGGCACAAAAACCCTTGGTGAGGGTAAGAAAACATTATGTTTTTGCCAAAAATACAAACACAGCTGTAGATGTCCCGACAACTTGTCAAAAATATCAGGCTGTTGTCACCACAAACACGTCTGGAAATTGTCCTGAGGTTGTCTTAAAAATATCCAGTGCTGTCCAACTTACACATATTGAAACACTGTGGTCCTTTGTAAAAACCATCCAGCAGATACACACTTACAAATGTTGAAATGCAGACTCAAACCACGGTCACTGGCTTGGCAGCCGTGTGGCCCCTAAACCCCACCACCATCCCCTCCGCCTCTGCACATGAAAGTCAGATAAAAAACATGTGCCGTCAATGTGATAGGACACATTTTGTAGACAGGTTAGCTCACTGGTGTGGAACTCCCTGAATAACTGGAATATTCTTTGTTAACATGTATAAACTGAGATCGACCTGATAAATAGGAATTAAATCAGTCGAGTGTACTATTTTTAATGCCAATTAAATCTTCTGGTCAACATTTCATTCTCATATTTTGTTGTACTATTTCAGAGGTTGTGTTCACTTTCATGAGGATTTTATGTGAAACTACTCTTCTGCTCACTTTTCATTTAATTGATTTAAGTGGTCGGGGGACAGACAAAGTCTCGATGGGGGTTTGGGTGGGTCACCTACTCTAATAGAAATGCAGAGAAGCATGTAGGACTGCAACTCTGCCTCCTGGTTTCATCTCTGGGTTGTCATGGTTTTGGTCCGCTAATAAACTCTTAGACTGTCAGAACAGTTAGTCAAGGCTGCAGTGCAATGCAATTCAGTGAGCACACTGCATGTCATGCTAAATGTCCTGTAGAGATACCTCATAGCACAATGTGCCAATTAACTACTTATGTTGTCAGCATCAAGATAAACTTTCATCTTGGCGGTTAAAAAGTGTTCAAACTGCAGACAGAAGATTTGTTTCACCTCCTCGGGGTCCAGACGTTATGGACGTTTTCTGCAAAATACAGTTTCAAGAAACAGCATCACAATTACAGTTAAAGGATCACTGTCATTCACTGCTGGCAGAGTCTAGCTATTTTTGATCCAGCCTTCCTGATGAGAGAACAATAACCAACAAGAGTGCATTAAAGGTGATTCCGCCCACACATCCTGATATTCTCACTCAACAATGTTGCTTCCTGCTCTGTGGATTACACACTGTCTTCACAAAGTGGCTGAATTCACAACAGTTAATTGGTTAATGTATCAAACTTGAGCACTACAGCAATGGAGATCCTCTGGATTCAACCTGTGCTAGCTGTACAGCCCTAACAGATGGTTAACTTCTGGGGTAAAATCTTGTGATAATATGGAGATCGGTTTGATTGCTTACTCTTCAGTGGTTCCCTACACCGGCCATGAAGCCATGGACATTATTGCGCACTTATAAAGGTGCACAATAAAGATTCAAAGTTGTATTTCGATAAACTGATGTGATTTACTTCTTCATTATGTGATCAACCTTCTCAGGCTGCAACAGAAAGATTACTGTAGATCCACCATTTTTGTGGTCAGGGAGGTAAACAAACGGTCATAAACAGCTGACATTTGATCTTTATCACTGTATTCACTGAGGCATCAAACTGATTTTATCTGATGCTGGCATTCAAATACCAAAACCAAGCTTTCATGACAGAAACCAGTCAAGAAGGTCAGAGCCAGCAGGTTTGAATGAGAAGATAGTAAATATAATATCAAATCTCAGTCAGATGAAATGCATCACCTGGATATTTATGGGGTTTATCAATCCAGTCAGTTTAAGTGCCTTTGAGCAAGATACTGTTATCCTTCCAGCGCTGCCGTTTTAGTGAGCTAGTTGTCTCTGAGACCATCTCGGTCTAAACAATAATGAATGGCAGTAGGTTTCAATCTTGTTGTGTTGTGGTAAAGGCTTATTGCTTTAGTTTTTTATTGCTTTTAACTGAAAAAAAAATGTTGTAAAAACAGAGGACTGGATTACACTTTACCTCCTATTTTACACCTCAGCGCATGCAACAGTTGTTGTAAACAGAATAATTACATTTCAGTCACTTTCAAAAGAAAGTCAAGCGAAAAATGACTAGAAATCATGTGAGTAATGTGAATGATAGAGCAATTTTTAAAAAAAAAAAAAGCTGATTTTCACTTTCCTTTTGTTGTTCATTAAAAAAAACATTTTGAAAAACCCTTTGTTGAATACAGCAAACACAAATTATCCTCACAAAATGTGAAAATTGGAGAAATAAATATTTTCGCTATTTGGAAAATTTGGAAAAAAGAAAACTGAAATCCCATATCACACATCCCCATTCTGCACAGCTGCAAGGGTGCATGCTGTCTGAATTTCTGCCCATGTCCACACAAAATACAGACAAATAACAAGTCCACGCTTTTTGAATGATTTTTTATTGAAACAGTAGTGAACCTCTTAACACCACTAGCACACAGTTTAAGACAAATTTCGGTCACAAACTCTCTTCATGCATTAAACTCACAATATGGCACTCAGTAGAGCGCGTACCTCTGCCAAGGCCCAACAGTCCCCTTCATTTAAAAATGATGCGACTGTGGTTCAACTTATGTTGAAGTGTCCTTGGGCAAGATCCTGAACCCCAAACTGCTCCTGATGTGCTGGTCGGCACCTTGCATGGCAGCCACTGCCATCAGTGTATGAATGTATGAATTACTGTAAATCGCATTGGACAAAAGTGTCTGCTAAATGCCCTAAATGTAAATGTAAATTTTAATCAAGGCTATCACTCACTCAATAGCCCTGGATCACTCTAAATTTTAAAACACCTGTCCTAACTGATTAACCATAATTTAAACTCACCAGATCTAGGATCCAGATCAGATTGTACTCACTCATAGATACTAGCCACCTACATACCCCTATTCCATGCAGTGGAATAGGGGTATGTTACAGAAAAGTTAGATTATCCAGATCTGCACCAAAAGTTAACAGGGTCTATTCTAGGCTGACAACCATCCTCCATCCAAGTTGCTGACAAACCAACAAACAAATGGGCATGGGTAATGAAACCAAGCATTGACAGCAACATCCATTACATAGCAAAACTGCAACATGCAACCTACGGCAATTACATCACCATCAGTATATGTATTTATATTAGGCTCATGCTTTGATAACAGCACCCTGTTGAGTTCCATCTAAACAACCACAGTTCTGTTTACATTCAGTTTTTCGTACCAAACAGCTCTGTGTATATCATAAGGAGCATGTCCTTACTCATCAAACATTTGGAAAGTAGATTTTATTCAAAGAATTTGGAAAACCTACATTGTTGACCTCCCTGAGCTTGATATAACGTAGCAGTCAACTCGTCATAACATTTGCTCCATAGCTACTGGTTCTTTTTTAATACATACTATACTTAAAATGAGATGAGCAAAGCCTCTCAGTGCTACCAGGTGTGCATTAGTCAATATTCACTTTGACATTCAATAAGTACTTTGCATGGATAGTAAATCCCACTACGGCAGAACATTGCATGGCATTAATATTAGATTTGTCAGTGAAGCTGCAAATAGAGGATCGACTTGCAGAGCTAGAAAGCCTGCCTGCAAGCTTCATACTAAAATTGATTAAACTCAATGTGTCAAAAGCTGTGGAGTAATTGTTTTATAAATAAAATAGTGCAAAGGTGGCACAACACCAAGACACACATCCTAAAGGGTTAAAAGTTCAGTCACCTTTAACCTATTAATTGTACATGGCTCTGCATCAACTACACCCTGAGCTGCTGCTGGCTTCTACCTTTTAAATCATGTTACTGCTTTGTTTTGTGCTGGAGATGAACATTAACAAGCAACAAGACATGAGCACACTTTGATAATATGAAGTACAAATGGTGTTTTTCATCATTACCCAACCTATTATTAAAAAAATCTGACCAATCCAGTTCTTTCACCATTTCCATTCAGCAGATGTCTTCAAAATAGTTGTGTAATGAATCATTTCCACACAATAACTCCCTAAAAGAAACAGCTCTGAACAGATGAGCATTCATTCTCTCAAAACACAATGTGCAACCAGCTCAGGGGGATAAAATCAACAAGTTTCTTGCCAGATGAATAATTTATAATAGCATAGATTTTTCCCCCCAGATTAAATGCTAAATCCTCTGCACATATTCATGCAGTACAGAACCCACACACCTTGTTTCAAATCATCAGGCTTTTGAACTCAGCGTCACATCTGCACAGATGGAAATAAACTGACATTTGAATAAATGTTAGTACACACATGCTTTTCTTTTTGTGCTTGAATGTGAGACGATTGGTAGCACAGAGGTGTTATTCAGGTATACATTAGCATCCATCAGCTTAGCACTTGAAGTAATGTATCCTGTCTGTCAACACTGTAAGTTCCACAGCTGCACAACAACTACAAAGCAGAAAGTTGAGATAATTAAACTTTGATTGATGTACGTTAGGAATTTGTTTTCCTCCTCATCTCCCTGTCCAATCAGTGAAAACCAGTGCATGATGGGGGAAAGTACAGTTACAGTTATCAATATACAAACACATGACACTAATGGAATGATCAAACGGGGCACTTTCATGTTAAAAAACTGATTTCTTTACTAGACAGATTAGTTTACATCGTGCCACCGCCACATGATGAGATGGGAAGAGAAATACAGAATACCTTCATATCATCTCCTCAGCTGATTACATTTCAATGTTAACACCATGTGTGTGTGTGTGTGTTCTGGTGTGTGTTGCTCGGCTGGAGCAAAACCCCAATGCAATCAGTTTTTAATTTCCCTGAAATGAAATTACATGGAAGGGCAATAACCGGAGCGCTGGACTATAGGAAAGTCATCTTGGAGATTATAAATCGACCCCGGAGTGTGTGAATGTGCAAGTGCACAGAGTCTGCGTGTGTGTCAATGTGTGTTCACATGCGTGCATACGTGTGTGTTGCGTACATCCAACAATAAAGTCAGCCGCACTGGAGCAGTCTGGTAGTGACGATGGAAAACTAATGTCGTAGATGAATGCTGAGCAAGAAATCAAGCTTGTAACAATCTGCTGACTGTTTTCTGTAAACTCCTCACTGTACTGTACCCAATTAATTAGGTCATTAAAAAGAGAACTATTAGACGGCGATGCCCTGCTCTGTAATTCGTATCGATCTGCTGCAATGAGTTTATGCATGCTCTACTCAGAATTGCTTTTCCCACAGCAGTTTGCTGAAAAGCAGAGAACAGATTTAAAATACAGTGCATTATGTGTTGATATTGGATTCCTTTTACTTTGAAAAGTGTTTACTCTGTTGTTTGCGGTTTTCTCCATCAGCCAAAGTTTATTTTGAGCTCATGCTCTTGAACCAGACGGACACAAGCCAGTGATCACAAATTTCAACATCTTATTATGAGGTCAGTTTTTGTGTCAACCACTGTTGTTGATACAATATGTGTTTTTATGTGATCAAATGAAAACCCTCAGCGAGGGGTTTGTAATATTGTTCTTTCCATAAAGCATAAGTGTAATGCAACCCAAGCTACTGGACAAAACACAATAACTCACCATCAATGTAACAACTGAGTCTGATTTCCAGACACAAGGTTGTCAAAGAGTGGTCTAATGTGTGTGACAACAGCCTTTTTTTTTACATCATGATGATCAGAGCTGGGAATGTGGCCTCACACAAGTATGTGGATGGGAGTGGCAACAACGTCTTCAGTATCACCGTGGCACGTTCTGGGTTTTCTCCCTTAACTTTAATCAGTAGGGACGTCAATGAGGTCTACTTACTTATTTAACTTAGGTTACATGTGTATGTTATATACATAACTGTCATTAAATAAATAATGTATTGAAAGTCCTGTGTTTGTTTTAACAATCTGTCCACCTCCTCCCTGTGTGGACCTGTTGCTCTTTATACCAAGTCACCTGACTTCCTCCTTTGCTGTCGTAATAATTACTGCGACCACTAGAGGTCGCCGCCTAACATCAACTGTAAATATTGATTGTAATGAGGTGACCTATACGGTCGCTTCTGTGATGAGGATGGGCTGATTTAAATGGGGTCTACAGGCGATCCCTTATTACATACTAGATCTATTAATTATTAATATGAAAATATTGATTAGTGCAACTTTAAGGGTTGGTTCTTACTCACTACATAAACTTTGAGACAGCAGTTTTTACACCCTCCACACATCTCAGAAGTGTTCCTCTGCTGTACCTGAACATTCTCCAGCGTCTGTCAGATAAAATGTTGAGATCTGTTTCATGAAACACAGTGAGCTCTAATACTGTCGCAGATCAAAGCCCACATGCTCTCGTCTCACATTTGTTTTGATCACATCTTTCAACCGGAGAT
Organism: Pagrus pagrus; assembly: GCF_965226575.1. Taxonomy (NCBI): domain Eukaryota; kingdom Metazoa; phylum Chordata; class Actinopteri; order Spariformes; family Sparidae; genus Pagrus; species Pagrus pagrus. The sequence continues at coordinate 29,717,228 of NC_140194.1, forward strand.
GCTCTTTTATTTTCTCTGTCTTTGAAAGAAGAATAAAAGTTACCTAAAGACCTTCTAACGATTCAGAAAAAAGTTAACATCTTTCACAATTACTGCGGAGGGATGTTTCTACTCTTTTGTTTCCAGAGCTGATGAGGCTTTTAAGGGAGCGCTGTACATCAAGCGAGACCTTTATTTGGCATTAGGGAGAGGGATAAGAGCTGCTCCCTACCTGGGATCATATTGTAGCATAAGATTAATAAAGAAAGTAAAGAGAGGAGGAGGAGGAGGAGGAGGAGAGAGCGATTGAGTTAGCAGCAGAGGAAGAGGGCCATGAAAGATTTAAATCAATCAGCATGTGCTCTGAAGGGAAATCCGAAGAAGGAGACAGCTGATTGATGGATTCAGACCAAGACATGTTTTGTCAACTATCCCAGTCTGCTTCCAAATCTCTGTCTTAATGCAGCCAAGTAGGATGACATCCGGGTAGCATGATATTCATTATCAGTTGAGGCTCAGCCCTTGTTTTCAGGAGTCACTGAGTTTGGTTTGTGTGTGTTTAAACAAATCCTCTGGCCCACACAGAGCCAGAGGGATTTGGTGAAACATTTAGGCTGTGACTTGCTTTGAACCAGCAGAATTTTCATTCCATTGATTCTCAGCTTAGAGAAAAGCTTTTAATATAAGGGAAAAAAAGAGTTTAATTGGCCTATTGGTTTCTGAGCTTAAGAAACCGACTGTCTGGGATTGTTGATAGACTTGGAGGAAAATCTCTTTTCACCATATAATACTGTAAGGCCATGAAAAAGTCCTAGACATTATTCTTGTTGTCGTGCTTTCTTGGACATTAAACTTTGACACGCAAATTTAACTAATTAAGCTGTGTTCATGCTAAAGACTACAGACTGAAGTAGCTTTTTCCCATAATTGAAGTGAATATACTCAAGTCCTGCGAGTGGGGAATGTAATCACTGCAATCATTAAGGCCCCGTCCCAATACACCCATGCGATGCATGACAGATCATTACTGTGTGTTTTAAACAAAACCAAACCATCACAAGTGAAACATAACGCTACACTAAAAATGTTGGTTGTGTTCCCTCTGTAGCATTCATCCATGCTAAAGAACATGCCCCCGTACTGACCCGTTTTGCTCTGCCTCTGATCTCTGGTCATGCCTCTGCCACAGCAGGTTAAGCATGCCTCTCCTGCAGCTATTGTCGGCTAGCCTAAGGTGTCCCGATTCTTGTTGGGATAGGGGGGCAGGGTGAAATGTCAGGGTTACAGGGCCCTCAGAAGGTAGAAAGAACTCTCTGTTTTGTGCTTGTTATAAAGAAGAGGACCATCATACATCACTACTGCTTTGTTGATGTCTTGGTAGCCAACTAGCCTGCTAAAGTTACATTGTTATCACTGATTTGTGCATGACATGACATTGACATGACATTTTAACGCATTTCAATGTTTTTTTTAATCTTCATTAGACAAATGACCATTGCCACAGTAAAAAATAGATCTCCACATCTGCAGACAGCATGTTGGAAACATCCAGTTGCTTCTGTTTACAGAATCGCCATCAACACCAACTAGTGATGTATGAGCGTCTTGAAGGGTTGTCCCCCTTCACCCCTTGTAACTCTGCTCTGAGTGGCAAAGAGGCTCTTGGCAAAATGGGGCTGTGGTAAAGAATTGGAAATGGGATTATTGAGTTTAATTATAGTGTATCAAAATCTTTATTATTATTATTATTATTATTATTATTATTATTATTATTATTTAAAAAGAGATCACTTATGTCTGGAAAACTCTCCATTTTCTGGAATGTTACCTCTCTGGGGTAAGAGGTAATTAGTTTTTTTAATTAATGCAATCAATCATGGGTATAATTAACAACTATTTCAGTTTACCAGGCATGACAGAGGCTACACATTACATTAACATCAGTCTTGGTTTTCAGTAATATAATCTTTTTGTCTAAATCTTTTCAATCAAGCGGCAATTCTTTGGAAATTCTGTCACCTAACTTGTTTTACTATGATCATAGTAACACAACACCATAATCAGCTGTTAGTATGCAGGCTGGATTCAAACAGATGTCATGTGAGGCCAGAGGCAGCTGGTATTTTCATTATGCCTCTCAGAGTACGATCACTGTTGCAGAATGAGTTCAGGCCTTTTGGATGAGAATGAAATTATTCTTACAGGGAGAGTCTGCAGTCTAATAATCCACAACCAAGCGGGGTGGAATAAAGATTGTCGTAAACCAATATCTCATGTGTGAAACACAAAACAGGAAGCGCTGCAAGTGATTTTCCCTGAATGCACTTTAATAAATTTGGCATTCCGTACAGTGGACAATCGCTTCTGGCTTCAAAAAAGGCGAAAAACAAGATAATTGAAACCAAACGCTCAGAAGGAAAAACCCATTATGGCTACTGCAAAAGCCAGTGCTTTGTAACAGCGATGACTCCATCAACACTGATGATAGGCTCCACATATACATTTGTCCATCAAGCAGAAAATAAGTGATTCTGAGCCCAGCTAACACCTGCCTTCTCTCTGACTGCACGAGCACCTGCGTTGGGTATTTTCATCTTTGCCAACAATTTTTGGCTAATTGCATTCATGTGCCTCCATATTGCAGTATGATAACTGAATAAACACATTGAAAACTGATCAAATCATCAACCCACCACCTGTTCTCAGCAGATTGCGGCAACACAAAGAACTTTTCTTGCATCATGTTTTTTGTGCAAGCTAAAGCTGTCTGAGTTTTACAGAATAAAGTTAGCGTATTAACAGCTGTGTTTCACATATCCAGTCCCTACTTTTACTTCAGCTAATCAAAGACTTGAACACTGTTCCTTTTTATTGTTCCGGAGCATACCAAAAGTAATTCCTGTGAGCAAAAGTCTCAGATTTCAGGCTGCTCTGAATGCAACATTTCCTGGTTATGCATTTGTCTACTTTCACAATCGAAGGCTCCTTTAATTCAACATCTGCTCCACGCACTTACAAAGTGCAGGGATACGCCCATCCACACGCTCAGTCGGCTTTATTTTTACCAAGGTTATTTAAAGCAGATTTACAGTGTTTACTTCAACCATGACTCTGATTGCTCTGCATGACCTCTCTCTGAGATTTATGGCGATAGCTTTACTTGTTGGCCAAGGTCTCAAACCCCCTTTCTAAAAGCTCAGAGCTCCAGTGCTAGAGGTGTGAAAACTTCTCCCAGTCCGAGCAGTATCAATAGGACTGTTTTTACTGAGCTCGCTAGCTGCACGGCTAACTGAGCCAACTAGCTAAGCAGTAAGTAAAGCTGTCTGATCGGACAGAGTGACAACTTGAGAATCAGAATGCCAACATTCACCGTGAGCTTTCCTGTACGACATTCTGCAGCACTGACAACATCGAGCTGCCTCTGCCTTTGCTTCTGACGGACAAGAATCATAAATTGCTGTAAACAACCATCAACTGATGCTGTCATTTGTCTAATGAGGACACTCTGATGTTATACAGCGCTGTTAATGAAGGTCGAAAGACAACAGTGAAGAAATGTAAATCCAGTCTCAGTAAATACTTTGTTCATGACTGTAGCCCTTTCTGTTGCAGCTCTGGAGTTTGAGGAGCTGCACGTAGGCAGTTCGCTCCTTGTCAACATATCAGCAGTAGCCAGAGAGGGTGAGAATGACAACCCGCTGGCAAAAAGAAGATGCATGACTGAAGTTTCCAATTTGTCTCTTGTCACATGTGTCTCTATGCGAGTGTGAGTGTCTATGCAGGTGTACAATATGTCAGTTCTTATAGCACTCGTTGACTGAAACAACATGCTGACAAGAAAACAACAAAAAACCTGAAGGGTTTATGAAGGACTGAGTGTTGCAATAACATGAGTCCTGTACCCAGATTTAATCCACCTTGGCATCATCCATGTCTGATTTACACCTTCCATTAACATGCATCACCAGCATCAGCCGTGAAATAAGATTGCTCTTCTGCAATAAAATGCAAATAACTAAGCCCGCCGTAACACACTCCCCTCATATTTGATGCAAAAAGTGTACTTTCATCAGTCTATTGAAAGATTTGTAATCAGTGTCGGGATGGAGCCCCGCATGAAACTGATTAGTACACTGCAGGTAATAAACTGGCCACTGACGGCCAGCGTTTCTGGTTTCTAAAGCTAAAAAAAACACTTAAGCTCAGTGTAGCACTCACTTTGACATGTCCCCTCTAAATAATAAAAACAACACTTGAGTTTGAGGTCTGTAAAACATCATTAATGCAAAAAAAATACACTGACAATAAGATGAACACTGAGCACAGTTACAAGCTACAGGAGACGAAGGGACAAACACAAATGTTAGTAAAAGATGTTACACTAGGTCCGTCAGGAGTGCTGGAAGCATTAAGATCCAAAGCCTCCTCCTACTACAAAGACCCCACTATAACACTGACCACAACCAGATGCCATTTGTTGCCTCAGAACAACCTTGTGCCAAATGTGCACAAACACAAGAAGATTCAAATTTCCATGGAATAATTGTGAGTGTGATAGCACGTAACATAAACTTACTGAATAAATACTTCATCAAAGTATTTAACAAATTCAAATGAATGTTCTGGTTTTAGCCATGCTCGCGGTGTGGCTCTAGAAATAGAACTGTTGATCACCTGGCCCTACATATATCTAACTACTCATAGGATTGCCATGAAATTTAGTAAAAAGAGACTTTGGAGAGTCCTGGACTTATCCCTGGAGTGCTACTGTGAGGTAACATCTGTGGTTCAGAGTGTACTATCTAGCTGCTGGAGAGATTGTCATGATATTCAAGGTCAATCGAATATAAGTTGAGGTTCAATTCTTATGACTTTGGTGATCCCGTGATGTTTCCTCTATCACCACCATCAGGTCTACGTTTTCACTTATTCAGTGAAACACGTTAACAACTACTACACGGACTGGCATAAAATTTTGTGCACACATACTTGCACCAACATGAGGCTTTTTCTTTTTCTTTGGTGAGATATGTCACCCTTATGTTGGAAAGTTTACTTATATGCATTCATGTTCCCCAGAGGATGAATTGTGATAACTATGATCTCCTGACCGAGGCTCACACAGGCAGGAAGTGAAGGATTTCACTATGTCAAGGTTGGACTATTTATTATGTGTTTAAAGAATACAACAATATTTGATGCTCGGACAGTCAAAGTGATGTCTGTTTTATGCATTTTATAACATACAGATGAACCTACGACAGAAAGAGAAAGTGCTGTGGAAGTTTGCAGGGACGTGAACAACAGAGTTTCAAAGTAATTGAGGCATAGACAATCAGAAACAATACAGTAAACTGTAAAGTAACTGATTGTGCTTTGTTTTTTTTAATAGTTAATGATAAGTTGACAGACAAACATGTTTCATGCATTTCATGTTGTGCATCTCATTGGGGCCACTTGACAGCAAATTCCTGGGTAGCCTTTATTTGACAGTCCACCCCAGTCCTGACCCTTCATGTACCGACATCATCAGGTCAATGTTTCAATTTACATTATGCTTTGATTCATGACAAAATACCTGAAAGTCCTATCAGCCTCACCTGTACTTTGTTTTGTGCTAAGTAGTCAAATTAGCACAAAACAAACTGAAATAAGATGGTGAACATTGTTAACATTGTGCTGACATTAGCATTCAGGTCAAAGCACCACTGTGCCTGACTACAGCCTCCCACTGCCACCAGCATGACTGAATACTCTTCGCCTTATCTCTACTGTGTGGATCCAAAGAAAACAGCTCCTTTATATCATGAAACAGAGGTGGTCGGCACATGTTCTTGATAAAAATGTGAGGTGGTGAGTGGTGGTCTCCGGGTGTTCTGGTTTCCCCTACCATCGAAAACATGCTGTAATGTTAATTCTCCTGTCAGTTTATAACTGGAGTTGGTCCAGAACTGCACAGCAGCTGTCCACTCCCACTAATACTTGGGTTAGGATGGGTTAAATGCAAAGAGAAGGAATTTCCCTACGTGGATCAATATAGAATAATTTAACTTAAATTTATCTGACATGTTCCTGGCTCTGTGCCACTTGTGGCTTTCTTCTCCAGCTCCTTATTTGGATAATCAGAAACATGTCTTCAGATATTACAGAAAAATGTAAGTATTTATAAATGTGAAATTGTGAGGGTTCAGAAAGACTTTCTGCTTCCTCGGGGCAATGAAACCTCACCTTACATTATTACATTTATAAATTCATAAACTTGTCTCATATGTCTTTTTAGCCTTAATGAAATCTCAACACATAAAGACACACATGCACACACTGTTTCCAGTGAGGCTGCCAGCAACTGTCATATAAGGTTCATTATTTTGAAAGATCATCATTCCTCTGCCTGTGGTTACTGTACCGACTGCCAACCTCAGCGGACGAGTATGCGTGTTAACACAGTGTGTCCATGTGTTAGTAACCAGTTTGTAATATCAACATGATTCATTACACATCTCATTACAACCTGTGTTCACCAGGCAAAAACAAGTCGCTCTCGAACGCCCCTTTTGTTTATTGGACTCTTAAGTTGCCGTTTGCTCCCGCAGCACCTATTGGAAGCGGCTGCTCAGAGGGCTTACTGAGCGAACACAAAGGACATCACCACCTCACAAGACTGGCCCTGCTCATTCAAGACACACAGTACACTTTTACTGCATCAGCACTCTGTGATGCTATAAAAATGATTTTGAATAGAGGGAAGCACCGAGGTAGTCATTCATAATGCATAATGAACTCTCCCATTTATCTTTCTTTCACTGTCTCTCTCCCATCCTCTGTCTTTCTTTCTCTCCCTCTTTTTCCATAATGGATAAAATACTGTTGGGATGAATATTTGTAGTGTTATTCTTGTTTTATTGAGCAGAAACGGTGGAGATGGGCAAGAATTGTGCTGCCTCAGCCCTAAGCAACGTGGTGTGTAAATCAGAGCTTACAGCAGGAGGAGCTCATTAATGTGGATGAAGCGGGACAGATACACTACATGAGGCCTGGAAGAGTGTGGAGAGAGAGACAAAGAAAGAAAACTTGTTAACGGAGGCTGTAACTAGGCATGAAATTTGCAATTTGGCGAGCGGGTCTGAAAATAAAATACTTTTACAATGGCATTTTTCCAGTTTTACTTCTGATTACTTTCTGAAAGTGGACAAAGAATCCTCAAGAAGTTCAACTGCAAATCAGTTCACTGATACACAATTTCTGTTTTATACTTTACCATCATTTAACTAGTTTGTACACACTACAACAACTCCTTGTCTTTTGCTTTTGCATATAATATTCTTTGTATTGGTTAAGGCCACAAGCAGGAACGTGTCGTGTTGCTGCAGTTTTTTGACCTCTTTAGACTTTATTTCTGTCTCCATGTATCTTGGAGGTTGTGCCAGAAACCACTACTCTGCTTCTCTTACAACATAAAAAGATTAGCTGCTCTCGAATCATGAATTGATGATGAAAAGGATGCATACACTTAAAACAGAAAGAAAGCAGTTCAAATGAACATTTGCCAAATGAACTGTTTTTAGTTTTTTTTTTTAATCTGCATTTATTTATTTTTGGCCACTTGGTGGCAGCGGAAATAAATAGTGAATACTCTGACATATGGTATTATCACCTTATTAAGTTGTTATGGTTTACATTAGCAATCAATTGCCAATTAAATGGATCTGTTAAGGGACATCTGGGTGTGGTGTGGGAGGTGTGGAGGCCCCATTCCTTTAAAGGGGACATATTATGCAAAACTCACTTTTTCCTTGCTTTAGTATGTATATTTTCATATCCGGAGTGCCTCCCCACCCCTTAGGCATGAGTTTCGACAACTAAGTCAATATTTTGTACCTGCCAGAGTCAGGAATTGAGTCTCTAAACGAGCCATTTGGATTTCACCCTGATTGTTACGTAACAGTCCGGGTGATTTGAATACTCCAGCCCTCGCGCTGGCTATCTCCTCCCACACTACACCAGCTACCTGAACGAGGATCCTACATTTTCTCGTTCTCGCTTCGTTTGTACGCGACAGCCTGACCGCTACCATGTACAACCCGAAAGCCAAGCACTGCTGCTCTGTCGTCGGATGTACGGATCCTCATGTTTCGCTACATCGCCTCCCTACCAAAGAGGATATCAGAGCTAAGTGGCTACATTTCATTTATCAGGGAAACGTCCCAGCTTCAGTGAGCAAAAGCGTTATGGTCTGTGCCAGTCTCTTCACGCCGGACTGTTTCAGCAACCAGGGTCAGTATAACGCTGGCAACAACACTGATGATGGAACTGTAAGTATTTATTTAACAGTATAGTTTGTGTTACTTTGGCCGTTTAGCACATGAGCTAACGCTAACCGTCAATGTAAATATGAGGCTGAACTAACGTTACATGGGAAGTTATCAACGTTGAACACGCAGAGGAGACGGTATGAAATCTGTTATTGTCTGTTATTCACGGCCAGTGAGCTACGATGATTAATTAGCATGTTGTGCTAAAGGACAGTGTGTTAGATGCCCAGGAGTAACTTGGCAGTCGTACGACTTACTGTGTGTTGGTATACACACAGCTAACGCTACAGCTAACTACGTGTAGCATTAGCTGCTGGCATGAGAGACCAGACCTGAGAGTACCAAAACGTTATCTGCAGTAAAGCAATCACTACTTTGTTTTGGAGCTGGAGACAGGGGCAGAAAAGTTGCGTCGCGCTGTGTATTGCTCATTGTTGTTGTTTTTTTTTTTTTTTTTTGTTTTTTTTTTCCAACTTTATTGAAAGTTGCTGTGTATTGCTCGTTGCCTTGGTCATGCGATGCCGTCCTCACGTCTTCCGCCCGGCAAGAAGAGGTGGGCGGCGCACAACAGTGGCTCATTAGCATAAAAGGGAAAGGCACTCAAACCGGCCGCTTAGAGCAGGGCTGTGAAACTGGTGTGTAAACAACCCTGCTGTGCTCAATCCTTCGTTTTTTTTGACCAAACCATGTTACTAACATTCCATTTAGACACCAAGGACCCATGTCAACAAGCAGAAATGAGCATAATATGTCACCTTTAAAGGTTGCTTGGTGGCACATGAAGCCAAAACCATTGACTGGTTGAACTTGAATGGGGATAAAATCATTTAATAGTGCAATACGGCATTAAGCTTAAGTTTAGTAATCTTAAAGGAAAGTGAATTAGATTACAATTGTTGGCCACTTTGTTAAATTGGCTTGAGACCTGGGTCCCGGGCCCTATTCCTTGTAGCTTGACCTAAACATTCAGCAGACATGGAGCAGCATTGGCATTTATTTGGTGTCATGTGTCTACATCAACACCTGAGGGAAATATATCCGTTTCTTTAGCTGCTTAATGCTTCACTCTTTTCTCCAGTGATTTGCTGAATTGTCAGTGGTTGTTGGTGTTGGGCAGGTAGTGTACAGTGGGGTTGTCAGACGATAGGTGCCTGCTGCAGCTGGAAAGAAGACTGACAAGAGCTGTGAGACTGAAATAAAGTAAAGTTGCGAGAGAGCTTTGATTTCTTGGGTTGGTGAGAGTTAAGAGATAACTTACCACGAACCTGAGGAATGGTTTCTATGGTTACCAGCAGTCTATTACAGTATACCTTGCACATTGACTTAAAGCTATGGTCTACGATTTGAAAGATTGATGGTGGTTATGGCCCAGTAGTACGACCTACACAATGTGAAGAGTAAAAGGAACCAAATAAATCCATTCTCTCTAGTGCCTGCAAAACTGAAAAGAAATTGACCAATAGGAGCCACGTGGCCCGCATGGCTCCTGTTGGTCAATTTTTCCATCCAATCCCCTCGCTCACTCTCCTGCTCCTGCTCACATCTCGTCCCAACCCACTACCGCATTTGTAACTACGAGGGAAAACAGAGTGACAGCAGCAAGCGGCCTCTGCTTGCCCCACCGGCAAAGGCTGAAAGAAAGCGCAAGTCTGTCACTGAAAAGACACAAAGCGGAGATGTGACATAAAGAGGTCTCAAACCCGAGTAAACATTGGGTCAACGTTTGAACGGTGGCAAAGCTCCGTGAAGATATGGACCTGAAAAGTGATGCTGATACAGAGGAGTTTCTGTTGAACAGGTAATCTTTCGTCTTTATTGTGGATGTTGTGACACAGATAACTTTCATGCCGATGCTGGCTTATGACTGTGAGAGTTGCTGTTAGTTTGTTTCTGTGTTATTAGACGGTGTCGAGACTATTTCTGTCTCTGCAGTATTGTCAACACTTCTTTATTTGTTCGACGGAGACGTTAGCCTCTATGCTAGCATTGTTGCTTTTTTCAAATCTTTCTCAGATCGTAGACCTATAGCTTTAACTATGATTTGAGTTGTCCAGAAGTGTCGTTGAATTATTTTCGGTGACCACAGTACTGTACAAGTCCTAATAATATAGTCTACATCATCTTCTTGCTTTTTAAAGAGTAAACATGCAGGATAGTTCAATAATAAACCATGAGCTATTATAACTATATTTTTTCTTAACAGGCCATTATTTCATGAAAGTCTAAAGCATGATGAAAAAAACATTTAAAATACTACCACCAGCTCTGCTCTGGCTGTTGTGATTGATGTCTGTCCACCAACCTGGTTCCTTCTGGTCTTATTTCTTACCGTCATACTTCCTGACGGCCTCTCTTGCTTTGTGCATTCTCTGTATCTTACACCAGAGTGATATTTGTCTCTGTTCAGCCCTGGGGAGGTTTATTGTGATCACCACTGAACCCTGAGCTACAGCTCGGATTCCCTGAAGCAGCTGAAGGAGCATACATGTTTTGCCAATTAAAAGTGTGTAACCATTTATGTAATTAGCGGTGCAATACACCCTCTGACGGAGGTACTGATCATTAAGAAAAGAAGAAGAAGTCTGTTTTTAAATATCTAGCTGCTTTACAGGCCACATTTACATGACCAAACACAATTTAACAACCATTAAATACAGCTTAATAAAAGTCTAGTAATCTGAAAGGACAGTGGAGTCAAGATGAGAATTCAGTGAGGAGGTGACAGGGACTCTGGAAGGCAGTCACAGTTGTAGTATGTCATATTAAAAGAGAATATATAGTGGGGTCCAAAAGTCTGACACCACATTGAAAATCTCTGATATTGTCACAGAAACCTTGAAATAATTAGAAAGTTTGAGGATTCAGAGAGTAAGTGAAAGTGTCGGAAGTAAAATTGTTATTCTAAGCACACTTTCTCAGCATCAAATCACAATACGGTCGCCCGAGCTGATCTCTAGACAATGCTCGTGTTTCCACCGGCTGCACCACGGCACGTTCCAGCAGCTTCCCAGAGGCAGCTCTTTGCTCTGCTCCGCGTAGAAAAGTCTATTTTTGATGGAAACAGACTGGAGCCACTTCAATCTGCATAGAGCATATCGAGTCGGCCAGGAAGTCATACAGCGGAAAGGCATCGTGCATTCAAAAACACTGTGTGCAGACTCGGGCTCCACAGCACAACAAAGTCAGAAATATTTACACTTAAAACAGACAAATAATTAAATGATTTAACTACATTGCCTCCTCAACCACATAAGAAGCACAAAAATCAACATCAGGCAGGCATGATGCTCGGCTTCTTGTTCTTCAGAACAAAACAGCGTGGTACACGCCAGGTAACTGAGAGGTGCCCATTGGGATCAAGGGGTAAGAGGGCGGTGCATGGAAGTCTGGCACTTTTTGCAGAAATTTGATGCGTTGTATCCAAAGCACGATCATGCAGACCAAAAGTGACCACACCATCAGAAGATCAACATCAAGCTGAGCTCCCTGAGAGATATAAGAGCAACTTCATCACAGATACACAAGACTCAACCTAACACCCATACTGTATGGATAAGCTGATATTATCAATCACAATGAAGACAATATCATTATATCGTAACAAATGCAAAACAGAACTAACTTGTTAGACTTTTGGACCCCACTGTAGGTCTTATATGACATAAATTACAATGTTATTGAATGTTTATTTTTATTAGTAAAACTTTATCGAAATAGCACTTTTTTAAACACTTTACATCAATGCAAAAACTATGTTTATTCTATAAAAACACATTCAGTTGCACAGTCTGCTGCTGGTGCTTAGTGCTGAACAGCAGGGGAACTATTGGTTTGCAGCCCAACAATCTGTGCTGACCATGGCCTCACACTAAGGGTTACTATGGTAGGGTCAAGTAAACTCAGCAGGAAACCAACAAAATGAAAGGAGAGGGAGAAATACATCAATAAATAAAAAGAAAAAAGCTTTAGAGAGAAACTTACTTTGACAGTTAGCTTTATAAAGCATGAATAGTAAATGCACTTTACAATACAAGTCAACATTCTTCACACACATTCATATGCAGCCCACCTATGAGGCTATACAAGGCGCCACTTGCTCACCAGGAGCGGTAACTGTTCACATTACACACTTGATGGTAACAGCCACCAGCAGCAAGGACACTTCGACATGCAGACTGGGGCCAAGGATCGACCGCAGGTCCTCCGACTAGTGGACAATAGCTGTACCTCCTGAACCACAGCTGCCCGCGATGAGGAAATCCTGCTACTGTCATGGCCGTATTTTAAAAAGGATTCCCTAGTGTTTCCTTGTTTTCCCTTCCCTGTGTTCCCAGTCCTCGCCTGTCTGTCTCTCTATCACTTCTTACAGAGAGATCCTCGGTACTGCCACAAGTAATGCTGTGTTCAGACCAAACGTTATGTAAATAATTTGTGCGATTAGATTACATACAAAGTCAGTGGTAAGACGTGATTAGATGCGACATCGCAATCAAAATTGCATGAGTAGTGTGACGCGAATTTTTTCTTCATTTGAGCATTATTATTATCATTATTATTATTGTTATTATTAATATTATCCATCCATCCATTGTCTGAAACTGCTTATCCTTTTCAGGGACACGGGGGGGGGGTGGTAGTGGTGGTGGTGGCTGGAGCTGATCCCAGCTGACATTGGGCGACAGGGGGGTACACCCTGGATAAGTCTCCAGTTCATCACAGGGCTGTAATACAGGGACAAACACCATTCACACTCACATTCACACCTACGGACAATTTAGAGTAACTGTTTAACCTAACTGTGCATGTCTTTGGATTGTGGGAGGAAGCCGGAGTACCCGGAGAGAACGCACGCATATTATTCTATTAGTATTATTACTATTATTAGCCCTCGAGGACTGGATGAACTGTGGGTTTGGACAGCCCTCAGCACTTGCGAACTTGCGGTTCAGATGTCTGCATGAGCAGCTAAGTCTGGATACAGCCCTTTCCTCCAAAACCCATCCTTTGCATTGCTGCTGCCTGATCCCATTCTCCAGTATCAACCCTCTCATCCAGATCCTCCTTCACATTTTTTTTTTTTTAATACCATCCTCCTTTGTATCCACAATCATTGACAGCAGTGGCCAAGTGAGTAATGATATGTTGTGATGATGAAACCATGCAGACACTGGTGCTCTTTTCTCACATATGTTCAAGTCCTATTACCATATTTCCATAGATATAGAATTTAATGTAACAAATCCTTTATGAGAAGGGTTAGGGTTAGGGTAAGAAGTGACCACTGGAAGTCCACTTAACTCCCAGCATCTCAGTGCCGTAACCTAGCAACACCCCGCTTGATCGAATACTGTACAGCAAGAAATGTTGAGTAGTTTGAAACTTTGCCAAATGCCCAGTTGAGTCTTTGCTTGAGCGTATGGAGAGAGCTTCAATATGAATTAAACTGAGAACAGTTGGCTGATAGCCGACATTATCACACATTCAAAAAGACATTCAAGCTACACTATCATTTCATCAGGTATTCAGGGACTGAATGACAGATTCACTTACACAGCCCACTGCCACAGAGTCCCTCTTGTTTTAAAAAACAACACAGGAGTCTACATACTGAAGCAACACAGAATGTCATTTCTGAACCGAGGCTGAATGAAAAATACTTTAGTCCTGTTTTGAAACAAGGTAATAAAACACTGTCTCTTCCTAACATAATTAATCTGGATTAACAAACCAAGACAAATTGCTTGCAGTATATATACCGTGTTTCTACTGCAACACAAGAAGCATCATTAAGAAATGGAAAAAATAACACTGGATGGGGACGTTTACAAGTGTACTGTGTGTCACTGTCTTATTATTACACTGACGGGAATTTATGTAAGATTCCTCTGTGTATGTGTGTGAGAGTGTCTCTCTCTCTCTGTGTGTCTCTCTCTGTGTGTGTGTGTGTGTGTTCATTGCTGCTTTTATGAGAAACAAGAATAATTGCAGCTGTAATTGGTTTTTGGTTTACTTAATAGGAATACACGGTCACTGTGGGTCAAGTGTGAGACAGACAAATAGTGTTTTTGTTGTTGCCAAAGTACTTTCCTGCTTTAATGCATTCATCAGGTGCTGAATGTGGAGAATTATATACGTTTTTATAATAAATGTTTACCTCTGATTTTGTTTGCAAGACTAATTTATTTAATAGTTTTTTTCAAGGCAATCTGCTGCATGTTGTGTACTTTTATACCATCGCCCTCGACAACATGCTTTGTAGAGGAGAAAAAAATGTGAATACAGTGCTATGAGGAAACTGTAATTAAGATTGTCATTGTGATTTCTTACACTATAGTGATTCTATTCTCAGTCACTAAATTGAACCACTCATATTTTGCTCTCAAATGGCAGCTGGTGAGGTTACAAACATCTTGTCACTACAGGAGCCATTTCCACATTTGATTTCAAGCTAACTGGAGTGAACCACTGTGATTTTCATACATGTAGTCATATGGCATTATTCACTTCCTGGATGACAGCTGCACCAATTAAAAGCATTACTTGTCAGATCTGTCGGGTTTACACAAAGGGGACCCAAACACAGACACACAGGCAGGCGAGTAAATTAAAAAAAGGGAGCTATAATAACAAAAAGCTAAAAATCCAAATCCAGAATCCAAAAATGTTGCAGCAAAAGAAAAATAACAAAACCTGAGATAACCAAGGAACAAAAGCGAAACAAAGCACAAACCAAAAGCAAAGTACAAACCAATAATAACGTGAGGAATCAGGAACCAAAAGCCGGAAACACACAATGGAACACAAAGGTAAAACAGAACAGACAAACTGACTAAGAGAGGGGAAGACAAGGGCTTAAATACACAGGGGGTGATAAATAATATGACACAGGTGAGGAGCAAAAAAGGGCAGGAAAAACAGACAAAGGGAGGAAATGAAAAGCAAAACATGACACATGAGGACAGAACTTCAAAATAAAACAGGAAATAACGAAACCAAATCTCAAACCATCACAAGAAACATTTAAGATAAAGATACTGAAAAAAGTTGACAGATTACAGCTGTGTATCATCCTCAAGTTTCCTCTTTCTGTAATCGTGTTGTCTCTTTTCTTCTCTATCCTTGTGCCTCTATCTCTCTCTGCAATACAGATAAATCCTCAGTAAGTACACAATAACCATTTGCCGAGTGGAAGAGAAAGTTGTGGTGATACAGAAACTTTGCCCCTCAATACAATCTGAGCTACAGTAGCTTTCAGTCTTGCTTCCAAACAACTTGTCGGTGCTTTAAAGGTTTTTTTTTCCTTCAGACAACTGCAACTATTGATAGGTTTAGACACTTGAGGGCAGAAGAACTTTACAACAACCTGGAAAAACCATACAGCCTTATGCCCTTACTGTATAAGGTTGGTATAAATAATAGATTTGCAAATACTTGCCAATGAAATATCCAGCAGACAAAGAGCAGCGTTAGCATCTGTTTGGTGAGTGTGAAGTCCAAAACGTGTTGTTTTTGCTCTGTTTTGTTCTCCACCAACCCGTGGGAAAAGAATTTCAGTTTATGTCACCCAGTGATGGCATTGCATTGTGGGTAATGTAGGCGCCAGGTTTGGAAAAGAAAGAAGAATGTGCTGAATAATAAAAGGTGATATCTGTCACGGTGCTACTGTGGCAGTCCTGTTGTTTTTTTGTGTTCAGTTCTCCCTACCTGCTTTCCCCCGGCCTAGAAATGATCTACTGATTTCAGGACATGTTGATGAAGCCCACTTGTATGGATCATCAGGTGCCTGCTAGCCACCCCTCTACTAGCCTCCTGCCAGCTACAGGGGCTACCAGTCCCCAGGTATCTCCTTTCTTGGGAACCCGTCTGGCGTACAAGGTACCCCCACAAGAAAGCTACGTTCCCGGCTGCGTCCTGGCTCCATGAAGACTGGCTCCCTGTTTTGCTGTTCCTCGCCACTGACCGGGGCTTTGTCTTCGCTGCTGCCCAAACCCATGCCTCAGCCCCAACCCCAGACAAGCCCCCAGTGGATCCATTCTTGGGAATCCGGGGGCTTCGTCTTCACTGCTGTCCAGTGCCCCAGAGCCATGCCTGCCCAGAGCCCCAGCCCCAGTGTCGGCGGCCCAGCCGATGCTTGCTGGGTTCGCTCCGTTAATAGCATGGCTGACATCCCGGCGGACACCTGTTCCTGCTCCCTCATCAGCGGCCCGGTCAACATCTGCCAGTGGCTCCCAGTCGGCGGCCTGGTCGACATCTGCCGGGGGCTCCCAGTCGGCGGCCTGGTCGACATCTGTTCCTGCTCCCCAGTCGGCGGTCCTGCCGGTGCCTCTGCACGGCCGAGTCCAGTCCCAGTCCCTCGGTCTGAGGCACGACCGAATCCAGTCCCTGTCCCTTGGTCGCCGTTCTGCACAACTTCCTGTCTCTGATGTCTGCATTTGGGTCCTAAGAGAACTCCCCACCGTAACAATAGCTCTGGTTCTGCTTTATCGATTTTGATCATTTGTTTATAAACTGTCCATAATGAGTCCACCAGTGTGAGACCAGTGGACTGCTTTTCAAAAAACCTAGCACCTACATTACCCAAAATGCAAGTTAACTACTAAGTGACATAACTAGAGGCAATTTATCAGGTTAAAAATTGCTGTTTCACATATCTCTCCTACAGTAGTTACACATGCTTACAGTCCCTCACACATATGCATTTGTGTCAGAGCCTAGAGTAGCATGAAGTGCAAACTCCATGCAGCAGTTTTGGGGATCAGTGCCTTGGTCTAGAACATTTTAGGCAGAGATGAAGGGCATGGTAGATGTGATACCAACTATCATTCAGTCGTCTTTCAGTTACTGGTCAGTGTCTTATACTTCTAGGCTGTTCTGTTCCTTCTGTTCACTTCTTCTGTCTCCTGGATGATCAAAGCCTAATTGACTTGACGTTGCTCGCCCATATGTGTACAAAAAAAAGGAGGTATAGTTACAAGTAATTCAGCGCGGTGGTTTAACATGTAAACACCACATGTTACAAATTGTACTGTGGGAAACTTGTCGTGTGAAAAAAGGGCACCATCTGTTCACAGGTAACTCACACTTGAGGCCTGCAGGACACAATTTCACACATTAAAAAACAGCAAATATGAACTGCTGCCAATAGTACAGGTAGAAATATAGCCAGGTTTTCTTTCCTCTCATTACATTTATCCTAAAAATCACACAATCTGGTTCTGACATGATCTCACTCCCTGATGTAAAAATCACATCAGTTGTTTCCAGAATAGAAAGGCCAACAGACATCCCTGCATAGATTGTAATGTGGTGAACAATGAGGGAACTGAGGAAGACCAGGGAATACTCTGATGTCAGACAGGCCTTCATCACCTTTAACAAAACAGTCTTGATACTGATCCCCTCTATTGGATGATGAGTGTGTTGAGTGATCATCCAAACAGAAGACGGACAACAAGCATCATGACAGAGCAATGCTGAAATCAAGTCTTTTGCTTTCGCCTTGTGACAGAGGAAGAACATTTCTAAAGAGACCCATCTGTAGCACTGGATATCCAAGTCGTAGTCAAACACACACTTGTTTAAACGGAAGCTTTTGAAGCAACGTGACAGACCACAGCTGTGCAGCAGGATATGAAGCAATGTGTGAAGACAAGAGCTATTTAAAAGGGATGGTGGAGAAAATAACATTCTACTTAACGTTCTAGTCGCACATAAACAATCATTAAATCAAGCTGAATTAATTTCCTGCCTTCCTTCCATGCTTCTTTTTTCTTGGCCCCTCGTTTCCCCTCCTTATTTTCCTGCTGCGTTTGTCACTAATTAAAAACAAATCATTTGCATGAAGCTCATGCGTTTAAAACCAAGAACCCCAAACTTTATCAAATACCTTAGAGGGATTGCTGTGTAATCATTTATTTGAGTAGCAAACTTAAAGGATGAGCTGTTTATTAGATAAGTTTGTAGTTTTGGCCTTTTGAAAATACAAGATCCAGGAACATGGTGACATCACTACAGTGTAGCAGAGACACAGGCAGTCAGATGATCCTGGTGGTATATGAGCCAATAGTTTCTGGGTAGTTTTGACCATTTCCCTTGGTTTCCACATATAAAACCGTATGGCTTTGAGACATGATTGTTTGACCTGTTGTGTTTCTTTTCGGCCTTGTTCCTAGTTCTCAGTAAAGCACACACACAGGCTATGTTCAGACCTTTACCACCTTCCATTTTTTTTGGGCATAGTAAGATTGTATCCAGATTGATTTTAGGGGTCCAGACGGCAAAAAACAATACACGTCCTCATACCTTAACAACTGCATAATGTGTCCGCATCTACCAAAATAACATGAGCATTGCAGCTTACCAGCAACACATGTACCCGACCTGCATTGTATAATTGCAAAGACTTGGTTAGGTAGAAAACAACAGAAAGTGCATTATGTTATGTACGTGACATTGCTTCACCTAAAATAACTCAAACAGCAGTCTCCTGAATCATTTTTTGCCCTCTATACTGCTTGTCCTGACTTCCCCTTTGCAGCTGTAATAATTAGCACAGCTGCTAGAGGTCGCCACCTAACGACAACCGTCATTTTGGGTCATAATAAGCTGCTTTAATTTTGAACCTATAAGGTCATTTTCTGGATGAGGACCGGCTCAAAAAAATACATGAAATGTGAATGAAATGTGAATGAAATGCCACTCATGTCACTCATATCTGATTTGAAAGTGTCTTTTTTGTCATCTGCAGCATGACACACAACCACAACATCAAATCCAGAGTCATGGAAGTGCGACTCAGTAGAATCCACGCTGCTACTAGCAGAGCGCCATGGAAGACGACACAGAGAACAACCGTCTGTGGATGACAGGGTGATTGCTTGGAAGGGAAGACCCTGTTGGAAAGCCACTTCACCAGCGTATGAAATTACTGACTTGCTTGGTGACATCTGGATACAAAAATCCAGTCTGATCACTTGCAAACAACAGTGTGGATAGTCTTAAAGATCTGATTCTAGAAATAAATCTGATCCGCCCCAATCATCATCTCATCTGTTACATGAAGAAGTAGCAGTCCAGAGGACAGCAGAAAAAACGTTTAACACCTGCATCTGTGATGATGCAGTTCAAACATAGAGGGCCGTATTTTGATGGTCTAAAGTAGAGGGCGCTAGTGCGTTGAGGAGGGTGTCAAAGTCCATTTTGCTAAATAACCTGGGCCGCAAAGTGCGGCGCATGGTGCAAAGAGGTGGTATTTAGATTCTGAATTAGTCATGTGTGTGTTTTGGGCGGAACATAAATCAAACCAATCCGAGTGTCGCCTGCCATCCCCTTTAAGAGCCAGGTGTGCCAGAACCTGAAACGTATTAAACAGTAGCGCTCCTCTTCCCTGAGGGAAAGGGATGTGATCCTCTGCTGTTGGACCCTCCGCCTCACCATTCAACAATCATCTGTCGCATCAACAACTCTGTTTGACTGCATATGAAAAAATTCACTGATATTACACTGAGGAGGAGAGAAGGAGCGCTGCTGCGTCCCTCTGTGTGCGCGCGGATCTCAGTCCTAGAGACGGGACGGGTCAATAACGGTGGGATGAGAGGGGAAATACGTCTTTAATGAGGAAAATATTAATGAGATTACCTGCAGCGACCCTCCAGCAGCAGAAACCATATGTGTATCTGTACATTAACATGCGCATTTACGCACGAGGAACAGCTGATACACTTAACTGATTATTAAAAACTCCTGACTCGTTTCCTTTGGAGAGTTCATTACTACAGATTTTAGTTTTGTTGATTAAATGTGCCACAATATTTGTTACAGTACATGAGTGCGTTCATGGAAATGTTCAAATTAACTGAAAGCAGCCTTTCTAATCATAAATCAGAGTGTATGAACGGTGTGAACCCGCCTGTGTAGGAGCATCTAATGTGTTCTTTAAACAGCAGGAAACAGACTGCGCCTTTGACTTCAGACCAGCTTTTTGTCGGTCTATGACGCCGTCGCTTTCTGCTGCCTCAAGATAGCAATCCAACATCAGTGCGAATGACCACACCTCATTTTAAGACTTACAGGGGCGCACAGATGGGCTAACGCTAAAGCTGTACACACACCTGCTGTGGTCACTGTTATATGTAATGTTGATGAAAGAGGTGCTCAGTGAACACTACACATGCATTGTGTTTTGCATTTCTAGGCTAACGAGTTATTTTTTAGCATCTGGAGGCATTTGATGACAAGGATAAAACACTTTAAGTTCCATAGAGCAAAGCTTATTTTAATACCAGTAACCCCATAGTTACACAGTCAGTGGATCAATTGTTTAAATATTGATTAACGTAGTTTTAATGTGTAACATACTCTTTACCCTGAGACATATGGAGCATTTCTCAGTTTGATTAACAGAATACTAGCTATAAGTATTGTGCAAGTTAGCCAATTTGTTAAAATGTATCCAAGCTGTCATCATATCACTGTGAAAAAAGCTTTGTTTGACGCAATATTTCAATCTAAATGTGAGACCAAATAAAACTTTAAGTGTTGGGCAAAGTTTAGTTTATCGCTTATTTTCAGTTTAGAGCAGTTGCTCCAGAGCTTTAACCTCATTTGCATTTACAGTCCCTGGGAGGCAAGGCATTTTTAGTCACTTCATGAAAACTTGTGTATGAGCCAATTCCAGGTGTGAGAAGTAAACAAAAAGAGGCCTGAACGATAGGAAGGCCTGCAGTTGGTCGCCTGAGGATACCATTAGGACATGTCACATTATTCTTTACTGTCTGCATCCATTTGAATGTGTGAAATGACAAAGCCAGTGCTTTATCCTGACGATAACAAGTTTCCCCAAAACTTTTCTTTACTGAATGATAAGATGACAAAGTGCTGAGCCAGCGTTATGCAGAATCCACTGCTCACAGTGTCAGGTGTCAGTCACGTTGAAGACAAAGCTCACACACCAACAACCACGTGTTTATCTGCATCCATTCATGCACAGTCTTAATAAACATGGCCACACATTGCCTCAGGCAGCGTGGACAAGGTCCGTTGTTGCAAATGCTGACTTGGGGAATGAAAAAACCTGTCTTTATAAGACATAAGAATGGAACAGAAAGGGGATGCTTGTCTTGGGAGGGGACTCTCCAGGGACAGCGAGGTTCATTCAGTGCCTCTGGTCTTTAAACTCCCCTGCTGCAGAGGGCGTGTTTTGCTGAGACAGTGATTCATTAACATACATATGAGGGAAGTCTGCTCACCAGGGATTTTAGAAGATTTTAGTTTTAAACTCTTTTGGCAGGTGTGTGTGTGTGTGTGTGTGTGTGTGTGTGCGTGCGTGCGTGTGTGTGTGTGTGTGTTTGTGTGTTTGTGTGTGTGTGTGTGTGTGTGTGTGTGTGTGTGTGTGGACAAGCATGTGTGTACACACTCCTGAGGCCACAACAACAGTGTTCTCAGAAATTGAATGAAGGGCCCCTGTTTGTCCTTGATGCTTCATTTCCACAGAAAGTGGTCAATTAGATCCAAAAGTGTATCAGGTGGATTTAGAAATATGATAATACATGCAGCAAAACGGATGAGTTTGCTTAGGGACGACGCCAGGCAATTTAGGGCTGAAGAGCTATTGTAAGTGCTGTAAGCCGGGAAGGCCTTGGGCCCTTTACAGAGGTAATAAAGGACAGCCAGTATGTGCTCCAAGAAACGATGTTACTACCTCAGCGTCTAAACACACACACACACACACACACACACACACACACACATGCATACACACACACACACACACACACACACACACACACACACACACATTCAGGTACTTAAATGGGATCTTCAATGACTTTAATGTTCCCACAAAACTTTTAAAACATTACTATGTGACTGCTGCACTACAACAGACACCTTGGGGTCTAAAAAAATCGTCTCACAAATGGCAGATTGTATCAGTGGCATTTCTCAGGTTCACAGCAAGCTGCTAAATGATTTAGCAAAAAGAAAAGGGAACTGCAGGATGTATTCTTTTTAAGGGTTATGTTAAAGGCTGGACTTCATTGATTAGTAATTACAAACACTAAGAAATTGGTCTGAAATTAAACGAGCGTGAAACCCCTTCGGGCCTACAGTAAGACCATGACTCACTCCCAAATCAATACAACTTAAGTTACGCATGCTGGCACATAGATAGTTATAGTAAGAATGACAGCAAGAGCAGCTGGTGAAAGCAACATTCTGTGGAGACAAACGCGTTCAAGCATATTGAATAGAAATCCCTGTAATGCCACAGATGGTGGTTGTATGACACATTCTGTGCCTTCCTACCAAAAGCCATTCATCTGCTTTATCACAGCCAAACCGCGGAACATATCAGCCAGTTGTGTTGTTGCACTGATGCTTATGCACTGTTGAAATTCTCGACAGTTTGAGCCAATTTGGTGTGGCTGCAGACGAGGATATCACGCTAATGCACATGATTACTATTATTAGAAATGTTATCCAAAGATTAGATATTAAACTCACAGTTGTTTAAGTAGTCTGGTGGGATGAGCTGAGGACGTCGTGAGACCGAAGTACAAGATGTGTGAGCTTTGTTGAGCTGTAAAATAAGTTGGTGTCATGAAACCATACGCATGTGTAGTGCAAGTAGGCTATAACCTGTGGGGGAAAAAATGTTTTAACCCTTACTTTAGGGCACCAAACTTTTAAAGCAGTTCTGATCAGATTTAAGCAGTAATTCCATACATGCAGTTATTATGTCCCATTGGCCATTGAAAGTGAAGTAATGGCTGTCTCTACCCATTAACTTAGATAGGGGCCTGGTCCTGTAGCCTGCTAAAGTTGCAAGGCTTGCCTGAAAGGACTTTGTCTTTATGCAACAAGTCTATGAGTCTGCAGCCATGAGTCCCCTGTGAGTCCTATCACCGAGGAACAGCTAAATGCTAATGTCAGAAAGCTGTCATACTCACAATAAGAATGTTAACATGAGCATGTATAGTGGCAATATTGTTTAACATGTTTACCATCTTAGCATGCTAATATTTGCTAATTAGTACCAAACATAAAGTAGTCTGGTGGTAAAGTCATCACTACTGCAAGTATTTGGTTTTGAATAAAGTATTGGAAAATAATTTTTGACCTGATGATGGCACTACATGACAAGTCAGGGATTCATCGAAGTTGTTGCAATTCAACCTGAGGGGAACGTCTCAACCACATTTTACTCCAGTTCACCCAGTAGTTTTTGAAATTTCACTCAAAACCCCAAATGTCAGAGACAAAAAGTTTGCCCAGAGTCATTATGATTCATTGTCTTGGAACCACAAGTGCTTGTTCTAAGTTCTGTGGCAAACAATTGAGTAAATGGTGAGTGAATGTACTGGATAAGTGGAAAACTTGACCTGTTGGTGGCACTAGATGAAACCTCAAGGGATCAAAGTTACCATGGTTCATCTATACACAATTCCATGGCAATTCATCTAACAGGCGTCAGTCTGGTTTAAGTTGAGGGCTGACTAACAAAATGTTCTCGCGTAAAGTAGTTATAAAGTATAGTCGGACCATGCTTGGCGATTGATTTGTCATGATTTCATCAGCTAAACTAAGCTGATTTTACCGAGTGTAACATGCTTGTGGTGAAGTCAGTTAATAAACAGTGTGGGTTTGGTTTCTTTACAATAAGCTGACATGCCCAATTCATTAGCCAAGACAACAGCAGGAGCGAACCCAACACATGCCACCATCTGCTGCTGCTACAAGCACATCACCTGTAGGCAATGCTGGGCTGTCAGTGGCAACCAATCGTCCTTTAATCAAGGTGAAGGACTGCCAATTAATAGCCTTGTGAGGCTATAACAGCAAATAGCGAGCGGGGCAACAGCTGGTGTAACAGTGAGATAAGGCTTCAACCCTGATAGCAGCTACTATAAGGTGCAATGTTCACTACAGAAAACAATGTAGAAGTGAACAAACAACAGAATGGGAACTTTTTTTTATTATTAATGACGGGGTCATGTGATCATTAAAACCATGAGTGTTTATTGTCATTGGAACATGAATGTGCCTATGTGAATCTTCTTGTTTGATTCAGAGATATCTTCAAAACTGGCCTTTATTGCCTGATGGTGGTGACCAAAGCGGAAAAGGTTAATCTGCTCATTTTAGATTTCTTTCGAGATATTTCTTGAGATCAAGTAAAAACACTGATTGTTCAAGATTCACGATTCAAAGATGTGTTTGTCACATGAAATTATACAAGTACAGCTGCAGTGAAATGAAATTGCAACCACTCCGTCAAGTGTGCAAAGAATAGTGCAACCAGAAAATAAAATTGAAATAAGAAAATAAAACTGAAAAAGAGATTAAAAAACAGACTTAAATTTAAATCGAATATATATACATATATATATATATATGTATGTATACATACATTTTATTTCCTCCGTTTTCCCATGATAACGAGTTAATTTAATTTGTTTTCTCAAGATCTCGAGTTATTATCTCGAATTAACAACTGCCGTTTTCCCAAGATAATGGAATAATTTTCTCGAGATCTCGAGATAATGAAACTTTGTTTTCCCGAGATAACTATATTTGGGTCGGACGGGCTTCACTTGAACAGAGCAGGTGCCCGCATGCTGTCCGCCAACCTGGCACACGGTGTACAGCATGCCCATCTCCCCAAACCCGCACCAGCTGCTCTGTCCACCACCGATTTACGTCCCCCAGGTCCTTGCTCCTATTCATTCAGTTCCACCTCTGACCATCATATACACAACACCGGACTTGGACCTCATATTCACACCAACATTTCACCCATTCCCGTAATCATTACACTCCATCAGCACATCAGACACTGCCACAATACCCACTCTGTGAACTTTAACAACCTAAGAACGCTCACAGAACAATCCACCTCCCCAGTCAACAAGCAACCTGTCACCATCAACATGGCACTTTTTAATGTTCGCTCTCTTTTAAATAGAACTTTTTTAATGAATGATGTGATTTTAGATAATAAGTTAGACTGTCTTCTTTTAACTGAGATATGGCTTGGCACTGACGCACCTGCTGTTCTCACTGAGGCTTCCCCACCAAATTTTAATTTTTTATTTTCTACTAGAGAGGGTAGAAGAGGAGGCGGGACGGCATCAATCATTAATAACTCCCTAACCTCACATCGAGTGTTTTTTAACAGTTATATGTCTTTTGAGCACCATGCCTTTACTTTTAGCAGCCCTCCGATTCTCTGCATTAGTGTATATAGACCACCCCATCACTCTAGTTCTTTTATCAGTGAATTTTCTGAACTTTTATCAATTATTCACACCTTTTATAGCAGGATTTTAATAACTGGTGATTTTAATCTACATGTTGATGTTACCTCGGACCCGATATCCAGAGAGTTTTTAAATCTTTTAAGTTGTCTTGATTTTACGCAACACGTCACACAGCCAACTCACAACAGAGGACACACCCTGGACCTGGTCATAACCCACGGCCTGTCCATCGGTGTGTCCTCTGTTGTCGACCTGGCTGTGTCTGACCACTACTGTGTATTTTTTAACATCACCAGTTTTAACCAAGAGGAGGCCCCGGTGAGAACAGTGAGGAGGCGCTATCTAACTTCTGAAGTGGCTGCAAATTTTATGGAGATTTTACAGAGCACTCCTGCAGAAATTTTACCTGCACCTTGTGATTTTGTCGTTGATAATTTTAACAGTAGACTGAAGTCAACTCTGGACTCAGTAGCTCCACTTTTAACAAAAACAATAAAAAGAAAACCTACACCCCCGTGGAGAAAAAACAAGGAAATCAATGAACTGAAAAGAAAATGCAGGAGTGCTGAGAGAAGATGGAGAAAAAGTAAATTGACAGTTCACTGTGAGATTTTACGTCAACAACTCAAAACCTACAATAATGCAGTTAAGAAGGCACGAATTTCCCATTTCTCACAACTCATCACCAACAATAAAAACAACCCCCGGTTCCTCTTCTCCACTTTTGATATTTTAACAGGCTCTAATCTAATAAAGTTTTTATGACACCCACAGACGTTCTCTGCGAGAACTTTGCAGACCACTTCAGAACCAAAATCAAGGACAACAGATCATGCCTCTTTTCCCATCAAGTTTTACCTGTTAACACACCTGAACTGTTGTCCTTGCCTGAGGAAACACTGGAGAGTTTTGCCCTGGTTGATGCAAGGACACTTGGTCGAGTTTTCTCCCAAGTAAACCCAACAACCTGCCTTTTAGATCCAATTCCCACATCACTCCTAAAATCGTTTTATGGATTCTTTGAGGAACAGTTTTTAAACATCATGAATTGCTCTCTTCAGACGGGTGTCTTTCCCACTGCCTTCAAAACGGCGGTGGTGAAGCCCCTTCTGAAGAAGAGCAATTTAGAACCCAACATGTTTAGAGAAACATCAGTCTGGTTTTAGGAGAAACCACAGTACCGAGACAGCACTTTTAAAGATTTTAAATGACATCAGGTGGAATTTAGATAACAAAAAGCTCACAGTGTTGGTTCTATTGGATCTAAGCGCCACGTTTGATACAGTAGACCATCACATTTTATTAAACAGACTCAGACATCTGGTCGGCTTCTCTGGTACTGTTTTAAACTGGTTTTGCTCTTATCTCACAGACCGATGCTTTTATGTAAGTATGGATACATGTTCCTCAGGAACCCATGAAAGTGGATGTGGGGTTCCCCAAGGGTCAATTTTAGGTCCACTCCTTTTTAATCTTTACATGCTTCCTCTTGGGGACGTCATCAGGAGACACGGCATCAGCTTCCATAGTTATGCTGATGATACACAACTGTACATTGCCGTGTCTCCTGATGACACAGGGCCAATTGATACCCTTTTTAACTGCATTGTAGACATCAAGTCATGGATGGCAGTGAATTTCCTACAGCTCAACCAGGACAAAACTGAGGTTTTAGTTATAGGTCCTGAAGGCCAGAGAGAGAAACTTTTACCAAAACTACAAGATCTTAAACCAACACAATCCGTAAAAAATCTGGGCGTGATTTTTGATTCTGAGCTGAATTTTATTCCACATTAAAAATATGACAAAAACAGGTTTTTATCATCTTAAGAACATAGCCAGAGTCCGCCCGTTTCTCTCCCAGGCCAGTACGGAGGTGCTAATCAGTCCCGGCGGCATGGGCGGGCATTGGCGGGCCGTGCCCGCCCACAGAGTCAGCCGTGCCCGCCCTGGGCTGGAAGCTGTTTATTTTATTTGGGTTTTGTTTATTACCTCGGAGTGGCCAACGCTCTATTATTCCTATCTCGGTTTGTCGATCATACAATTCAACCAACGAACGAAGGAAACGTGCTGGCCAATTACAGGTGCTGGGGGGGCGGGTCACTGAGTCATACTCATGAGAGGGTAACGCTGTTAGTACTTGACGTTCATGGTTGCAGTTGCTCATAGACTCGCTAGTTAGCTGTGGCGTTCGCATGGATTAAAGTTCTCCGTCGCTACGACGGACTTCCGTCATTCAAACTTAACAGAGGCGACTTGTGAGATCAATGTAGATCTGAGGAAAACTGTTGGCTGATGTTTATTGACAGATTGCCACACTCTACAGCCAATGGTATCGTTAACAGTGTGCTCGCCTGACCAATGACAATGCAGTGACCCACACAGGGCGGGATCTCAACACGGAGCGGCGCTAAAGTTTAGCTGCTTAGCTAGCAAGGACTCGTCGCGCTGCTACGTTATCAGCTGAGTTTAGTCAGCACGTGAGAACTCGTCTGACACGGAGAGTCTCCTGTTGTGTGCTACATGTGTGAAATAACAACTATAGTCTGGACTTTGTCTGCAGTGTGTCTGTGTAAACGGCTTCATTCAGCGTCTCTCCCTCCCCTCTGGCACTGTGAGTTACCATGGTTACAGCCCTGAAACTTTATACTGATGATCAATAATAAGTTTTTGGTTAGTTTGACTGTACAGAGTCATGAATGTAGCCTGATTGTAGCTCAATGCTGAAATCTTGTATTATAACATATAGAACAAAGCCTCAGAGCTTCTTTGATTATTAACATGTTAGTGATGACAGAAAGTGAGAACTCGCCATCAGACTGACAAGGCTGCAAAAGTTGCTGCTTGTATGATGTATTTTTCTGTTAAACGATAAGATGCTCACTTTAAACAATATTATTAATAATAATAATTAATGATAATGATGATGATGAGAAGAAGTAGAAAAATAGCATACTGAAAAGTTCTGTAGATGGCTGATTATTTGAAAGAGTAAAACTTGAGAGAAGCTTGGCAAAAAAAGGCACAGATTGATTTCATAGATTGAAAATTACATTGAAAAGACAAAGAAAAATGTAAGTGTGAATAGAACAGCTGTTCAGATCATCCTCCTGTAAAACACTTGGTCAAATATTTAAACTTGATGTCTGCATTAGAGAACATGGTGTGGGGTGAGGCTGTAAATCTTATCTTATTTTTTTAGCACGTGTCAAGTAAAATGCCCTGTAACATGTTTCACAAATTACAAATTGGAATATGACTTGGCTACAGCTCGAAAAAACATTTCAGTCAAAAGATTTTTTTTTGTTTTAATCCATGCGTTACGCATGGACACAGCACTACACTATTTTGTTTGTTTGTTTTTTATATTTTGGGATGAACTGCCCCTTTTTAGTAAGAGGAAAATTATTTCTCCGCACTGTAGGAGTGGTCACAGAGCCATTGTTCAGCCTGAAGCAAATAAAATGTAGGTTGAAAAAGTTTGCCCCCCTGAAAAAATGTAATGCCCCCCCTTAAATTGTTTTCTGCAGCCGGGTCTGGTGCTAATGCATGCCTTCATTTCCTGTCGCCTAGATTACTGTAATGCCCTGCTCTCTGGTCTTCCCAAAAAGAGTATTTATAATCTCCAATTATTACAAAACTCAGCAGCACGTGTGCTGACGAGGACCAGAGGGTGGGAGCACATTACACCGGTTTTAGAGTCGCCGCATTGGCTCCTCGTCCGCTTCAGGATCGATTTTAAGGTTCTTTTACCGGTTTTTAAATGTCTTGACGGCCTTGCGCCCTCATATTTATCTGACCTGCTTTTACCATATCAACCCTCGCGGACCCTGAGGTCCTCCGGCACCGGCCTTTTATCCATACCAAAACCAAGAATGAAAACCCACGGTGAGGCGGCATTTAGCCACTATGGCCCCCACCTGTGGAACAGCCTGCCGGAGAACCTCAGGTGTGCAGAGACTGTTGATATTTTTAAGGGAAGGTTAAAGACACACCTTTTTAATCAGGCTTTTAACTAATATTTCAAATTCTTCTTACGTTCTTATGTGGTTTCATCTCATTTTACGTTGTTTCTTTTATCTTGTTTTTTAATCTTAATATAAAATAATTTTATTTGTTGATTTATCCTTCGGTGCCATTTTATTTATTATCTTACATATTTTAATCTTTTTAACTGTTCACTCTTATATTCATCTCTTGTCAGGCTTTTTATTCTATCTTATGTTTTTCGTTTTTTAGGTTTAACTCCAGTGTTTTCCCCAGGGGGGTCCTCCGCACTGGGAGTTGTGCCTGGGCTGCTGCTGGGGGTGCTGTCCTGGGTTCCTTCGGCCCTGCCAGCTGTTGTCTGTCGGGGTCGGGGGTCCTGGGCACTGGTGCCCTCTGTGGCACAGCCTGTCACTCCTCCCAGTGCGGACGGCCCCGAAGGTGGCGTTTCCTCAATCCTCGGCGCCATGCCATGTCTCCCTATTGTCAGTAGTGAGAGTGTGCAGGTGCGTGTGTGTTTGTGTTTGTATGTATGTGTGTATGTGTGTGTGTGCATGTGTGTGTGTGTATTATGGAGGGTGGGAGGGAGGGGCTTTCTTTAAAATTGTTTTGTCTTTTATGTGTAAAGCACTTTGTGCTGCACAGCGAAGTGTATGAAAAGTGCTATATAAATAAAGTTTTGATTGATTGATTGATTGATATAATAAATTCTAGACTGAGATAATGACTGTGATATGATAGGCCTGAGATTATGGAGACGCCCGGGACCTCATAGCTGGTCAGCTATGTAGTTAACGACGACATCAGTCTCACTTAGAATGCGCCGCTGATATAGCTAGAGCCTTGCTAACCGTCTTTTTAGATTATGCACACTAATGTGTATATTATCTGTAATAGCTAGGCATAATGCTATTTCAGCCTGTGTCAGGCCTTGATTGAAAAGGTATGTGATGCGGTGATTGATATGCTCCTGCTCCTCTGACATTGCACTGCATGATGTTTCCTGCAATGATTTAATATACTACACTATCGTTTTGTTTTCTTAACATCTCAAATCAATTATCCCGTTATCTCGGGAAAAGGGCAGTTGTTATTTCGAGATAATAACTTCAGATCTCGAGAAAACAAATAGATATAAATAATCTGATTGTGCCACTATAGGAAAGGTCAGTCACCAAAAAACATTAGGATACATCAGCTGGAGACCATGAATATGTACAATAAATTCAATATAGACACAGGCATCAGTTGCATGTATCAAAGTGCTGGTGAAGAGGACATTTTGACCTGATGAGATGAGTGGGTCACCAAAATCATTTTCTGGTCACCATGAATATCCAAGGCAACCATGCACTTGAACACATGATCAATCCCTACTGTAGCCCTTTAAATACCACTATCATGATCGTAACAAGTTGATGGCACTCTAACAAACTGTGTATGTGCAGATTTGACCCAAATTAAAACATGGCATTAAAGGGAATAAAATGTGATGAGCTCATTATGTAAAATCTAGATTGCTAACAGGATTACAATTGGGATTAAATACCACAGCAATATGTCTGCAATCTCATGACTCATGTCATAATATGGAATTTAACGTAAATACACAAATGCAATGGTCCATTCTCATAGGCATGATAAGATCATCTTGTATACCTCAGTTTGATAGCTTTTGCTTTCTCTCTTTCCCACCAAATTATCACGAGGAAATGCAATAACTCTTCACACAAATAGAAAGACAGAATATCTCCACAATATTCTCAAACTGTAAAAAGGAGTTTCCGTCCCGTGAGAACCCACTCGAGCACCGAAATCCATGTCCTTATCCGTCACTTTGATTGGTGAAGCATTTGCCCATGGGCAAGCAGGATCTCCACTGAACTGATTCATATGATTCATGTGTTTTGCAAAATGTCGAATCCAAAGTTTGAAGTGCCTCTCCACTCAAAAATGTGTTTGGCTCATTGTTCCCTAACATGTTAGAGACTCACTGTGCAGAATGACGGATGAGCAGAGTTTAATCTGAGAGGCTGTTCTCACATTCATCTGCTCACTCTGAGTTCACCTTAAATCTGAGGTCAACATGTGTATGTAATTGCAGGACAACTAGATTGGAAGCCAGTCATGGTCCGATATGCAACTTACACAAGTGTGATGTGGAGATTTGAAGCTTCCAGTTCATATACACATCCCGAGACATTATGTGTTCTGCAGGTAAAGATTTAAAGTGTAAGTTGGTTTTTGATTCTTTTATTTTTGGTTTAAAACTATAGACAGAAAAACTACAGACATGAACTCCTTTTAAAGAATAGTCTTACTGTATATGCGTTTCAAATGAAATTATCTGCAGAAGATATTTAAAGAGTGCCAGTTTTAACTATTACACTATCGAGCTACACTATTTCTTTGAGATGTTCTCACTTTGTGTCGCTATTTTGAATGCATTTAGAAATCTTGTCTCTATTGCATCATGCGATTTTGACCCAGTCAACAGACAAGAATGTCCATTTTTGTCAATTCTGCAAGTTTTTTTCACTTCCTATTCCAATGTTTTCAAAATTTCTGCTCTCTACAGTATCTGTGCATGATGACTACCATATGGTTGGATTAGGGAAAGATTGTGCTTATCATTAATAAAAAGGTGAATGTTAATTGGCAGGATGGGAACTCATGTCTCCTGCATGAAATTAGGCTGCACTACATGACATCCACCATCCTGATTTCACATTTCACCTTGCTACATAAAGGGGAAACACTACTTCCTGCATTGGTGCCGAATGCACAGTAAATTGTGAGGTGCAAAATTGTCCAAAATGGATAACAGTCCCTGGGATACTGCACAAAAAGCAACACATCTTCAAACCAAATTCCTGAACAGGTCTATTGCCAGTGATTCCCAAAACAACATGACAGTTGCAGTGTATTATTATGAAAGATTGCTATGGCAATGGTGGCACATGAAGATGCAGCGGCACATATTTGTATATTTGTATATCGATAACTATTTATACATTCTGTAATTTTTGTAGCACGAAAGCATTTATGAACTTTCACACTCATTTCATAATGCAACCCTGTGTATAATGAGCAATACATTTCCTTGTACTTCGTACCTTTTGCCTTGTACCTTGTAGTAGTTTCACACTGGACATGAACAGCAGTCTCCTGAGTGAATATCCCATCTTTGTTTTACCCAACCATCCACCCCATTCGCCTCTTTAAGCAAATTTTGTTGCTCTCTATATTACTTGACCTGACTTCCCCCTTGCCTGCCATAATATTGACTTTGGCCATTGAGGTCCCTGCCTAACAATAAACCTAATATGGGTTCTAATAACCAGCTTGCACAGTCGACCTATATGGTCGTTTTCGGCTGACATAAGCCCATAACACTAATGAACAAAACAAAAATTGCGATCCCTACAAACCAACGTCAACTATACTGTAGTATATGTACAGTATACAGTAAAACTAACACACACACACATATATATAAACATATACGTATGTGTATATATATATATATATTAGCTGAATATATTAGCCCGTCTTGTGCACAGATATAAATAACAGGAAAACAAGGGCATTTGCTGACCTGCTGACCCCTCAGTACCTCTCCCAAAGCAGCTGCCAGTTAGCTCTTACTGCCACTTTTCAGTTAGTGTTTTTCTCTAACAGGGGATGAGGGAGGAAAAAAAGCCAACTTGAGGAAAGTTTCCTTCCTCGCACACAGATTGCTGACCCAGTCCTTTTTCAAATTATTTTCAAGCATCGCTCTCCAGAATCTGTCCCCCTTGGGATGATGCTGCTGCAACATTTTTCTGATAAAGAGACTCAACTTGGCTACCGAATCAGGATATATTAAAGGAGACATCCGTAGAAGCTTATTTTTGTAGATAACACACATTAATCCATGATGACATGAGCAAAGTTTGTTGTTTTATGTCATGCAGTGCCTCCTCGGGACTTCTAGCCGCCTGGAACATCAGCTTACATATTAAGAAACAGAATTATATTTTAATATCAGCAGATGACTCCCACAGTCTCAGTGCAAAATACAGCAGCAGCATATTTGCAATATGCTCTATGTTCCTCTGAGACCGCCCCAACAGTGTTTTCTTCTGAAGTCTCTGCTTCTGTTTCGAAAAACTTTTTGTTTTTGCTAGAGGTAATATTTCCCTCCATTCATCATGAATGATCCAAGCCAGACACAGGAAATTTCTGCTTTTCCTGCAACACTGGACTGTGGAACCTTTAACTGAACTGTGACAAACATTACCTTGAATCTCATAAACCAATAATATGCTGTTAGAAGCAAAATCTTTAGATGCATTCTTGCAGGAAATGTAGATGTATAAATCATGACTGAGCAGAAGGAAATGCAACCTGGCAGTCAATTATTAGGTGAGATGTGGAGATGGAATTGTGCATCTACGTTTGTATGTGAGAGAAAGAGAGAAAAAGTGGTACAAATGTGTAGGCATTCACATGTCCTGCTCTGTGTGTATCAGCTAAAGTTGTGCTGATTAGGCACACACCAGTATTTCTGGACCTAAGATATGGCGTCATGAATGTTTCCATTCGTATATTCATGTCAGTTCCACCTGGATGAACTCTGCAGCACTTGTTACGCACACAAACCCACAGCCAAAAGAACTCCAGATATACTGACCCACCAGTTGAGCAGTCTATTTTTTCCTCTGACTGTTTTCAATCATTCAAGCTATTTTTTCAAGTGGCACAAAGATCAAAACTCCATCCAGTATCCTAAAATACATTGGTGACAATCCGAGGAAGTCAGTGTGGCCGTGAGCTGCGGCAGCATTGTGTTAATGTCAAAAGATTTTCTTTGTTGTCACTGGGATTTTCTTTTGAGGTCAGTCCAAACACTATAAAGAATACAAAAGATTTTGTCCTGAATGGAAATACTGAGAAAACTCAGGTGCAGGTCTTTTTTGTTTCTGGAACTGAGATGGCAATTGAACTGGAGCACTGAAAGTCATCAGATTTTTGGGATGCCAAGAAATGACAATCATCCAGATTCACAGCATGGCCATTAAAACCTTTAGACACTTTCTTCTCCATCTCACTCCTTATGTGTTATATTTCTGGATTTATTCCTCTTATACAATATGTGATTGTTAAGGGGATGTTAGATCTCAGAGCTGAATCCTTGTTGCTGAGTCTTTGAGAGCTCCGCCAATTGTAACTTTATACCTATCTGCTCCAGACTTACAGTATCTGCTGGCTGGCTCATTTACAGTATGCACGGTGCTACTGCAGTATCACAGTCAAACAGAGCACATATCTCATGACACTTACAGCAGAAATGTAGTAATTAAGGTTGCCTTTGTGAATGTGGGTGTTAGTCAATCTCACAACACCAAACATTAACATATTGTAAAAAGTGAGATATCCATTGTGTTTTTTATAAAGCAGGCTAACAAAGTTAGTTGATATATAAAATACTGTGAACCTATCAAAACTCTTAATCCACAGAAAAATACACACAGCCTGTTTTCAGATATTGTGCCTCTAAATGAGCCTGCAGGACTTTCTTATGGATGCGATGTCACAACTATACAGTCACTGCCCTCAGCCGCGCCCCCAGCACAGCCGTGGTTGCAGAAACACCAGCAGAGCTGATGCAGAAGAGAGTTGACCATTCAGAGCAGACTGGGCTCTTTGACAGGGCAACGTTAAATCACCTAAAGGACCTTAAAATAACAGCTGTGAAATCATGTTGATGGTACAGTGTCTTGTAACAGGCTGAATGGTGTCTCCGTCACTTGTTTCTGCACTATGTAGCTTGAGAGGGTAGGATCACAGCATTACATACATGTTTACTTCATGATACAAGTCAACACATATCATTGTTATGACTTAATGAGTTATGTTTGTAGTTAGCACCTTCATTACATCTGACAGATTGCTACAGACCTGGGATTTGTAATTACGACAGTGGTATTGCACTCAGAAACTGTGGGGGGCGCCAAATCGCACAAAAGATACTTAAATGGAGGTGCTGCAGCAATAGATAGCATGAGTATGAAACATTAAAGCATGTAAACATTCTCAAGCAGACACCCAATGGGACCTTTAATGTAGATGTGCAACCTTTTCGGGTGTTAAAGTACTGCTTAGTAATTAAGCCCTCACTTGCCACCTTTTGATTATAAATCAACAAAAATTGATCGTCCATGGTTTCTTGCATTGTGTTCAGATGAAATATGTCACGCAATAAAAAATCTGAAACACATGTAACGGTAAAAATGGACTTCCAGTCGGGAATCAGCCCATCTGATGCCAGATTAGGGCAAACTTTCAGTTCTGTAGTGGTCTATTGTTGTCATACCACTCAAAGTGCAAACCTGATGAATTGCAGGTATCCTGTGGTGTTTCTGACCTCTAGTAGCACTATGAAGCTGTTTTTTCTTCAGTGGTTCTACCACATGCACATGGATGACTAAATGAACAGTCCTACCAAGGGTGTCACACTATTCCACTTAAATGCAGCAATGAGCCACCAAAGGCAAACAACAAAAAGACTGCTAGCAAGTACACACTGATGTTACCAATGCAGTGTTAAAACATCAACGAAAAATCAGCTTTGCAAATGTTTTATGTGGAGGGAAATCCATTCATCTCAAGGGCACACAACAATACAGCACAGACACCACTGTCATCTAAAGATTTTTCTGTTGAATTTTGAGTTCTATTACATATACTGTATATTTAAATATATATATATATATATATATTACTGTGTAATATATGAGATTTCTTTGCCATTTTAATTCAGCAACTATTTAAAACAACAATAATTTTCTATGTATGTTTTCCTTCAGAAAATTATATATTTATTAATTCAACTTACTTCCACTTTAAACAGGATGTTTTGCTTCACGACTTCCTCTGTATTTCCTGCTCATGATACCGTCTCATGTCCATTTCTGCAAAATGGCAAATTGCTGCAATTCAGCATTTCATTCAGAGCGATGCCTTTCCCTGCTTGGTTGTTTTAGCTGACAAAATGCATACATTTGGAATATACAGCATTTATAAGTTCAGAGAGGATCTTATTAGATCTATTACCAGATGAAAAACATCATTTTTTAAACTTTATCATGTCCTTAAAGTAGTGAAGGAGTGAAAAGAAAATGGGCAAGGCAGGCCCTGAAAGAGAGGACTGAGAGAGAAAAGTGGAGAGTGAGGAAGAAAAAAGGATCAAAGGAAGCAAAAGAACATTTTCAGGGGCACTGATTCATCCGACTGACTTTCTGTTATGATGAAAAGTCTCACCAGAGCCACTGAATGAAAAAGTCAAAGCAATGTTCCAGACACGGCTGCGCTGTATTCAAAGTTGTATCCAGAGGTGAGCAGCAGCAAAGCCGCTGATACTCAGTCCTGAAGAAAGTGACACAGTGGAGAAGCTAACGATAATGACATTCTATCAATGAGCTGATGCAATTTTTGCAGAGACGGCACACATGCCAGTCAGCCAGGCAGACAAGTTAGTTCTCAGAAAATTACAGGGCTTTTTTAAAATTGTCATCTTATCTGCAAAGATTAGCTCTGGTGTTATATCCAATCATGACTTCATATCCAGAAGTTTTTTCTTTTGCTATTTTTCCATTTTCATACTTTTATTATAAGGTGAGCAGATTTCTGAAATTGAAACCAGGAACATTTTCTTTTCTCCTTCCTCTCCAATACTTAGCTTGAAAAGACAAGTCATTTTCTTTTTCAGTCAGCTTCTGGGTGATTTTTCTGCAGCAGTTTCTCCAGTGAGTGAGTGACATGAAGCTGCTATAAGATGTTAACTGATGGACTATTCTTTTGTTTTTTTCTGCCGTGTAAAATATTATTTCACTTTGTGGTCTGACAGGCCACCAAAAACGGGGACTGTCCCTGGAAAATGTTGATGGACTCTCATCATGTTCTTCTGCATCTCCTTTTAGCCATAACAACAGACGCTGTAGCTCTGTGGATGGCAAGGTAGGTCGGTCAGTCTCTCCATGTGTTCGGCCCTGATTTACAGCCAGTTTACAGACAGTGACCTGTCTGGTTTAAATGTTTTTTTTTTTGTTGTTTCTGCTGTACCAGTATGAAATGAGTTCTTGAATCATTTTGTCTATAATTATTAAATGAGAGATATAGTTGTTTATCAAATTGTATTTGTAATTAGTAGATAAAATAAACATTTTGGTTTGCTCTTTGGTGTGCCCAATCGTTTGAAAACCACTGGGATACGTTGAGATATTGTGAATGATGAATACTGATGACTTTGGTCTCACGTCAACAAAAGGAAGACATTAATGGTTTTAAGTAAAATTTCTCAATAACAACTGAGTGGATTGGCATGAAACTTGCCACAGAGATCCATGTCATGTAAGTAATGCCAAAGTCTTTTAGGGAAGTCTCCCATCTTGGTTACACCCCTGGGGAAATAGTGGGGAGCCATAACTTCACCTCTACATGCACCAGGCAAATCTGATAAAAAAAAAAAAAAATCTCAACGGTGCGCTCCTGTCGATGCAACAACCCGACTGGCTGTTATCTTTCCCGCTTCAACTAAAGCAGATAACTGGCTGTTGGGGGGGAAGGGGCCAGATAAGTGTCATACAACCGCCATCTTAGGCACACTGGTGCTTCGAGCTACATGCTAACATCCTCATAAAGACAATGCTAACAGGCTGATACAAGCAGTGTACCACGAGCACTGTTTTAGTTCAACGTGTTAGCAAGCTAACATGTACAGCTGAGGCTGATGGGGATGTCATAAGGGAAGTTATGAGCCAAAGTACTGGACCAAATAGATAAAACGAAATGTCGACCTCATGGTGGTGCTTGATGAAAAGTCTGGTTATCACCAAATCACTAAGGTTCATCATCTGGGACTTGTCTGTCATTTCAATTTAAGTTTAGTTGAGATATTTATGGACCAAAGTGGTGAATGGACAGATCAACCCAGTGACCAACAATGCCTTCCATATAATGGAAGCTGTCAAGAGCATTGTAATGGAAGCGTGGCAAGGAAGAGGAGTAAAATGGAAGAACAGAAAAAACAATCCGAATTTATTTAATAACAGAAGTGTAGATTAGCTGGAAGTAAAGCGACACCAGACTGAACACAGAGCAGCTGATTGCCATTGTTCCAGATGTCAGCTCTATTATTCCATCCTGTGGAAGATATACAGTACAGGTCTGGTACTGTTTCGAGGTTTGATGGGGTCGAACTACATTTGAAACATCACTCTTTCCTCTCATTAGAACTGTGAGCTGGGTGATTATTTCTCCCATTCGCTCTTAACATTTCATCCAACACTATAAAGTGACTCAATTGTGTTACATTTTTGCTCCTGGCAGTCCTTAATTGGTGATCACAAGACGTGGACAACTTTCTGCGAATCCTTTGGCTCCGTCAGCTCACATTGAACACAGCCGGGTGTCATTACACACTGCTTTACCTGCACCTACTTTAATTCACTTCTCTGTTACTCCTCTGGATCTGAATCATTTTACTCTCAGTCTTTTTACTGTTTTATTCTGAGGGCTTCTACTCACACAGCATCCCCCACCTCCCCCCGACACTGCCTCACCCCATCTATAGCTTGTTAAATTTGATTGACAGAGCCAGATATTTGCGGTGTCAAGACAGTGAGGGTTTGGAAATGGTACGGAGATGTCCATGCATGGGGACTGTATGGAAGAAATATCCATATAGACATGCTTTCACACCGTTATATCTTCACCAATTTGTCACAAGTGATTCATTTAGCTTCAGGAGGTGTGAGTGCCTGTAAATTATGCTTCATGCTTTATAATAATTTTGACTAAGCGTGGCAGACTGTCACTTTGTAATAGATGTTGGGTCCCTATAATTTGCTGGCAGACACACTGTTGCATGGCAGTCAGACGCTTCGGGGCGGTGACTTCCACCGGACCAGCGCCGTGCTCCAGTCAGGAGAAACAGCCAAGAGAAAGGAAACTGACTCTAATGTGGGACTGTGTGTGTCCTGTCTTTTCAATGGAACACACCGGTATGTCATTGGCATGTCATCATCTTCCAGGATTCCACCAGAATTCAATCATGTTCGCGAGCAGCCAACTCCGATTGGCATTTCCATCTCATTTTCTTCCGATCTCATTTATGAAACACAGCTCCACAGTTCGGACACCTCCTGGAGTTATACAGACAATAAAACTAATCACCAGTGCGCACATTGCTTTGTAAGTGGGTCAAATTAGATTGCATGCCAATTATCAGTAATTGCTAACCTCCGTAGATTTTATATATGTCTGTCACAGTTAGTTTTAGCTTGCGAATGCTCACACAAAACTAATTATGCCTAAGAGATTTTCCATTGAATTCTATTATACTTCTACTTCTATAATAGATTTAAAAGGTCACATCTAATGCAAAGTTTTTCTGTCAAGTGTGAATACATTAAATAACTAGATGTGTGAGTGAATACAGGAGACACAAAAACCTTTTTGAAATGCATTAGCATTATGTGTAATACTTGAATACTAAACACTTGTATAACACATTCTGTTTATGAAAAAGTTCACCTCACATTTATATGCAATAATTGAATAAACAAAACGGTTTATGTATAAATCTGCATTCATTTAATTTGATTGAATTAGTCATTTAATTTATTCTCATCGTCACACCATAATAGAAAAACTTAAATGTGACACTACATTGAACATGTGTATAATATTACATGTCATTAAAATGCTAAAAGTCAACATTTCAGGCATAATTTATTAAAGTGCTGGTTTTCTTTGCTGCTACACATCTGCATGGCATGGTTTGTACCCCTTGACACATTATTATTTGTAGATATTGCTTTTTGCATTTATTGGACAGCCCAGCAGAGAGGCACACAGGGAGCAAGAAGTGAGATGCAAAAGAAGGTTGACAGTGGACTTTGCAAACAATATTCAGTATGGTATGACCTAACCCAGTGGCTGGGGTGGGGGGTTGTTCTGCACAGTGAGCACAGCATGGACACATTTTTGACAGGACTCCCTGGTAAAGCAGATGATGAATCTACACCAAATGTGACAACAACCAAAACAAGGACAATAAAACATGACTGAGCATATCTCACCCTCAGCTTTACCAGTACAATGGGGGGGCTAAGGAGTGAGACAGCTTGCTTCTTTCTCATCATTGTTGAGAGCTGCACATGAGCATTACCGATCAGGCAGCACAGAGGCCACTAACAGTGCTTACTTTTAAAATATCTCTGTTTCACACTCAGCACCGACTGCACGATGTGCAAGCACAGCGCTGAACAGAGACCGATGGAAAACTATTAACAAGACAATGGTCTCAACTTCAACACACGTCATAGCAATGTGCCTGACAAGGGGAGAAAATGAGCGCGTCCGCATGGGTTTTGTGTTTTCATCATAGCTGATTGACGCTCGGGCTGATAAACGCCCATGGCAATTGCAGATTGATGCTGCAGTAAATGCTGATTATACACATTCACATTGAAAACAAAAGCCAGATAATGGCAGTTGATTAGAGTTAAGAGTGAAAGGAGCATAACTGTAAGAGCTAAAAAACAGTAGCTGATTTGAAGGGGGACACCGTCCCCCTTCAAATTCATCACCCTTGTTAACCTGCCGCCCTTCTCCATCCTCCCCAGATCACTGACAGGCAGACAGAAAGGAGCTCTATTATTAATTCTCTTAATTCTCAAAAGACCTACTCCGGCTCTGGTTGCTTGACTCAAACTGTTAACTCACACAGTAGCTCTGGTGATGTCTGTTTTCAGTGGATTGAGCCGCTCTCTGCTGCAAGTGTCTCTAGGCTCGGTCGCCGGGGGGCTTCCCTACTGCTGCTCGCCAGCCTGTCTCAACCTAACGAGCCCAGAGAAGCTGCAGCTGCGACAGCCAAAGTGACGGTGTGTTTACTGGGGTAACTACGGCTCAAACTCTGCTGCATCAGCTCTGCAGCTGGCTGTTTGTCTTTTCACAACCACCTTGAGATAAATACAAGCACAACCCATTAACACCGAACCACCGAACATAGAGCTGGGAAAAAAATAACGTGTCAGTTACGCTGACTGAGTTTTTGGTGGCCCTGACAGTCTGCTGGAAAACAAGAGGGAGGGAGATAGTTGGGACCCATGGCGAGTGCCTGTTCTCGGCTGTCCTTTTGTGCCACACCCGCCTGGGTCACCCGATAGTTCTCTGGACAACCAGAGGGAGGACGGAGTTCAGTGGACCATCATGAATTTACTGTTAGACACACCAAACGAGACAAAAATTAGCTATCTAATAGCTAATTTATTTCTTCCCAAGGCAGTTCAGAATTATGTCCAAAGGGATTATTAAAAGTCTCAATGTCATTGTCACAATTTATTTAAGTGCTGGTTTTCTTTGCTGCTACAGATCTGCATGGCATGGTTTGTACCCCTTGACATATTACATGATTATTTGTAGATATAAACAGTAGAGAGGCACACAGGGAGCAAGAAGTGCAAAATAATTATTATTTTGTCTACATTTATATCCTGTAACAAAACTACTACAGAATACTGTATAATTACGTCATTATATTATTAAGGACCGGCCGAAATGTCCTCACTCCCATGGTCTAAAACTGAAACAACCAAAGACTGGTTCTCACAAAGATAGCTTTACAAGTACACACACACAAACACGCACACACACACACACACACACACACACACACACACACACGCTATGAAGGTATATCAATGTCAAAACAACCAGAGAGATGCGCAGCAACGGGTGTGTGCACGCATGAGAATTTTGTTATGCGTGCGTGTGTGCGTGCGTTGTTACGTGCAGACTGTATTTCACGCGTAACAAGAAGCTGCGTGCGTACGAAGCAGCGTGCGCATGTCTGTCTGTCACTGTTTGACAAATGTTGTCACGCGTTCACACACGCGTGCGGTCGCAGTTTCTGATGTGCGACCGGAAGTTGATCTGCACCGTGCGCAACACTCCGCGTACTTTGACGCCTCGCGTAGTTGTTCTGTGTTCCATGTTCATCCAGTAGATGGCACAACACTACTGACCTATGTATTTATAAAGTATTAACCATCTTTCCCAGTCACCTTTCTTCTTCTTTTTCTTCTTCTTCTTCGTCTTCTTTTGAGATGCTGGCAGCAGTGTCTGGCTCACCACTTCAATAAAATGAAAAGGCCAACTACGCGAGGCGTCTAAGTATGCGGTGTGTTGCGCACGGTGCAGATCAACTTCTGGTCGCACATCAGAAACTGCGACCGCACGCGTGTGTGAACGCGTGACAACATTTGTCAAACAGTGACAGACAGATGTGCGCACGCTGCTTTGTACGCACGCAGCATCTTGTTACGCGTGACATAATTTGCGCATGTCATTTCCGCCTACATGTGAACGTGTGACAAAAATGTTCACTTATCTTCATGCGAGCGTTAATGCGTGCGTTCGCATAAAAACGCATGAATGTTACACGTAGTCACTACGCGTCGTGTGATTACCGGCGTGCAGCAGTCATACGCGTGAACGTGCGTGTGAACGGGGGACCATTATAAGTCAATGGGGAAACTACATTACACGTCAGGCGCTGCTTGCTGCACAGGCGTCAAAGCACGCGCGTGTGACACGTTCAGTTGATAGGTGCGCACGCATTATGACACGATTCTACCGCCATACACACGCACGCACGCACGCACACGCACACGCACACACACACACACGCTCGCACACAGACACACGTACACTGTTGTAATTATGTTTGGTGATCAGGGTTGATTGCACCTGCTTGTTGTTCTCTTATCTGAGCAGGGATACAATCAGTGATCATTTGCCAGCATGTCGGTGGTGTGTATGGTCATCTAGTGTGCACGTGAATGTGTGTGCATGTGAGTGTGCATGCCTTTGATCCACAGCGTGCTATCTTTAACAAAATCATGATGGCAGGGCCGATGGATGTCTCCTCAACAGAGCAGAGATAAGAGAGTTTGTTGCTCAGCTGTGAGGCCAAAAGGTTAAAAATGTAATTTCAACTAACTTTATACAAGAGAGCCAATATACTGACACCTTCCTCAGCTTTCAGTGTGGTTTCCACTTAATTCAACTTTGGCCAATTTGCTTTCCCTATTAGATACAGTGGATTTCATCAAGCGCTTTAATTTGATATATAGATCTCCTTTATCTCTGATGGCTATCTGGCTCCCAACCCCTCCCCTATAAAATGGATACCGTAGAAAGCCTATATCCTTTTTTACAGTGGGGAAAGTCATTATAAGACTCAAGTTCAAATACCAGCTTCCTACAGTACTTTAAAAGCCATCTGCTGTGAGATGACTATGTGGCCCTGCATGTGTCTAGATTTGTTTTTAGACATAATGGTTTAAGCACTTGAGATCCAACACTGCTGTCTAATGAAAGTCAGGTCATCTCTAAAACGTCTCATTAAATCATAGAAAAGCTTTCTCATAGACTTCATGGCAATGCATTTTTTACTGAGATATTAGCAGATTTTTTCTTATGTAAGACATAGAAATCTTTTCTGAGACCATAAAAGACCATTAAAAGTGACGAAAGAAATCAGAATCATCTCATGCTGCCAGCTGAAATATATTTTGTGATCGTTAATCAAACAAATCAATAATTCAGTGTCTAACATTATCTTATCATTATCCTTTTTTCAGCAATACACAATAATAATTCACTTTTCTTCCTGTTAATGTAAAACAAATAGGGTTTTTACAACAAGCTACATTTGGAATCATGACGGGAAAAGCTCGCAACATTAACGATGGCTCTGTTACAGTTAAATGTGCCAGTAAGCTTTGTCAGTTAGCCAGTATGCATGATAGCAGCACTGCCACACCTACATACAATGCATCCATTATTGAAGTAATTAGTTACACCTGAGGCTGATGAGTGAAAATGTCTACTGTGAGTAACAATGGTCTGTTAAATTTGGAGTCATGAAGATAAGAGTTGCAGGTAAGAGCTGGAATTTCTTTCTTTTCCAACCCATTGTGGAGCCTGGCAGGTTTAGATGTTTGTCAATAAAATTAAAATCTCTTCTCTCATCTTCAATTGCACAGTTAGGCTTACTTGGTAAGTTGCAAGATATTTACCAGTTGGTGATGGCATAGAAGAAAGGTGGCAATAATTTTGGTAGACAAAGGTTGATGTTTTTTTTTGTTTTATTCCCTCTTTCTATGTCCAATTTGAAATGAACAGAAGTTGTGAAATGTTCCGAAAAAGTTTGAAACATTACTTTCAGCGGCATTGTGCACACAGTTCAGCATCCCCATCGAAACTGGATCTGTCACAGTAATTGATTGGCTGATTTCTTGATTATAAAAAATGCCGTTATTAATCAGCTGACTAATTCAAATCAAATCATTTTTT
Source organism: Pagrus pagrus (assembly GCF_965226575.1). Lineage (NCBI taxonomy): Eukaryota > Metazoa > Chordata > Actinopteri > Spariformes > Sparidae > Pagrus > Pagrus pagrus. The sequence continues at coordinate 29,762,169 of NC_140194.1, forward strand.
ATTATATAGCCCAAAATCACAATCACATTGCCTCAGTGGGCTTTACAATCTGTACAGTGAATGACAGCCTCTGTCCGTAGACCCTCAATTCGAGTGAGGAAAAACTTTCAACAGGGGAAAAAAGCAATGGAAGAAACCTCCGGAAGAGCCACAGAGGAGGGATCCCTCTCTCAGGATGGACAGACATGCAGTAGATGTACAGAAAAGAACAATAAATCTGTAATTATTTAGTGAAAAGTAATTACATTAAACATTATTAGCCTAGAAAACAAATCATCGTGCTTTGACAAGCAGGTAGCCTACAGTTCTGACATATTTGTTGACCATCAACCATTAGCTCAATGTTACCCTTGGTGACTGCATGCAACATGGCTGATGTCCTGTCTTGACTATGAAGCTGTAAGGTTTATACGCGCACCAGCTCTGAACAGAACCATGTGACTTGTGGGCTTACCAGTGGCTAACATTGGCAAAACAGCTCATAACACAGAACTCATTAATACGACAAATTTGAAGTCGGAAGGCTCGCAGGAAGGCTAGCCCATCTCCCCCACCTTCAGCCCTTGTGCTAAGCTAACGTGTACCGGACAAGCCTCAGCGCTTAACAGACTCGACATCAGCCCTCAAAATCATACTGTAATGTTAGTACTGAATCTAATATTTGACTCTCTTGCACTACTAAGTTATTGAATAAATGTGTTGTTACGGCTGCCGGTGGCTGCCGTTTAGCATGTATTATGTTTCTATGAATGCTGCTGCAGGTTATGCAAATCCAGCTGTGTGATTCCCAGTCGAGGATTGGTCCTTCTGGAGCTGAGACCGCCTACTTCCTGGTTGCTGTTCGCTGGCGTCTGTGATTGGTGTGGCTGTGATTCAACCGAACCTATCAGGAGTCTTCAATCAACCCCAGCTGCCCTTTAAATAGCTTGTGTGTCCACAGTTCAGGTCGGCTGTGAACCAGTGATCAGTTTGCCTCGATGTGGGTTGCATACCATTGTGTTGGTAGTATTTAGAGTGTGTATATTCTGTAGTATTGCCTGTCGGAGTGTTTGTGCTTTGTTTGGTTTGATGCTGAGTACCAAGAGTTGGTCACTCTTGTCTGAGACTTCTAAGTTGCAGATTAACTGCTAGTTTGTTTTTGTTCATTGTGTGTTGTGAGCTTATGGGTGCTGACCTATTTTTGTTCTTCATTGTAGTTTTTTTGAGCCAAGAGCTAACTGACTGCCATTTATTCAACTTTATGTTGTGTGTATTGGTTATTTATCAGCACCTGTATAGCCTTAGCCTCTTTCTGTTATATTTGGTGCAAGAGCACTCTCCTTAGTTAATTAAACACCTGATTTTAACCAGAATCTGTCCCAGTCTCGCATTCCACCTCATTTCTTTTCCCAAATATGTTACTGCTCTCCAAAACAAGCCATGTCGTAAAATAAATGGGGGTTTGTCCGGGATCTGAAATGAAAATTGTATATTGGTAATTCTAAATTGACACTGGAATCAGGTCTGTCAGTGTTTAATTAGGTGGCAAGAGTTTGCTGAGCTCCTTTGACTACTAGGTAAGTTAAGTGAGCTCATTAGTGGATTCAGCTGTCTGCTTGAGTGAGTGCTGCTGGCTACTGAGCACCATGGCAGAAAAGTTCCACCAGCTCACCTAAAATAGCGTTTTACGTTAGTAAGCATGTGGCGTTAGTACCTGTATTTCGGGATAATGAAGTTGACTCCAATTTCAATGTGTGTGAGAGAATAGCGGGCGCTTTACAATGGCCACCTGAAATACGGACGATTCTGCTTCAGTGTAAACTGCATGGAATGGAGGATGCTATGGCAGCACTCCCTGTTGAAGATAGCTTAGATTATGAAACTGTCAAGACGGCTATCTTACGAGAATATGAACTTGTGCCTGAAGCGTACCGACAGAAGTTTCGAAGTTACAAGAAAACTTCTGCTCAGACCTATGTTGAGTTTGCTCGTGAGAAGGGAACTCTATTTGGTAAGTGGTGTGCAACGTGTAAAGTTTGTGATTTCAATGCGTCGAGAGAGCTGATCCTGTTAGAGGACTTTAAGAAGTGTTTGTCTGAGCGTATTGTTGTGTACCTGAATGAACAGAAAGTGGGCACACTTTCTGCTGCCGCTGTGCTGGCTGATGAGTATGTGTTATAGTATAGAGTATGTCCATAAATCTGCTTTTTCTCCAGTCTCTGCTGTCTCACGTCCCTCCTCTCCTCCCAGACCCTCTAATCCAGGTCGGCTGAAAGAGGAAAGGGAATGTTATTACTGTCACCAGGTCGGCCATGTCATTGCAAATTGGTTGACATTAAAACACAGAGAGCAGTCCTCACGCTCTGCTCAAGCAAAAGGGGTAGGACTGATTAAAGCAGATCGTGGTGTGAACACTGACTCATCTGATCAGAAAATTGATGACTGTTTTAAGCCATTCGTGTTTGATGCCTTTGTGTCACTGACTGGTGAGTCAGCTGATAAACACTCCATACAGGCTTTGCGAGATACTGCGTGCTCTCAATCTGTTATTCTGGTGTCAGCTCTGCCTTTTTCTGATAACTCTGCTTCTCATTGCAGTTCAGTTCTTAGGAGTTGAAATGGGTTACATGCCTAGGCCACCGCGTACATATTCAGTCCCCCCTTGTTACTGGATTCTTCCCAGTAGCAGTTTGTACTGAACTGCCAATCCCTGGTATCATAACTCCTGATGGGGAACGACATCGCAGGAGGTAAGGTAACTCCCACACGAGAAGTCCTAGATCAACCCCAGTGTGATGGGATCCCGACATCAGGTCAGACACCCCCGAATGTATTTCCGGCCTGCGCTGTAACTCGCGCTCGCTCCTGTGAAATTAGCCCAGATGACCCTGAAGTTTTGTTGTCTGACAGTTTGTTCATGTCAGTTTTTTTAAGTGACAAAGAGAAGAAGAATGAGGCGGAGAGATTCTTATTGCCTGTTCATGATGAGTCTGCTGAGAAAACACCCCTGGCTGGCCCAGAACTGCCGTTAGCTGGAGGTGCAGCATTTCCTGTCAACCGGGCGCCTTTGAGCCAGATGCAGAAAGCAGACCCGACACTGCAAGAGTGCTTTGCCAAGGTGGTGAGTAACAACAAAGCAAGGGATGAAAAGGTAGCATATATTATGGATGGTGAGATGCTGTTGCGTAAATGGTCTTCCTTCGTGACTGGTGATCTTGATTGTGATTCTGTTTACCAGATAGTTGTTCCTGAAGGATGCCGCCAGCATGTGATGTCAGTGGCTCATGAGAGTAAGTGGGCAGGACATTTGGGCATAACCAAAATACAGTACAGACCAAAAGTTTGGACACACCTTCTCATTCAATGAGTTTCCTTTCTTTTCATGACTATTGACATTGTAGATTCACACTGAAGGCATCAAAACTATGAATTAACACGTGGAAATATGTACTTAACAAAAAAGTGTAAAACAACTGAAAATACGCCTTATATTCTAGTTTCTTCAAAGTAGCCACCTTTTGCTCTGATTACTGCTTTGCACACACTCTGCATTCTCTTGATGAGCTTCAAGAGGTAGTCACCTGAAATGGTTTTCACTTCACAGGTGTGCCCTGTCAGGTTTAATAAGTGGGATTTCTTGCCTTATAAATGGGGTTGGGACCATCAGTTGTGTTGTGCAGAAGTCAGGTGGATACACAGCTGATAGTCCTACTGAATAGACTGTTAGAATTTGTATTATGGCAAGAAAAAAGCAGCTAAGTAAAGAAAAACGAGTGGCCATCATTACTTTAAGAAATGAAGGTCAGTCAGTCCGAAAAATTGGGAAAACTTTGAAAGTGTCCCCAAGTGCAGTCGCAAAAACCATCAAGCGCTACAAAGAAACTGGCTCACATGAGGACCGCCCCAGGAAAGGAAGACCAAGAGTCACCTCTGCTGCGGAGGATAAGTTCATCCGAGTCACCAGCCTCAGAAATCGCAGGTTAACAGCAGCTCAGATTAGAGACCAGGGGCCTCATGTACTAAGACTTGCGTGGATTTCCTACTGAAACATGGCGTACGCTAGAATCCAGAAACTGTCGTACGCACAAAAAAAATCAGATGTATCAAAGTGTGCGTACGCGTCGATCCAAGCACTTTTCCTTTGTACATCCCAATCAACGTGGAATTGAGCGCACATGTAGACGTAAGAAACTCCTCCCTGTCCACGCCCTCATTTAAATATGCAAATCAATTTAAATAGGCGGGGATTCCCCTCTCTGCACCATCAGATTTACACCATGAGTAAAGGGAAGAAGCCCAACTTCACCGAGTCTGAGCTCGAAACGCTATTAAAAAAAGTCGAGATGCGAAGATCTGTATTATTTGGTCGCCTCTCGCCAGGGATAAATACCAAAAAAGAAAAAAAAAAAAAAAAGAAATGTGAGTGGGAGCGTGTGTGTGAGGCAATGAACGCTGTGGGGTCGGAGCAGCGCACACTCACTGAAATTAAAAATAACAAATGGTCCGACGTGGCGGTGGAGGTGAAGCGGAGGATTTCTGCCCAATAGCATGTGAAATAGATTTCGTTTCCTTTGTTCATGCACCGCTTGATTGAATCACTATTACTTTTTTCAAAAGGAATAATATATATTTATATATTTATTTTATAATATAAGTGCCACCGTTAGTGGGAAACAAACAGAAGGACAAAACAACTTCATTACAAGGATTGACGAGACGGATCACACTTATATTAATGACTGCAGAAGTGCGTCGTGGCTACTGCAGTGTGACATTTCCAACTTTACGCACACGTTTAATGACACAAATACTGAACACAAGGAGACAATAAAGGGCTTGTTAGATAGCTCTGCCACTCTATTTTCACCAGGGAAAAACAAATGCACATATTTGAATGCACGTGCCCAAAGGCATTGTGCTGGTTTACATTCGGGGCGCAATTAAACGGATTTAGTCACCGAGAAGCCACCCATCGCGCACCGTGCCAGCCTCCAGCCTGTTACCAACCATGCTATTGGTAAGAATGAACGAGTCATGTTGAACCAGGCCACCTTGCCACGATGTTGGTGAGCTGCATTTGCGCATCACATATTTGAACATTAATTGAATGAAAATGTTTCCTGTTGACAAAAACAAATTATTCCTTTGATGGCGCTTTTATAGCAACATGTGTGCAGGGAAACCGGCTTTTGCTGCAAATTGCGCTTTAATGTTGGCCTGTTCAACAGCATTGTATGGGAATTTGATGTACCGGGATGACATTCTTATGATCCCACACCTGTGTGGGCACGGACAACCCCTGGCTCCTGGCTGTGTTTCGTTCTAGGGCCGGCCGCAGCTCTGCGCACAGCTCCAGTAACACTGGCCTCGGCAACCTAAAACGACTCATGAGCCAGTTGTCGTCATTTGCCAACAGATCTTCCCGTTCTCTAAACACCCTCTCATGTCTGATATTACCATTTGCGATGTCTTCTAACAAGGCCAAGGCTGCCGTTGTTAATGGCATTTTTTCATCACTTTGCGCATGCTTTTATCATTTATGATCCATATGATTGAAAACGCGTGTGTTAATTGTCCGTGTCTCTGATGTAATGTGCACACATTACTCTGAGGACAAATTGTTTAAACATAATTAACAGTTTCACAGCATCACCTCAGAGTGTCGCCAAAGGAACAATAGCTGTAGAAACGTGCGTACGCCAGCCATGAAGCTGCCGTGGGGCACCGCACATTTCCACGGTCATTTCACTTTTGATACATCTGAACGTTGGCGTGGAAAATGACGTACGCCACTTTTTTGTGCGTACGCAACATTGATACATGAGGCCCCAGGTCAATGCCACACAGAGTTCTAGCAGCAGACACATCTCTAGAACAACTGTTAAGAGGAGACTGTGTGAATCAGGCCTTCATGGTAGAATAGCTGCTAGGAAACCACTGCTAAGGACAGGCAACAAGCAGAAGAGACTTGTTTGGGATAAAGAACACAAGGAATGGACATTAGACCAGTAGAAATCTGTGCTTTGGTCTGATGAGTCCAAATTTGAGATCTTTGGTTCCAACCACCGTGTCTTTGTGCGACGCAGAAAAGGTGAACGGATGGACTCTACATGCCTGGTTCCTACCGTGAAGCATGGAGGAGGAGGTGTGATGGTGTGGGGGTGCTTTGCTGGTGACACTGTTGGGGATTTATTCAAAATTGAAGGCATACTGAACCAGCATGGCTACCACAGCATCTTGCAGCGGCATGCTATTCCATCCGGTTTGCGTTTAGTTGGACCATCATTTATTTTTCAACAGGACAATGACCCCAAACACACCTCCAGGCTGTGTAAGGGCTATTTGACCAAGAAGGAGAGTGATGGGGTGCTGCGCCAGATGACCTGGCCTCCACAGTCACCGGACCTGAACCCAATCGAGATGGTTTGGGGTGAGCTGGACCGCAGAGTGAAGGCAAAAGGGCCAACAAGTGCTAAGCATCTCTGAGAACTCCTTCAAGACTGTTGGAAGACCATTTCAGGTGACTACCTCTTGAAGCTCATCAAGAGAATGCCAAGAGTGTGCGAAGCAGTAATCAAAGCAAAAGGTGGCTACTTTGAAGAACCTAGAATATAAGACATATTTTCAGTTGTTTCACACTTTTTTGTTAAGTATATAATTCCACATGTGTTAATTCATAGTTTTGATGCCTTCAGTGTGAATCTACAATTTTCATAGTCATGAAATTAAAGAAAACTCTTTGAATGAGAAGGTGTGTCCAAACTTTTGGTCTGTACTGTATATCAAGCCATCCTCCGACATTTCTAATGGCCATGTCTAAAATCGGACATTTCTAAACATTGCCGTGCTTGCCATGTGTGTCAGGATGTTGGAAAACCTAACCAGAGTGTCCCTCCTGCGCCATTGCACCCCATCCCTGTGATAGCAGAGCCATTCGAGCGAGTGATTATTGACTGTGTTGGCCCTCTACCTCGAACTAAAAGTGGAAATCAGTATTTGTTAACTATTATGTGCGCTGCCACCCGTTACCCAGAGGCTATTCCACTCCATTCGATAACCGCTAGTGCCATAGTTAAAGCTCTACTAAAGTTTTTTTCTACTTTTGGATTACCGCGGGTGATCCAGACCAACCAGGGTTCTAATTTTAAGTCTGGTCTCTTCAGACAGGTACTCAAGAGTTTGAGTGCGCATCACATCGTGTCTTCCCCATACCACCCCCAATCGCAAGGAGCTTTAGAGCGCTGGCATCAGACGCTAAAGTCGATGCTCAGAAAGTACTGTGTGGAGACTGAGAAACAGTGGGACGAGGGAGTCCCCTTTGTCTTGTTTGCTGCTCGTGACGCCATGCAGGAATCGATTGGCTTTAGTTCTGCACAGCTTGTTTTCAGCCACACCCCCCGTGGGCCGCTTAAATCACTGCATGACCAGTTCTTGTCACGTGATTCTGTGCCCAAAAGGCACACATTAGACTGCGTCACCCAGTTCCGGGAGCGCCTTCAAAGAGTTCACGCCCTTGCTAAAGCCACCCTTAGTGACTCACAATCGGTCATGAAGCGCTATTACGATCGTCCCGATGTATCTCGCCATTTTGATGCAGGTGATAAAGTTTTGGTGCTGCCCATCACCAGGTCCGTTTTTGCAGCTAAATTCTCCAGTCCGTATGTTGTTAAAGAGCGTCTTAGCAACACTGATTATGTACTATGTACTCCAGACCGAAGGCGTAAGACTAGAGTCTGTCACATAAACCTGTTGAAACGCTACCAGTCCTGCGAGGACAATGTGAGCTCTGCTGTTCCCACGCCCTTAGAAGCCGAACAGTCAGGTGTTAAAGCTGCTGCTCTTATTGTGACAGAGTCTGTGGGCGCCCCCCACGGAGATGATCCACAGATGCGCGTCCCTACACATCAGCCGGTCCGCCTCCCAAATTCGGAGATGCTTGCAAACCTGTCATGCTGTTTACAGCACTTAACCGCTGAACAACAACGTGATCTTGAGTTGCTGATTGGCCAGTACTATTGTTTATTCAGCGATGTTCCAACACGCACTTCTGTCTTGGAACATGATATAGAGGTAAAAGATGGGCGCCCCATAAAACAACATGCTTACCGTTACCGTGCCAATCAGACTAAACGTCAGTTGATGAAACAGGAGGTAGAGTATCTCCTGCAAAATGATTTGGCTTCTGCTAGTTCAAGTCCGTGGAGTTCGCCGTGTTTTTTCCAAAAACCAAACCCGATGGCTCCCCCAGGTTTATCACAGATTTCCGCAAAGTAAATGCAGTTACAGTTCGAGATTCGTACCCTCTCCCTCGCATGGAGGATTGTATTGATAACCTGGGCACCGAAAAATTCGTTAGCAAGTTAGACTTGCTGAAAGGTTACTGGCAGGTACCTTTAACGGACCGTGCCAGAGAGATTTCCGCATTTGTCATCCCCGATCATTTCTGCCAGTACAATGTGATGGCTTTTGGTATGTGTAACGCTCCTGCTACATTCCAGAGCGTAGTTAGCACCGTATTGTCCGGTTTGCCAAACTGCAATGCTTACCTCGATGATTTAATCATTTATGCAGATACATGGGAGAAATGTCCTGGTGCAAGAGCACTCTCCTTAGTTAATTAAACACCTGATTTTAACCAGAATCTGTCCCAGTCTCGCATTCCACCTAATTTTTTCCCCCAAATATGTTACTGCTCTCCAAAACGAGCCGTGTCGTAACAGTGTCATATTACTGTAATGAGTAACTCAGTGTTTAGGCTACTCATGTAAAGCTTTAGCATGGACACTGAGCATGAGGCATGTCATGTGAACAGTCTTGACACACATGTGACTAATGGGCCTATAAGCAGAGGTGTAGTCCAGGGTATACGCGGGTATACGGCGTATACCCACTTATTTTTCAGTCAGCATTGCGTATACCCACTTCTAAATCCCCCCTGTGTTTCCCCTACCGTTGTATAGGGGGGGGGGGGCCGCCCACCGGGACCCCCCTGAAAGTCAAGTTAATTTCATTTCCACGTTTTTTAAGCGCACTCAAAGTGATTATGTCGAGGCAAACGTTAGCTCTGCTGCTAGTAGTAGCAGCATGGCAGTACGATTGTGAGATCAATGTAGATCGTTGAACTGTTGGCTGATGTTTATTGACAGATTGTCACACTCTACAGCCAATGGTATCGTTAACAGCGTGTGCTCACCTGACCAATGACAGTGTAGTGACCCACACAGGGCGGGATCTCAACACGGAGCGGTGCTAAAGTTTAGCTGCTTAGCTAGCAGGGACTCGTCGCGCTGCTACGTTATCAGCTGAGTTTAGTCAGCACGTGAGAACTCGTCTGACACGGAGAGTCTCCTGTTGTGTGCTACAAGTGTGAAACAACAACTATAGTCTGGACTTTGTCTGCAGTGTATCTGTGTAAACGGCTTCACTCAGCGTCTCTCCCTCCCCTCTGGCACCGTGAGTTACCATGGTTACAGGAACGCCCTGAAACTTTATAATGATGATCAATAAGAAGTTTTTGGTTAGTTTGACTGTACAGAGTCATGAATGTTGCCTGATTGTAGCTCAATGCTGAAATCTTGTATTATAACATACAGAACAAAGCCTCAGAGCTTCTTTGATTATAAACAGCATGTTAGTGATGACAGAAAGTGAGAACTCGCCATCAGACTGACAAGGCTGCAAAAGTTGCTGCTTGTATGATGTATTTTTCTGTTAAACGATAACAGGCTCACTTTAAACAATATTATTTTTAATAATAATAATGATGATGAGAAGAAGTAGAAAAATAGCGTACTGAAAAGTTCTGTAGATGGTTGATTATTTGAAAGAGTGAAACTTGAGAGAAGCTTGGCAAAAATAAAGAAACAGATTGATTTCATAGATTGAAAATTACATTGAAAAGACAAAAAACATTTTAAGTGCAAATAGAACAGCTGTTCAGATCATCCTCCTGGCTGAAGACGTTAACTACCTTCCTTAGTCCATCCACAGTGTGGATGGACTAAGGAATAAGGAATAGTTCACTCAAAATGCATAGTTGTCTCTCACTAGTCTGTGGGCCAGTATTGGTTAAGTAATTTCATAATCCTTCCTCCCTGAGATCAAGCAGCAGAAATTATGTGACAATAAGCAAATACTACTGATGGATTTTAGGGTAAACTAAATAGAGTAGTCTTACATGTCACTGTTGCTAAAACAGGCCGTTTTTCTGGGCTGCGTTAAAAAAAGGGAAAAAATTGAGAGTATACCCACTTCTCCAGTGACCACTACACCACTGCCTATAAGCACTTAACTGTAGAGGAAGCTCTGTTATGTTTATCTTCCAAACAGGCACTCTTACTTAAGTACATTTGATATGTAGTGGTGGCACTTCTGCTTCAGTCCAACATGTCTCCTTTGGTCGTACAAAAGGAAATGAGGAATATGTTCTCTCGACAGTGAGCACTTAACCTATATAATGCAATACATTCAATCCACTTTCATTACTTGATCTTGTGACAAGAACCTAACTGAAGTTGTGCCTTCTATGAGCAGAACTAAAAAAAACTTTGGAAAATTATTAAAAATTCTATTACACACTTGAGCACAATACCGAGGGCTTTTTTAGGACCCTTACAGTCCATTAGAGGAAATGACTTCCACACACTAAGATCAGTGCAATTTTCATTTTTAATACACCCTTTTGGCCCGTGCTTCCTGCATCAGAACCTTATTACCCTCCAGAAAGTCTTATTCAAGCTGGCAAGTTGACTAAAGACAAATTGATATGTTATCAGAGGGGCTGTGGGACTTTGAAAATCACAGCATTTTACATCTATTTATAAGTTTAAAAGGTAAAAAATGGCATAGAAAACCACCACGAGCCAGCCAGCTGGATGTAAATTTTGAATAAGATTAACTTGTGACCATTTCATGATGTTCAGCGAGACAGAAAGGACAATAGTTTACTGATTTCCTCATACTGGATAAAAAAAAGTTGGATGTTTGGAAGCAGGAATGTCGCTGGCTGCTGTGCAAACAGGTTGTTTTCGTTCTGAAAGGTCATTGGGTTGTTATTGACTTCACATCTCGGTCAAGGGTACGCTCCAGACGTCAGCCATCCGTCAGACAGTTTATAGTGCAGAGTCACTCCAGATGGGATCCATCACACACAGACATCCAGCCTGATGCTGTTTAGTTTAACCAGCCCCAGCTCTGAAAACTGCTCTCAGTTTGGTATCACTCCCCAATTACGCACACACGCACACACACACACAGGCACACATGGCATGTGGATAAAAAGCCACAAAAATGTGAGCAAATCACTTTGGAACAAGTTTATTTGATCAAGCTCATTTCCGTGAGGTTTTAGTAGGTACACACACTCACACACAAATACAAACACACACATTTGTTTCTTATAAATAGACACTGATCCTTTGATTGCAGTATTTCAAATATATGAGGAAAGTCAAAGTTAACGTTGATGAAGTTGTCCCTGTCTGTGCCTCAGACAGAATATAAAGGAGGATTGCAAAATGGCTAAAAGGAACAAACTAAAGTACAAAAAGGAGAAGGATCAAAACGTCATCTAACTTCATCTCATTGCTTCAGCTGAGACCAAACTACACATTTAATATGAGACCCGCATTTCCATAATCCCTCGTGCCTTTCTCTACACTATAATAACACTTGAGGAGATGAGGGAGTAAAAGGTGCTGTGATGAGGAGAGTGACAAATTTACTAAGTAGCTCTGAATTACTTCAAGGTGCGAAGATACTTTGGCGACACCTACTGGCCAAAACACACTGCCCCCCCCCCCCCCCCAACACCACCGCCGCCACCACCACCCCGCCCTATTGTACATGCAAGTCTATCCTGTAAGTGTTTACAAGGGATTTGAGTGTGTGAGGAGGAAAGCTGAGAGGTTGCTTCATGTAACCCAGATGTCCATACAGAAAATTTAATCCAGGAGGAAATGATCAAATAAAACCAGATAACGTTATTATTGCGCACATGTTGAAACACTTTAGGGTTTAATGGGATGGAAGTGTTTATAATCAGCGTGGAGCAATCAATAGCGTTGACATTTGAAGGTAATGTTTCCTCTATCAGCAGGGCAGGCTGCTCAAACCAATGCATCTACACAGGTGACCCTGCGTGCGTTATATCTAAAAAGCGCATAAGTTACTTTATATTTGTAACTTGGAATCCAATATTTCTCTGTGCTTGTCTTTTAGTGATATTAAATTATGTCTTCTGCTCATTTGCTCGCGTTCGCAAAAGAAAACGCGTAAATACGCACCGGGCAGGACCAAAAAGATTGAAGTGGAACAGCAGTGCTCACAGTGACCTTCTCTAACTTCACGGTGTCTTTCAAGCATCATGCAGCTCACAGTAAATGCAAAGCAGACATTTAAGCGTTTTATTGTTCTGTTGTTCATGTAACGTGTAAACTTAATTTACACGTTACATGAACCGTAATTATCGAGCAAATAATGGAGCACAAATGCGCACAGGAGACGAGGATTAATAAACACAAGTCTATTCCGTCTTAAGTTTTGCTATGACTGATACTCACTTTTAAATTCACAATGTCCTCATACAACTTGATTAAGTATTTCAACTCCCATGTGGCCCCCTTAGTGCATGAGAATTTAAAATTTACTGTCGTTTTTGAACAGCAAACACAACATTTGTGTCTCTCCCAAGAGGTAGCTCAGTGTGTGAGAGCCACACACACAGCCAGCGTGTGTGCTGTCTGCGTGTGCGTGTGTACTGAGGGGAGGGCTGGCTCTTATTAAAGCGCGGAGCTCCACTTTGGACCTTCCCTCGCCTCAAGTCGAGCAGACAGCTGCGTTCACCCGCGCTCACTTATTTCACAGCCTCCCCCTCTTCCCCCAGCTGCTTCCACACTCCCCACCAACAGCGCGCACTGATCCGGGAACAGCAGCGGGAACAGCTCCTCTCTCCGCCACTTCACCGTGGTGCGTCCCAGACGCGCTCTCTCCACTTCAGGATGGACTCGTCCCTTTCTCTTCACCTTTCCCACTGAGTGTGACGCCGCTGTAGTTTGGTGGAGTTGTTGGGGAAGGAGCTGGGACTGATCGCCTGTCCGCTGTTTCGTCTTTCCGCTGGGTTTTTGTTTTGAGCTGCCACTGTGCACTCATCTCCGGGCTCCGAAATGGGAATGTACATGCATCTGCTGCTTTTGCAATACTATTTCGTCTCGAGTTTTTTGTGCAATGCCGTCGCTTTCGTGGAGGAGCCCTCCGGAGGCAGGTCGGACGGGTACTGCGGGCGGATCCTCCGGGCGCAGACACAGGGGACCCGGAGGGATGGCCACCATGAGTTCAGGCTCAGAGTGGAGGGGGACCCGGAAAGCTACCAGCCTGGCAGCACCTACAGAGGTAGAGTTCACAGAGTCCATCAGCGCAATCAGTGCGTAAACCTGCGCCAATTTTAACTTCAAGTGGACTGTCTGTCAAGTTGGAAAACAGAGCTTGTTTACTCTTGCTACTACTTTACTACTCTGTCTAGCAATCCTTCCAGAGAACTTAAGTGTGTCTAACCACCTAACACTGTAGGTAACAGCCACAGTAATCTAGACCTGAAGGAGACAGTTTCCAAACTAGTCAGTCAGCCTCCTCTGACTCCCGCAGGCAAAGTTTGATAAGGCTACTTAGTGTTAATATCTGACCTATATACATTTCCTCTCTTCTTCCTGCAAGCAAGGAAACACACACACACACACACACACACACACACACACACACACACACACACACACACACACACACAGGAATCTGGCTCCAATTCAGATGACCCCCACAAATTTAAAGTCCCTATCCTGCCTGGTGCATTTGGCCACATAAAATAAAGACTTTGACCCGCTCGCAGAACTTCTCAGAGAGAAGTTAGAACAAACACAAAGGAGTCTTCAACTCAGACCACACCTGTTCATTTTCTCTGTTTCAAATCCTAACTTTATGCTTTAATATTCAAATAAACCCACTGAAACTTTTTTTCTTTTGTGTTTGACAGTAATAACACCTTGTATAGTCCAGTTTTGTCCCAGGCTTCAAAAACAAGTGGGAAAATCGAGGGTCACCTTGTCTTGAAGTCTCACACTGAGATCATACGTCAGATCATGCATTTTTTTTGTTTGTGATGCCACATTAGGCAATCCAGGGCTAAATTCTAATCAGCTGTCAGGGATGTGTGAAGGACACCACCAGAGAAAAAAACGAAGTTATTTCCCAAACCTTCACGGTCTTTAAGTAGCAAATAAGTTCACTTATTAAAAAACGGAAAAGATTGAAAATATTGACATCTTCGTTCTCTGCACCGGGAGCAAGTTTTAAGATAAATGGGCTCGTATGAAAATGCAAGGTTAAAAATTACAAGGGGATGAGCCGAATAAAATTCCACCCACATCTGATTATATGGCTCCTGTCCCTGGCCCAAACTCCCTACATGAGATTTATAGGCTCGCTTTTATTCAAGTGTGAGATGCTAAAGCTCTGTTTACAGCCCTCACTCTCCTACACTGGGCTGATGCTAACAGGAGTGCTGCGTGCATGCGTGTTTCCCTGGAATCATCCACGGTGACCCTGCGTCATGCGGTGCGACCCTGATGTGTCAGTGTATGTGCCTCTTTACTGCTCGCTGTCTCTGTGGAGTAAATGTGCTCTCTCTCTGCTTTACAGTGATCCTCCTGGCAACCAGCCCTGCTTATTTCAGAGGTTTCACCCTCATTGCGCTGAAGGAGGGCAGAGAGGGCACCACAGACGACGACTACACCGGCCAGTTCCAGGTAAGGATAAGCAGCTGTGGAGAGGAAAAGAAGGAGTCACTGCATTCTTAATGCGCACTGAGCTTTCTGGGAAAGTTTGCAAAAGATGAACTCATTTGCATGCTATAATGCACATGAGAGTCGACTCGGCTGCTCCCCACTGTCTCCTGATATGGAGGTTAAAGGAGGTGTTGCCGACAGATGCAACACAGCTCCCCTGGATGAAGGTGGAAGAAAAGCTCTCCTGTTGTGACACAGAAGAAAAGAGAGTTGCCTCTTTGCTCTTCTAGGGTGATGCATCCTTCTCACTTAGTAGCAGGAGCTTCCTCTTGCGGAGGAAGGAGAAGAGGAAGGAGGAAGGAAAGGAAGAGGCACGCGAGGACAGATAAACAGAGAGTTCAAGAGAAAGCAGGAGAAAGAAGTGAAATGTTTGGTTCAGTAGTAACACAGCTCCCACTGAGCAGCACAGAGCTCCTGAGGAGAGAGCCAGACTTCCTCAATTACCTCCTGCTCAGTGTAAACAGGAACACACATCTGTAGCCGTGTTTCCACATGCTGATCCTAACCAGACTCTCACCAAGCAGAGCAAGCGGCTGCTTTCATGTCACCAACATTTTGAAAAGAGGACTGGGGAAACTGTGCTTCTTGGTTCCACAGAGATTGAAACAAATAATCATGTTTGTTTTAGATTTTGTTGTGATGCTTCCCCTGCAAGCAGAGACAACAGTGAGTGTGAGGTATTTACCAATCTTCAACTCTGAACCTTCCCTTTTATCATGTTGGGAACATCTTTGTTTGCTGGCTTCAGTTTGGGTTTCCATTGACGATGGGGTGAAATAAACTTCAGTCATCAATTCTTGATATATGGATTGGCCCCAGAGTTTTTTGTGGCTTGAGTGTTTAACGTCACTCGTTGAAGCATAAAGGTACCCTGTGGGTTTTCTGACCACTAGGGATGCTTTTTGCGAATGATTTCCTGTTTTGCTCTGTATCTTGTGCCCACGCATGCACAAAGATGCAGCCAATGTGATACAAATTCCTGCCCCCATTTTCCCCGCCTTTTCACTGATCGTCAGTTGGCGGCGGCAACGGGCAAAGAAATGTAGCAATGTGCTACAATGTGCCGGCATCGGCAGGAAAATAAAAAGAGCGAAGGCAAGTAAAAGGGATGAATTAAAATGTTCAAACCAGACTAGTATTCTACTGCCATGCTTATGGCTCTGTTAGGTTCTACTTGAAAGCAGTGCTGCTTTGAGCTGAATGCTAAGATCAGAATGCTAACACGCTCATAATGACAACGCTAACGGATTCAACCTCTGCCTCAGTGGCGTGCACAGACTTTTTGAAGGGCGGGGGCGAGAAAGAAAAAAAAAGGGGGCAGTTTAGTGTGTTTTGCCAACCAAGAGGGCACTTTAGCGCACGTTTTTCAACAATTGGGCCACACCCCCCCTGTACACACCACTGCTCTGCCTTGACCAAAGTATTGGATTGACTGACTGAAGACAGACAGGCAGACAGATATTGTCATCCCTACAGCAAAATCAGATTTGTTCTACTTACATTACACACCGTGTGTTCTGGTGAGAAACACTGACTGTAGAGAGAACTGTTGTTTGTTTACAAGAAGACTCCACAGGGCACAGACACAACAAACCAAAACCAATAAACAGTTATAGTATTAATATAATACATCACAGTTTAACACAATACAGCTAAACAGCACCACAAACTGCAACATCCAAAATGGTCATAAAGTGGAATCAACACCTCTTTAAAGTAGTTTTAAACAAAAACTGAACCTTTATCGCAGGACTGTTTGTATTAGACTGCATTATGTACCTAATAAACTGGCAACTGAGCACAACATACACTGTATGTCCGAAAGCATGTGGACATCGGATCAAAGCCTATGGGAATCTCAAAATCACACCCATTAATCTGCTGCTCTACCAGCCTCCACTCTTCAGGGGAGGGTTTCCACCTGATTTTGGAGCCTGGCGGCAGAATTTAGTCCCATTCAGCTACTCAAGCATTAGTGAGGTGAGGTCCAAGACTGATGTTGTCTCACAGATGCCGTTTCATTCACTTCTGCCAGTCAAGTTCTTCTAAACCAAACTGAAAAAAACTACATTTCTTTAAGGGCATGGAGGCGTAATCAGATTGAAACAGAAAAGTGCCGAAAAGAAACAGCTCATAATTTGAACTTAGGTCCCCGAACCACCAAAAACAATACTGAGGGCTGTCTACATCTTGGTTGTATTAGGTTTAAATACAAATCATTAAGTGAATCCAGAAAAGACCACAAGAATGCTTCAGCTCCATTGTTTCTTTGTCAGCTCCTTTTTTTTTTTTAATGAAATTTGAACCAAATTTCAATTAACATTCAGCCTTTGGCAAATTGATTAGTTTTAATACTTAGTTAAAGGTGTGTTATGTGAGGATTTTAGTTAAAAGAAAAAAATAACTAAAATTATCAACAGAATGTGAAGAAATGTATTGTATTGCAAACCAGCTATCCCCGGCCCATCACAGTACAAAGCTCCTGTGCTAGCAGTGTAAACACCAACACTCTCCCGCTGTTCTGAGCTCCGAGTCCGGACCACTAGCTGCATGGCTATCTGAGTATAGGAGTATAAATTCAACATGTGGCCAATTGTTACATATTGCACATTTTATTGTGAAATGAGCATTTTAAATCACATGCATTTTCTCATGAACAACTGCCCTTATGTAAATGAAAACCTGGCATATGTGTAATGTGACTATCTATCACCATGTGTGTGTTCATGCAAATCCAAATGCAAATGCGATTTCTAAACCATTTTCTTTACTTAAAAAGTCACAAAGCTGAGGGTTGTGCAGGCTTGGCAGAGTTGTTTGGTCCTTGAGTGCTTTCAAGATCATTTCTTTATTGTCAATCATCCTGTTCCTTAGTGGCTCTTAGGAGGTATGGTATTGACACACTGAACCAAAATGTAGCATTCCTTTTTTCATGTAGTTACTACAGGCACTGAAAGAGCGTAGGGAGCTTGGTATCTGACACTGAAAATGTCTTTTTGTCTTATTTTTTCATTTACTTTCCTCCTCTTAACAATGTGTGTTTTTTTTATAACTCTTCTATGGTGTACAGACTCATACAGTGTGTTTGGCCGTAGTTTGACAGTTAGCATCTTGCAGCAGCTTTGCCTCCGGGTTTACTCTCCAAGTTTTCAACCTCTAAATTATAATTAAATTTCTTTTCAAGTTTACACACTGCTCTACCGATGATAAAACAAACAACAGCCTTGGGATGAAAAGTGAAAATAAGGCATCATTAAAAAAATTTAATAAAGGGTCTGAAAAATTGTGTTAAGTTTAAAAGGTTGAGAGTGATTGTGTGTGGCCTCCCTAACGAGGTTAAATAAAGTCGCTGGAGTCAGGACAGACGTGTTTGGTGTATAGTCTTCAGTGTGGTTCTTCCTGAGGATAACACAGCTTGTTGTGTGAAAACGAGGATAACAGACTAAACATGTTGTTTTCTAGCTCACAGTAGGACCTTGGTTTTGTCTGAATTGCTCTGATCATTTTGGTTTAAACAGTTCAAACTCAAACATTGCAGCTCACTCTGCTCTATTTGATTTCTGCTCCCCGCACAATAAATACCTCTCAGCCTGAACCTCATAGTCCCGACAGACTGTGGAGTGAGGCAGAGACCGGGGAGCAGGCAGTGAGCAGAAACTGGAACAGTGTGGGCTGAGCTTGAACAAAATTAAAGTTGACAATCTGGCTTTACAATCTGTTTAATACATATTGGCAAATCCATCAGACACATTTTGTTCCGTAATTGACAGTTGTAATAGACACTTAAATCCACATGTGGGAATAAAATAAGGCCTCTAGAGATAAGCTGCTGTCACATCACTGTCAAGTGTTTAAAGAATATATTTCGCTCAGAAAAGTTCTGAGACGTCGACGTGTCCTGCGTGATGTTAACCGATGAAAACTTTACTTTTGATTCAAGTAGTAAAATAAATTAGTTTCAAAATGATTCCATTCATTAAACACGCCGTACTTTGTGTCCCACTTATATTAGGGAGTCGATAAGAGAAGATGCAGCGTGACAGCCAGTCTGGCTTTTTATCCAAATGACCTCAATCCATCAAACTCAGCCTCTCTTTATCAGAGCGGTTTACATAATAATACTTATGTAAAATTAAGTTTATACAACAATTCATATTCCTGTCAGTTTATTTTCCCCAAGTTAATTATGCGGCTAGTTTTGCAATGTCACGATTGTTATTGTGCGGTGAAAGAGGGGCCAGATGAACACAGTTGTGGCTCCTCATACGGCCGTTCTCTCTCCTCGTCCTCTGGTACTCGGTTGTTTCTGGCAGCCGTCCTGGAATGTGCCCGCCTGCTGTTTCACTAAAACAGCACAACTGCGAGTCACTGCTCATTGTTTTTTTTCCTTAAGCAATAATCTGCTCTTTGTCCCCATTATTAACATTTAAAGACTTCAGCCTTAATGTGTCAGACCTTGGATAGTATGTCTGTGAGTGTGAATCTGTGTGTGTGTGTGTGTGTGTGTGTGTGTGTGTGTGTGTGTGTGTTTGTGTGCGCGCGACTCAGGATCCCTTTGAGTCTGTAGTCATTGTCTGCTTTGGAAATGTGTGTCTTTGTGCTTATGTATGCACCGAATGGGCATGTGGGTATACGTGTGGCTCTGCATGTGTGTTTTTCCCAGCCCTCCTTGTGTTAGTATGGTACATGGGTCATATTTATCGAGGCCAGGGCCTTGTTATTGCTCAGGGAGACAAGTGGAGCTTGTTTGGATAAGGGGAGAGATGAGCAGCCACGAGATTTTATCTTCTTTTTTTTCTGCACAGATTATCTAGGGTTCTGAGTTTAGCTGGGGATAAACAAACCAAATCAGTTTAAAGTGCCAAAGCTAAGACATAGGTTTCAGATGGAGGCAATTACATAAGCCAAGCAGAGCTCAGAAGACTTTAAAGAAAAGGATGTGTAAGATGTGTGTAGAGTTGGAATGATGGTGACCTGATACGCAGCATAATCACACTAAGATGTGATCCTAAAGTAATTATTTCCTCTTTAAGTATCCGAAGATAGATACACACAGGAGACTCGCATCCCTCCTTGTTTATCGGATTAACAGGAATTTAGAAGTACAGCTGTGTGGTTGTTTTCTTCAAGGAACTTCCACTGAAGATGGAAGACGCTTAACATACAGCTTTCTTCATTCTGCTCGACAAGCTGGTTGGTTCAGATGCATGAGGTTTGCATGACTAATGTTGTACGTTGCACTGATGATGGCCAATTACTGTAAATACATAATGCAGCAAGACTAGAAGCGAGGGGCAACCATTTCTAACTGAGTGATTTACCAGGGATTCAGTTGTGGCTCTTCAAGTGTTTGAGAAAATGAGTTTCCACGAGGACGTGACAAATCATTTTGGTTGGATTGTGAATAGATACAAGAAATGTGTGCAATATGGATTTGTACAGAGATTTGCAGAACACCTTTGATCAAAAAGTATTTGATAGGAAATGTACCAAAAGTAATTTTCTGGCAGTAAATGTACTTCACTTTGTAGTAAAAGTAAATGAAACATTGTTCATTTTCATATTGACATCTGTGTATAAACTGTAAACAATGGGTTGACTGATTATTGTCAGTCAATTTTTAACATTATTGTTACCTCATAATTATTATTGTTACCTCTGATGCAGCATATGATCTACTAAGTAACTCGTAACAAAAGTTATCAAATTAATGTAGTGAAGTAAAAAAGTACAACATTTGCTTCCACAAAGTAGTGGAGCAGAAGTTTGAAGTAACAGAAAATGTAAATAAAAATACTAAAGTACCTCAAATTGTAAGTAATTAGTAGATGTACTTAGTCACATTCCATCAGTGAATGTTTCAATGGATGGCTATTATGCTGATCTGTACCACAGAACATCTAAAGCAATATATTTTCAAGCTTTACCTAAAGCTTTTATATTTTCCTTTCTAAACATGTACCTTTTGCTCTGCTGAGCAAAGCATTTCTCTGTTGTGTTTATGGTCTGAAAAATGGATTTCTATGGTTGGGAAGCCAGTGAGGGATTAGATCCTTGTTGCTGTGTTTGTGTCTTTGCTGTGCAAAGCGTTTCTTTTCAATACAACCGGCTCAATTTTAAGAATGAGCATTGAGCTATGATAGCAGCTATCACTGACCAAACTTTGCAAACAATAGGTCCCAACAGCACCTTCACGTAGTCATCCCAAACAGCAAGCAGATGTCACAAACGCAACAAGGATCTAATCCCTCACTGGCTTCCCAACCATGAAAATCCATGTTAATCAGGAGAGACTTGTAATTTCTTTGAGTGAACAAGAAGTAAGTCTTTGGCGGTAAGTCTCCATCGTGATGAAGAATGTTTTTGGGGAGGTGATGAAGCTGTGCATAGAATAGGAACCCCC
The DNA here is from genome assembly GCF_965226575.1 of Pagrus pagrus. Classification (NCBI taxonomy): domain Eukaryota; kingdom Metazoa; phylum Chordata; class Actinopteri; order Spariformes; family Sparidae; genus Pagrus; species Pagrus pagrus. The sequence goes on from NC_140194.1 coordinate 29,783,385, forward strand.
CCCCCCCGGTGGAGTCTAGAGCCTGGTGGTGGTGATGGAGGAAGGGGGATCCTGGAGATCTGATAACGGGGGAGTTGATTTTGGTGAGTAGAACCTAGCCACTGGATGGAGGGCTGAAGGAGGATAGGTTGGAAGAAGGTCACGCAAATGCCTGAAATGACAGCTGACAGCAGAGAGGAGAGCGGTTTTAAGTTTAAGGATTTAAGAGTTTTTCTATGCACTGTAGTCCTTACAACTGCAAATGTACTTTTGCCCTTGGGAGGCCTAAAAACAGATATGAACAGAAGGTCCGGCCAACTTGTACCTGAACATGCCCCCAACCAACGATCACAAGCTGCTAATCCAGCAGCAAGAAGTGATCCCTCACTTTCATTTTCATTTTCAGTTTAACGAGGATGTCATGTTGCTCAGGAGGTTCACGCTGCCTATGCCCCCCCCCCCCCCAAAAAAAACCAACTAATTTCAGCTAGAAGTCACTAGTGACTAGTGGCTTTCTCAGTGGCTTCCCTCTAACAATGAGCTGTTTGATGGACTGCATACACGATGAAGCTGGGGGCACCATTACTGGCAATTAAGCTTTGGTTCTCTGTGGTGGGATTTGTGGCCTCAGATTACTTTTCAAACCGTTTGATTGTCAGCTGATCTGTGGGACATAGTGTATGAAAACACCACAATGAAGATAATGTAGCACCAAAGATGGAGACTAGATACAGTATGGGTCATAATATTTTACCATCTATGAATAGAAAAAACAAAACTCTTTTTTTTGGCAGATAAATGCTTAAAAAAATGTTGTGTGAAACTATGGTATAATACGCACCAGCAGCCAGGGTCAGGTGAAATGACTTGAAAAAGGCACCTCAGTTTGTCATAGAAATTGCCACCACTTAGTTTTTATTGTTTGAAAGTCAGAAGCGATGGAGGGTGACTGCTGTGGTCTCAACAGCTCTGTGACTCAGCCTTGGTCTGAGCAGGAGCCTGTCTAGTGTCTTCAAGCTGTTTCTCATTGACAGTAGCCTAAACAAACTGAGTGGGCAAGGCTGGAATACAGACACACATGCACACACAAGTAGACACACACAAACAAAGTCAACCCTATTCATATACACATGCCCACACATACACCTCGGCTGTGTTTACTTGCTACGAATACAAATGGCCCAACACTCTGGCTGAGGTCTTCGGTTCATTTGTTAATAACTGAGTGAGGGTCCATATTGCTAAGGACAAACCAATCTCCATGATACTCCCTTAAAATTATTAACTGATTATTTTGCTTCAAGCTTCCCTCTTTCTTGCTGGTTTTCTTTTTTTAAATCTAAAACAAAGCCAACCACCCAGTGACTGACAGGGGTAGTTCTGTTTTATATGTAGCCTGAGAATTAGAGAAAACATAGTGAAACTGGAGATATTGTAGGTGTACGACTCAACAGCTGTCAGTTATGGCTCGGCATTTCTGTCAGGAGAAAGAAATGATGATACCAGTTGGAACAAATAAGTAAGTAATTCAGAGTAACTTTATTTGCAGAAAGCATTTGTCAAAGTGTTTGTAAACGGCTAGGCCATGTTTGAGAAAGTCTTTCACTTTACCACATTGCACTGCAGCGCACGTGTCATTTAGTCTTCTCCCTGAGTACGCTCTTCAGTCAAGGTGAGAGACTTTGGTTGTTATTGTCAGAGCTTTTCACACCAAACCCCCAATAACGTCAGAGCTTTCACAAAAGAAAAAACAGATGAGAAAGGGACATGACAGACTTTAGTTTTTTTCTACTATTCAAGTAGAATAGAGACGGACCATTTATGGCTGTAGTCTGCATGAACACAAACAAGACACAAACACTCCTCGGAACGATGACTATGACAGCATTACAGCTCACAAAAGCTTCAAAAAAATTCTCTTAAATTGACTTCTCCGAAGCTTTATAGCACTAAAATGTGTATATAACTGTATAAAGCTGGGTTTTACAAAGAGCTTTGGGGCCATTTTTGTATTAAACACACCCAAAGAACAATACGCTCCCTCTTCGCCTATGTTGTTTTGTGTTATTGAACGCCCAAAGCCACAGAATTGGCTCCATTTGCTGGAAAATAAACCTACATACACACATATAGTCATTTTTTATAGAGAAGCTGTTTGGATATGTGACACTGCTGCCTTGGTTGGGTGGCTCATGCACAGAATGTAATATGATGCAATATTTGTGATAGCCCCAAGATCTCAGCGGTATTCTGCAGTAATAGTAGAACTTTGATTGATGGAAAGCTCAAGGCAAAATGTCAGCGCCTTCGAGGTCTTCATCGAGCAAGAGAACTTTGTTACTTTCTGAAATAAGCTCATCTTCAAGTGTTGACGTGACATTTCAATCAGTCTGTCTGTCTGCCCGTGTTTTCCCTCCAAAAAGTTTCATCTCCACGCTCAGGTCCCAGAGGTTTTAACTGTATTCACTCCTTTGTAACTGCTTTGCATTTAATTACAAATGTGCAATGTGTGCAAACACTAACACACACAGGCAAGCACACGCACACGCACACGCACACACAAACACACACACACACACACACACACACACACACACACACACACACACACACACATTAATATAACTCTTATTGTCAGCTTTCTCCAGGGATCCGGGGTGTCTGTTCAAGCCTTGGTTTGCCTTGTCTGTCTCCTGTCTCTTTGTGTGTGTGATGACGTGTATGTGTGTGTGTGTCCGTGTGTGTGTGTGTGTGTGTGTGTTTGAACAGGGCTCTGCATTTGCTTGTGCAGGCACTCTGAAGCATCTGTGTTTACCGTCTCAACAGAGAGCGAGAGATTGAGTGAGAGAGATTGAGATAGACAAACCGTGGACACACACAGACATGCCAGCCTCTGCAGTGAAAACAAACGCTCCTTTGCCAGTCTTCCCACACTCCCGCTCTTTGTCTGTCTCTCTTTCTGTCTGTCCTTCCATCCCTCACACATTCTCTATTACGAATGATAGAACAATATGGCTTAAACCCTAACCGCGCTTGGTTTTTTCCAGTTTAATTTGTTTAAATGAAAGTCATGACAGTAATACCACTATTGCCTATGTCGTAAGTTTGAGTCCCACTTGGTAACATATTGTTGACTTGAACCCTGTTGACTCCTAAATTTAAGTCATCAGGCTCAAACCCAATCCTCCCCTGAGACCAAATTTAAGGAGTCTTTAGGAATCAGCATTCACAGAGGGAGAGAGAGAGCAGCTGCTCTTAAACAAGGTGGTTTCCATTTTGAAATAACATTTGAATGAAAATGCAAAAACTACAACTTGGAATCTAAATTCTAGGTCTTGGGGCTTGTTGTGGGACTTGTCTATCTGGACACTGAATTGGATTGTCTTAACCTGAAACTTAATTGTGCTGACTTGTGACTTGACTCTTTTGAGTTGGAATAGGACTTGGGTTTCCATTACCCTGACTTGGGGCCGAACTTGGGCATTGCTTGAGGATTTGAAGCCAATGTTTCAGACTTCGGACTTTACTTTAAGACTTACCTGTTCTAAGTATTGATGTGGGACTTGAACGTGTGTGATTTCCGACTTGCACATCTAGAATTTGGACTTGTCCGTCTTAACTTTAAACTCAGCGTTACAGACAGTCAACAGTTACAGACTTGACTGTTGTCTTACTAGTCTTGACATGGGACTAGCCTGTCTTGATTTTGGGTTGCCATTTGTAAAAAGAAATGTGGAATCTATTACTTCGAAACAAAGTAAATGACTTGAGACTTTGATTGACTTTGATCGACTGTGTAGACTTTGGACTTCACTTAGTTGATTCTTGCCTTGACTTGTTTGTATCCTGAGTTAACCATGCTAACCCATTCACTTGACTTCAGACTTGTCTGTCTTGAATTGGGTTGCCATTTTGAAAATATATTGTATTTTAATGGAAAAAGGAAAAAAACACAGGTACCATGACATGAATTCAGGACTGTCTGTACTTACCTGTCTTGTTGTGGGAATTGACTCTGGCTGGGATTTGAATGTTATGACTTGGAACATGACTTGGCTGCAATGACTTGGCCCTGGAGTTTCTTACATACAAATATCTTAACTGTTAATATCTTTTAATGTCTTAACCTGGAACATTACCTGGGACTGGACGGTCATCACTCTGGTCTTCGTGTAGGACTTGACTGTTCTGAGTTTAGACTTTTCTATCTGGACTAAGGACCCAGAGTTTTAGTCATGCTAATTGTAACCTTGACTTGATATTTGATTAAATTGGCTGTCTTGACTTGGAACATTACTTTGAACTGTAATGACTCTGGTCTTGATTTAGGACTTTATAGTCTTGACTTGGCATTTGCCTGTCTATGAGATTGGACTATTTGTACTAGGAACCTGACGTCAGATCTCTGTCTTGACTTGGCACTGACCGTCTTACCTTAGAACATTACCTGGACAGCCATGGCTCTGGGCTTGAATTAGGGTCTGACAGACTTAATTGTATTATGATTGTCTTTATCCAAATGACTGCAGTGCTGTCCAGTAGAAAAATCAGCCTGAAAGAACACAATGATGGATAACTGTTCTATTCATATTTGTCTTGCTATTGTGATTGATTTTAAGTGTGTACGTATATACATCTGAGCATTCAGCGTCATCACAGAAAATATCTGTGCCTTTTCTCGTCTAGACAGTAGCTATTTCTTTTAAGTATTATCCATGTGCAGTTTCTGTTTCAATTCATCATGTTGTACCCTTAATCTATCTCCATATTCCTCTCTCTCCCAATTTTCTGTGTCTGTCTTCTCCTTAAGCCTGCATCTTCCCTTTTCTTTGTGTTTCTCGCTTTCGCCTTTTCTTCCCTTATCTCTTTCATGTCTCTTTCCCCACTCTCTGTGTCGTTCTCTTCTTCTGGCGTTTAGTCAGTTGTTTGTGTCTGCTTTTGACTGAGAGAACTTCAGTCTTGCCGACACAAAGTAAACCAAGCTGTATATAAGGAGGTATGAGGAAGTCAGTACAGAGATACGCAGTAGTATGTATGCGTTTGTGGGCTCTGTATGTGTTCTCCCAGGTCTGAATGGATTTCAGTGTGTTCACAGTGTGCATCTATGTTATTGCATTTGGATGTGGAATAGAAAGTGTTGTGAAAGAAAGAAACTGAAAAAGAAACAAAGAAGGAAAGAGCTGTCTGTGACATTTGTCTACTTCTTGATGTGCTATCAGGAGTTGAGGACTGGGTGTTAGGTCATTGTTATTGTCGAGCTGAGGCAGCTGGAGAACACTAGCAACAAGGTCATAGGCCATGTCAGCATGTGCGTCTCTGACTGTGTGTGTGTTTAGTCTCTAAAATGTCTGACAAGGTGCAAGAACTGAAGGGAGTGAGCTGGACACATCCTGAATTCACAAGACTGTTATTATACAAAACCCTGCACGATTTGCTTTGGCTGAAGCTGGTGTTCCTCTGTGATTCATTGAAGAAATAAAAGATGTTATGTTAATGTCGTTAATGCAGAATAAAAGATTGGTCATATTACTGTTACTGGGGTTGTCTTGATATATGAAGTATAGACATCAGTTAACCACTGAGATTAAGGTTGGATAAAACTGGACATGCATGTTTCCCTCATCTCTGCGCTCTGCAGCTCCCACCATACAGTATCTCAGCACATAAAACATTTTGCTTCTCTGAGTCTCTGATCACTGATGATGAAAGACTACTCACTCTGAGGGCACGCAACATATTTACAAGGAAGCAAAGTGAATAGGTTCCCCTTTGATAAAATCTTAAAGAGGTCATATTATGCTAATGTTCAGGTTCATACTTTTATTTGGGGGTCCTAGTAGAATAGGTTTACAAACATTCATTTTCAAAGAACACATTATTTTTCTCATATGGTGCATTGCTGCAGCACCTCTTTTCTCACTGTGTCTTGAACGCTCCGTTTTAGCTACGGAGTGAGACATCTCGCCGCTGTTCAGTCTTTGGTGAGAGTTGCACATGCACATTACTTAACGGGCAGGATGTAGCCAATCAGAGGCAGAGTAGGGCGGTCATGCCGAGCAACGTAGTGTGATCCAACATAATGCTGCTACAGCTGGTAAGCATATATATATTATTTATATAATAACGCCTAAGTTATGGAAGTAAAGGCTCCACTCCAAACCAGCCGTTTCAGGCAGTGCAGGAGCATGGTTTCTTTGGGAGAGAGTAACTCCCTTTGGTGTGGACTTTGGGTTTTTTCACTTTGCAGACACAATAAAGGACAGGCAAAAACCCAAAAAGCATAATATGACCTCTTTAAAACTTAGTCCCTGTTAATGTGGTTTGTTAAGTGAACAAACATGACGAGAGCACTAACACATAAACAGCAGCTAACAGTTTTAGTTGTATTGGTCTTTAAAAGCCATGCTGGTCCTATTATGCTTATTCTATTATGATCTCATTTATCTGGAGACTTATTACCTTGTGTGGCCTTTGGCGGTCCTGTTTTCCTTCTGATAATCCTCCAGGGTATTATATGTATGGTTCAGTGGTTGGTCATTTTAAATAAAATGGATTGCCAGAGGTGTATTAGCAGCAATTAACCCCAACCCATTTTCAACAGTTGTATAATTTTATTGCAATCTTGTAATACATGGTTCAACTGGACAATTACTTTCTACTAAACTTGGACTAGATTTGCCATAAAGCTTGTTGTTTTCTTACCAAAGTAAAGCTGGACTGCATTGTCCAAGCTCAAATGTTTTTCTTAAGGAGTTCCATCTCTACACATCTACAGCCACACTAGCAGCTCTATAAGGCTGTAATGCTCATTCTAACGTCAATCAAACTGTAAGAAATATAAATCAAAGAGAAACATTGGCGAAATTATGATGGTGTTAGATAAATAGTCAGGGATCATTAAAGTCGTAGTAGTATCATCCTCTGGAGACTTTAGATATCTGGACCAATTTCATGGCAATCCATCCAATAGTTGTTGAGATATTACAGTCTGGACCAAAGTGTTGGACTGAACGAGCTGCCTACATTGCCATCCCTGGAGCAACATAGCTGGTGTGGTTAAAAACATCCAGCTGAGAAAGACTGAGCCAGCCTAATCTGTATCTCATCAAGAATCCAACTATTAGATGGCAATGAGCTTTTGAACTATATCTTGTTCAAATTATTTCAGAAAACAATAACAATATTTCTACTACGTTTTTCCTGTTTCATAATTAGAAGCAAGCACCTAGCGAGTGGTGCATTTGTCTGGTCAAGTATCTGAAGGTTTAAAGTTGATGTATGAGTGACAAAGAATTATCAGTCATCTCATCGAGCCTTGTCTGACCACAGTAAGAGAAGAGTTCTTGTGGGCGGCCATTGAAAGATCATGGTGACATTTCCAAAAGCGTTGTCATTTCCTTTTCAATTTGTTAATTCCCCCCTTCTTCTGTTTCTAGATCATTGATGAGGATGACACACAGTTCATGACCAACTGTGCCCCTGCAGTGACGGAGAGCACACCCCGCAGACGCACCAGGATACAGGTCTACTGGACCGCACCGCCTACTGGGGCTGGCTGTGTTATACTGAAGTGAGTTTTATTTTTGTTTGATATGGTTCAATTGTTGGAGAGCAAAAATACAATATCAAAATCAACTTGCTTGCAAAAAAAAATCATCATCTTTTTTTTAAGTAAGGCTGGGGAGTACAGGAGTAAAAGGGCTGTTTTAACCCCGGTTTGCCCTTCCCGACAATCAGAGGAGGAATCTGGGCAGAGCTTAGTCGGTCTCAAAGTTTGGCCCAAATTATCTGGTAATGTTAGGGATGTACTTAAACAGTGTGTAACCTCCCAAACTGCCTCAGACTCATGAGGGCCGGCCTGATAAATATCAAACATGTTTGATATCTAGGATTCAAATTCTGGACAACCAGATTGTCATTTCATCAGTACTTTCACAATAGCCAATGAGAGAGATATCCTGGAGTGATGTTGCCAAGCAACGCTAAACAACCCTAACCCTTGAGGCTAATGTTAATTAGCATACTATTGTTGATGGATAAAAGAGGTGCTGCATCGCCTCCTCTGGAACGATAATCTTAATAATATCCTGTAGTGTGTGACGCGCCATTATTTTCAAGTCTTATAGTGTGTGCAGGTTTGAGATTAGAGAGAAGAACCTCTGTGAACATTCTCCTTGAGTGCGTGATGCCTAGCTGAAAACTACCAATACAACTATGCAAAAGTACCCTATTACAACTAAAAGTCATGTTTTCATGATCCTGCATGTCATGGTTCCTGCAAGTCACAAGTCGAGCTGTAATACGTACACAAGGTATCAAAAGTAAAAGTACTGTTTCTGCAGTAAAATGCCCCCTGTGACTGTTTTAACAACTAACACATCACTGTGCAAGCAGCTTTTTACTCTTATAGCTGGTTGAGGTGGATCAATGTTTAACAACTTCATATTTGGTTAGCTAGTCTAGTCAAGTGGTTCCCAACCTGACGGTCAGGCCCCTCCTAAGGGTCTCAAGATAAATCTGAGGGGTCATAAGATTATTAATGTGAGAGGAACGAAGAAAAAAAAAATTTCCTACGTGTTTTCATATTTATTTCGTACTTCTTTAATATTTGCTTTTCTATGAAGAACATTGGATTGCATTAACTTTTCATTGGACTTTGAAACAATACCAATAATATCAATATTCAATAATTGAAACGAAACCATATGATGATTAGAGGGTAAATGTCTGCAGTTGAACTAATATCAACTCATCGACATCTGAAACATGACAAGGAGACAGAAGTACACACTGATTTTAGTCACAAGCAAAAATGATTGGCAGTCATGGTGTGATCTTTAGCAATGTATTCTAATATAAGCTGCCTATATGCTTTTTAATGTAAAATCTTAACCTGAAAAGTAACTACAGTAGTGGCTACAGCTGTCAAATAAATGCAGAGAAGTAAAAAGTGCAGTATTGCCCTCTGAACTGAAGTGGAGTAATAAAAACACTTAATTTTTAATGCAATTTGTGTTTTTGCAATAGCTGTGGTGGGACGCATCGTGTTTACTTACGTCCTTGGTGGTCAAAGGTCAATAGGTCCTCACAAAAAACATTTTTGTCCATTACGCAACAATTCATAAGATAATTATGACAGAATTGTACACAAATGTCTAATAGAATAAAATGATGAAGTGATAACATTTAATACCCAAAAGGGGTACTTCACAGTGACATCATAATATCTTTTGCAGAAATTGTTCTGGACATTATTCAATGCCAAAGCTCACGAAAAGCAACTTGCACGGTGTGCGGAGGCATACAACCACCAGGCGGTAATTCCAGTTTAGATTAAGTAACTTCCCATGGCCCTTCTTTGAAAATTCTCCTAAACTACAAAATCCAAAAATTTTACAGTCAGCTTCCAAAGAAACCTATTGAATTACTCAATTCACCCTTACTGTCAGAAAACTAAAAGAAGACGTGATTGAGTGAGTTAATCACGTGAATGTGTTTTTCCCTAGCAATTAACTGTTCAGAAGTTGACTCTCAAGTGTCAGATGTCAAGATCTGAAAACAAATACAAATAGAGAGTTAAAATCCCACCAGCCTCACTCATTATGGTGAGTTACTTGAATGTGCTGATTAGGCATGGGCCGGTATGAGATTCTGACGGTGATAACCTTAGGCAAAAATATCACGGTTTCACGGTATTATGATTACAGCTCTAAAATGTGTATTTTGAATGTCTGTATTTAAAAACAAAAAAAGGAAAAAACATTACACATGTGCTTCTCTTCTTCACCTCATGTTAGAGAAGCTAGCTGGTGTTATCCAGCTTAGCAATAAAGATTGATGAAAGAAAAAAAGTTATGGATAACTTTTTTTTTTTACTGAGGCAGATATGCTAACTAGCATGCTAAGATGGATCTATCTTAGCATGCTAGTTAGCATATCTGCCTCAGATACTATCAGAGATATAGAAAAGATAAGATATGGTAACTACCATCTGCCTCAGTAACAAGCTCATTTCACTAATGTCAGACGCTAATACGCTCGTTCATTTCAAGACAACATTAACTTTACCTTGAATTTAGCATACAGCGACGGGTGGTGCTCCCATAGATGCGCTATCATATTCAATGTTTTGCCTCCTCGGGCTGCCACCTTTCGCAAGCACGTTTTGCATGGGCGACCTTCTTTCTCCGAGCTGTGGCCGTCTGGCTTTTTACGGTAGCCGAAGTATTCCCATGTAGCCGACTTGGTTCTTTTAGACGGGGGAAAAGTTCGGGGGGCTCGCCTCCTTCAGCCATCATGCTGTTTGTCACTCACAGCAACTGCAGGTGCGCGGGGGGGAGGGCACTTTACACTGCAGCTGCACTCTGCGTGAGGGACCTCTACTTTCTCTCTGACAAGATGTCACATTAAAAAAAAAAAACGCTCATACCGCAGGAACGGTATGACGGAAAATTTTAGTGGTTTTGAAACCTTGTCTTTTTCATACCGTGGTATACCTTGAAACCGGTAACCGGCCCATGCCTAGTGCTGATATTTCTTTTGACAAAATAAAGGTGAGAAACGATTAACTGCGATCGTTTCAAATATCCACACACGTTCATTTCATGCAGTGACAGAATCAAAATCAGAAGCAGCCTAAAAGAAAGGAAATCAATCTCAAATCCATATGGTGTGCTCTGGATAATGGAGAGTACTAACAGAAAGTCGTTTTAGATTAAATTAAAAGCCACCGATATGATCCATCAACTTATACAAACACACAACAGCATGAGCACTTTATCTACTGTTTCTCGTTTTGTACTTGCACATTAGAAAGGAGAAATCTGGACTTCATGGCTGTTTTTACAGGCAGTCGTTATGGTGGTGTAGTGGTTATAGGCAACACATTAAGTAAGCTAATGCCAGATGTTTCTCCAGAAGCCACGACACACTGTGGCTTGTGAAAAGGGACCGGCTCGACAACAAAGAGACAGATGATGATTACGGGGGCAATTTGTGGTTTGAAGCAGGTGTGACGCTAAACCTGCACTGTTATTTCAAGAGGAGCAAATATGTGTGTGTTTGTGTGTGTGTATACGTGTGTGTGACCTAAGTTTGGTGGCAGCAACTCGTAGAACTACTGAAACTGTGATTTCCTGAAAAATGCACTTTGTATCAGATATAAGGGTTTGGACTTGTATCATGTGGACACACAGTAGATGAGCGCTATCGGCTCTCTCCGTCATTTTAAAGGTTGCATAAAATAGCTGTGAGACTGCTCATTTTCATTAGTGATTTGAGTGTTTCCTCGTGAAACAGGAGGGGGCTGTGAAACCAGTGGTGTGGTGGTAACTGAAGCAGTGAGTGTGCTATGAATATTAATGATGAGAGGAACACGTTCAGGTGTTAAAGAGCAGCCTGAGAAATCAGCTAGGGGGATAATTAACCGATATAGTTTGTATTATCAGATACTGTATATTGGTATTAGTGTATATGTCTGATAATAACAAATGAGAAATCGCAACAAAAAATTAAAATATATGTTTGAGGCGATTTTGAAATGTTATTATTGCATGGTTTGTCCACCATAGGATGCTGACAGGGTTTGTAAAACTGTAAAATATGCCGCCTATCATTGCAGCAGTTCTCTAATTACATTCAAGTTATCCTTATCACAATGTTCACCATGCATCTATGTACACTATTATAACAGGCAATATACTGTACATCAGTATGGTGTTGCATAATTAAATGACTGTTGAAACAAATACACAGTAAAAACAAGCTGTAACCTCAGCATTGTCATATTATCACATTAAAGCATATATGGGTGCTGAATTGCCTCGTTCAACATCCAGCAGATGCAAAGCAACATCAGCATTCTGAGTGGAGTTGTGTTTCTGTCCACGTGGTGAGTGTAAGTCCAATATTTGCTCCTCTTTTAGCTCTGTTTTGGTCTCCACATCCTGAGAACCTTACCTGGCTCTTAAGCATCGAAATCCTCCACCGTGTTCACCAGCTGGCAGCTAACTTTGTCTGGCTGCTGTTTGGTACTGGGCAGGTACACTACAGTGGGTTTACTGTCCCAAAGCCTTTTAACTGACAAAGAGTCAAACCTCTCCTGTGAAAGCTCCAGAATAGCTTCACATCAATTCTGGCATTTTATGCATTGGACTTATTCTAGAAGTGAAAATCAGCTTTAGCTTCTATTTTTTGACTTGTATCTCTCATTACTGCATATGCTTAAAAAGTCATCTGCAGAAAATCTACATGGCTGGAAACAATGTAGATGAGAGTGATGATTCTGGACCAGGCCAGAAACCAAAAACAATGAGCTCAAAAACACTGAGATAGAGAGACTGAGAGAAACTTTAGAGTCTGCTGATAATTCTCACTGGGTTTCGACTTCAAACAACCCCTGCATTATCTATGTCAAAAAATGCAGCTTTGGTTTCACTATCTAAAGTAGACATTAACTTGCCATGACTCCAAGGTAGAGGACCAGGACCCATCTGTCCCACGTATGAAGAAGATATTTTTTATCTCGGACATCAGACCACTTGCATTTATGGAAACCGGCTGACCAAATCCAATGCTCCAAAACTTTTTGTTAAAGAGAAGTAACAAAATCACATTAATGGATGGAACAGAAGAAAAGGCAAAGGTTGTTTTTTTTTTTTTTTTTTACACAAAAATGCTTAATTACACTGTTCATTGTGTGTAATAATAATAGTGACGACACATTACTCTTCTAAGCTTCTAAGGGCGCACTCATACTAGGCCATCCGTACCGTGCCCAAGAAGTCCAGTTTCTTTGACTAGTGTGAGCACTCTGTACCGTGCTCACGCACAGTACACATCTTGGCCCTGGCACAGTTGGAAGAGGTGTGCTTCGGCACGGTATGGTTGGTCATGCACAAGCACAGGCACGGGTATGCATCGTGGACGTGATGTATAATGATGGGTATTACGCCACCTTGCATAATGGAAAAATCTAGGAATTTGAGAGGCCGTCTATGACCAAAACAACACAAAGTAAGCCACAAAAAGTCAGTAAAGTCATGTTCTCTGTGTTGTTCACAGTCAGAGAGGTAACCGTGCTCAAGCCCGGTTGCAGCCGGAGCGAAGTGAGTGCAGGCCAGCAGGGGACTGGGGAGGAGGGACAATTATGCTTCGGCACGGTACGAAGCAACTGGGCCAAGTGTGACTGCGCCCTAAGGCTCATGCACTAATTATCCTATTATATGTATATAATATATATATGTCCAGTGCAAAACATAGTCAACCCGAACAGGAATAATGTGAAGCTCTTCTGAAGTGTACACGAGACAAGTCTGATGATTATCTGGTGACTTAAATGATGTTTTGCTTCGTCTTGAGCTGCCCTCTCTTCTTCTTAACACTGCCAGACTGAAAACCTGTAAGAAATCAAACTTTAAACAAGGGGATGCATGCTCTGAATCACTAAAGCATTTTCACAAAGACCTATGATGAAAGTTTTGATTAAAAGGTGTATGTATTCTGTTTAGTTTACACACCATGACCTCAGCTGCTCTGTGGAGGAAAATATTTGAATTTGATTGAACACGGTGAAGTCTGTGTTTAGCCCCCTGGACTACAATACTTTGACGCTCACGTCATGATGAACACATTCATTCTTAATGCTGTTCTCACTAGAGCCACAGGCTGTTGTGGAATTAGGAGAAAATCGTTAGATAGACAGCCGAATAAAGCAAGAAGACAAGGAAACAAAGAAACAAGGGATTGTTTGTCTACGATTGATGCGTCTACAAATGTAGTACTTTATTGTAGCTCCTAAAATAAATACGTAATGAAGAGTTAAGTTTAATTCATGCCACCTGTGCATTTACAAACAAATCATTTGGGTTGGAGCGGTGTGTGGTGGTATCAGAATTGACTGCTCGTACTGTCATCTTGTAGGAGGGCCACTTCAGCGATCAAGTACTACAAGACAGCGCAGTATTTCTTGCAGTTTTTACCAGTGCAAATCTTTTTTCCTCATAAGTAACTTATTTAAACCTTGCACTAGGCTTGTGGTAGAGTCGGTCTTCCTGGTCTTACACCATGGTCAGGCTTACGCTGATTACATTACTTTCAGACCGCCCCCACCGTCATTTTGCTTTTTAAAAAAGAAATCAGTAGTCCAACACATTGCAACTTCCGGAAGCGTCTACTTGGTGCAGCAGCGGGGCCAGCAGCAGGAGTCAAATTTAACTTTTAGCATGGAGAGAGTTAGGAGAGCTAAATGACAAGGTGATGGCGGAGGATTTGTTGTCAAAGCGAAAAATTTGGCAATTTGGCAATATGTGGGATTTAAACTTAGTGACGATAGGGGGCGGAAGTGGCCCGGGGGGCGGCAGTTTGAGACCCCTGAACTATAGTATCACCTCAGAGTGTTACTACAGACATACGTATATTTCAAGTTGAGTTCAAGTTTAATTTCTTTCAGGTCATAATATTTTGTGAACTCATAATGAAGTTCAACCAAAAAACCCTTTTATTTTTCCCTTGTGACCAATAATAATATTAAGTAATAATTTCTGAGATGATTATCGTAAGGTGTAAATCTCATGCCATCGCAACCTGAAAATGATATGTCGGCTCATACAGGTACAGTGAGTTGTGGCAATATGTACAGGTGGAGAATACAAATGATAACTCAGAATGAATACGCCTCTGAAATAGTTTCTTCCCTCTGTCTGCACCCCTCCCTCTTCCTCCACAGTTGTACTTCTTTCCGCCTCTCTCATTTCCATCTCCTCATCCGACTTCCGAAGGGAATAACCTCCCTGACACGCGTCTCTTCCTCCTCTGAGCAAGATGCTATAACTTGCCCTTACCTCCACAGTATACTCACAGCTGTTACTTTTAATTTATCTGCCGCTGTTGTATGACAGATGGCACGTAGCCATCGCAGTGTTTGCTAGTCCAATAAATCTAGCCCTGCGTAGGGGAACATCTGCTATGCAAATTCACCTCGTATTACTGTCACTTTTGTCTGTCAGCGGTGAGATAGAGATTCAGCATTGCCTCATCTAACACGGTCGTCTTTCTGTCTCACTCTGTCTTCTTCCTTAACTATCCCCTCTCTGCTGTTTTCACTTTATCTTTGTTGAGACCAGTTTTTTTGATTTTTCCCCATGGTGCTGCTGGGGAGGTCTTCATAGCAAATTAATGTCAGTCAGAGAGGAGATACTTCGCAGTCGGTCTGTGTTATAAATGTCACTTTAGTAGACGACGTTAGCAACCGCCTCCTGTGAGTCTTTTCTCCTTCATACTGGCCAGTGTTGTATTCAAAGGAGGAACTATGTAACCATGAGATCACCAAATCCGCATATTTTCACTTGCTTATGACCCCACATCATCCAGTGTCAATGGAGTATCGCCACACTTGCACCATGGGAATGCTCTTTCTTCCCCTCTCTTTGTCTTTTCTCTCTCCTTTCCATACACATATATTTACACACCAATCAGCCATAATATTAAGACCACTGACACTCAAGGTACCATTGGATAATGCTTTATGCATGAGGAGTTGTACTTTGTCTGCAGCGATGTTAGGATTGGTATGTGTCCCACAGCACATATATATATTCCATTCCAGCACATCAGACACATCTCTCAGCTTATTCCAAGGAACTTCAAGTAAAACACCTCACAGAGTTGGGAGCATTCCAACACTTTTCCCTCGCTGTTGAAATCTCGTTTTGTCCTTCAATCCTCAGCAGGCCTCCAAGATTGTTTTCTTTTAATTTGATGCCAACTTCAGCACCTGCTATCTCAAAATCAATGCAACTATTTTTTTGGAGGAGTGGTGTCAGAGCTGGCAGGCTTATTTTTAGTACTAGATAAACTAGAGATTTAAGACTTGCAAGATCCGTTGTTAAGAAATACAGTATGATAGCAAAATTGATCTCTACTAATGGAAGAGTAAATGGATACTGCATTCTATACAGAGCTACAGCCAGCACCTGGTTAGTTTAGTCTAGTGTAAAGACTTTAAACATGAAGAAGCTGCTAGCTCTTCCATGCTAGCAGGCTAAAAAACCTTCCAATTATGGTTGACCTAAAGTAATGTTTAAGCAGAGAGTGACTGGTTGAACTGGAGAGAAAAGGAAACAGTGAGAACAAGGGAAAGAAGACGGGAATTCACATCAGTTGAGTGAAGTAGAGTGAGTCAATTGACAGTATTGCATTTTAGCCAACAGTCAGACATTTTGTCTCGATTTGAAACTGTTGAATGTTTGAAAATGAGCTTTGTTCATAGTTCTTTATCAGTGATTTATGTTAAGTTGTGAACAGTTAATTGGAAAACTATTCACCAAGCTAACTGCTAAGATGTGGGAACATGGTGATGTTCTTGATTTAAAAGAGGCAAGAAAGCTGACTATAAAATTATTTTTTAAAAATCCCCCAAACTTAAAACCAAAACACCATCTTTGGCACATGTTGTAGGTTTTCCCTTGCAGTGAGGGATTATGGGCAGACACACTTCGGTGCTGGTTTAGATGATCTGACTGAACTTTGTTTGCAACCTTTCTGATTGGGACTGCTCATGTCTTCTGACATTGTTGTCGCAGCCCAGTCACCAGGATATAATGTGAGGAGGTAATGTCTCTGTAAACCACAAATACGTCCAAGTTGACATTTGTACTGAAACGTGCCATATCACACTCACATTTTGTGCTTATTAGCAGACTTTTAAATCCGGAGGAAGGGGGCAGTGGTGGTTATCAAAAACCACAAGGCTGCCAAACGGGCGCCTGCAGGTCGGGTCTCTTGGGACATTTTCAGATGTTTCTGTGGCAGCTAAACTGGGTGTTTTTTAAGGAGACCAGGACAACTATTTGTCACGGGACTTCAGACCATCTCAAGCTGTTTTTTAAGGTATTTTGAGCCAAACCATGATGTTTTCCTAACCCTAACCAGGTGGTTTTGAGAGAAATAGAAAATTGAACCTAGACAAGATGCAACAAAGAGAAATGTAAAACTTGAAATGTCTTTGGTTTTGTGGAAATGTAAGTGGGTTGGTTGTAGGAATTTGGTCAAGAATCTCAACAGCTACTTTGCTAAGTACAATGTTGTCACAACGGCGAAGACTGACGGCCACAACCACATTTCTACCCATTAAATGATCCTTCAAGATTAGAGCTTAAATAATCAGCCAATAAATCAAAACAACAGGAAACCAGCAATCTGATTATGGAAGCTTAGACTGGAAGAATCTTTGCGTTTTCCCATTTTATGGAACAAAAATTTAACAAACAGTAGTTTTCAAATGAATTAATTAAGATGATGAAAACAACAGCCGTGTTTACAGGCATGCTGCTCCTTCCACTCCCACTCCACTTGGGACTACACTTCTTTTCACAAAGTTAAGTGATGTGTGAGCTGAACACCTGAACGAAGTCAGCTGTTAAAAACAGTTCATCAGTTTCTTGGCAAGCAGAACGTGTCAGCCGCTTCAAATAGCATTCTGCATCATGAGCTATCTCTGCTCGTCTCAGCCGTTACTGGCACTGGAACTAACAGCTACTTCAAGATACAATGTGCAACTTTTCTCCTTGAGGCAGGAAGTGTACTGTCAGGCCTGCCCTCCTCCTCCTCAGCTGGTCAGCTTTTCGCCCCAACTGTCGTCATTCATCCTGCCGAGCTGTCTTACTTGAAACAACATGTAGCCTGAGGTGGAGGCAACCGAGCCTCCACAGGTGCTGAAGAAGCCCATGCTTGTGTTGACCATGTTTTTAACTTTTCTGCCACGCATATTTAGCTTCACTGTGTTTATTTTTGATACCTTTGTTCCATCCCTGCTGTTCTTGTGTCTTACCTAAGGTTTGGCTTAAACAAGCAAACAGGAATCCTGGCATGACTTATTGTTATACAAGGGATAATACAACAGTGTGTCTTGATAGGTAAAGTGGAGACGTCCATTACATGAGTTTTATTGAGCTTTTACCATGGCCACTCACCTCAGGCAAAAAGAGAGGCTGTGTTTAAAATGTAATCATTTTTTAAAGCATGTTTTTCAGTCAGTTCAGCCCACGATTAGCTCCATCTGACCAAAGAGTAGCTTTGGTTTTTTGACAGTTTTCTGCTGAACGATTCAGCATCAAATCTGCTTTTCAAGTCAAATTCCTCATTGAATCCAATTAAGTTTGAGCTTTCAACATTTATAAGTAATGACATTTATAAGTAGCTTTAACTCAACGATTTAATTAAGGTTTGTAATTGGCTGTCTGTTTTTCTCGCACCCTAATTAATATTCATAACCTGCATCTACAACCTGAAATTGAGAAGAGATGAGGAAGAAATTAAATATTAATTAAATTGATATCAGACACACAGCAATTAAAGGTTTAGCTTTTTTTTAAAATACCTAATCTAAATAATGGTTCCAATGCAGATGTTTGAATAGGAGATATTAGTAGAATAATATATACTGTATATTTCAGTCATTCTTCCTTTCTCTCACGACAGCTGCTACAGTATGTTATTTCCTGTTGTCAAATGGAATTGAAGTATTAAGGAAATGAGTCGCAGCTGATATAATCCAGTACCAGTGATGTTAGCAGTGGCGGACTCATGTTTTTCGAGGGGCGGGGGCGAAATAACAAAAGGGCACCAGCTGCATTCGTCGGGGCACCTGCACACAGAAAGTCATGATACATTTACAATGAACTGGAACATTTAATCATGTTTTATCTACCACAGAGGAATCCAAAAGGGCACTTTCGCAGTTTTTTGTGAGACATCATTATCACCTTATAAAATTATGACTGATGTGCGTCATGACACAATGTGTGTTATTTTGCCCACTCCTTCATTTGCATTTCCCCCCCCCTTTTTTTTGGCCTTTATCATGGCTTATTGATAGGACAGCCAAGGAATGACAGGAACAGGGTGGAGAGGGGATGACATGCCGCAGTGGGCAATAGGTTAGATACGATTATTAGGCAGTTGCACCAAGGACACAGCCTCTGTGCATGAAGTGCACCACGTACAGAGGCTGTGTGCTCGCCACAGCTGCATATAGGTCTACCAACTCTCTACTAACTGAGCTACAGGGGTACCGCTATTTGTGTAAAGTGGTCTAAAAAGAGGTAAAGAGGTCTTGGCTAATTTATGCAAATAACGTGCGTCCAACTCGACCGCCACCTACGGAAACTTCAGAAAAACAAAAAAAAACTAAACGATCTAAAATGAAGACAGATTCAGCAGCTGCAGGGTGGATTTCCTGCCTCAAATGTTTTCAGAAACACATTATGGTGATCTATTTTCATTGTCCCAGAGAGAGTTTCTAAACGGTCCAATCAGGTGCAGCCGGACAGTGTATGTTATGCGTGGTTGTAGGCAGTAGGTAATTTGTTAATTTTTAACAGGGGGTTTGGCTCAATGGGCGCACCACCCTAGCTTGACACACCTATGTACTGTACACCTCCCAAAAGACATTGTTGCAGGACGCCTTAACCATCTGACATTTCTAATTCTACAATTCCATTTTATCCAGTTATCTTCCTTCTCTCCCTACTACAATTGCCTTTTTATAACTGTATTAAAGTAATGAGTAAATACACCTTTAAATTGCATGCAGTGGACTGAGTTTATTCAGGCAGGGTTTTGTCATGTTTCTCACAATACACTACAAGCAGGGTCATTTTAAGTTACATGACCCCTTGGAATTTTTTACCATCTAAATTCCTTGAAGGACACACAGTGAACATTGTGCAAAATAGTAGAGACTGACCGATTTAGCGGTAGACCGATTTTATCGGCCGATATTAGCCTCTCACAGATATATCAATATCGTCGTATATATATTGTCCGATATGCATCGATATGAAAAACTTTATATTTAAAAACTATAATGCAGAAAAACATGTTTGGGCTAATTTAAAATTGGTGTAATGACACAGTTTGTCCAGCAGAGTGCGCTTCAACGGGGGATAAAACAGCTGGTGTCAGGAAATGTAACAGCTACCTCACTGATGGTTAAACTATAAACAGCACAAAAATGACAGTTACCAACATAACATAAGCCACTATGTTCTGAACAGACAAGCAAACTTGTTGTGCTCCTCCTCTACACGAGAGATGCGCTGGGAATCCACCGGAAGTTTTATGACGTCGTGTCTGCTACAGGTTTTGTTCTGCCCTCCGCACGGCATCACATCATGAATGTATAAAGAGAACCCAGCGGGAAAGTTACAGAAGTGGAGCCGATTCTGTTGACTTGCTCAGATTTTGTTGATCTGGTCATTTTTCGTTTTTACACAATCAGGAGTCTGCACACAGTGTTTTATTTTGAAAATTGACCGGATGCTCTATGCCACCCGTTCCTGTGTCTCTGACTTCCTGCCGGCGTGATCTGCTCTGTGCAGCTTGTTGCGGCTTCCGTCAAAAACCAACCAGGCAGCTGGAACGCAAAGCGGCCGTGCACGGCTTGACTCCACTGTGCGCCGGAGCTGATCGCGGCCGCTTGTGATTTGTAACACACTTTCGGCAAATAGGGGATGGAGAGTGATGGCAGGTTAACAAGGGGGATGCTTTTTGGTAATTTTGCTAACAAGGGGGACGGCATCCCCCATCATCCCCCCTCAAATCGCCTACTGGTTGTAGGAGGATGTTTCTCGCAGCTTGATCTCTTATGTCCATACAGGCCCCTGTTGACAAGTAAGCAGTCATGTAGCATTGTCTTTAGCAGTTTAATGCTTTGTTCACCAGCTTGTTTCTAATTTTGTACTGGGCAGGTAGTGCTAGATTAATGTATTAAAGCTTTTTAACTAAAACCTGCTGCCTGCAGTTGTTAAAACTAGGTTGTTGAGAACAGTAATCATCAGTTGATCCAAACAGTATAGTTGCACTAAAATAAGCTAAAATGTTTTGTATAGCTCTGGTTAACTGATTACTGTCTCTGGGTTTGTCAGTAAGACCAACCCCTTTCACATTATAGTAATATTACTGATTAGTGCAACTTTAAGGTTTATTACTTCTTTAAGTGCCAAAAAAACATGTTTCTGAAGTAAAAAGCAAAGCTGCTTAGATGTTTACACTGATATGTGATTTTTTACCCGGAGACATTTTCACAGTTTCAAAAGAAAACAACTCTCGCACATAGATCTTTGAAATGATCTTCCAACCTCTGTAGATGAAACTAGTTGGCACCAGAGAGTTTTGTTGATATCTGGAGAATATATAGTAAAAACTACTTGATTACATTTCTGTTTCTTGGGGAAACTGACAAATCTTCTCAGAGTGCTTAAATAATGGTGAAACACCCACACAATTTCCCTCCGCTCTCCAACTTCAAAGCGTCTTCCACTTTCAACTGCTGCATCTTATGAGGAGGATTTTCAGTGGGAAGGTTTTTTTATATTTATGCCTTGTTTTGCTTTTTTATCTTTTGCAAACGCGACATGCCTGAATATGCAAGTTCCCTGGTGTGCAGCATGGTGTGTACATACGTACATGGGAGATTGTGTGTGTGTGTGTGTGTGTGTGTGTGTGTGTGTGTGTGTGTGTGTGTGTGTGTGTGTGAGTGAGAGATTCTGTTTGTGTTTTCCACCTCGGGTCACCGAGGTCCATTGGGTAGTTCTGATGAGCTCATCTCAAATCTGTTCTTTAATCTCTAAGAACTCCTGAAAAGTCTTTCAGTGTCTGCAAACATTTCCACCCAGAGCTAAAAGAAAAACAGAGAGAGACATTAAAGTGAGTGTGTCTGAGTAGAAAGAGTGTGTGGCAGACTGTTTTCCAATCTAAGTTTTGCTGTCCTGTTGTCATGTCTCATCTCCTTATCAAGTTTACACTTACATTTCTCCTCTCGCTCCATCACTGCCCTCCGGCCGTCTGCTCATCACATTTTCACCTCACATCGACCTTCTGCTCGGTCTCCCCATCAGTATTCTGCTGCTGTTACTGGGAGGCCTCCAGGAGGAGGAAGAGGCCACCAGTCGTCTGTTCGTTCAGTGACAACACAAGTCTGAATGTGAGACTCTGTGAAGCTGCTTGACAGGAGGATCTAAACTCTTCTGTCCCGACGCAGTCTCAGACAGAGACAAGCCTTTAGTATTGATCACAGGACTGGATTATTTCAAGTCTGCTCAGGCAGACGCCACTGGTGCCTGGGTATTTGCTGCTATTTAATGTCAACTTTAAAGTCCCGTGAATGATAAATACAGAAACGAATTTGTGCTACAAACTGAATCTTTCTGTGGTGCTACTTCTTTAACCAGCCATCTCAGACCCATAACACACTACTTTTTTTGCCCAGAAATATACACTTACGAAGGCTCTGGTGCAATCGTATCCCATTCTGGTCAACGTTTACAGAGGAGCAATAGAAAGCATCCTGACTGGAAACATCACAAACTGGCATGGCTAATGCACGGCCCAGGACAGGAAGGCGATTAAAAACCACCGAGAACATCACTGGTACCATCGACAGAGCATCAGTGACATCAGTGAAGTGAGATGTCTGCGCAGAGC
Source organism: Pagrus pagrus (assembly GCF_965226575.1). NCBI lineage: Eukaryota > Metazoa > Chordata > Actinopteri > Spariformes > Sparidae > Pagrus > Pagrus pagrus. The sequence goes on from NC_140194.1 coordinate 29,805,846, forward strand.
CCAAAGGAAACTAAAAGACAACACCCTCCCCTCTCTTTACGGTCATGAATTGCAGTCCTAACTCTTCGGAGAAACGTGTCTTCACCCCAAGTTGCATCATCCAGCTGGGTGAATTTACCTCCTCTCATGTCTTTGCAAGGATTTTTAAATATAGTTTAGCCACCTCTATAAGTTGCTCTGTGTTCACTGGAGGTGAGATGTGATTCCCTGAAAAAAAAAAAGGTATTTATCTTTAGATGCAGAGGAATTCTGAATTTCTTCATCATCAACTTCACTGTAGTGCTGTCACTGTCCACTCCTACTGGTTATTTGTTTTGCTGTTTTATCTACACAGGCTCTTTTTAAAAAAAATGTTTTTTGTCATATTTGCAAACAAATGAAGACATAAACTAAAAATAAACAGGAAGAAATGATTTGTGTTTTTAAATGTGACTTGATGATCTTTTGTGAAGTGTATTAGTGCAGCCAGGAGCACTTGTCAGGGAGAGAAAACATTATTGTATGAAAGTGTAACACAGTCGTATGTGTTGGCACTGCTCTCTGGAGAGCTCTCCACATGAATCCAAACAGCGTGCTGCAGATTCAGCGGGGAGCGCCGTCTAAACCTCCAGGGTATAAGAGAAGTCAGCAGACATGTCGCTGAGATGTGGAATATATATAATGCATGAGGCATGAGATGCCAATAGAAGTAGGATTAATGAGGAGTCTGAGGCAAGGGAAGTACAGGCAATAATAAGAATCTGCCAACAGCAGTGTGGCAGATCAGAAACAGATGGAAACAGAGATTTTGAGGCAATGATATTCTTTGTTGCAAGATTGTCTTTTTGTGTCAGAGACAAATATTTATTTTTTCTACAATAGCCAAACGTGCCATTGCATGTTTAAAAGCAACGTCTTATAGGCATCTGCATTACATTTTGCTGCCAGGCGTTTAGAGTACATCAGGAAGTGGCAGAGGCAAGTAGCCAGCTGCTTCATGGGTGTGCTGTTTGACATGACAGTCAGAGAGAGAGGACGTCTCCAGAGAAAAGACCGGATGTGAGAGTCCAGATCTAATGGAAGAAGCCTGGTGCTGAATCCCACAGTCAGAGGGGAAATGGCAAAGGAAAGTGCTGTGATCAAATTGTGTTTGGGTGGGTGTTGTCTTTTAGTATCCTCTGGGCTCTGTGCAGACATCTCACTTTGCCAGTGTCACTGATGCTCTGTAGATGGTACCAATGATGTTCTGGGCGGTTTTAATCACCCACTGTAGAGCCTTCCTGTGCTGGGCTGTGCACGAACCTTGCCATTTTATGATGTTTCCTATATGATATAATATAATATACCTATGTGTATGTGGGGGTGACTGTTAGGCTGGCCTATTTTTGCAGGACACAGGTACCATAAGAATACACTACATGTTTCATTCACTTTAAAGCTGCAATAATCAATATTTTCACATAATCAATAGATTCATTGACTAAGTGTAATGTGAAAGGGTTAATTCACAGTAAGGAACCAACAGGAAATCATTCCCCCAACTCGCTGTTCCCCTCAGGTCTACACAGATTTTCATTGTCTTTAAGCTCATTGTTTCGGTTTTACAGCCACAACTTTACTGTTGTGGTTTATTCACACCACTCACATCAGCTGTGTTTCAAGCAGCAAAAGCAGCCAAGTTGCTGGCAGACAATCATAAAACCACCAAACACTGCCTGCACAGCACAAACGGCACTAGCGGCTAGCTGGTGAACAAAGTGGAGCATGTAGCAGCTTAAGGAGGTTTTGTTGGTAGAGACAGAGCCAGAAGGTGACTGTTGGTTGCATGTTCATCCAGTTGCCAGTAATACAACTGTAAATGATTGCTCTGCTGTCTGCTGTGTCAATGAGCCAATGTGAATTGCTCTCTAGTGCATTCACCATAGCAAGGTCATAATTCATCAGTTGTTGTTCCACTGCCTCCAAGGAGAGAAGACATTTATTAGAGTTTTAAAACAGACTGTTTGAACATGTAGCATCAGAATCAGCTTTATTGGCCAACTAGGTGTACATATAGGAATAATAGAGATAAGGAGTTTGACATTTTTAAGTCGCTCATAACATACACACACACACACACAAAACAAAAACACATACCGACTAATTAATATATTCATAACTAGTTATTAATCAAGTTACAAAAATAAACTATTTATAGTGGAGTGCAGAGTATGAATTGAGGAGTGTCACAGCCGGAGGAAAGAAGCTGCTCCGTACTCTGGTGGTACTCATCAGATACAACATGTGGGTGTTGCCTTCATATCCTTTGGGCTCTGTGCAGACATCTCACCAATATCACTGATGCTCTGTAGAAGGGTACCAGTGATGGTCTGGTTTATAGAGCCTTCCTGTCCTTAAGACAAAAAAAGTACCAGAAAACATAACACAGAGGCTGCCGGCTAACATATCACATCTGTGAGATATGTGTAAATGTTTAATCTGCATACTGACCAGTTTAAATGTACAGCGTGCAGAATTATCCTCCAACACAATATATAAGACTCGCACACAAAAAAAAATCCTTCTCAATCATCAGTCATGACCCACGTGAAGTGTGTATCTGCAGAGCTCCAGCCCTCTGCCTGTATTCTCCTATCAGCGTATTATGCTTTGTTCGGGATTTTCCTTGCCGTCACTTCAAAGTGTATGAGACTCAACAGTCAAATACCTTTTTCCAGAATCAGTAACTGCAACATAGTAACATCAGCAACACAGGCATCTGAAAATGTTACAGTTTTGCTTATAATTAAGTAAAAATGGCCATGTGGAAAAGAGTTAAAGTGGAAAATGTATAATGTCAGTTAGGAACTCAACAATCGTTGCAGAATTTCAAGGTAAATGTAAAGTAGAAACTTTCTCACAACTCTCGCAGCATGGCCTTACACTCCCCTTGTAGAGCACTGGAGACGATGTATTGAGTCATTTATGACCTCTTTAGGACCGGAGGGACATGCAGCAATCTTGTTAGAACTTGTTTCCTCCTTCATATGTCTCTATTATTGTCTGCTTTCTCTGAGGCACAGTGGCCTGTAATTGACACATTTTCAAAATAGAGACAAGGAAACTCACCAACTGATTCACAGATAGTGAGGAGGGGATATCTTAATGAAAGACAGGCAGAAGGTGTAATTGAAGGTATGAATCAATTTTACTGACAGCGCACAGTGAACAGATGTAAAATCTTTTTGTCCAAGCGACTGGATTCATTGTGGGATGTGTTTGATAAATAAAGCAGTGATCATTAGCCTTGTCGAAACTATTACAGAATTTACTTAAAAACTATCAAAGATAGCTCAGTAATAGTCTTTATATTTCACTTTTGTTTTCAATTTCATGCCCAAGCAGTCAAGCCATGTTGCAGGGTATATTGCATCGTTCAGTCTGTGTAAGATTTATAGGAGCAATATAACCGATAACTCCTACTTAATGTCGCCGGGCCCTCTCTGTCTCCACCGTCAGTGCTGCTCAGCTCACTTTCATATCCCACTTTTATGTCTCTCTGCTGTATGAGGTGCAGACACTCCGAAGACTCTGCTGTTACAAAAATACTGCTTTTAGAAAAAGCAGTTATATAATCATTCTGTATTCTGATTTATATGACACAGTTATATTATATAGCACAGCTTTTCGTGGCATTTTCTGATGCAATAACCTGCTTGATTTCAGGCATTCTGACTGTGAGACTTGATTTCTCTCGGTCATTAATCCGGGCTTTGCTGTAGTTGTCTGCTGTCCACAAACTGCTCCTGCTAAAAGATAATAATTCTGAAGAGTAATTTTGGGACAGGCCATTAATTTGCTTTGAAATGATCAAATAAAAATGAGGATTACCTGAAGCCAAGGCGAGATACAGTATGTGTCTTCAGTGATTGTCGTGCAGTTTCCTCTTTTAGTTCTACCTCCCAGTTTGTCTTCAGTCAGATTCCTCAGCAGTGCAATGATCTACTTTAATGATACGTTTGTCTTTCTAACAGTCATTCATCTGCTTCTCGATGGTGGTGTATCCTAAAGTATTGGAGAGTCACAGGACAACTCTGGCTCTCCTGTGCACTAACATCTACTAACTGTATGTAATGGTTGTTACCAGGACATTTTTATGCACATTTTGTCCATGGCGTGCGTTCCTGCCTGTCAGTCACCTGTCTGATTGACGCATGTCGGTGTGCTGTCAGTGTGAGTCAGATTCAGAACCTCCAAACCAGGCTGTTAAAGCCCAAACTGAAGTTTATGTTTATTTACGTGCTTTAACCTGGAGTCCACAGGACAAATAAAGTATGACAATTTGACATGATTAAATCATATACTGCACACGTACAGTACTTTTTATTTAACAGGTAAAACAAATCTAGACACAGTACTAGCCTGTGATACAGTCAGCCTACACACTATGTACCATTAAATGCCCACAGCCACACAATATGGAACACTACACTTACCCATTATATTCTTGTCATAATAATCTAAATAGAGTGCAGGAGGAATGAGTCCTGAAACCTGGAAATAAGTGAATATTTTAGCTCTTCTGGTTCCCTTGTCTTAAAGTCAATTTGTTTTTTGAATGGGTTTTCGGTTAGATGCCTGAAATAAGATCTGTAGTTAACACAAGCGCAAGAGATTTCGGTATAATGTTCTTTAAATGCATCGGTTCATACTCCGCAAGTTTTTACATGTCTTTTAAAAGCTGCCAAATGAGACGAAGATTAAACGCCTTCACACCGAGCACACAGGCTCGTCTGCTCGCTCAAAATCAGGTAGGCTTCTGTCAAGGGAACCGGGGAGATGCTTCACGGTTAGCCTATGAAACTACGTCATCCCTGCAGCACTCTGTAGCCTTAAATATTTATGGCTCATTAGCAATCTTATCTGCTGTTATTAAAAGTAGTCTTAATCAAAAGTTTTGTGATAAATGATGGTAAATGTTGCCAAGGACAGAGCAGTTTTCTTTAAAGTGGTAGTTGTGGATGTGGGGGGAGCTCATGCACATATTACCCAGGAGAAAGATGCTGTAAAGCAGCCTCTCCTCCACCCTCAGCCAGAACAGGTCTCCCCTCACCTCCACCATCTGAATGAGCAGGTCAGGACCGCATGTGCTGCTTGATTTTGAACTTTCTCAAGCATCTGCAGATCATTTCTTGCTGCGCTGGACCGCAGCGCAGGGTAATAGTTCACACGTGTCAAAGCCAAGAATTGCACAATCAACTTTAGTGTCATCCGGTTATATTGGAATGAAAGTATAAAGATGGATATATTTGGTATGGTGTGATGGAGTAATTAGAAACCTTCATATGATGCACCCACCTTACAAGAGGAAAGGTGGAGGTGTTATAGAGACAGTGGAAAAGGAAGTTAGGTGCTTTTGTCCCCAGGGGAGGGTTTTTGTTCCCTTGTAGTTGGTATGTTAGAAAACTTAGTTAAAAAATGTAGAACGAGGTTTGTGACATGCGATATGATTCACTGTAGTTCTATAAATTTGAGTATTTTCATGAATATTTCCAGGCTAATGTAGAAATTATGCATTCATGAGTTTTGGTCCCTGTAGGCGCTCTAATTTTTAATTCTGGCTTCCAGAAAACAGAGTTTAGGAAGCTGGTGTAGAAATGAAACAACACCCAGATTTCTATAAGACACATTTCAATAAATGTCTTAGTTTCTAAGTTTGATTCGATTTTGGATGAGCCATGTTAAGGGCCAGCAATCACAGCTTTATCTACATCTTTATTTTATGACAGCACACTCATAAAAGGAAGTATTTTATCTGAGGAAAATGTGCAAACTTGCTGAACTAGTACTGACACTTTATGCAACTCCATTGCAACTCATTGTTAAAGTGTTGCAAGGCCACCAGACCTTATTGTTCCTCTGACAATCTTTTTTTTACCTTTCTTTATCGAGTTTCCATAGGAGTGATATCACACACAATTTTTGGCAGCTCTATCTATGCAACATGAGAAATTCATTTCATTTTGCTGAAGAGGAATGTAAGGGATATGGGTAAAAACAACCTATTTTCATTGGGACGGTTTCATTTTCAGCCAATATTAGCTCATAAGTTAGAATGTGTCTGTGTGCTCAGCCTGTGTAAAGTCCTATATTCCTGCTTCCGACTATAATTTCCAGCGCCCTCTTCTTCATGTCCGTGGGCATGATTGCTCTGTTACATTTCATATTGTAGCAGTGTGATTGTGTCATGAGGTCTGGAAAAATACAGCGCCGTTTCTACGAAAAGATGTGTAATCTGTGTCCACTGTGAAATCTCGGAGAACCCATTACCTTCCTCTCTCGCCACGGATTACATGGATCAGATATTGAAAAAAAAAATACAACACTATTATCCATCCAATGCCCTTTTTGCACCCCTCTTACTATCCAACTTTCTGTCCCTTTTTTCTCTCATAATTTCTCAATTTTTTCGCTTCCTTTCCTTTTCTCACCACCTCCCTGTCTGCCTCTCCAGGGCCAGCATCGTCCAGAAGAGGATCATTTATTTCCAGGATGAAGGCTCTCTCACCATTCGACTGTGTGAGAAAGGTAATGACAGCTGCCTATCATCTCTTCCTCTCCCTCTTTGGCTGTTTCATCCTCGACCGCTCATCGTGGTGCCATTATCACTTGTTCTATCTTCTGTCGTTTCCCCTTCCCCCCTTACAGAGTAGAGCATCTCTGTCTTTCATACTGTGGTTAAAAAAGATATAAAACCAATACAAGCAGCAGGAAAAACTGTGAGGACAATGAATCACAGATCTCCTGGGAGTCTAAGAGGAATTTTAATACTGCGTTGAATTTCACCACAGAGCATCACCGTAGTTTTTTTGGTACCTGTTCACTGCAGAGAAAGATGCCTAGTTTGGAAAGCTGCCCACTCGCCAAATAAACACTAGACTCTTGCTGAGACAGTGTGGTGACGGGACTCTCTGAGGTCTGATGCACACCGTTATTGTACAATAAAAACCAGAGCCTGGACAAATGGTTTTCAAAATTCAATCTCAGGAGAATTTCACTTTCATAAAATCTCTCCTCTCCTCAAAAAAAAAAAAAAAATCTAATTTTCCAGGCTATTATGCAAGCCAATCAAGCCAGCCTGTTTTCAATTTGCTTACTCATTCTGCTATAACTTAGATGTCAAGTGCGAGTTTCTCCCGAATAATTTGGCGACTCATAAATATTCAACAACTCCCCTTGACCTATCTTTGAAAAACATTGGTCGAGGCCAATATGTGAATATTTATGAGCCTGCGTCAAAGCTAATGTGTCATTTAAATAGCAGTTTAATGCAACAATGTAATATTCTGACTTTCCCAATGGTTCTCATTGTAGTCATTCAACTGGTAATTTATGCAGGTGTGTACTCCCGTCTGTGTTTTCTTTCATTTAATTGGCTTGTGCATCTTGATGACCTATACATCTTAACGTGTGTGTGTGTTTGTGTGTGTTTGTGTGCCATGTTCACACCCTGTCTCCCTGTAGAGCGGGTGCCCGGTGAAGCCACAGAGGCTCCCGCCATGGAGTGCTGTGCCTGCGGGACAGCCAAGTACAGACTCACCTTCTACGGCAACTGGTCAGAGAAACTGCATCCAAAGGACTACCCAAGTGAGTTCAAACCATGTGCAGTCATTATGCAAGTGGAGGAAACACTGTCGATCTGCATGTGTGTAGATAAACATATATCTCCTTTATTTTGAAAATGTTGTTAAATACAATCTGGTGCTCTTTAAGTCCAAACTTAAGAGGCCATGTCACAAGTAACATGCACATAAATAACTTTAACTTTTTATGAAACTTAATGATATGACACTGAGCTTTGGCTAAGCCTCCTGGGAATTAGTCCGGGGACTTGACATGACTACAAGATTGACTGACAAGATGCTTTGCTGAGGTAGTGGCACCAGACAACATTAGAGAGGTGAAAATCATTTTAGGTTCATTATTAAACTGTGGTTGGACAAACTAGTGGACTGCTTTTCAAAACCTGGAACCAACTTTAGCCACTGAGTGACATCACTGGAGGCAGTTTATCAGATTACATGCAGCTTCCTCTGGAGCCACAAAAAGCTTTACACTACTTTTTCACATATGCAGTCGAACTCCCCAAGACCTGTAACCACACTTTAAAGTCTAAACTTTGTGGAGTTACCCTTTAACTAATTTACATAGAGACATTCTGTGAATAATCTATTACAGAGTTTAACCAACTGAAAAATATAATTCATTATCCTTGTCTCATAAGGACGACATTAGACAGTCAGCTACAGCAGCTTCCCATTCAATCAGCTAGTGTTCCCTCTCTTATTCATCTATCAGAATTCAAACAGTTCCAACCTAAATTTTTGTCATCTCTCCTCCTGTTGCCCAGGACGAGCCAACCACTGGTCGGCTCTGATTGGTGCGTCTCACTCCAGAAGATATGTGCTGTGGGAGTACGGAGGCTACGCCAGCGAGGGCGTCCGTCAGGTTGCTGAGTTTGGCTCCCCCATCAAGATGGAAGAGGAGATTCGACAGAAGGTAGGGTGGACATCAGATGGAGTCTCTGCGGGTTCTCTGTCACATCTCCATTTTTAATGTAACACAAGTGATTTTTTATGGCTTTTAACATGTGTTCTGAACCTCCACATCAGAGTCAAACCAAATGAAATTGGCCAAAAAGTGGAGGCATCAAACACAAATGAAGAAAAAAGTAAATTCCAAGAACTCCAATTGCGCTCTGACTGACACCTTCAACAGAGCATACACAATGTAGATACAGCATCATCATCATATGTATTCATGCCCCCTTGTGATATGTCAGGGGCTGTTACAACACACTGAGAGGTTAATGACAGGCTGAGGCAAGAAGAATCTGAAAAGACGCGCATGCACCCACACACACACACACACACACACACACACACACACACACACACACACACACACACACACACCCTCAAAATGGAAGCTGATGAATGTGCGATACAGTGAAATTCTCATTTCCACAGTGGGCAAAGCGTTTGCAAAGTGACATAGAGTGCCTTCCTGCTCTCATTAAACCAGATGCATGTTGACAGTGCGTGGTGCTGCTCTCAGCTTGAAATCAGACTCGATTGGAAAACATCAGCAGACTTCTTTTGAGTGAACTATGCCTTTAGGGGATCTGATATTTTTGGAAGGCATCCACTGGATAGCACCCGGAGAGGACAGGCTGTTGCCTCAGCTCCTCAAGTGTGTGTGTGTGTGTGTGTGTAGAGATATTGAAAGATAGCTCAGACAGGGGAGAGTGCATAACAGGACATGGTTGAGATATGTGCTTAAGCATGCTTGTGTGTGTGTGTGTGTGTGTGTGTGTGTGTGTGTGTGTGTGTGTGTGTGTGTGTGTAGGTGAGTCAAATGCTTGCATGCGCAGGGTTGCTGAGTGTCGTGACATCTCATATTAAGACACACAATGTTTGAATGAACCAGTACTAACATGTTACTTGTTTGAATTTCTGTTAAAACAATTTAGCTCACTAGTGCATGTTGTAGAGAAAATGTTGTTACTAGGGTTGTCAAAGTTAATGCAATAATAACGTCTTAACGCAAATTCCTCTCAACGGCGTTAATTTTTTTGGAAATGCGATTAACAACACATATTATGACCCTCGGCCCGCCCCGTAGTTTGGGAAATCGAAGCGTTTAAGCGGTAATGTTGTGGATGGCAGCAGAAACAAACCTCCTTGAGCAGAAATAGATCAAGAAAAGGGTCTTTTGAAAGACAAGTTCAGCTTCACAGCCCTGCCAGATGGTTTTCTCCACAAGAACAAAGTTATTTGCATTTCCTGTCCATGTGAACTGAGATACCACCGGAGTACGTCCAGTCTCAAATACCACTTGCTGGTGGAGCACACAGCTGAAGCAGAGGGCCCTCCTGCCCCTCTAAAGGCAGACCACCGGTTTATCTGTCATTGCTCTGGATTGTTGCAATAATAATAAACATATATTTGCATAAAGCAAGCATATTTGTCCACACCCACGTTGATAAGAGTATCAAAAACTTGAAAAATGTCCCTTTAAGGAACATTTAAAACAGATAAAAAAATTTGGAATTAATATGCGATTAATTGCGAGTTAACTATGGACAATCATGTGATTAATCACGATTAAATATTCAAATTGATTGACAGCCCTAGTTATAACATTTTTTTGTTTATCTATGTGTTTGAATTCAAAATGCTCCCACATATAACTACCCAACTGGTTTGTCATCATGATAGTCTGATCAACATGGGTTGCTAGTTTTCTCCGTTTTGAAACAGCGAGGAGAACAAACAGTGTCCCACCGTACTGGTAGAGCATGCAATTGGTCAGATGAACATTTCCCTTGACAGGAGGATCAGGGGATTGAACTGTGACTGACTCATCTACCTAACTATACCTATCTAGTTAAAGCTATCTGTATATCTGATAGCGTGGTAACTGAAAAAAAGTGGAATTAGTTTTAACAACGTCTTTAACATCTTTGGTTGTATTAGGTCATGGTGTAGGCAGTGTTGTGTTACAGTGAACAGGACAGCTTTATGGTAATATTGGGTCTTTAGTATTTTAAAATCAATGTTGGTATTTAAATTGTCCTCAGGCAGACTTTAGCATGCCATTCTTAAATTACTTTCCACACAATGTACTTAATACACAGTATATTAGTATCACAGCAAAGAATGATATATATATATATATATATATTTATACATATGCTGCTGTGCTGGTTGCTGGACTGAGGCCCACAGTATGTGGCTGTCTCTGTGCGTCCTCTTTCTGCCACACTCTCTTCTTCTGCGGGCACTGAAAGGTGTGTCCTGGCCATTTGCGAGGGAACAATAGTGTGTTGTTAGTGGGCTGTCAGTGTGGTGTGTGCCTGTCAGTTTAGGTTTGGGTTGTTGTGCGGAGACATTAGAGGCTGACGGACAGCCCTAACTCCTCTCTTGGCTGGCTCTCTCTGTCTCTGGGCTAATAACTACCCTGACACAATGGAAACTTCAGCCTAGTTCATGGCAGAATGAGATGGCTTGATTGTGTACTGTAGACTGGAATGTCAGCAGTTGAGCTGCAGAAAGAAACAGCTCGATTGTAAACTGTACACTGGAATGTCAGCTATTGAGTTGTTGGACTTTGTAACAGGGAGTCTTAAACATTTTTTAAATCAGTGAATAAATAAGGTCCTGTGTCCCGTTCACGTGATAAAGTATAGGTCCCACAATGTGTTTAGTGTATAGTAGACTGGTGTGTTTTTGCGGTATGAACGTCTAAAGCATTAGACATGCTATTAGTGCTGCAGCTTCTCTGTTGTGGACGAGTCAGGAATCTGTCCGGGTCTTCGTTGCTTGCAGGCAAACTGCAGGTAGAGCAATTCGAAGTGAGAATTACTTCTGTTTCACTTCACCGGCTGCCACAAATGATCATTTCTATTATCCAAATAATGTCCAGTGAATGTTCCCAGTTAGTTTACAGTACAACACTAAAGGTAAAATGAAATAAAACAGCAAATCATCGATAAATGATCACATTTGATTCAAAAATAATGAATTATTTGTCAACATTTTTCGATCCCATGATAATTTGATTAATGTCAGCACTAGAAAGTATTAATATTAAATATGAAATAAGTATTAAATATTAAGATTTTAGCCCTGGTTTTCCAGCAGCTGATCGCCGACACAAGCCCCAGATCAGAGGCAAATCAGCGCACGCTCCCGTGTGCGACTTTCGCCATGTGTGAACTGATCAAAGACGTGATCGCAGCAGCATCGCGACACCTGCTGGATACCTGGTTGAAGGTGGAGGAGCTAGGAACAAACTACGGCCTGTAGCCTTTCTCCCTCTCTCCTCTGCTATCATCCGCAGTAGCTCTCTGAACCCAGTCTTATCATGCATCTATTTGAATGAAACGGGCACATTAATGGCCCGTCAGAATACGTACACACAAGCTGTTCACAAGCTGAACCTCAATAAGGGCAGGCAGTTCTATGATGTAACTGCAAAAATCATCCCTCTCACCCATATATATTTTTTTCACCCTGTTTATTTGCTGCATATCAGCGCACAAACAACTCGGACTGCTGGGCCTCATCATTCCAGTGTCACATGTCACATGTGCGATCTCGCACTGTGTGATCCCCTGTTGTCACGTAAAGTGCAAACCACTCCAGATTACAAGAAAGAAGGTCGTGTAGCGTGACCGAACTATTAAATGCAATCCTCCTCTCAGCAAACAGTTGTGTAGCTTGTTAGAATAGAACATTTTAACATCATTAAAGGGATATTTCTACATTTTGGAGGTCTGACGATAACAAAATCTGCATATCGAGATCTCTGAAGTCCAGTAAGTAACAAATGATATCTTGTTTTTTTAATTTGTACAAATGTCGAGTGTAAAAAAAAACATTCCAGGGTTCTCCTGGATGTGTGTTAATGTTATGTGTGAGCTTTAATGCAAAGAAGAATGAGCAAATAATGATCAAACCTCTTTGGAGTATGCCACAGACTTGTCTGTCACTACCTGCTCACCCCCATGTTGATGGAAAGTCTGGTGAGGTTTGGCAGTACACGGTTTTACATTTTAATACAAGTCCCCATCTACTTCAGTTGTTTAGGAGAATGCTGCAACGCTGTTTTGCTGTGAAGCTCCTGAAATGATTGTGGACTACAAAACTTCACCTGACTTTCCATCAGTATGGGGATGAGTGGATAATGATGAGAATGGATGAACTGTTCCTTTAAGTAACTCGTAAACGTTTCCTTTGTTGAGTCTCATGAGAATATTCAATCTATATTAAACTGCAATAGAGGTGTGTGTGTGAAATGAATAAGACGTGCGAAACTGAGGTCATGCTGTGCTACATGTCGTGTCAAAATCGTCTTTGGATCGTCAGCTGCTTTAATCTCAGGTGATAATTAAAAGAAGTTCTGTCAGGTAAAGGGAAGCAAACTACATGTGTGTTCATCCAGGAAGTGATAAGTTTGTTCCAGTGTTTGTTTTAGTCCTCATGTACATTGCACACACATGCGTGTAGATAAAACAGTTTTCTTTGGTTGTTGAAAGAGATATTGAAGTTATCATTTCGAGCACACACACACACACATACACACACTCACATCTTTTCAATTCTCTGGGGCGTCTAAGTTCAGACTGGGAGAACATCGAAGAGGCTGCTGTAAAGGTGGGAAGCCGACATGGGTCAGTAATCCCTGTCTTAGCTGAGAATCCCAACCATCCACAGGAGCAATCAGCTGTGGTGATGTGTGGACAAAGCCTTAAGACCGACCTCTCCAGCCCAGCGCCGACCCGTGCTCCCCCTAACTAACACTGGCCAAAGCCCGGCACAAGACAGGCAGACTGGCAGACAGAGTCGCAGACAGACAAGCGGTGAAGAGACAGACCTGAGAGCTCTCACTGTGATGATACGAGTACAAGCCAGAACACCTCTGTCAGAGAGGTGCTTCCTCAGGCTTGTCAGCGACGTCATACTGTTCAGAAAGTCGTGCGGCAGAATTTAATAACAAATCAGAAATTACACACACAAGTTTTTTCTGGAAGCAAATATTTAGACGCTGAATAGGTGTTGACACAACCACCTGTTTCATCTCAGCAATGTTAACTAACAGAGTTGAGGTGTTTGTCGACTTGCTGCTGTTGTATTCAGAATGATAACATAAATCTATCGTCTCCTGCTTGTTGGTTTAACTCAGACTTGGCCGTGATGCCGTCCATCAAAATTCTCCCTTGTGAGCATGTGAGCACAGAGGCCTACTGGACAGGGCCCGACATGCATGAGCTTGTGGAAAATATGTGTGATAAAGCTCATTTGGAAAAGGCTTCAGGCGCATATCAGCTCATACCACAGTGCACACCGCACATCTCTGCACACCAGCTGAGAGTCACAGCTTGGTCTGCTTTCTGAAAAATGGATCTCTCAAAGCACTGGCACTGTTGATGTAGCAGGGTTTAACAACAGGTTTAAACGTGCCGAGATCTTGAAGCGCTTTTGTTGTCTGTGAAGCTGCCTGAACGCATCCTTTATAGCTAATAGAGCAGCATGACGAGGACTGTGCTCGCACAAACCGGTCGGAAATTGCTCATTTGAGCTTGGTTTCAGCTCACTTGTACGCAAGTGTGAGTAAGTCTCTGGAAAAGAAGTTGACGCCCGAGAGCTGAAGGACTTAAGAAATAAATATTGTAAAGTATTATGGTGGTATTAGTGGACCCAAAAACTGAGCTTCACAGGTGCTGACACAAATGACATCACTGAAGTCAGTTGATCAGATATCACACGGCTCTGTCTGGAGTCATAAAAGGCATTTTTTTTCACATATGCAGTGGTAAAATGTATCTGTAGTACTGGGTCAGACTATGTCTCTCTTGATATTCCTGCCAACCCTTCTCTCATTGATACTGGTCCTGATAGAAGAAGGAGGAAACCTCAAACAGGGCTGTTTGCTGTTGTCGCAGCTCGATCGATCTGGCCTCAGAATGTCTGACATGTCAGAAATTCATCTGAAACGTTGGATGTCTGTTCTAGAGCATCTGATCCTTCCTTGCTGACCCCGTACACTGCGTGGCAAACATCGCTCGACAAAGCTAGATTTCACGTGTCCGACTCTAGGATGAGTCATGTGGCTCTAAACTTGGGTCAGAAGCAGGCTCATGTCATACAGTGTGTACCCATCTGTACTCTAAGAACAAGTCTGTTTGTACGGGTACTTGCACAAGGCACAGTGAGTGTGTTACAGGCTGTTCAGGAAAAGGAGCTTTCTTCAGATATGCTTCACCACTAAAAAACAAGTAGATTAGGTTCATTTTCCAGTCAGTGCCCTTGACCAAGGCACTCTGGAGTTGGTCCCCGAGCTGCTCTCAGCTCCTCAGGGATGGGTTAAACACAGGGAGCAAGTTTCACTGCATTGTACTCAGTGTGATTGTGTGTAACGCGGAAACACTCCTCATATCATTATTATTCTTAAGGGTCCTATTCGAAAGAAAAGATGATTTTTGAGTCTCAATTCGACTCCCAATTCTTTAAATACTGAGGCTTTGGGACTGTTGGTGAGGTCGGTGTCATCCCGGCGCCAGTATTTGATTCACTGTTGCCTGAGCTCATTTTGAACGACAGTAGATGAAGTGGGAAAAGAAAGAAATGTGTTCCTTTGTCCAGAGGAACTAAAAGTATCTTTTTAATGTCACCACTCTCTTAATCAAGAAACTAAATTACGCGGCGCATCTTATTATTGACTGCTTGGAAATGTCACATGCAGACGAAAGCGTAAAACCATCACGCGAGTGGAGGTTGTTTAATTTGAAGAGCTGCTGGCCGAGATGTAAATCCTCAGTGCTTTTAACGCCACTGCCACGAGACAAAAAAAATAAAAAATCCGCAGCTGCCTAATTATTACTGCCTGTGAAATGCCACATGCTCTCAGCCAGGTGTGATCACACGGTGATCAGACAGCTAAATGTCAAGAGCTGCTGGCCATCGAGCCGTTTGTACCAACTTTAAAGGAGAGAAGTGTTGTCACAGGCCCAGTCAATTAGATTTTAATGAAGTTAATGCAATTCTCTGCCTCCCCAGTGAGTTCCGCATCCAAAATCTCAAGGTCTACCTGATCTAGCACGCTCTGCGCTGCACTCTTGCTCACCTCTAAAAGGATTTGTCAATTGTGTTCGTCTTCTTTCTGCGTGCATCGCTCAGCAGGCGCTCCGGGGCACTGCCTGTCATGGCTAAGGCTGTTGTTAAAAGCCATTTGACGTGCGATTCTTTTGTGCCGAAGCTTAACGTGTTTTTAAAAACTGGCTCAGCTTTTGGCACTGTAGGGAGCAGTCAATAGCTCACCTTTTCCTTTTCAAGCACGGAGACAAAGGAGGCAGTATAAAGACAGGTGGACACAGGGACAGATTTTCCCTCCAAACGTTGCCCTGAGCCTTTACGCCGGGCCATATATCGCCCTGGGCGAGAATCTATCAGGCCTCTCTGGGGAAAGCCGCGGCTGATATTTCCTCTGTAAAAAGTGTCACTTATTTCCATTACAAAGTCCCAGTTTGACAAAAAGTTTGACTGTTGGAAATGTGAAATGTGTCACGGTGACCTTCTCTGTGCCTGGAGAGATCGGTCATGGCAGGAGGTGCATTCATTTCTACTGATGGTCTGAGGCTTTTGTCAAGGCTCAAGTCTTTTGGTGTGCAGCTTGATTAATGCTCCTCAGTGGTGTAGTCTTTCTTTCCTTCCTGTCTTCCTAATGTTTCATGTCTCACTTGTTTTGCACCTTGCTTCTTCGTTGTTTTTTCCACACATGTAATTTCTTTCCCTTTTCCCAAAGGCAGGAGGGAAGAGAGGAAGGCAGGGAAGTCTTCCACTCTTCCTTCCTGCCTCATTCCTTTAGTGCTTGTTTTACTCCAGCCTTCCATCATTCGATTCAACTCCTTTCTTTCCTCCTTCCTTCGTCTTTCTTAATTGAGTTTGTTTGATAGATGTAGCAGTACCAACTTTTCCTTCCCACTCCTGACTCTGATGCCTGGACTTTGTGTATCGTCCGAAACGGAGTACCGAACCAGGAACAAGGCACTTAAACATCTGTATATTATTCTCACTATATTCTATATTATTATTAGATGCGGTTATCAAACGTCATTGTTGTTTTTTTCCTCTCACTGGTTTGTCGCACCAAACTACGGCCTTAGCTGTAGGACGCTGATTGGTTGAATTACCGGATGTTTGAAGCATGATTTGAAGCCCGGCAAGATGGAGTCTTTCTCTCTTCGCCTGCATGCTTCTTTTCTTTATTCCGTTTCTTCTGTCATTACACCCCTCCTAATTCTATTCCTTTTTTTCCTTCAATCCATCTCTGCATCCTCTTCCACCGCTATGTTTTCTCTGAACACCTCACTGACTAACTGATTGACGTCTCTTCACGAATACCCCAAAACATCTTTTTTTTTTTGCGTCTGGTCTAATGAGTGCATCAGTTTTCCACCTGTCTTGACTGTCTCTTTTTTCTGCCTCTCTCATTCTCGCTCTCCTTCTTTCTTTCTCTTTCTTCTCAGTGATTTGATTATTCTTCTGTTTCTACGGGCCTATTTCTTGAGACAGATTGTCAGAGAAGGGTGGAGGGTGAGACGAGGAAGAGAAGGCAGGGACGGGCGAACAGGAACAAGCGAACTATCCTTCACTTTCATCTCTCTACTCAAAACACTTCACAGGAAATTGCTGCAGACATACCACAGATAGACAGAGAGGCTACCAGGCAAACACACACACACACACACACACACACACACACACACACACACACACACGAACAAACTCCCAACATCTTTATTGCTTTATTGCAGAGAAGTCCGGACGGCACCAATGAATAGAGAAAGCAAACACGAGGCGCTCCAGGAGCACTCGAAGTCTCCCTCTCATTCCTTTCTCATGGCTGACACCTGTCAGATTAAGAGCGAAGGAAGTAATGCTAAGTGATTTACTTTCTCCTTCTCGGAGTGTATCTCTGTGTGCATGTTCACAAACCGCCGTCGCTCTCCGAGATGTTTTGTCAAGCCGTCACAGCGTCTACACTTTCGCAGGAGAAATGTTTTTGTGGTGCTGCTCAAAATCCCTCAGCAGGGACGTTTCTCTCTCCGTCAGTTTGGTCGTTAGCCAGCGTTGCTGTTCATCATGCGTGCAGTGAAGGGGAGTAGTAGTCAGCTCCGTCCCTCCGTCTCTATCTGCATTTTACACTCTGACTCAAAGTCCTTTCATTTTTACAATGCAAAATGTGTGGATACATAAAAAGCTGCTTAAAATCTGATTATTTTTTTATTATTTGAAATAAAATCTTTTGGGCTTTTGATGGACAACTCATTAGTTTAAGTCAGACCTTATTTAGTCATTTGTTAGTTAAAGTTTCTGAGCGTTGTGAAGCTACATGAGCTACAGTTGCTACCTGCTTTCAACATACTGATGTTAGCTTACAGGCCAATGGTAGCTAACAAGTGTTCCTGTCTGGATAAGGCAGCTAATTAACCAATAGCCCATAAGCACTAAAGATAGTTAGGTAAATGTAACGTGAACACTATTCGCAGCTTTTGATATGTGACGTTAGCTGACATTTTTATCATTAGTTTTAGTGGTTTGTTCTGGTTGTTTTGTTGCTTCTTCATGTTATTTTTAATAGGCATTGTGAAGGCATACAGTCCATACATTTGTAACTTTTTCGTTCGTCGATTTGTTGCAGCTGCTGATGTTCCGACTAGTTTTTGTCCAACCTCTACAGGTCAGTAACTTGAAGTACATTTACATTCTCACCAATGCAACAACGATCACACAGTACTTGTGATTGTACATATTAACTTTTTAAAATGTATTTGCTAATGTTTTGTTGTCTCAAAATATAAAAAGAGTGACATTTAACTTGAGCGCAGTGAAGACATAATTATAATTAGGCTTCGATAGGCAATTAAGGAATGAAGCTTTTAAAATGGGGAAAGAATTAACTTGATTCTTGATTATGCAGTTGTTTTTTGTCAGTAATTAACAATTTGTGGTGGCTAACTAAAGAAAATCTGCTTATCTGCTGAAGCATTAGTAATTGGTAAAAAATGTAAATGGTTAAGGTTTGTACTTCAATTTAGTGACCTGCAGACGTTGGGCAGAAACTAGCTGGAAATAAAGCTGAAACAACTCATTTCAATTTAGCAGCCTGCTGTCGGGAAGGTAGACAGAAACTAGCTGGAAAATAAATGGCTTGATCAGCAGAAGTAAAGCACATTGCATTGTTTTGAAGATATAACCAGTTCTTTATCAGCTGCTTATTGGAAAGCAGCAGAACAATCGTGAAAGTCGTGTTTTCAAAAAATGTAAATGTATGCAAAAAGGTTATTGTGGTACTTCGAGGGTAATTTCAATAAAATTTTAAATATGTTCCTTCGTAATTACCACCCACTTAACATGACATTTCTGGACCTGTACATTAAATGTTACTGTTACATTTTTATCCCTGCTCTGGCAGGAAAATAGGTTACATAAACACATAAACATCTCTGGCAGTTCCAACTTCCAAAGGGATTAGAGAAAAATAGAGGTGGGGGTGGGTGTCATTCTGCGGTAAGACAATGTAATTTTAATCTCTATAATTATGTGTTGTGAGCATCTGTGTCACATCACATCGTCCCTTCGGGAATGAGAGGTGATAGGCAGCTTGTCAGGCCTTCATAAATAATGACACACTGATGCCAACAGCACTTCTTGATGGAAACGTGGGGAATAATTTTATTTTCAGAGCGTGCTTGTTATTCATCATATAACAACTCCCCATCTTGATATCTATTGGTTGGAGGTGTCTTGATGAGTTCACACTGTTGCCTTCCGCAAACCTGACGTCTCGCACTTCTCCCTGCCTCAAGGCATGTTCCTTTTAATCAGACACACATCATGTTCGATAAAAACTGGATGGAATACATTACCCCTTTAACCTCTGGCTGCTGCTCTGTAGAGAAGATGCTTTGCTTGTTTGGTTATGTAGTTCTCACATTTTATTTTGCTCAATTTATGCATTTCACACCCATACATGTCTGTGCTGCACTTCATTAGGCCTCGGGTGATTTGACAGTGTTTGTCAAGCTGGTCATAGAGCAGGTTCCAATGGAGGGTGTTGTCAGCCGCACTATATTTGGACTTAACTTCTCTCGTCTCCGGGAGCGAGAGGTGGGTGGAAAATGAGAGACAGCTCAGCCTGGCAGTGGATTTGTGTGTGTGTGTGTGTGTGTGTGTGTGTGTGTGTCTTTTCCTCTCTGTGTATCTTTATGATACGTGCAGACGTGGGAGTCGTATAATGTAACGCTATCTTGAGTTCTTGCTGTGAAAGAGTGAGAGGTAGTTAAGTCAGGGAGCAGCTGATGACAATGGGACATGCACACACACACACACACACACACACACACACACACACACACACACACATCCCGCTCACAGAGTCGGTCCTGGGGGATCTCTGGAAAGCTTTTGGCGGCTGACAGACGGACAATGTCTCACAACTAACTCTAATTGGCTGAGAGTTTCGGGAGGGAGACAACTGGGCGGATGAAGCGGAGGATGAAGACAGTGACAGCTGAGACACATCCTTCCTAGTCTGACAGATTGTTTTATTTCATTTGTGCTCTGCAACCTCAGCTTTCGAGCCCCAATTAATAACTGCTTCGCTCGAATTTCATCACCTCCTGCATCATCACTGTAACATTTCCGAATGCACGTGTTCAGTGGAAAGATAAAAGCAGATGGAAACAGATTCTGGTAAAGACACAACACACACAAGGTGGAATGTTAAGACCATATCTGTGTTCTGTTAAAGGAAAGTACTTAATAGAGAAAATGTTTTTTACTGCAGATTTCTTTATTTGAGTGACCCTGAGGAGGACTGAGGACACAAACCTGGCCATGATGATTAATTAGACGCAGAAAATATTTTTTTTATTTCATGTAATTCTTCCTTTAAAACTGCAGCATTTTGAATCGTGTAGGTGTGCTATTAGGGGACATTGACAGGCTCAGAATGCACTTTTCCTGTGCAGGATTATTTTACTCTAAAAAAACTAAGTCGTCCTTGGGCTAGCACCCTAATTAATGTTGTTTGTCACTGAAGGTGTTTGACTTAATGTTCAGTTGAAAGGACGTAAGAGATCAGTCTCATTGACAATGCAAGCATAGTTTCCTGTTAATTATTGGACATCTTATTTATGTTTTAATGGAAACATTAAGACGCCAGTGTGTCTGTAAAGGATTACAGAAAATGTGATGCAGGTACAGGTGAGATGTGAGGCTGCCTGCTGTGCAGTAACACAGGTGAAGGAAAACAGTTACACATTCATAGAGCCATTCTAAATGTAGAGAAGAAGATGTTCTTGCTCTTTAGAAAAGAAGACTTCTTTCTTTTGCTTAGAAGGAAATTACACAGCCACGTATTATATGAAGTTTTAAAAAAATGTTTCTTGAAAAATGCGCCCATCTTAAATGGAGTTATTGAGGGTTTTTCAGCCATGTTATCCAGGGATGTCAATGCCGTTCTGTCCGTTTGTTCATCACTTTGGTACATATTGAAATATCTCAACAACAACTGGATTGTCTGTATTTCGGTACAGCTATCAATGGTCTACAGAGGATGAATTATGAGTTCTCAGGTGAACTTGTGACTTCTTATCTTGCTCCACCAACTTGTCCAGTGAAATATCTATCACTCTATCATCTATCTATAACACCTGCAGGATGGATTTGCACAAAATCTTCGGAGGATAAATACAAATGACTTTTGTGATCTCAACCGTTCTGTTATGTTCCCTTCTGAATGAAATGTAGCAACTTAGTGATCCCTTAACATTTCATGTAGCAGCATCATCAGGTCAAAGTTCAATGCTTATACAATGGTCTGAGAGAATACTTTATTCTGATTGGCTGCAGGGTGTCAATTCATTTCTGATATACGGACACCTACTAAAGTAGTTCCAGTTCACCGTTCTAAATTGATGCACTTTAGCCTGAACCTAACATGAGTGGCATTGGCATTAGCTGACTGCATACACCTTGACGTTAGCAATACATCAAATAAAGAAAGCTGAGAAGTGTTGTCCTTGAGTGCATCATCCTCTGAACACCGCAGGATGGCACCTGTAACACACAAAGCTGCAGGAAGTAGCCTTCACTTCTACTCTAAACTTACTGTATGAAGCGATCATGTTACATCACATTTGCTGGCAAGCTAGTGTTGTTAAACATATCGTCAAAATAGATTTACTGTTTGTCTTCGGTACGCAATGTTTCTGACTTTGAATCTTGCTAACATAACTTTATCTATCTGGCGGAACAGTTTATCTCCTGTTGCTAAGCCTTATACAAGGTTCGTTCTGAACCTTGTAGGATGGTACAATTGTTCCAGGTGTTAGTCAATCCCTCATGTGTTGCCATGGAAACAGAGTTATGGCTTGTGAAAACCTTTATATTTTGGTTACTAAATGTATGAAAATCCAAATTACTGGTCGTCATTCCTTTATCTTTGGCAAGTGACGATGGTATAAATCCTGGTGTCTGGTGTAGATGCCTCTGCCTGCAGAGGACGGACAAATCCAGACTTTAAAAGTCAAACACAAACTGTCGTAAACATGGTGAGCAGCACTCCGGAGACAGCTGGACTCACTGACATGAGATATCTCCCTCCGTCATCCCCTTTGGTATAAAGCAGCGCACATCAGCTACGTTGGCAGACATTAATGTGAGGTTTATGGACATCAGCACCCAGGGGTTTGGGTACTGAAAGGCAGACTTGTTAGTTATCGGTTTCCTCTTAGAGCCATATGGAGCATCCAACATGATTTAAAGGCAGAAACCTGAAGACTACCTGGCACATATATATTTATTCTTTAGAGAGATTACTTTGTAATCCAAATTGGATTTTACAGCAGGTTTATTGGTAATAGTTGACTAGAAGGGTTTACAACTCAATTACATTCTGCTGTTAGACAGGATGACGACATCTCTCAAAGCGCATCTCATGCCTCTGTCTTTCTTTCATCTAGTGTTGAAAGGCTTTAACGCTTCACTTTGTAGTGGGACTTCATTTAAGCTCGACGCTCAGATGCACTGAGGGAATTTGTGCTTTCACACTGTTCTATCAGCTCCTCTTTACTGTGGAGACGACTGCTGGCTCTAAATGGCCTTATCTTCCATTATTTGCCGACATTTTAATTCCTTAATGCCTTATGTGACTCTTTTAACTCTTTGTTCATCCATCTGTCATTAAATATTATATGTCACGATGCTCGTTCTTGAATATATGTGATCGTGCTGATCTTGTAAATGGGTACTTTTTTAAAAGGCCTCAATGAAAGTGTGTGTGTAAAGATAATGTGACAGCAGAGCCAAATGTATAAACCCAGTGATGTATAAGTGATGAATTGGATTAATAGAATTGTGGTTGTAATAACTCTCGCCCAGTCGTAAATGTTTAATAAGGTGTTTCAAAATGCAGCGCCCTGACGGAGAGCGGTGTCCAGAATGGATCGTTTTTTCTCGGGGCTAAAGATCCCCTGTCAGCAAATCAATGGAAGAGATTGAGGCTGTAGCGAGACAGTTTGTTAGGCTGGCTGGCACCGCGGGGCCTGTCTTGTCCTTGGCATGTCTTACTTTGTTTTATTTTGTTTGGTCATTTTACTTCTCTGTCAGGGTTTTCGGCTCCATTTTTGGAAGGAAGGGTGGTAAGGGGATTTTGTCTAAGCCTGACTGAAAAGGGAAAAAGGACACTGAGTTTTTGAGAAGTTGCTAATGTGATGAGGAAGTGACCATAATCCCACTTGACAGGAGTGTAAACCCAAAGCTGAACCTACAGTTTCAGCTTGATTGATTCATTTCTGCAAGCAGTGTCCTCTTTAGTCCAGTGCCATAATCCACACGAGAAAAGCATTGATTTTTTAAAAAGGTGAGACCCCTTCCTCTGAAGGTCTTTTCAGACTAAACACAAACTTTATCAGTGTTGGTATCAAGGTATCCGATGCCGAATCGTCCCTGGGAAAGGTTATGCCAGGGTGCTGGAAAAGAGGCTCCAGCCTGATTAGCCTGTGTTAAGGTCATGGGAGTCTGCTCATCCAGTCTACTTGTGTTTTGCTGACTTAAAGAAGGCTCTTGACCATGTCAGCGTGTATTGTGAGGTACCACAGGAATATGGCTTACTGGGCCCATTACTACTAAGCACTTTAGTCCTGAGTTGTGTCTAAAATCACAAACTATTTACTGCACTTTATTTTATTTGATTGTCCAAATTCTGAGTTAAGCTTAATAGTGCAATAAAGAATTCCACAAAGAAACTGACAAAAGTCAAAGTCATGCCAAGTTAATTGTCTTTATGTAGCCCAAGACACAAAAACATAGAAGATACCCTGAGAGAGCGACAGAGGAGTGACCCTCCCCCAGACCAACCAGAATCACAGAAAACACAGATTACAACGGCAGCATTTCTGATACATGTAGATCATAAAATATATGTGATTATAACTAATTTCTGCTAACAATCCCACAATGCAATGCACCAGATTTTATAGACACAAAAAATGACCGGGTTGTTTAACTGCTCAAATTTGAGTCGTAAACAAGTGAACAAGAGCAAAGACGAGCCCTGGAGTAAAGGCTTCGTCCAGCAGGTCTCGCTCATTTCTCAGTGGGCTTTTTGTTTTTTGATTTTCACTGACACAATCTTCAAGTGCAGCTAAAGTAAGGACAGTGTCTTGAAAGCTGGTCTCAGGATTGCACCTCGAACCAAAAACTCAAACCATGACAGACCATTTTGATATCCATCTGATTATTGAGATGTGTGATAGAAGACTAACTTTTGGTTGTGGACCGTTGGTCAGACGACACACAAGTTGACAATGACATCACCTGACACTTCTGAATGAATTTTTTCACCATTTTCTTATCAGTAATGTAGCTTCAAATGATGAATGAACTTTGTTTTGTGGATTACTGTGTTTCCAAGGTCAAGAACTAACAGCATCCAAACATTCATGTAGTCTGATTGTGCAACCTCCTCTCATGAATCCATACCATGCTCTGAATTTGTTTTTATCTACAGTGTATTTTCCATCGCAAACATTGATCTAGTGGAAGGCGTAGAGAAATGACAGCACACCTTCGCTCACCTTTCGTTAATCCAACACATCGCCCAGTATTTCTTTTCCACAAGGAACACTATTCTATTTCTCCAGCTGCCACTTTATATGTTTGCATCTGCAGCATCTGTGTGTGTGTGTGTGTGTGTGTGTGTGTGTGTGTGTATGTGTGTGCGTGTGTGTGTGTGTGTGTTGTGCCTCCATCCTCTCCTAATTGGGAATTTGTATTCATTAAGAGCCTTGGATGAACACTAAAATGCAAGTCCACACCTGTTGTTTGTGTCAGCGGCGGCTCTGTTGGAGGCGGGTCGGGATTAACAGCGGCCAACCATCCCCTCTCCTCTCTCATCAATAATCACAATCACATCATGAATCCCCAATTATCTCCCAAGCTGCTGCCCTGAGGCGAGATCCGAGTCCGTCTCCCAGTTTTCGAAATAATGAAAAGATTTTTTTTGAAGCTATTACTGCACTTCCTGCCGTAGATTTTCATCCTAATTATTCTTTTCCATTGTATCTCATTAGAGTGGAGAAGAAAGATTAGGTTTTCATCTAAAGGGGTGTTTTTGGGCATGTGGGCTTTTTGCATGCTAAAATCAGTGCTGTCATAGTTTTGTTAGTAACAGAAAAACACAGATGACTGACACTAAATTGGGGACGTACAGTAGCTTGTTAGCCTCACATGCCTACCCTGTAGCAATATGTTGGGGGCTTTATAATGAGGCTGCTTCTTTCATGTGGACCGAAGCTTTAATCCCCAACACATCAGCGGTGTGACATATGGTAAACAGAGCCCTGTTTGTCACCTGGTACACCTACACACCTTCTTGCTTTGGTGCAATTCATTTCTATTCTGAAATGAATCCATCTGCTCATTTCTTACTCACTTCCCACATCTTCCGTCTCATTTCCCTCTCTTCTTACCAACGCTGCCGGTTCGTATCATCATTATTTCAACTTTCTGTCCTCATCTTTAACTTGTTTGGGAGATGAACTCCAAATGAGGATTATGAAGTGCTGCATTTTGCTTCGATTGCTGCTGCGTGTGTGGGCCGCGCAGCAGAACTCGTCAGAATCTGTCTCACAGCCGTGTTCCTTGCCCTCGCATACACCCTCACCTACGACTTGCTTTTCTTTTTCGGAGTATTACAAGTTTGAGTTTAACTCTGTTAGCTGCTCTCACTGAGCTTTGCAAGTTGTGTCAAACTCACAAGTTAGATAAGATAAGATCATGTGATAATTGAGTGAAACATAGCACCAATGAAGGTTGTCGTAGGTTGTGTATTTTTTACCTTTGTTTAATAGTCAAAGACAGACAGGAACAGGGGATGATAGAGGAGATGACATGCAGCGAAAGGACCAGGACCAGGTAGTTTTTGCAGTAAAAGGCGTCTTGATCCAGCTGACACTTGAAAGTACTTCAACTGAAGAGGTGAAATGCGGCTGACGTCACTGTCACATTGTCTGACTCATTCTGAAATAAGTGTAATAACAAGCCTGAAATGGAACATCATCCAGACGACTCTCCTGGACCAACTGGTTGTGCTCTCTGTGATTTCACCTCATTCTGTGTCACATCTACCACGTGGTTCTGTTTCTCTCCGTCCAGCATGTTTTTTTGGAGCAGCCTCTCAGCCTCAATTAAAGCCAAAGCAAGCCCTTCACCTGTACATTCTTGCATGCAAATGTTGTTTATTCACAAGGTGGATCCGCTGACTCGGAAGTAGTATTTCTAACTCCCCAAACTCAGAGTTCTTACAGAAAAGATCCTTTGACTTAATTCGGTAGTTGCCTGGCAACTTTGCAACCTGCAAATCATGCTCCGTATGATCTCGCCCTGAGAAAGGAAATTGCCTCCACCTTCTTATCATGAGCTGCTGGACCTGCTGCTCCATCCTGATTCCTCTCTCCACTGGATGTGGTGCTTTGACTATGAGTTGTGTTGTTATTATACCACTTAATCTCCTATTCAATTTACATGAATGTCTTCAGCCCCTTCGACTGTATTATATAAGTTAGTTATTGCCTAAAAATGGTGATATTTTACACTTGTTGTAAAAGCTTGCAGTATAGATCTCACCACTGAACTGTACGAGCTCTTTTTCACTCACAGAATGTGGCTGGAGCTGTGTCACAGTGGCTCTGCTAACATGCTGATGCTACAGTTTACCGTGTTCACCATCTTAGCTCAAAGAACATGGCACGTGGTGGCATTAGATGAAGTCAGGCGAATCACTTAGTCATCAGGATTATTTATATATAATTATTATAATAGGATATTTTGTTTTCGTCTTCGGGGAAATCCATCCATCAGTTGTCATTTTAATTTTAAAAAATGCAATTAAAAAATGTCAACCTCATGGAGCTAGAGGAAAAGTCAGAGAGCCTGGATAACTTATTAAAATTCTATGGCAATCCATTCATTAGTTATACATTTCAGTCAAAGTGGTCGACCAACCGACCGACACTGTCATCCACAGAGCTCCTCTGCTAGTGTGGCTTAAACCTGATGAGGTTGCCATCTCCATGTGATGTAGACCTGGGGTCAACTTGAGTGGTATTTGCTTGCATGCATTGTAAAGACACAAAATTCAATTGTGTTTACTTTATCCTATCTCTCCATGCTGCCCTCTGTCCTCTTCGTCTTCCTCTCTTCATCCTCTCCTTGGATTTCTCCGCCTCATGTTATCCTTGTCACTCCATCGTTGTTAAACACTTATCAGCCGGATATTGGATGATAAGGTGTAATCAGGGCCCTCGTCTCAACCACACTGCCCACGTGTCAGCACAGGCATGCGTGTTAGGTTGGCATTTACTGCGTGACAGCAGCTTGACACCAGTTCACATCCCTCTTCATTAGAGGAAATTTAGCCAGTTATACTCTGCGCCAATCAGCCTTGGTGTAATCAGTTGTGTTCAACGCACCAATCGGGCCCTGTGACAAGATAATAACTGCGGTTTCCCCAAGGGACACGTGTGGTTGAGAGGACCACAGAACTCAAGTAGAAGTTGTAGCTGCAGTTGCATCGTTAGAGTACGCTGTAACTTCATTTCCATTAGTTTAATTAGGGGTTTTCTGTTTTTAGAAATGGATAGGGGGAAATGTTTTCAGTGGGGGTCAGTGCACAGATTGTAGAGCTAATAACCTGCCTGTAGTTACTTACTTATACGGAACATTTACATAAAATACAATGTATTGCTTGAGATGAAACCACCCAACAGTCAGGGCCAAAAGTATGTATTTATATATATAAGGGCTGTCAATCAATTAAAATATTTAATCATGATTAATTGCATGACTGTCCATAGTTAAAGGTATAGTTGGTAATGTTGGAGAGTTAGCAAGATTTGAAAGTGGCACCTCGTCTAAGCTCCACCCCCTTCTCCCCCTCCCGTCAGTGCTCCGTCCAAAGCCCCGCCCCCACAAACTTGAACGTGCATCAGACAGTCCGTCAGCAGGGCAGAGGAGAGCCGTTAGCATTGGGCTAATACAAGCTACAAAAGTAGCTAAGTTGGCTAACGTTACATATTTCATGAAAATAACAAATCCCCCCGAAGCAAAACAAATAATTACCTGTCCAACAGAAAGACAGCAACCTCTTCATCACTTCTGGAAGTGCTACCTTTGGCTGCATTTCCTCTGCCATAGGCTACGAGCACAATAGAACTTCCGGTTAACTTCCGTGTGTTGAGTGTACGCTCGAGTACTTCCGGTAGGTCATGTTGCTGGGGAGATTTTCCGGAGACGCTAGTTTCCGGAGACGCTAGATTGACAACGTTAATATGAACAGATTTCGTGTAAAAGAGAGGCGGTTGGCGTATCAACGCGTGAAAAAGACCGCACTCCATTGTTGTGTACCCCTTTGTACCAATTCGTCGAGGTACAATAGTACTATAAGCTTTCATAGCTTTCCAGTGGATGTGTCTGTGAGAGCCGAATGGATGGTGAGAGTACGGCGGGACGACTTCACACCAAGCAAGACAAGTCGTGTTTGCAGCAGGCATTTCAAAAAGGAAGATTTTGTTAACAAGCCGGGGAAATTGAGAAGGTTGAAGAAAGGGACCGTTCCTGCTCTTTTTTCTTGGAATAATTTTCAACTACCGGCACCGAGGGCGAGCGTGTGGGAGCGGAGACCCAGAGCGGAGAGCCCTCCTCCTGTCCATGACATCGACTCAGAGGAAGAGATGGAGGTGGCTACCCTGGCACCAGACCATGATTACTGTCTTACTCCTACAACAACAATGATCGCAGATCAGTTGGCTGAGGAAAATGATACACTTCGCCAGAAAGTAAAGGAGCTCGAACTACAAATTCAGGCTCTCCAGCTGCAGAGTTGTTTTGGACTGAAGCGCTTTGCAGGATCGGATGAGGACATCCGATTTTATACCAGGTAAGTCATAATTAAGGTGTTTTGAATTGCACAGAAAGCTAATGTATTGTACCATATTAACAGTGATGGACGAAAAATCACACAAGTCCTGTACTTGAGTGAAAGTAAAGATGGGCTACACATGGTAAAATGTTGCTCCACTAAAAGTCCACCTTACAAGAGTATTTTCCTTCAAGTGTACATCAAATATCAAAAGTAAAAGTACTGTAATTTATGACTAACATAGTAATATGATTAGGCCCAAACATGTGCTACCTACAGCACTCAGTCAGAAATTTAGACACAACCATTCATTAAGTATTTTCTTCATGTAAAACAAATGTAGTAGAGTAAAAGGTAAGATAATTGACCTTGTGTAACTAAATTAGTCTACCATGACTAACAATGTTATTTTTGTGTATTTTGTTTGAAAGATTCCATTCTTATGACCACCTGATGGCATTCTGGAGGCTCATCGAGCCAGCAACATCAAGGATGATCCGTGTGACAAGTGCCAGAGAAGCATCGGTCTCTGTGGCTGAGAAGAGAACATCGAACAAATCAACTAAGTTGCTGCCCATAGATGAGTTATTTCTTTTTCTTAATTATCTATCAACTGGATGCACACAGAGAGAGCTTGGCCACCAATTCAACATCCATCGGACAACAGCCAGCAGAATCATCACAACCTGGGCAAACTTTCTTTACTGCCTCCTGGGAGCTGTGTGTATCTGGATGACACCTGAAGAAATCACAGCCAACCTACCTCCTGAGTTCAAGGAATATGCAGACACTCAGGTCATTGTTGACTGCACAGAGCTGCAGTGCCAAACTCCATCCTCACTTGTGCTACAGAGTGAGGTGTACTCACACTACAAATCACACTGTACCTTCAAGGCCATGATTGGCATGGCACCACATGGTCCTCTGACATTTGTTTCTGCGCTCTATGGGGGCTCTATCAGTGACCGTGAGCTCTTCAGACTGTCGGGCATCATACCTCTCCTGTCCCCTGACACCGCTGTGATGGTGGACAAGGGCTTTAGGGTGGACAACCTTGTGCCAGGAAAACTTCACAGGCCTGCCTTCCGCTCCAACAAGGAGCAAATGGCAGCACATGACGTCCTGGAGACCCAGTCGATCGCGCGGCTGCGAGTTCACGTTGAAAGGCTAATAAGGCGGGTTAAGGAGAACAAACTTTTTGACACTGTAATCCCTTTGTCTATTTCTGGGAGCATTAGCCAACTTTTCACCGTAGCTTGCATCTTGTGCAATTACCAAAATGGACCGCTGGTCAAAGACTGGAGAAAACATAAGAGCCAGGTAGAAATCTGACTGTTTGCTTCATGGCTGGCTGCTCCTCTTCCTCCTTTACCTTTTTTTTTTTTTTACAAACAATATACTGATTCACACTACTAGTTAGATAGTTAGTTTTGCCTTACATCTGCTGACTTGTATTTTAATTATTAAATGATTTATTTGAAATCTATATCAACTTGGTCTCCCTTCATGTTGTTTAATTTCCCTCAAGTGGGCGTGACTCATTGAATATTAGTTTAAAATCTAGCAATACATAGGTGTGGGTTCACCTTTGCTGTGTACACTTTGAGTCAAGTGGTCAATCCTAAAAATGTTACAACTCTGTTTAGTTCATATTTTCTGATTGAAGAAAACTGCTTGAGGTATGCTCATACCGGCGTTCAGCAGGATAACAAAGTCACCTGCAGAGGGAAGGAACCCCAGGGTGGATACAACAGGGGTTTAAAGATGAGTTTCATTGTTGTTTCTGTTGTTATTTTGTCTTCTGACGTCTGAGTTTGGTGTGATTGTATGATTGCTCGCTGTCTGAGTCGAGTAGTTGTTATGTACTTTTCTTTTAAAGGTGACATTAAGTATTTAACATGCATAAACTGAAAATAAATGATTATGATAAATGTTTTGGTGCAGTTCTGCAGTTTGTCAGTAGAGATCGCTGAAGATCATAGATTTTTTAAAGTTCCCTTTAGTTTAAATTAAAATATATTACTTTTAACCTACAAATCCAGTTTTCCTGTTTCATTTCCTCTTAAATTGCTTTAAAATGGTTATATTTTCATTTAAAATCAGAATCACACATCCTGTCCAAGCTCATTCCTGCTCTCCAGTGAAGCTACATGATGTTTTTACTGAATAACTTACTTGATAAATTTAAATGAACTTAAAACAACCCACTTGAAGGCCTCACATTATAATGAGAAATCAACAAGAACAAGACAGTTCTCAGAAGTCATTGTTTACTGATAATTCATTTTATTACAGCAGATATTTATGCAGGTATGTGTAGAAAAAAAAGAAGTCTGCTCTCTCTCTTATTTTTTGCATCACACCACTGTCCCGGTATATTCTTTGAATCAGGGTGTCTTCCTCTGCAAACACCACAAAATCGCACCACTCCATCCCTGTTAGGAGCAGCTGACCCTGCACCTGCCAGTAGTAGCCATGACCCTGCTTCAATTCCAGGTTGCCGTCTTTCATTTTCAGATGTGGATAATCCACATAGCTTTTAATGTTTGGACATTTTATTTCCACAAGGCCGAATTCAGTACTTTCTGTTGGGTCAAAAACAACCCCATCTGGGGATGTACCTAGCCATGGAGTGTCAGGGTGTATAATGAAGCCACAAGGGTAGTGGTTCACCCTCTTGAGCTTGCAGTACTCTTCGATGGCATCAGCTTCCATTTCGAGACCCCTCTTCATTGCTGCTGTCTGACGGACCCCTTTGAGCAACCGGTCTGCCATCTTTTCTAAGGTGCATGGTTTAGCATGGCATATTTCCCCAAAATGTGAGGAGGTGAGTCTGGGTTTTCTCAGTCTATGCCAGTCTGTTGATGAACTTTGGCCCCTAGTTGCATCCTCTATTTTCTTAGCCATCTCCCAGGTAACCTCAAGTGACTTGAAGTGCAGCTGTTGATGCTCAGTGAAAACAAACATACAGCATGATGTCTCCAGTCTGCAGCCAGCCAATGGCAAATCTGGACGTGGTGGAGCGTCATGGTGAGCAACAGGGCAACTTCTTGCCTTGGGTTGTTGGTATGACAGGGGACTGCCTGCTTGTACCAAACCGAGTGCAGAGTCCACCAGTGGCACCTCACAGGTGATACCCATTGTACAAATGGTTGGTGCAGAAACAGGGGTGAACTCTTTGTAGATCTCTGACACTCTGAGAATGGACAGGTCCAGCAACTCTCCACTGATGGCTTTGTACAGTGTGGACCTATTTGAAACAAATTGAGAAACATCAGTAAGATACATCACTTCATAACTACAAGTAACAAAACTAGTTTTCTTGATTTGATTGAGAAAAGTAGGCCTAACAAATGAATTAATAGGCTACTAACTACTAGCTGAATTCTCACCTTACTCCCTCGGCCATGGTCCTCTGCTTTGGTTTGGCAGACATCACAGCCATCTTCTCGACAGGACCTGGTTTAACACCCTGTGAATATAGGCCATAATAGCAGTGATGAGCGTATGTGATGTGTGTGTGTAGATGTAGTATTTAAATTATAGTTACATTATTCCAAGACTTGCCAGGGTTCTTGGCTTGTGCCACTGTTGTTCACTCTCCGTACAGCTCAGCACTGGTGGAACAACTGGAATGTCAAGCTGAGAATAATGTGCAGACTGGAAAAGTAGAGCCACACAATGGTTACACAGCACTGATCCAGCTACACATGTACAGCTGTGATGGGCCAGCTCTACAGGGATTGAATCCTTCAGCCCCACCTGTAACAAGATGTTAAAAATGTCAAAACAATATTAAAAAAGAGTAGCACAACTGATTTTTCATATATTTATATAGACTAATTACTCAAGTAGGCTACTATTTATTTTTGTACACTGTTAGTTAAAATAGTTAGTAAAAACTTAACTGTTTTCTTGTAAACACTGTTAGTAAAGGGATTAATAATCTTTTTCTTTTGATGTTGTCAGTGGTGCAGTCCATTTGTTTGCAGGTACACTCCGTATCCCCACTTAAAAAGTACCAAGATTGCAGTATACCTACCTAGACTCAGCAGGTTTACATAAACTTTTATACCTATCTTATGTGTTTCACCTAGCTGGGATGTTCAGCATACCTGGAAAAGCAAACTATACTACACCACTGGTTGCTGTAAGTGAAAACATAGTAGTAACGTAGCACTAAGCGTACACTGGTCGTTTTTAACATGAATGGGGAACATGGCCAACCAAATGAACATGGTTAACCTAGAGCAAAGAACCAAAAGAACACGATTAACCCAGGAACATGGGTAACCATCTTAACGCTATCTTAACGCTATCTTAACGCTACACTCATCCTACACTTAAACTGTGAGGTGGTTTTGATCTGTCCATTGACGGATGACATAACGCCCTCACACACACTACACCTGTCACTGGATCTCTCTTGGACACTGAGGGGAAATACAAAACCCAAATTAAAATACACACAACCAGTTGCTAATCATATCAGCATAACAACGTATTTAATAACACTAATAAAGTATGTCGTATATTGACACGATTTGATGTGGATTAGAAGTACTTAGCTGCTAGCTAGTCATTGTCTAACGTTAACAGCTAAGCTAGCAGCTAACAGCTGAGGTAGCGCTACTCACCTTCAAAGTTGTGGATGTAACTTGATATGTACAGTTTAAACCCTTTTTCGCGCTTACAACCAGGTGCAGGTGAACAGTGGTCGACAATCCTGTGGACATCGTTCACGTCAATCTTCGGGAGGCCTTGTAAACAACGGGTGAAATATGCCATCTTGCGCGATCAAAATCAATGCAGTGAGTGACCCGGAAATGGTCGAGCGCACACTCAAGGCGGCGGAAGTAGAACTCCTTAGTTACGTGCACGTAGCCTATTGTTGTCTCTTGCTAACTCTGCTAACTCTTCTTCTTCTACTGTTGTTTTATGGCTGTTGGCAAACAACTTTTAGGTGTGCATTACCGCCACCTTCTGACCTGGAGTGTGTATCTCCTGCTAACTCAATATGGAGTGTGCTGAATATATCTGGCAACACGTGACACGTGATGAGTGCGCGCGGGGAGGAGGGGGGGGACAGAGGGGGGTGCAGGCAGGATGAGACATGAAGGCATCTGATTGGTTCTTTCAACTCGGACCGAGAGGGAGGGATTGGTCAGAGTTTTTACAGGCCTGCAGCTGCCACAGAGGTCTGATTTATTTCGTTCCTTTTTCTGAACACATTATGTATGGACTACTCTCAGGGAGGAAAGACCATTTCACCCAGTATAACAAAAAGTGTTTCTGAACAGGATTACCAACTATACCTTTAACTCGTGGTTAATCACAAATTGATCACACATTTTTTATCTGTTCTAAATGTAGGATATTTTCCAAGTTTTTAATACTCTTATCAACATGGCAGTGGACACATAAGCTTAAATTATGCAAATGTATGTTTATTATCATTATTGCAACAATTCAGAACAATGACAGATACTGTCCAGAATATTCTCCTGAAAACCTCAAAGGTGCTGCATGCTCACAAAATATGCTGAAAGCATAACATGACAAACTCAAGCCCAACAAGCAACAACAGATGGTCATACTGACCTGAATGTAATGCTCCTCGGTAATACTAACACAATGTAGTGTCCAACTTTACACTTGCAAAGGTCAACTGAACAATGTTTATCGGCCTGCGAGCTGCAGCCACACATTTAGATATCACTGTTGAAAGTTTGTCTCATGTAGAGTTGTTGAGGCGTCTCCGTTGCAAACTATTCAGCATGGTCTGCCTCTGGTGAGGTGGAGGAGGGCTCTCTGCATCAGCTGTGTGCTTGACCAGCAAGTGGTATTTGAGACTCGACGTACTCTGGTGGTAACTAAGTTCACATGGACAGGAAATGCAAATAAACCATTGTGCTGTTAATTTTGTATTCCACTCTGAAAGTGGAAGCTAGTGAACAAGGCTACTAGCTAGAAAGTGGAAGCCTGTTAGCCTAGCTTCACCCTGACACATTACTGGTCATTATGTGTGTAGTATTTGCTGACGTCTCGGCTACGTTCACACTGCAAGCCTGAGTGCTCAGTGAGGATTCATTGCATGGATCCGATTTTTTTTGTTCAGCTGTTAACAATATTTTAAAAAATGGATCAAATATCAGATTCCAGTGTGAAGTGTTCATGGTAAAGAGAACAGTCAAATGTCCTATGCTGTCACATGCAGAACGCTGTTGTGCGCAGTTAAATACGGAGCCCACTGAAGTCAGTGTTCATGGTTTCATTTATAAGTTGATATGTATGGAGGACTAAAAATGACTTAAATATAAATAAATAAATAAATAAATGTATAAATAAATGTATAAATAAATGCTGAAATAAATAAATCGGAGGATGGCACAGTAATTCCGTACTGTGCCATCCTCCGACGAATTGTTCTCTCGCACACTCTGAGCACCTGTGCTATTTCCTTAGCAGTGTGCCCCAAGAGAAGGTGTGCTTCGATTAAAGTGGGGGGTATATTGTACGACGGACGTCCAAGGGTCCCTTCTTCTGTCTCTGACAGGATGTAAAGTTGGCGGGCGACTTCTTCCAGACCGTCTAACACTGCTAGCTCAGTTTGCACATCCATATCGGCGTTGAGCTGAGCCAAGTCATCCATCAATCTATCCAGATGAAACTGAACATAGTCGTTGGTTGCATGGTTCTCTAAATCGTTCGCTAATGATCGTAATTCATTCGCAATCATTCGCTCGTACAAAAACTGCCATTACTAAACCAGAACTGCAGCTAACGGTTAGCTGAGCGGGCAGGCTGGTAGCCAACAACATTCCTGTACACAATCAGCGCCGCTAGTAAGGCAGAAGTAGTCGACCCGAATCGAGCACACTCCTGTAACCAATCATGCTGTTGACTGAGGTTAGGACCTCTTACCTCATTAACATATGGACAGAAATACAGAAATAAATACATGTAGGTGAACAGAAATGTAGAAATAAATATAAAGCATGTATTTATTTATTTATTCTTTTATTTATTTATGTATACATTTATTTCAGCATTTATTTATTTATTCATTTATTTCAGCATTTATTTATTTACTCCTGTATTTATTTATACATTTACTCATGCATTTATTTATTCATTCATTTATTTCAGCATTTATTTATACATTTATTTATGCATTTATTTATTTATTTATTTATTTATT
Source organism: Pagrus pagrus (assembly GCF_965226575.1). NCBI lineage: Eukaryota > Metazoa > Chordata > Actinopteri > Spariformes > Sparidae > Pagrus > Pagrus pagrus. The sequence goes on from NC_140194.1 coordinate 29,842,057, forward strand.
TATACTTAAGTCTTGTTTAGTCCTCCATAGATATGCAGTGAAAGTGAGCAAATAATTAATGACATCACAGAAACAGGTTTCATAATTAATTTCAGGATGCCGAGGGCAACTTTTTACTACAACTGTCAGCGCCTCTCTACAAGAGAGCGGCAAGATACGGAATTCAGGCAGTCTGAAAGTAGTTTGGAAAAAAAGAGGGTTTCTAGCTAGCTTTAGCAGTCTTTCTTTTATGCATCCCGATGCGGTGATGACCAATGACAAAAACTCACAGCACCGGGTAGACATGCAACCTCTTCATGCTATCCATTGATTCAAATCACGGCATGGGGTAATATGGACAGTGCTCAAATCACAGAAAGCAAATGCTAACATCACCCTCAGCAAGCTAACTGTGTAGTCTTGGAACTAACACAGATAAAAAAAACTAATTCAATCACAAAAAAACTGACAGTGCCAGTCTGAATCAAAAAATGACATCATTAAATTTAAATGTCTTCTTTTTGGTTATTGCAACTTTGACCAAATCTGTGAGCAAACTGTGGACAAACAAAAAAAACACAAAAATGGCAAAAATAAATTTGAATTTCAGTTCCACTTTAAGCAGCCTGAAGGATCTGAACACTTGTACCACTAATAATATGTGACATGCTTCAGTACCCAAAGCAGCATGAAAAAAGCACAAAGCGAGGCTCATAAAAGATCATTTTTCATGCGGTGGGTTACATGGTGCAAGCCATTTCAGAATATGACATATTTTCCTGTAGCAGCTATAAGCCTTATGAAAGTTTAATGAGCAGGAAAAACCTGTTAATGTATTCTTCGCTGGAAAACTCTGGAGCTGCTGCAGCCTCGCAGAGAAGAGCACAAAGAGAAGCAGTGTGAGTGCTTCTCTCTCCAAGTCCCTCTCCAGCGTTCAGTCTATCAGCGGTCATAAACATCCTCCCATGACAGGTCACACAGAGCAGAATCCATCTGCCCCAAACGTGTTTCAAATATCTTCTACTGCAGTCTCTCTTGTTCCTCTGGCCTTTAAGCATCCCCTCCAGTCCACCTTTTCCATTTAACAGTTTCCCTCGGCAGCAGTGAAACCCGCCCGCCCAGACTTTCTTTCAGCCAGTCTTGTCCTGCCTCTGTGCGCTCTTTTTTTTTTTTTTTTAAAGTGGTCATAAACAAAAATCCCTGCGAGCGGTGACTTTATTCCCGCGACAGGGCCGAGGGCATGGAATTCATCACTGTCTTTGACTGAGTTACACCTCGGCTCAGCTCAAGGTCAAAGCAATTACTGGACTTTCACTCCCTCTGTGACCTCCTGCTTCTCCCTTTTCTCTGCTCTCTTCTCCACAAAACTCCACTTCTCATACTCTCCCCTGACCCCGCTTCCTTCTCCCTGAACACCCTCTCCCTCTGACACCCATCCTTACTTGTGCTTTTTGTTTTTCTTTGCCGTTTGTTTTTACAACTTTGTGACCTTACTCACCTTTCCTTCCTCCCCCTACGACGCCTTTCTACTTGACACATGTTGCACACATAAATGGCTATGTTTTTTGAAAGAAATCTTGTACTGTGTAGCGTGCTTTGAATTGTAGACTTTGAGGAAGTTGCTTTAAAGTCATAGTTATGACCCTGTCCATTGCTAGTTTTCCTTCCCACACCAGCAGGCCAGCTGCAGTGACACAGTGCCCAGGGTGTAAATCACTGCCTGATTTGATATTTAAGATTGACCCCAGCTGACTGGTGTGATTGGAGACTACTGCAATACTGGCTTCCCAGATGCTTCATTTCACAAACCCAACGGTGGCCTCAGATGAAGTCTGCAGCTCTGTCTTCACAGACAACTAGTCATTATCATTAGTCTGCAGTGAACAGTTGATTCAAGTGTTGTTTTTGACTGGGAACTGATCATTGCATATCAGATTGATGACACATTTTTACCAAACTTACCTTTGCGAATGCCCTTTGTCAGACCTCATAGATGAAATGATTGGTGTGTGCCCACAACGCAAGCCCTAATTTACATACTTATGGTGTAAACTAAATGAAGGAGGGTCATTCCATGCCAACTCACCTAAAATCAAGAACTTTTCCCAGTTCATGTCATGTTCTTGATAAAAAATCATGTTTAAACTTTTATTCAATTCATGGGACCTTGTCAAATCCTATCGCTTTACTGTTAGAGTTATTCATTTTGGCCATCTGAGCTAAATCTCAGCATTTTTGTGATTCTCCGTCTGTGTATTCTCAGCCTTAGCAATCGCTTATTTTGCCCTGGATTGGGTTGAAATTTGTCTCGAAGATCCAAGAGAACCTAAGGAAACTTGGCAACATGTATTCATTTAAATAGTTGTTGCTGAATTGTTACAATTAATAACAGGAAATCTTTTTTTTTTTTTTTTTTTTACCTGAAAAGGATCTGTCATTTTCAAAAATTCATATCTCCACTAGTTTTCAATTTCTCACAACCGAATCTTGGTTCTGTGTAGTATTAATATTATGTAGTTCTATCACATCTAGTTATTTGGTTATTTGTTTGTACATACTGTAAAGAAAATGAGTGCCACAGATCTTGCTTAATACCCAAATCCATTGATAAATAAGCAATTGCTGATGCTGCCAGTGCACAGAGAATCACAAAAATGCTGAAATTCAGAGGGCCACAAATTCATACCTTAAAAAGGATTTGGAGTAAAGTGATAAGATTTCACAAGGTCCCATGACTTTAATGATACAGTATATAATGAGAGGCCCTGGGTGAGTTGGTATGGAAGGACCCAGGAGTAGCCCACTCTTGGGGATTCTAGGAAGCTTTCCAATGCAAAGTATAGAAAAGCACACAGTAGCCACAAGGGGCAGCAATGAAAACATTCTCCATTTCAAAACACATTTAAACTGGATTTATCAAACTGTCTGCTAAACGAATTGTGCAAGAGTGGAGGGGCCAACGTTGTTGTTTCAGATTAACGAGCGACCCTGCTAACTGGCAGACAGCTGCTTGAGCTGGAGAGCTGGGGGCAGAGTCAAGCACTGAAAAGATGGCAACGGTCAGAGCCACCCATATTGAACTTTACAATGGCTCTTCAGAAGCCTATGGCCACGCCCATGTTTTTATAAAGTCTACGAGTACACCATAGCTGACATGTGCGTTTGCAAAAATGTGATTATATGTCGGAGCTTATCCAGAATGTATCGTAACATCTCTCTGGTCATAACGTCTTGTCCTTTTTTTCTGCAATGTACTCTTTAAATGGGAAGAGCGTGTTAGCATTTCCTTAAAGCAAACACTGACACGTTAACACTGACATTTACACTGATTGGGCCAATACTTCGGAGCTATTCAGCCAATCACAACAGTGTGTTCACCATATGGCAAAATATAATGAGAATAAACATGAAAATTCATGAACTGTGTGTGGACATTGGTATGAACTGTGTATTTACAGTTTTTTAATGGTTGTTACAATAGGCATAAATACACATTTTAGTGAAAATCTTCATAGCGCAGAAAAATCAGAGGAGTCAGTGGAAAAAGATTGTGCTGTCTTCTTCCTGAAAAGCTACTGTAACACAGTCATGAGATCTGTTTCTCCGGTTTGTACTTTTTCAAAAAGAAATGTTTCACCTCAGCTTCCAGAGGCAAAGAACCAGTTCTCAGTTGAGCACATAATGACCTTTGCCTTCCTCCTAAATTACAGCCAAAAAAGGTTCAAGACTGCAGCATGTAGCCTGCTGTAGAAAAAGCTAAATCCATAACCTCGGATAAAACGACAGGACCCTCCTTTCACCACACCAGCAAATAATGGAGCCAATCATTAAAGGTTTCTTGCCAAAGTGGCAGGAAATCACAGTCACCGTAGGCTCCAGATTACACACAACAGGACAGAGAAATTAGACAAAAAGGAAACTGGACAGGAAAAGAAACCCCCTAATGATACAAGACCCTCATTACACAATACACTTATTATACAGGTGAGCAAAAATAATCCACCTTCTCTTCTCTTCTCTTCTCTTCTCTTCTCTTCTCTTCTCTTCTCTTCTCTTCTCTTCTCTTCTCTCACCCTCTGGGAGATCTTGATGATAATGATGTATCAGATTTAAAGCCATGTGTCTGGTCCAAAAGCCTTTGAGGGGTCTTGGATGAGTGGCTGCAGTCGGCTGGAGAGCAGTCTTTAAAACGTCATCTCCATTTCCTGATCCACTTCAAACCCACGTTCAAATGGCTTCTGACGAAGCGTCCACATTTCTTCTCTTGCAAAGCCTCAGTTGTCAAAAGCGCTTTCATGCCAGTCGATTTATTTTTTATTGTAATGAAATCCATCTAATTTCTTATCCCAGCTTGAAAGTATTCTGTTTTTGTGTGTTTTCTCATCTATCATAACATGTTTTTATATTACATTACTGATGAAAATGATTTATTTGCTCATTCGGTGGAGTCATCCATTTTTTCCAAACTACCTCAGAGTTAAATGGCTCAGTAAACAGATAAACAAATCAGCAAGTTATACCAGCAAGAGGCACATTAGCATTTTAAAATGTGATGATCCCTGGGTGTTCTTCTGCTCACATATTTCTTACAAACAGTATACACAAATATCTGCGCATATCCAGGCCTGTGCCACATAGTTGTGAGCCTGGCGTTGTATTCACAACATGAAATCCTCATCACTCATTCTTCAGACATTATTAATTGTGCCTGTTTGGTTCTTTGTAACAAACAGAGAGGTCTGCCAGGACGAAGCGTGACAGTGATCCATGCTGACTTATGTGACAGTGTTTCCTCAGGTGAATGTGTCACATATTACACCTGACACTGGTGTGATGGATTGCCAAGGCCTCGGGTTATAATATCGTTGGAGGAAATGCGCGCACACACACACACACACACACACTTGCAAAATCACTGTGTCCCAAAAACACAGGTGCACACACAGTATTGTGGCTGTAGCACTGACTGAAAGAGGAGGCATATGAAACGCATAACACTTACACAACAATACTCTTTTTTTAAGATCCTGAGAACTGAATGTCTCAGTTGGCTAGTTATTATGAGTGACGGTGTCCTACATGAACACAAAACTTTTCAAGTTGCAAAAACTTTGGTGATTTGACATTCATGGTTTGTGTATTTCTGTTTTGTCTTTGCACCCCTTAAGGCTATTTTATGATTAAAGGTCCCATATTATACTGTTTTTCATCAATTCCACACAGCTGTCAGAGGTCCAACAACACTGTTTTCAAAATGTATTGCCCCAAACCCATCCTGGTCCTGAATGTCAGCTGTCTAAAAGTCGCTGAAGTGAGCTCTACTGAGAGCAGCTGTTTCTGTGCCTGCACCTTTAATGCTAATGAGCTCCGTCTGTCAGCGCCTGCCTTGCCTGCTACACGCCCCTCTCAGGGAGAGGATGCTGCTTACGCTAGCGGTAGCATGTGCTAATGTTTACGGTGGATGTATCTCTATGGCTCGCCGAGATGCTGTCGTTCAACTGGTTGCATAAGCTTAATAAGCCAACACTCAGGAATTTGTGTGTTGTCCACCATTACATGAGAGACTCCCCACTCCCCAACACAACCACCCGGCTCCCATCCCCCACTGACCTGCAACAGGTAACATCTAAAAACAGCTAGCGAAAGCTGTGTTTGTCTCCAACACAGTCTCCAAACTCTTGGACACTGTTCGCATAGTCTCTGTCTCCAGTCTGCACGTTTCCAGACTTTTTACTGTGACAACCAAGCTCCCTCGTAATATTATGAACATTAAACTCGCTTCAAACGCCGTTGCATAGCGGACCGAAGCGGAGCTAACTAGTTAGCCACTTTCAAGCTGACTTCACCAAACTCGTAGGCAACTGTAAATACTATCAACACGTGGCGACACGTACCTGTGGCTCGGGTGCAGTTGCTGGGTCCTGTATGGTTGGGACTGATCCTTTTACGAGGGTCAGTGTCGAGGCAAAGCCAGCTTTGTACTGACCCTCGTTACTGAAGCAGTCCGATGTGAAGTGGTTAGCACACACAAACAGACAGGAACAGTAGCCGGCATGTTGTCGTTAACAATGAAACGCAACCACTGTCTCTTCTGTTCTTCTGTGGCTGGGACAGAATATAGGCACTCATGTTGATTTTTACAACCAACAACAGACAACATCTATAGCCAACCTTGACTGGCACACAATGTGCTTGTCTGGTCTACAGACTGTGTCTTTCTCTTGGAGGCCTCCTTCATCTAGCCTTCACAGAAGACATTACATTTTAGCAGGACCAGTGGTTGCAAGAAGCCCACCTGATATTGGGCTTTACTATGGCTCTGGCCACTTCCTTGACAAGGACAATTGTCTTCTGCGTTGGGTATAGTAGTGTGCTGCTGGAGGCCCTCGTACAACAACTCAGGGTGTGCTTGAGGCCTCCTGTTCTAGGACACAATGGGGACACAAGTGTTTCTGCCAAACCCTAGCAAAAAATGTTCCTGGACCAGGAACTTAATCTTGATTAGATTGGCCTTCCAGAATTCAGAATTCTGCGAAATCTATATACTATATACAGTATATGAAATGTTATCAACGGCCTTGTTGTGGTTGAGGTTTATGAACAGTGTGTGTGTGTGTGCGTGTGTGTGTGTGTGTGTGTGTGTGTGTGTGTGTGTGTGTGTGCTGTTGCAGCACATACACTATCTATAAATCCCAAACCATCAGGGAATTCTTCTCCTACACAAACACCAGGACTTTAATTGGCTACATTCAATAAAACAGCATGTTTTTACACCCTAATATTGCTACCTTTGCCGGTAGCTACATTGCTGCCATCATTAAAATTGGAAACACTGTCGTCAAAGCCTCATAAAACCTCACTTCTAATGGGGGGTGCAATGCTTCATTGTTTTGAACACTGGAGCTCTAAGTGTGTGTTTAATGTGAAGTATTAAAATTTTACGCAAATTGCTGGAATATGAGCGATGATGGGTTACATGGAGACGGGAATGAACCGTATCGCCAGGGGCCACAGAGTGGAATGATCAAGTTATTACTAGAATTAGAAATATTTTATGTGAGAAGCTTTGCACCGAGTTAATCAGAAACCTTGAAATGATAAAAAAAAAAGAAAAACACACATATTAAATGTTAAATCATTGAATATTGGATTGTGATTTGCAACCAGCAGGCCTTCGGGGGAAAGAAGATATGGGTTATGTTTATTTCAAATCTGTTTATGGTTTTGCTATAGGGGAAAACACAGGTTGTTATTCTGTACAGCGCAATTACAGCAGCTAGCTTGAGGGAATGTAGTAGGACAGATGATACTCCATAGCTCTTCATATCCATGTCACAGGTGGTTGATAAATAACCTGCTGAGCTGAAATTCTGTGTGTGTGTTTTCGACATGATATTTGACAACGGTTCGAAGACAAGGGGAACTACAATTTATTTCCACAAGGGCAGAATGTTTCATCATGTTGTCACCTTTAGATAAAACCATGTGTGTGTTCTCAGTCTGCCGTAACTCTAATTGAGTCCTTACAAGTGTGACTGGACTTGTGTGTCTGTGTGTGTGTTCCCGCATTTTGACCTAAGCTGTGAATTTTATCCGACTGAGTTACAACATCGTGGCCCAGTCATCCATCTGTTCCGCAGCCCCTGTGCAATTGTAATTGCATTAGTGCAGTGTTGATTTTTTATTAGACACCTTTTCCCTAAGTCCCCAGGCTCATTTTCCTTTATTAGACCAAGTCTGGAAAGACAATACAAAGCCTCATGCCGCCGTGTGGAGGAGTCCCTCCAGGCAAAACTTCATTCCAAAGTGAGCTAGTGATAAGTGGGCAGAACAGAGACCATGGAGGGGATTTGGGAAGGAATGGTGCAGGCTGTCTTTGTGTTGTCCTCTGTCTTGTTCAAACAATGTGTCTCTATACAGCCGTCAGGCAAAATGTGGTCCAAATTCTGCAATTCTGGAAAAAGCAACATGATGCAAATGCTTCTATCATGCAAAAAGATCATCTTTCTAAATTAGGAAACGTTTTTGCTCATTTCTTCCTTTGTCGTCTAGTGTTTAAAATTCATGCTTCTATCTTAAAATATTACAATGCATAGCTAATGCACGACAAGATCCAGAGCACGGTAGGTTAAACTTAGAGGTAACAATGTCATTTTTTGTTGCACATGAAGAGTTTATTCTTGACCTTGGAAATGAAACAGGATGCCCGTAGTGTTGACCTCCTCAGCTCTACAGAACTCTACAGATCCGTCTGTTCATTTGGTTTCCCAGTCTTGTTTCTGTTCACTCTCACTGCTCAAATAAGTGTTGTTTTTGGCTGCAGCCGGAAGCTGAGTCCAGTGCAAAAAGCTCCAAACTGGCAGTACACAACCTGACCTCCACCAGACAGTACACACGCTGACACTGTGTGGACATTGTGTAATATTTTGCCGCTTAAGAATGATACATTTCCTGTAAGGTGTTGGTGGAGACTAAAAACGCAGCTAAATGCAGAGTGAATATTACACTTTCTGGACACATTCTTGAGGTGGACACAAACATGACAAACATGTAGTATAAATTGGCAAGTGCTTGCTAACAAGTTTGCCATGTAATCTTAAAAGGAGAGTCAGTTTTTTGTGTAAAGCTTGTTTCAACTGCCCCCAAGTGGCCAAAAAATGTGAGGGTTTAAGTTTCGATCATTAGCTTTTCCCACAGCAACAACTGCATTTCAGTCTTTACCAGCAGGCATGATCAGTATCCGAATTTCTCACTTCAACCATCAACAACATAAAAGATCCGTGGTAAGGGTACTCCTACACAGAAAACAATGTCTTGTTAGTGAGGAGGAGGATAGAAAGACGGGTACAGAGAGTGAAACTCTGAACCAGAATGGACACTGCTGACTTGGTATGACCAAAAGCAGGACTCCCATATGTGGCTGACCTGTCAGATTACCTATCCAGATTGTTCTAGTCGCAGTGAGCACCTCAAACCATCCTCAGAGGAGGATTGAATGACAGCTGTTGGGAACACGAGATAAGTGAAACAGCATGGACCCTGGACAAGAGACTAAATGAACACACAGAAACGTCCGCTGTCATATTCATGGAGTCCATATGCCATATACCGTTTACCGAACTCCCTATGCTGAAGTCTGTGAGATGTGGTTGAATGGAAAAAGCTCTTATCTTGAGTTGTATAGAGTTTTGTGTACCTCCAAGGCCACTTAACTATTGTGCAGTGTGGTTTTCATCGCTGCTTTCATATTTGTCCATGCCCTGCATCACTCTGTCCCTCCATCTCTCTCTGTTATGCTGTCGCTGTTTCCCCACCCATCAGCCAGACGGTCTAGAAACAGATTTTAAATGTGCTGTCAGAGCTCAGATGCTGCTCGGACAGCAGTGATTCACAGCTCTCTTTTACTCAGGCCTTCACCTCAGCACCGTGTACCTGTGCGTTTGCCAGCAGTGTCACTTGGTATTCTTTGTAAGATATGACCTGGACTCTAGCTCTTTCCTCTACATTTTAACTGCTGTCACACCTGCTATGAATGGCAGCAGATTTCACAATGACCACACCACTGTAAAGCATGAAAGTAGTTTTATTTGAAATGGCTAGTAGATTAGAGATAGATAGGATGAGGGTCGTGTTTGATGGAGGATCGGGGTCGAGGAGAGGGATCAAAAGGAGTTTGATTGCCTGGGGATGAATGTGGGTCGAACAGAGTCAGAGTGTGGATGGAGCATCTAGAAACCCGGGGGGTCATGACTCAGGGTGGGGGCACATCTCTGAAGATTTCAGCTTTAAAAAGAGAGTAAACAACTTCTTTTCAAATCAATGTGGCATTTCAGGGCTTCCGGAGGCTTTGGATTACACCCATGCCGCCAGGAAGAGTGCCAGGCTTTGAAGCCAGTTTTTGTAGTGGCCACACCGTGTAATTACATCGTCACGTGACCACAAATAGCTTTAAAAGTTACCAATAGAATCTTAAAATCAGTTCTGAATTTGTCTTGTAGTAACGTGCAGCCAAACTGACGTGATGTGTACTCCCCACAATTTTCTCCTCGTCTTGCTGTCCTTACCTGACCAGCTTCTCCACCTCCACCTCCCTCTCCTTCTGTTCCACTCTCGCTTCTCCTTGAAAACATTCATGAAAAAGTAATGTGCATTTAAACATTGCTAAATCACAGTCATTTTGTGCCATTACGATAATTACTGTAAACAAACAACACCATTACAGGAAGATTTGCATCTCCTCCAGCCTCCATGAAGCATTTCGGTCTATGTGATACTGGCTGAGGGCTGCCATAAAATGTGCAGGACTGTTTCACTGGGATGGGATTTTTTCCCTTCTAGCTAAATTGCACCAAAGCATTGGTAATGGAGGATGGTGGGAGTTAAAGAATGATGGAGAAAATTACCTTCAACATGCTTAGCCTTTATACACGTTTATCTAGAAAGTGGGACATGAAACATGTAATTACTGGCTTTCTTGCATTTGACCTACAACGGTGGGAAAAACATGAACTGCTGTAAAGTGCATTAGTCATTTTGAACTATGATTTGAGCACAAAGTGTTTTCACTTTGGACAAATGGAAAAGTGTCAAATAAAATAAATACATTCTTGGAAATACATATTTTTCTCACAATTTGGGACATTTTCAAATTTTAGAATGACATAAATAATCTAAAGCCATAGGCTGCTTGAACTTAATGTCCATATATTCATGCCTTGCATCATTTCCTGTCTAGAATGGAATAAGGACAAAGCTCTTCAGAACAAACAGGTGATCAGAAGTGTTTTCAGCCTCTGCGAGCATGCAGTCTGAGCAGTGTTTCCTTCACATACATCTTGCAGCAGTGGACCGCCACTGCAACATTATTGCGGCCACTGCTTCAGAGTTTTCTGAAATGTCAGGAAGTCGCAGATACACAACTCTACAGAGCTGCCACTGAACTCAAATGAACAGCTGTCCGCTGTCTCTCCACTTTAAGGACGAGCAACTGAGACAGTGACAGCCCGTCAGTCACCCGCAAAGTCATCACAACCAAATAACGACAGCGCTGGGAATACATCTTCTTCTCAGGCAGTGTGACAAACATGGCAGAGGACAGGATCGAGTGAGTGGAGAGCAAGAAAACTAGCCAACGTTAAAGTTGTATTCTTAAGATTTTGTTCATGGTTGATTTGGCAACACTTGTAGTTAGCATTTATAGAACATGCAGCAAAACAAGTTATTGTTTTAATAAAGAAGTCAGGCAATTATTATGAGCAGCTGTGGTCTGAGTTTATGCTGCACATGACATGGGTCTGTAAACAGCAGGGCACAGTGAATGGAACGTGAGTTGGTTATTTCTTGTTGTGAAGTTGAGAGTCTTTTCATCCAACAGCTCACTGTGGCTGCTCTGCTTTGTGTTCATTACTCCCTGTTATATTTCAAACTGATCTGCCGTCAACAGCTGTAGAAAATGATTGATGTTTTGTTTTGTAGACACATTTTTGATGAACAGTTTGTCACAGACTTTGTTGCAACACCTGGAAAGTCACCACAGACTCCCAGTTTGTGATACTAAATACTGAATACTAAACATTGTAATGTTTTTTCAGTTGGCCATAGGCTCAGTCATCATTGTGTTACCTCGATCAGTCATTGTCAACTAGCAGACATTTATTTAAAAGAAAAACTTTATTGTTGCTTGTTAGATATATTTATACAGTGAACTAATATTATCAACAGAGTGTGAGAGTATCTACTGATGTTAGCATGCTAACCAGCTAGCCATTCCAACTCCCAGCTTTTAAATACACATTCTCAATGCATTCTCTGTTGACATCCATGTCCAGCTGGTGATTATCAACATGAATGATTTCGGCCCAATGCGGGCACCAACAACAGGTACACCAAAACCCTTTGTCCCTGCTGCTTATGTTCATGTGATCCTGTCATGAACAGAGGTTTGAGAAAATAACCTCTGTTCAGAAAGTCCACCTTAAAGGATTGTTCCATTTATTTTTCCAAACCAGTTGCGTTTCAGTTGAACTTTGTGTAGGTACCAGTTCATCTTTTTCCCCCCACATAAGCCAGTGGAACCCTTCCTGTCTGGATAGTCATCCGTTGCTGTGTCTTGATATCATGCCAGCTTGTGTGTTTCTGTCCCTCTGGCTGTCTACATTCATATACACATCCATCCACTTGTGTCCATCTGTGTGTGTGTGTGTGTGTGTGTTTGTGTGTCTGTGAGAGGACGGAGTGAGGTCTGAGGCCAGAGAGGCCTCAGAGCCCCGGGCTAGTCTGAAGAGAAGATGGACATTGACTTGTAAACTTGTTTTCATCCACACAAACACACACACACAAACACGCACACACACACACACAAGTGCAGACACCCAGCGAAAAACCCATCAACACACACACACATCCTCTCACACACTTGTTTTCTTCACATCGCCCCAGGGAAGAGGGGAGGCTTTCAAGGCGACTGTGGAACCTTCAGTCAACCAGAAAACATTTTTTTAGGCATATCCCAAACTGAAGCTGTGTGTTTGTGTGTTTGTGTGTGTATTTGAAGATGGCCGAGTGTGAGTTAAGGAGAGAAAAAAAGACGGAGAAGCGGAGAAAACACAATAAAGGCTCTTATGAAACCAGAAAGGACACATACAAACTTTCCAATTCAGTTCTAATCAACTGCTCCGCTCCACTAAATCCATCATTTGTCTTCCTGCTTTTGGCAGAGTAATTACATCCGATGCATTATGATAGATAATGTGTTGTGCACTCCTTAAAGTGGCCGTAATGCCACAGAGAGACTACAGAGAGTAGTGGGAGTGCGTAGGTTCCCCACTGGAATAAAAGACAGCTATTATAAACCAGCACAGGGCCATTTTGTCCTGATAACACATACTTTGTCCAGGCTCTTAAGCCTTTGAAAAGTGGAATACTTGGCCTTTCTCTGTCACTGTTTCTTTTTGCTGCCTTTATCGTTGCCCATTTAGTGACAAATTGCTTCTTGTACCTCTCTCCCTCTCTCTCCTTCTCTGTCTCCCTCTCTTTCATCCGCAGGGAGATGAAGTACTGACTGTCATTAAAACTAAGGCTCAGTGGCCGGCATGGCAGCCGCTCAACCTGTAAGTATCACTCAACGTCAGATTCACTCAGAGAAAACTTGTATGGGAGCAACATCAGGACAATGTGAGACAGCAACATTAAGTTTGAACAGCATTTCACATTTAGATATATGCTCTGTGTTGGTTTTGACCTGTGTGGGACTTATGTGGTCAGAATTGTGATTACCAAGAAGAAGAAATGTAAGTTTTATTTCCTTTCCTGCAGTAATACTGCCCTCTACATTAGACAGACCTCCATGGAGATAACATTTTTGGGTCCAACTGGAAATGTCAGTAGTGTTATTTGATTAGTGCAATGTAGGGTATGTGTGAACAGGCACTAATAAATATTAATACTTTACTTCCAATGGGCACAAAGGCAGTTAAACAGCTAGGGGCTGACATTGTTAGCTCTTGCGTAGTCCCATCTGTAGTTCCAGCACTTCCTACAGTAGCCTTCTCTGAAACTCAGTAGGTTTTAAATAAAGTGAATGAAAAATAACATCAGGTGGGATTCACTAGTATGGTAAACACCACAGGTTTTCTCTCTTCTCCCAAATGTTGAGTCATAGAGCACTAACAAACAACAAGTATACTGTATCTTGTTTGACTTTCGCAGCCTATACAGGACTGAGACATGCTCCAGACATTAGTGGACATGGAACTTGCCAGCATGGACCAGAGACATGAGGCACAGGGCCAGTTTTAGCCCGCTATATTACGCTGGGCTTGTAGGAATAAAAGCTCAGCAACTTGGGTATTAGGTAGCCAAGGGGTTAGAGAAGCTGCCTTGCAGTTTATAGATTGCTGCTTCAAATCCATGGCCAGATATTATAAATATTTTGTGACTTGACAGCTGGCAACACGAGCTATCATTCAGATTTGAATGTAATCAAGTCCATAATACTTCTTTTCATTGGAAGTTCTCAAAATCAATTCAAACCTAATGAATGAAGGCTTTGCACCATAGCCAATATTCACAGAACTAGAAGGTAGTCTTTGGGTTTCCGGACAGGTCAAAGTGATTTTATCTTTAAAACAGGAGTGTGGTATCTGTAAGTGTGTGGAACAAGAATAATCACGATTGGTGGGGGATTGGCGGGGCTGGGGTTTTGGGTAGGCTTCTGTGTGTTTGTGCCTGAACATTACAAAAGATGGGGTGGGCAGTGAACGACTTTGGAGGCAGGCTTTATGCAGTCATAGATGAGGAACTTCATATTCTGTGCTATTGTTCCATTGGCTGAACAAAGGTTGTTTCCAGTCCACCCCTGCCCGTAGCGACCACCGCCGTGGATGAAGCATAGACAGTGTTTATATTTATAATATGTTTTTGTCTTCTTTTAACATGAATTGGAGGAGAATTGAAAATTTCAGTTGACATTAAAACCTTTTTCTCTGACAAATGGAGGTATTGAATTTTACATCAAGTTGACTGAGAACATTTCACCCACACTGGAGCTCCTGATGTTTTGATCAATTACTCATCATGTTTTCTGGTGTTTTTGTGTCTGATTTTCAATTTCCTATGTAATTACATCTCTGTAATTTTAAAAAACTCTGTAACCTTGGATTTTTACAATGTTTTGTTCTGACGGTAAAGCTAATATCAGGGATGATGTCTCCCTGTTCATGAAAATTTATATTTTGGAGACGCACAAAACAATACACTTGTAAAACATCACACGTTAAATTACAAATGCTACATCTACAAAATTTTAAAAAAACTTTGGATGATCAACAGAAACAATGTGAGACACATGTTTCCTTTTTCTTTTTTTTCTTTTTACAGAATTCTTTCATATTGTGACCTTTCCATGAATCACAGGAACCTAATCTTTGTTATGGGCGGTATCAATTAATTCATTAGGAGGATAAATACAGTACTTACAAATTGGGAAAAAAGTTAACGAGCTATAAATAATAATTGAAATTCAGATGATATTGTGTTGCAGTGTCTACATTTAAGAAAAACGTTTTCTTAATTGTTTTGTGAGTCCTTCTCTTATGCAGATCTTAAAAGCCAGACTGACTTGTCTGAATAGTCACACACTCTGGCATCCAGTGCACTCTTTGGAATTAGTTCAAGAGCAATTAGAAACTTATCACAATTCTAGCCCTCAGCACTGCATGAGTACACACACACACACACACACACACACACACACACACTGCCTAATGTACTGTATCTTTCACCAAACATCTGTTTAATTACCCCTCCTAGCGTTGTCTGTCATTTGCGATATATTGTGCCACTATTATTTTTACTAATGAGAACACTGACACACATGCATGCACACACACAGTCACACAGTCAGTGCGAGTATGAAATATTAGCTCATTTTGTTCAATTCCGCATGCAAAGTTGCCTACTAGAACAAAAGTGTTGGCACTTCTGCCTTGGTTAACACATCATAATTAAGACACCGAGGACTGTTGTTTGTAAAGAAACTTCAAATGACCCTATTTTTACCCTCAATATATTTTCAGTAGCTTTTGGACTTTCAGAGAGATTATGTCATTATGAGCTATTTTCTGCCACTAATTGGAACTTTTGGCGCTTCAATTATCCAGCGTTTAGCCGAGTGTGACTCAGGTCAGAGGTCATGACATCAGAATCGACAGAGTAGTTAATGGAAAATTGCAGTATCAGACTGTTTTTCTTAAGATGATTATGTTCAAAACATGCTTACGGCTGTCTCATTTAAATCATATTTAAAATGGAGTTTATTTATCTATGTTCTTTGTTTGTTCCTTTTTGTCTTTTCTTTACGTCGCCGACCCCTGTCACCAGGCGAGCAGCTCCATCAGCAGAGTTTTCTGTGGACCGGACCCGTCACTTGATGTCCTTCCTCACCATGCTCGGACCCAGCCCGGACTGGAATGTGGGGCTGTCAGGAGAGGACCTCTGCACCAAGGAGTGTGGCTGGGTCCAGAGGCTGGTGACAGACCTCATTCCCTGGGATGCAGGCACTGACAATGGTGTCACATATGAGGTAATTTATACTAATTTAGCAGATTATGTATATACGATGGCAGTGGTACAAACCCGAGAGGTGTAACATCCAGCGTGTTGCAGCTGTGTCACAATCTGCTTAAACAGTTGCCATCATGGAGGACAACTAGAGAATTGGCTGAAATGGATCGATGACAAACTAAAAAAACAATTCATGAAATAAGCAAGGTGATAATAGCATCAGCAGAAACATTTACACCGGGTATTAAAATGTGATCTGACACATAATCCACATAGGGAAAAACACGTGTTAATGCGTGCTATGACCACATCTGGACGTAGTCTGGCACACATTGTGTCTGTAGCCGTTAACGCAGTCTGAACAAGTGCTGGCATCTGTGCACAACATGCCTCTAATTAATGATTATGCCACTATTCTGTGCCGTTGAAAAAAGTGGCTTTCATTCAACAGAAAAGCATGAAAAATGTAAGCAATACACTGGGAAATGATTGATATACAGTAAGAAATGACTATGTGTGTGTTGCACACATCAGTGCGGATGATCTGCTGCTAACAAAGCATGTAATTAATCCAGTCACATTAATCTACATGCCAGTATATTAAGATGCCGGGGTAAACTGACACAATATATCTTGTGCAAAGAAAGGAATAATCATAGAGAGCTTTTCACAAAGTTTATAGTGTTCCCCCTGACTCAACACAACTCACTGATTGTTTAAAGAAGTCTGGGACTGGTTTTCCACCACCTCAGCTACAGGGCTGTTCTGGAGAACAGAGATCTGATTTCAATGGCGATAACAAGAACGCATCAAAAATACCAAATGTAAACACAATTTATTATCCAGATAACGTGTCCGGATACAGATCCCATGTTAATACCAGGTGTTACTGAGGAAGGAAAGAGTCTTCTCTCACACTTTGAATGGTAATGATAGCCTGAGAAATGTCAGCCAAGTTCATCTTCATAAACGTAAGGTCATCACTGACGTGTAGTATGTTAACAGTGCCTAATGTAAAGGTGCACTAAGTACCTGCACTAGTCTTATTGTTAGAGATAATGCAGTTGGCCTAGTGAAAGCTGAGTTAAATTAAAAAAGCTTTATTGCTCACTAGCTAAAAGCAGCAAAGAACATTTATTTCAAAGCTTCACATCACTTGACTCTTACTTGTCTGTTCCCGAGACAAACTTCTTCTTTAGTTTTCTGCCTCCTCAGAATGAAAGGTGCTCATCCATATTCACCCAATGTTTGGAGACTACAGCAATTTATTTATAGTTTACAACCTCATGAATAAGCAAGGAGCTTATCCAGCTGAGGGGAGGTGGTAAATACCTTTCAAAAACCTCACCAGCATAAAGCCAGACCACTTTTAATTCTTCTACTGCTTCTGGTCCTTTTTTTAAAGTGGATGCAGTCCTGTCTGTTCTGGGCCTTAAATCAGATTCTTTATCTCGTCTCCTTAGTTCTCTGACCCTGAGCATAAACAAAAGTACACATAGATTAGACAGTAGTATTTGCCCCTAGTCTGCTGTTGTTTTTCTAAAATATATGTATGTGGATCCATCTTTATGGAAAAAAGAACACAGCAGAACTCTGCAATGCTTGGACATTGCAGTTTCCTTGGTCCTTGAAGGTCTTTAAAACTACAGTTTCCAAGCTGACCGTGTGTTCTTCCATGCCTCTTCCTCTGGAA
This sequence comes from Pagrus pagrus, assembly GCF_965226575.1. NCBI lineage: Eukaryota > Metazoa > Chordata > Actinopteri > Spariformes > Sparidae > Pagrus > Pagrus pagrus. The sequence continues at coordinate 29,859,791 of NC_140194.1, forward strand.
ACACACTGCTTATTTCTTTAAGTTTACCATCAGATATCGCATCCTACTGTACAGCAGACATTAAATCACTGCCACCTACAGACGGAGACATGGAAGTACATGTCTTCCGGACCTGTACACTGTATGAAAAGCAAAGACTTTATAGTTTCTTTCTGTTTGCAGATATTACAGTGTAAGCTGTAGTTTGTAATTGTCTCCAACAAGTGATGGCTGTCTTCTGTTTGGTCTCATCCACACAAGTATTTTTTCAACCAAAATGTCAGAGAAGAAACTTTCAGTGAAGTTGTAACTACAAAGAGAATCATCAACATTGTTGTTACAGCAGTGTCGATGAGGACGTAACTTCATATCTCCTCGTACACTTCCTTTGTAGATGTCTTCCCCTCCTCTTATTAGGCACTCCTGCATATATTTCATCGAAAGTTGGTTTGAAACTTACAACGGCAACGCTGAGCGAACCTGTGAGAACAAAGAGAATGATTCATGTTGTCATGTGTTTTTATCTTTTCTCTCTGTAGAGATTTTTTCAGCTCTAACATTAGCCCGCATGGACACACACTACCTGGAAACAATGCCACGAATCCCTAATTAAAGGGCTGTTAAAATTGATATAAATGATGCATAGTGAGATCAAACAGAAAACAGGCCCAGGACCAGATGGCTGATGGGAGAAGCAGCCACTCTTTCAGGCCCCTGACACCTGCCTACCTCACCATTTTTGGTCTGAATGAAGTATAAAATCAATGCAGCTATTGTAATGTTGTGACTTTTTATTAAATCTAATTTGCATGCATAAATGACTGCAGCTCTACTGTTCCTTCCCTCAAGAGAAATCATGTTGTTCTCTTTTTAAAAGCCTGTTTCACAGACATGCACACACTATGTGCTGCTATTGGATTAGTATTCTTGTCCCACAATTAATTCCCATGCCCTAAATTTTAGCTGTTTAACTTTGATTACTCTAACCATTCCTCAGTGGAAGACTCAGACTCTCTTCCCTCAGGCACATTTGGTACTCAGTGTACAAGAGCAGATGTTTTCCTCCAGGACAATATCCATTCCAAAACCAAGTGCATCGTAATGCTAATGTGGGAGGGTGGGAATAGTTCCCCTTCAAATCATGACCCCATCGTCACCTGTAGCATCTTATTTGGGCACGTCCCTTTCCCTCTGATCATTAGAGAGCCGTCGGAGCTAATTCACCTTTAGATTGACATTGAAAACTCAAACTTATCTACCGAGGGAGATGAAAGTGAAACTGAAAGGGCCTTGTAGTGCTAAACACCTTCTGTGATGATGCTGAGTACAGCAGGTGTTCTGCTGGGTGTTAAATTCATGTCCACCAAGTGTTTTACTCTGCTCAGAGATTTTTTTTTTTTTCAAGCCAGGTTACTGAAGGTTCACAGTGTTCCAGTGGCATCACTTCTTTTAAACCTGTTACTTGGGCTGCTGAGTTGCAACTCAACCAGCTGTAAACACAACACTGACATGTTAGCAACTACATTATAAAGCTGTTGAGGCTGACTTTGTTAGCAAACAGTGGCTTTTAAAAACATCAAGCAGACTTGGAGCAACATTAGCATTCATTTTGAGTTGTGTTCCTTTCTGCTTGATGAATAAAAATCAAATCTACATACTGTTTTGATTTAATCTTTAATTTGATCTCCACCAACTAAAGCAGGGGATATCTTTTCAGCAGCTCAGTGCTTCGCCAGTTAGTTGCTAACTTCATCAGACTACTATTTGGTGCTGGTCAAGTAGTGAAAAATGTGTTCATAGAGCTTGTTGGTTGAAAACAGCACTGATGGAAGCAGTAACACTTAACAAAACTGGAAAGGTGTTGGCTGTAAAACCAAAACAATGAGCTGAAAGATGCTAAAATGCCCCATAGAGCTGAAGGGAAACTACAGTCAGGTGATAATTATTTGTGGGTTTATCATCACAAGTAACACATTTTACACAACACATCCATTGTTTAAATATTATACATTAACGTGCTCACTTACCTTTCCATTTTTTTAGTCACCAAACAAGCCCACCATTCCTCAGGAGAAGATCCGACCCTTGACCAGTTTGGACCACCCCCAGAGCCCGTTCTACGACCCCGAGGGAGGGGCGATCATGCCTGTAGCCAGGCTGGTGGTGGAACGCATCGCTAGAAAGGTACAATGTTGTATGTTAAACTGTGTGGGCTTAAGTGTGAAATAAAACTTTTTAGAAAGCATCTGACATTGGTAGAGGTGTGGTCATATAGTTGTGGATATATTAATATATCGGCTGATGCAAACACTTTTTTCGCATTGATCCCTCAAATACTTGTGACAAAGATACGTAATGGAGGCAGGATACTGTTCTGTTCTACAGTTAACTTTGTTGTCTAAAATGACATCAGTGCACTGAAACAGTAAACTTCACGAGGATCTTAACAGTTATAAATTACCCCAAGCATCTTTTTTCCTGTATTATATTCTCTCTAAAAAGGTTTGTCTCATATCGGCTCAATATATCAGCCAATACAGGTCATCTGTGATTGGCCAATATCGGCCCATAATATCGGTCAGTCGGTCAGGCTGTAATACACAGCCAAAGGCCAAACTACTGTTTTTAAGGTAACAAATCAAGTTCCCCCCTCAAAGACTGCTTCGCCTTGTGAGAAGCTTTGGATACAAGTTTTCCTTGTGTGTGCAGGGAGAGCAGTGTAATGTGGTCCCAGACACCATAGATGACATCGTTGCTGATATTGGACAGGAGGAGAAGGATGAAGGTACAGTAAATGCACACATACACACACACACACACACACTTTCTTGATTACAGTTATCAGGGAAAGACCCTAAACAAGATAAAATAATTAGTTAAGATATAATAACTTTATAATCAGCCCCTGTCATTGCAGGATGTTACATTTCTTTATGTTCTTTGAACTTGACTGCTTCATCAGTTCATTCTGTTTGCAAAACACTCACTGGACTCACAGACTGAACAGATACTGTGGGGATTCAGTGTCTGATGATGCTCAAGGACACACACGTAGCTCATTACAGACACAACTGGTCTGAGTAGAGTCTCAGAGGGGCTCGGGTCAGATTGTCAGATTACACATCTGCCTGGGCTTTGTCGCCTCCCTGCTGTGAGAAGGTGAGCGACCCACAGCTGCAGAGCAACACAGCTGCGTCTGGAGCAAGTCCTGTCTTTATCTAACATACTTTATATTCTGTCATGCATCACAGATCCTGTCACTCTGGACCATGATGTTTCAGCAGTACAGCATATGAGATACATCAAGTTTCTGTTTCTTTCTAGTTCTCTTTTTCTCTCACATTTGAGGTGTGATACTTGGACACAGAACAAAAACATATAGGATTTTAACAATCCTGTGTCCTAAAAATTACATTTAATTTGATTTGATTTGATTTGATTTGATTTGTACAACAAATGTGTGTATTTTGTTGCAAAGTAAGCGAGTTTTATATTGAATGTGTCTTCAAAATGTTCATCTTTTTCCAATCCATTAGTCTTCTGCTGCTACTTGAGGTACCCTCAGTTGCATTGCAGTTGAATTGCAAGAGATAACATGTTTATAAAACGTGTTAGGCTCCATGCACCCCTGTCCCACACTGATTTTATGTTTTATAATCAAATAACAGATTTATAAAGGGGTGTGAAGGGGATATTGCATCTGTCATTCCTGTTATTATTGTGGACAATATAAGCCACAACATGCACAAAGAATTGCATGGGGGTTTTTATTTTTGGTAATGCAAAAGTTACTTACTTTATGCTAAGCTAGGCTAACTTCATGTTTTACTACATCTTTATGGTGGCCCACAAATAGTCTTGTGGTCTACCTGTGGTTAAATATACACTGACTTTACGCACATGACAGAACATGTTGACTTTTTCGAAACTTGACTTAAACTTTCCCTAAACTTACCAAGTGTTTTAGCCTAAACCACACTGAACACAGAAACCCAACTTCCTCTGTATTATCTCAATGCAGATAAATGATGTCACATTTTCTAAATGGAAAAAAAGGCAGCAATTACAATTCCCCCAAACATATCGAGCAAATTAAATGAACAGTATATTCATATTTTGCATGAGACGAGGTTAATTTCTGAACAGATATGTAGTCAGGTATAAAGACTGTGGATTTACGATGAGGGATCAGTGCTAGGGCACCAGAGTTACAGATAGTCTTTACCTCTTTGTCGACCTGCATACCGGCTATACAGGACAGACTGGTGCATAACGATGTTGGCGATGTACATGGGTGCTTTGTGCTTATTTTTACTGTAAGTGGCCTCGGGTAGGGTATAGGATTTTGCAGACGCAGCAGAATTCTTAACAAGGATCTCCCGCCGCCTTATAAATGTCCTCCTCAGTCAGTCATAGACCATTTGCTTCTTCCCCTCCTCCTTTCTCCTCCGCTCGTACTCTATTCGTCCTCTCATTCTCCCTCATTTCCCCTCTTCTCTGCGTGAGCTGACACTACAGAGGTGAGTATCTATTCCAGCTGGTCCCCTTGTTCCGCTCTGAGCTCCACTCCTTTCACTTACAGATCAACCCAACTGTCCTCTTACCTTCCTCTCTGCGTCTCCAGCTCCATTCTCCCCTCATTCTCTTCTGTCATTACAAGTTATCCCAGAGAATTGGAGCCACTCAGGTTTGTCCCTGAGGCCTGATGGTATATTCTCTCTCTCCTCTCCTCTCATTTGCTCTGCCTCTCTGAACCCCCGAGAGAGCATTATTAATTGAAGCTGGTACCCCTGCTACTTCTTGTAGCTCTGCTACTGCTGATAATTGGACAAGACATTCACAAATCACACTCCTCTCTTTCTCCCCAACGCCATCCCTCTGCTCCTTCCTCCCCCCTTCAGATGTCACTCCGTGGCCTCTTGTGGTCCAGTACCTGCGGTAATCACCTTTGGATACCATGTTAAATAATCAGTGTCAGCCCAGTCCCCAATCCCCACCCCTCCTCTTTACTGTGACAGATCAGCTCAGCGGCTGTAGTGGAATGAAAATAGAAAAGGAAGGCTTGAAAAGCAAATTTAACTAGCAACAAAGATGTGATTTAAATGAAAAATATTAGAATGCCTCTTTTTTTTTCGACATCTCCTCCAATCACTAAACACCCCTGTGTGTTTCTCTCCTAGACGACACACCGGAGACGTGTATCTACTCAGGCTGGTCTCCCTGGTCGGCATGCAGCAGCGCCACATGTGAGAAAGGCCGCCGGATGAGGCAGAGGATGCTGAAGGCCCAGCTGGACCTCAGCGTGCCGTGTCCACATACTCAAGACTTCCAGCCCTGCATGGGGCCGGGATGCAGTATTGAGGGTAAAAACACACACATATATATGCACACACAGATACACTGTACAGTGGCTGCTTAAAAGTTATGAGAGTTATTCACCTGCTCCCACTGGAAAATGTCTCTCCACTGTACTGGCTGTAAGCGGTCGTCGGTGCTTGTACTGGGAAGAGGTTCATTTATAGAACTATATAGACATAATTAATGCAGGATTTGGAAGAGAACAAGCATTCTCAGCCAGTTTCCCTTCAATAAATAACCTTTATTTGACCATGTGGAAGCACTTCCAGTAACAAAGCCAGAGTAGGAGAGCAAATCATTCTTCATTTCCCTCATTACAGTGAGTGTAACTGCTCTTTAATTCGCTCTGAACAGGGCCAAAAAGGAAGCCGTATCTCACCAAAGGGCATTAACGCACATAAAAACCTGGGGCAGGCCATTTTTTCAGACTAGATTTAAAAAATTAGTCCAGCAGCTACCTTAGGCTGCTGTCAACAAGCAGAAATATTTCAAACCGTGCTGGGACATAAATATGGTTTATGAGTAACACTTTTAAGCCATACTAATGCTGGTGCTCTGAGGCATGTACACTATTTTGGTCCAGACTGAATTTTCATGACAGCCATTGCATGGATTACCACCAAATATGATTCAGACATTCCTGTTCTCCACAGGATGAATGAGTCTAATACATTGGCCTAAGCTGTATTTTGTGTTAATTAGCAGTTGCTAACATGCTTAGCCAGTAAAATTAAATGGCGACATAGGAAACATCATCAGCTTCCTGACTGTGTTGCTGTGAGAATGTTAGAACATGCTGGTGTTCGCGCTTTTGTTTTGTTTTTTAGATGTTTCCGTTGATGACGAGCTGATCATTTAAATCAGTTGTGTTGTAGCAGCAAAATACGGAAGCCCAGAGGAGCGAGTGAGAATTGTTTTTTTTCCCACTGATCTATTTTCTAAGTCTAATCGAAATTGTTTTCTCTCCTGTGTTTATGACTGGTCTGGTGAAAGAAAATTAAAAAAACTATGTTGGTGGAAGTGACTGATACAAAAGATCCGGTACCACACACTAAAAGAAATATTTTTATTTACTCAATTTCACACATTATTTTTTTTTTCCTGAAAAAATCTTCACAGCTGGAAACAAAATTAAGTAACTTAGAAAGATTACCTTGGCAAAACTTTTTTTCCACCAGTGCTCAAGTCATAAACACAGGAGAGAAAGCAATTTAGATCAGACTTAGGACATGTATCACCAGAACAAAAAGGACTGAAAAACACTTACTAAGGATATATAACCCTTTTTAGTCATTGAACAGTCAAACTGCACTGTAAACTTTGTATTTTGACACATGCAATATGATTTTAAAGCTGTTTCTGTTTAGTAGATATGGCATACTGCATTTCACATACTTCACATTGGGACACACTAGATATTTTTCTAGCATGCTAAATAGTATGGTAGTTTGGGTGTTGGGACACAGGGTATGTCTGAAATGTACCATCTTTGTAAAGCAGGTGTGAAATTGGTGGCACATCCAACACATGCAGGGTGAGGGACTAAAGTCAGGCTGAAACAGTCATTGAGATTTTTCACAACATGTTCAATCAGTGATCTTGTTTTAGCTGATAACAGAAGTCTATTGAACTAATATTTCAATCAAGTGACTGAAGTCAAGATAATTGTGTCATATGACAGTGTGATAATTAAGTCTTGACAGAAAATCTTTAACTGTACAGGGAGATTTTGTTATCAGGGGTCGTCTGCCCTGAGCAGCAGACAGGTGATCCCCAGACAGTGGCGGTGGGGCAGCTGATGACTCTGCTGAGACTGATGATGAAAGTTAGGTACAAAAGCAGCATGAACGTATTAAAGGCAGAGAGAATCATATTGAAATAGACAGCAGCAGGATGATAGGCTAACAGTGTCGTTGTGTTGCTGTGCTATTGCACAGATGTGATCAGCTGAATATACAGCCCCTAACAGTGTGTATGGGTGAGGGGAGTGACCACCAGGGTGGTTTGAGGAATAAACATAAGGACCTGTGTCCACATAGAAAAACTGTGGCCACGGGCCCTAAGGATGCAAAAGAAAAGTGCGGACGCATTCACACTCCAGTTATTTGAATCTTTATTATCAGTGTGATCATTGACAAGCGATAACACTGCTCTTCTCTTAATCTCTATTATTCCATTTTCTTCTTCCCTTTTTTTGACGCACTATTAGTCCTGATGTGTGATGATGTGTGATGTTACTTAAACCTGTCATACTTGCTTTTTGCTTTATGAATTTTAAAATTAATGGCTTCCTAGAGGAGTATCTATCAACTATCTATGAACTCAGTCATGAGATCTGAGGTGACACACGTGCAGCTACAGGCTCAATTTAAGCTTTAAACCATTACCAAAGCTTTGATCTCTTAATGTTGTACCATGCTCTTGCTAAAAATGTTTAATTTAGAAGTTTTTTAACCAAGAAGTGAAGGGTTTAACAGCTTCTTCAATCCCTCATCAGTGTGTCACCTGAATGCCCAGAGTGTAGCGCACTAGTGTTTGGAGACCAGAACAGTATTTCTATAATGCTGTATATGTCAGATCGAAATCTTAATTGATAGACAACTGTCACACTCTCATTCACTGCAGTAACAACAGACTTAATCCTCAGCTGATCCGTTCTTCAATTTACAACATCTCCCTTCAGGTTTGGAGTGTGGAAACATAATATATTTTCTTATTCTCAGCCACTCGAGCTTTAACTAACAATACCCAAATCACAGATATTGTTGGCCGTCTATGGGAGTCGCATACATTCATGAATATCTCATAAACTATAAGTGCTTGACACACAGATGACCTACGGGCATATGTTCAACATATTAAAGCATGTACTCAACCAGGTGGTTAGTTATTAGGTATTACATTTTGGCTAATAACTCATGAAACATTTATAGTAGAGGAAAGATTTTGTTCAGTGGGTTCCTTGAATTTGATCCCCCAATATTTTTTGCACAATCACATTTTTTTCAATCCTTGCCTGATGCCGTTGACCGGCCCTAACTCTTCCATGTTAAATCCGATTAGGACCAAATTTGGTAATGTTGAACGTAGAGCCAAACTGCGCAAATACGTCAGTTTTCATACAATTCCAGCAGGAGGGCGCCGTAGTAAGTGTTTACCTGACAACAATACTGTTGCCTTTAAGAAGATGAAACTTCGTACATGAGTTCTTCCTGAGCATGTTTGCAAGCATGGCAACAAAAGCACCACGTTGTTAATGAAATCCTGCTGTATGTCTTTAATGCATGATTCCAATTAGCACAACTTTTGGGTGCTACTGTCAGACACCAATTGCCATCGCTGCTGACAAATTTGTGTGTGTGTATACATACATGCACACATATGTCAATCATTTACGTTACGTATGTTATTTTGAAACTTAAGGACATTTAATATTGGATACTTTAAGACTGGAGTAGCCTACTATTGGTATGGGCCTCTTTCACGGTTATCAAAGTAATATTTTAACACCATATCTTTACTTTTACTTAAAGGAACACTGTAGTTTTGGGCAAGACATTTTAATGAGAAGAGAAAGATCTTCATTGGCTCATTTTTTTTCTGCCTAGACAAACTAAATAAACAAACTCACACATCCACCTTTCTATGTTGACATACTCATTACATGCATACACTCACTGTTCAGGGTTAACCTCTGAACTGGTTGAACTCTGGCAAAGCTATGCAACATGCTTATCTGGTCAATTACATTTCTTTGAACTCTCGAAAGTCAGGAAAACATAATTTTATTGCATGAATATCAACACACTGATATCCTCCTCTTCTGCGTCACACAAACAAGCATTTATTTTGCTGTAATCCTTTCGGAGTCAGGGCGACCAATGAACCCTCAAAATAATAAGCAGATTAAAGTTTAGATGTTTATCTCATCCCGACTATACAGAGTCAGTGACCGTGGATGGTTCATTCTGGCTTAAATTGATGGAATCTAGTGAAAACACAAAGCCGCGGCCTCGTTTATATTTCAAGGCCCAGTGGGATTATTTTATCCAGAAATTTAATTGCGCAGCCATTACATGACAATAGGGGTTATTGTTGTAAAGGATTACACAGTGTTTGAAGAAAACAGGTGAAACAGAAGGAACAGGTGGCAGCTCTGTGATTACAAGGAGAATCTGTAAACTGTGAAAGCAGAAGCTGCCTGTGAAGGCCACGCAAATCTGAATTTGTTATGGCTACATACAAGAGAACATGTCACAAAATACAGTAAATCCCTAATTACACAGTGTAAGCATTGGTGATTGGAAACCTTAATTACTTCACTGATACATAACAGATTAAGTGGATTAGCTGTCGATGCTGAGCATGCTCCTGCAACCAGGCTGCTTAAACCAGGATTTGATGTTGTTTGTCTTTGACTAAAAGACATCAGCTCACCATGCTTTCATCGTTATGTTAAAGATAACAGGGACAACAGGAGGATTGTGTACGTTCAGGAATCTCATTAAGCTGTGGAAACAAAGTGAAGATGCAAAGGCACAGACGTGTTTAACAAAGCGGAGATTCGTGGTTCACAGTAATCCAAGTATCAAAGCAGCTGACAGATGTTTTTTAAGCAAATTGGCGTTAAGTTTTCCCAATTTATCTTGGTTGTTGTCAAACGGGAAGATTTTCTTTCTGGTTTTCATCGAAGTCAACAGTTTGATGCTCTTTTGCTGCGATGCGATGCTGCAACAAATATAAGCATGAAACCCCAGGAGTTTTGCTTTTTGTCCAATTTTCAGTGAAGTTGTCAGTTTGGAACAAATGCTGCGAGGCTGCACAGTCAGCGTCTGTCTTCTGCCTCCTCACTCTTCCTTCTCTCCCAGCATGTCTGCCAGCTATCAGAGGAGTGAGGCTCAGTCTGTTCAAGGCTGAGAGAGCTTCTCACGCACACACACACACACACACACTCCCAGCCTTCACTGCTCCTCTTATCGATTATCAGACAGCAACACGGATAGCATTTTGTTCCTGGGCACCTCTCCTTTGTTTTCATTTAGCGCTCCGTTAGCGTGCGGTGGGAGATTGATAATTGCAGGGTTCATGGTGGGGCTGAGCAGGGACCGACGCCCGGGATGATTAATATTCCTGGGAAACACTTTGGCTCTCAGGAGGCCTCTTCCAAGCTGGAGATACCTGTATCTTTTATTAATGATTCACTTAGTTCTGCTTTATTAGGCCACAGGCAGTAAGCAATGCTGATCTCAGTTTGTTGGAAGGCAGAGTATGAGAGAGTCAAGTGTGAGTCAAAGAAAAAGCCATGCCAAGTTGCTCAAAGTTCATCTTTCATTTATAGATAAAGTCCCTTTGACGAGGTCTGTTTGTGCACAATAGCTCAATCTCATTTCCAATTTTTGCCCTCACCCCTCTTTTTCACGCGCTCCCCTCGCCCCTGAGGACAGAGTTACAAGGGGTATTGGTAGATGTCGGACATTTACAGTATGCTGTGATTACTCTTACATTGCAGTGGTGATCCTGGTATTATCACAATGCCATTTGCCATTCACCTCACTCAGGTCAGTATATAACGTTTCTGCAGATGCATCCAAGTTGGTACATGTCAAAGGCTGGGATAGGGATGTGCCATATCATGCCATGTTGCGTTCACGTACATTTTTTTATTAGTTGACTTTCACACCAGGAGATGGAGGGGATGTGGTAGAGTTAGAGGCAGGAAGGCAGGAACATCTTCAGCTGTGTTTCTGAGGAGACCTCGGGCCATTTTCGGCCATGAAAACCAGCTGTTTTTAAGTAGACCTCTTGACATTTCCAGCTCTGTTTGTTGGGACCGAAACAGATATTTTAAGCCAAAGCACGATGTTGTCCTAACCCTAACCAAATGGTTTTTGTGCCTAAACATAAGCACAACGTTGTGACGAGAGAGAGAGAGAGAAAGTTAAAAAAAGTCGTCACATAAAGAAACGTTCAGTTTTAACCTCTCCTACACGTGCTTGGCTAACATTTATTCTGGTGACTGGGTTGCATTTACCTGATGGAGATAGGACAACATGGACGCTCACACTTTGTTCACAACTTCATGCTATCAATCATGTCATCAAAGAAAAATACCTAGCCAATAATGTTAGCGATGCTTTATAGGCAACACCCACCCTGCCAGACTGAACTTCACTGCTGGACTCAATTCCGGGCATCATGTGCCATCAAAGGGCAGGATGCAGGATTCAAATACGTCAAAATGCAGGACTGTCATACAAAAATCAGCAATAATAATGGATTGTTAGCAAGCTAGCTAGCTAGTTAGCTGCCATGACATCAGCAAATTAGTCACATTTATTTTCATGTTATAAAGAAATGACCACTTTGCCCTGCTACCACACTATCCCAACAAGATTCAAGACATCGTGCCCCTCGACGTGAAGGCACAAAATGGAGTGGTAGGGCTACGTGGTAGGAGGAAAGGGTGTATTGTGATTGGGCCTTAATATACTATCTGCAGCAGGACAACACTGTCAGAAGAGGTGTCTGAAGGAGACAGCAGTAAAGGGCTGTTAGACTTGTACAGTGACTCTGTAAGTGAAGAATAGGGAGATCTTGAAGTGCCATGCTGGCTAATAATGATAAAAGACACCAGAGCGGAGCCTTGTTAAGCCTGAGAAGCTGCAGTTCACTTTCAGCTGGTCATACATATTGACTCTCACTCCCTCAGGCACATGCTGTGAATAGAATTGTCCCTCAGGCAACTTGCCTTATTAAAACAGAGCTGAAGCACTTTCTGAGGAGGAGCTTTTTCAAAACGGCACCTTCAACTTTGAGGTCACTTAACGGCTGAAATCCCAGCAGCTGGTAGAGAGTGTGGTGTGAAGGGAGAGCGTCCTGTAACTGGAGGAACTGGGTTCAAGTGTCCATGTCAGGCATCCTCCTTTTTTGAAGGGCTCTTCAGCACTTAGTGTAGCCAAAACAGCTCAGTCGAGAGACTGTTAGACTGAACATCTTACGATCCTCGGTTCATTCCTTCATTTGGCAAAGTGTTACATTACTGCTGTCAAAACTCAGTCCTGCATTAGTTTCCAAATGGTCCTACATGACATTTTCATTGATGAATAAAAAAATACCTAAATGAATGCTGTAATGAATAAAATCAAATACATATTTTAAAGATAGAAGCCTGTAATAATAAAAATGCATAACCTTCCTTCCTTCTTTCATTATTGTATGTACTAAATTTAAATATATATATATATTAATTATTGATAAATAAGTCATTTTTTTAACCTCCATACCATTGCACCTTTGTACTGTGGCTGTATCTTAGATCATAGCACAGACTGGTCAGTAATCATTGAATCGGTGGCCTCTCATGATGACGGTTCTCAGAAAGACGCTGATCACCAAATTGCTTCAAGCAGTCATCATGTACATGAAAAACAAATGCAAGTGTGTAAACATAATGTCATGAAGCTGGATCTGAGAACTAATTGTTAACACTTTGCTGGACATTTAGGGAAATCAGATCCAGGATTGTAGGCACTCCTTTGTATGTATTACAGTTCAGAAATGAGTGGATCCACATTAAATATGGAGTACAGTTTGCACAAGGCCAAAAAATTTGCAGATTCAATTTATAAACCTGTGATTATGGTCGGTCCTTGGATAAAATACAGCCCACCTCAGTCAGAGTGCAAAAACACCAGCAGCTGCTTTAATAATCAAAACTTCTCCCTCAAGTATTTAACTATAGAAATATCATTAAATCACTGCAGTGGCCTGTGGGCTTACAGAGTGTTTAATTAAATAATTATGAAACACAGCTTTAAACATTCAAAAGGGCTAAAAAGTTTGAAATAAAAAAGCAGCTGCTAAACAAAGTAGAACGTGACTCACCGGTTCGTCTTGATCCAACAGAAACAGAGAACAAAAAGCACAAACACACTTTAAAGATTTCTCACTGTTAAATCCACAAGAAGCAACATTTAAAAAGAAAGAACACGATCTTTGACTCTTCACAAGATAGCTGACAAAATGGCAACTATTGAAATGTCTCCCTGAAGCATTACTTGGACTGTTATACAGGGTTATCATTATGTCATGAGGCCACCCTGTCTCATGGCGGCTTTACATAGCTCAGAAACGGTGTGGAGGAGAAAGATTCCAAGAGAATAATAGCTACAGTTGAAGAATGATGACTGTGATGTATGTTAAACTGAATTCTACAATGATGACAATTTCCAACCACAAAAAGCAGACCTTTCAAACTTGCACTGTGTGTTTATCTGAGTCCCACAGAACCAATCACAATGTTTGTTGACAATAATTTCCAGGTAGAAAACCTCTGCATCATGCAACTTCACTTTTTTTAAAAAACGTACCTTTTTCATTCTGTCCTTTCAGTGATAAATCGAAAAAATAAAATGTCTAGATGTTCTTCTAAGGGGATCTGTTGTGTGATAGGCCTCGCTGTTGTGTTTTCTTCTGTTCCTGGTGGACAGAGCCATCGACGTGTATGATGTCGGAGTGGATCAGCTGGTCGGCCTGCAGTGTGTCCTGCGGGATGGGGATGAGGTCTAGAGAGCGTTACGTCAAACAGTATCCTGAGGACGGCTCGCTCTGCCAGCTCAACACCGAGGAGACGGAGAAGTGTGTAGTCAACGATGAATGCTGTGAGTCTTTCTTTGTGCACGGCTGTGTGGGTTTGTGTGTGTGTCTGCGATTCAAAGTTAAAATTAGATTTTAAAATGAACCTACTAATGTGTTTTTTGTGTTTTTGTCCTTCCCACAGCACCCAGCAGCTGTGTGGTGACTGAGTGGGGTGAGTGGGACCCTTGCAGCGCCACCTGTGGGTTGGGAATGAGGAGACGTGAGCGCATGGTGAAGATGCCTCCTATAGACGGGTCCATGTGTAAGACTGAGGTGGCTGAAGTGGAGAAGTGCATGATGCCAGAATGTCGTGAGTTATCACATATTCATTTCCTTTTATTTCCGTGGTATTGCAGTTTTATTACACTTACATCATTAGATTTTTACTTAGTAAATTAAGTAAATATATACTTAAGTTCAGATCAGTTCACTGTGACGAGTAAGCAAACAGATGAGACAGAGTTGCTGTACATGAGTGTGAATCAGGTTAGATAAATAACCATCAGTGTGCTTTATTACATAAAACAGCTCCACCTGATAATCAGCGCTCACTGTCGTATGTGTTTGTGTGCCTCTGCAGATACCATCCCGTGCATGATGTCGCCCTGGTCCGACTGGAGCGAGTGCAGCGTGACGTGTGGGCGGGGCCTGCGAACACGTCAGAGGATGCTGAAGTCTGACCCTGCAGAGTGCACCGAGGAGCTGGAGCAGACGGAGAAGTGCATGCTGCCCGAGTGCCGTGAGGACAAACATGCCTCTTTTCATTTCACCTCTGTTAATCTGGATGTCAACGATGGCCCAGCCACACATCCATACATCATTTGCCTTTCCCATCCCTATAGCCACTCTGCATTTCAGTAATTATTTAGTATGCCTCTCTTCTCCTCTGACCTTGGTAATATGCAGAGCCGTATGTCATGAGGTGGCAGTTTGTAGAAGGTAGAGCAGAGGACTGGAAACACCGGCTGTTGAGCAGGCCTGAGAACTGAGATACAGATGAGAAGTGGCCCTGCATTAATGATGCACTGTGCACTTTTACGTATTTGATTTGCCAGCTCAGCATGTTGCAGCAAAAGTTAAACCAGGCTCAATTTGTATGCCTGACTACCTAACATTGTTCTGCTCGGTGACTGTATGTTGGCACCCCGCTGCGCAGATGGACTGGGCCGATTCAAATGTAAAGGAATCCTGCGTTTTCACACTCAGGGTCACTGTTGATCTGAATGTGGCCTTGACAGATAAAGAATTAGTGATTGGAAAGAAATGAATCTAAATAGCCTGCAAATTTCTGTTTAGTCACACTGAAGCTGGGCAGACACTGTGCCGATGGAGCTACATTTCATTTCAGCTGTCCCCGACTAATTTTAGAATTGGGCTGAAAGTCTGCCAGATGAGTCGCTGTTTGATGTGCAGTTTGACGAGGATCAGAACGCACGATTAATCACCTAAATGATCAATGATCTAACTGATGGACAGTCTGGCAGGTTGAAAAGTTTTGGCTGGCTGTCTTTCAGCTTGAGCAGTTCACTGTCTGATTTATCTCATGGCTGCTGTAAAAAGATCCATTTTGTTTTTGTTCCGAGCTTGTTGTGATTACTGGAAGAGTATTTGACACGCTGTGGCTGAAAATGTGGTCTTTAGACTGTGAACTGAACTTTCTCTAACATTTCCATTTGTGTTCCTCCTTCTGTTCTTCCTTGCAGCCGTTGACTGCATGGTGTCTGAGTGGTCCGAGTGGTCCGAGTGCAACAAGTCCTGCGGTAAAGGACACACCATTCGGACCCGTATGGTCAAACTGGAGCCGCAGTTCGGCGGCAGCGCTTGTCCCGAGACCATCCAAAGGAAGAAATGCAAGATCAGGAAGTGCCGGACGAAAACGAAGGAGGAGAGAGGAGGAGCAGGAGGAGGAGGAGGAGGAGGAGGGGGAGGAGGAAAGAGACGGAGACGGGGTAAACAAGGAAAAGATTCAGCGGTCGAGGAGCAGCCGGCAGGTTGGTTTAAATAATCTGTTGTCATCAATATTAAAGGTTTCACCTGAGCAGAGTTGAGATGTTGCTGTCTGTTGTCAGTTCCAGCAGGTTGCAAGATGCAGCCGTGGACCAGCTGGACGGACTGTACCAAACCATGCGGAGGGGGGATCCAGGAACGTTTCATGGTGGTGAGGAAAAGACCTAGAGGCCCTCTGATACCCAGCTGTAAGGACCGGAAGGAGATCCGTGCCTGTAACGTTCATCCCTGCTAGGGGGCACTACTGAGCTACAGAGGAGGGCAGAGGAGCAACAGGTTGAATAAATGAGTCCTGAAAATATGGGTTTATTTGATAAAGATGATGCTGGGGATTAACTTTTAGTGTACAGGGAGGTGAAGATGATGGGTTAGTTTGACACTTCGGAAAAAAGGAGATGAGTTCATGTAAGTAGAGGGAAGGAAAGGAGGAAATAAGGAGAATATGATAATGTGCTGTTTAGTGAAGCCATTGTAGGCATGTAGTTAACAGGCCTGACTTTTACTTTAGACCACAATGGAAGTATTAGAGAGTAACGTCTGTGTCCTGCAAAAATACCTTCTTTTCAGGAATTTTAGACAAATAAACAGTAGATTTGCCTCTGAAACATGCAATATTTGTCTGGTCATTTTCAGTAACTTTGGCCCCTGGGGTATGAAATAGGGTTGGAATTGCAATCCTTATATTTCCTGCAAATTCTCGTTAATCTGCTGTTATTGTCTGAGGAAAAAGAAAACAGGAGCCTGGGATTTTTGTATTCCCTGTACTGACACAAAGATACCTTCTCCAAACAAAGCTATAGTCCGGCCTTCAAATTGCATTGTTACCATCATATGATTAGCTTTTTATGATAATAAGAGTGAGTGTGAACGAAGCAAAGTGTACCCACACACCCACACAGGGCGATTAAACAACAACCCCGATTCAAAAAGGTTTGGGATGCTGTGTATAACTTAAATAAAAGCAGAATGTAGTCATCATTTTATGAAGTGTTCCTGAGCCCATGTAGTAATCTCCTTTATACAGTCATGTGTTTCACAAAGTGATGCACCTCGCCCGATCCTTGCTCGTGAACGACTGAGCCTTTCAATACCCAGTCATGATACTATCACCTGGTACCCATGAACCTGTTTACATGTGGAAAGTTCCAAACAGGTGTTTTGCTGCCATCAAATTCACAGTAAGCACATATTTACAAAAATCAGGGAAGTTGTTGAGGTCAAACATTAAATGTATTGTCATTTTATTGTTTCCAGTTTCCAATTTCCAATTTCAAAAATGATTAAGAAATGATCACGTTCTGTTTTATTTGTGTTTTATACAGCGTCTAACCTTTTTGGAATCTGAGTTATACCTGCCTGAAATAGCCACAGATATCTTTTAGGACAAGACAGCAGGCAATGCTATAATCTGTTGTATTTACATGTTCAAATAGACTTTTGCTCCCTGACTTTAGCCCTAAAGGCAGGCAACATAATTACATCCATAAAAAGGTACCGAGCCAGGGGAGAAGCAATGTCTTAAGGAAAACTAATGCGCTTCATACACAGTGATTACGGCTTAAACACTAGTAGTCTGCTGAGAGGGCACACACAACTACAAATATGAAGCGATCGCTGATGAAGTCTCCATGTTGCATTTTTACCACGTTAAAGCTGGTTTGCTTCTGAGAGCGTTTGCTGTTTAACCACCACACAAACTAAAGAATAATATCCGAAAATCTGAATTGAAGTAAATCTTTCCCAGAAGGTAGTCCTTCTTAAATCACAGACAAACTGCTGGAAGTCTGGACTATTTCAAGTTGAAAACTGTCACTTAATGATAAAAAGAATAAAAACAGACTAAACTGAAGGTGTAGGAATTTTTGCAAGACCTAGATGCTCATACAGCAAGTCTCTAAAGACGTATGGATGTACTGTATATCTACTATCTAACCAACACTTATAAATGACACGACTATGTAAGTACTAAAAACCACTTTCCCTAATAAAACAGACGCATTTAAATGGAGATGTTTTCTACTGTTCCGATTAGTCTTTATATACTGTACTGCTGTTTATCTGTCGTTTCAGCTGATGTAGCATTAAACCTGCGATAGCTCTCGCTCCGTCAGAAGATCTTGTTTTAGCATGTGCAAAGATGATCATGTTTGGTTGGACATTCTGCTTTCTCTGCTGTAGATGTTGTCTTGAACAGATAGATAAATGACCGTCTGCCTCCACAAACAGAGGTGTCACGTCTCACACGTGTGCTGCTGCAAAAGAGTTTAGATGGAGAATCGCTGCAGTGTTTTTTTCTATAGTATTACAAACTGTAGACGGCTCAACATACAGTAGACTGTTACCAGGGGCCTTGGTTATGACACACTTTATTTTCATGTATTGTTTTTATTGAGCTTTTCATTGTATTGCCATGATGAGTGACGTGTAAAATCTTTTTCTAGAATGACTTTAGATCATGTTTCCTGTTTTAATAAGAATGTCATCACCAAAGTTTCTATTTTCTGTAGATGTTTTCTTGACTCTGTTGCCTTCACTCTTTTCTGTTTTCAGGCCTCTTTCTTTTATTTCTTTGCCTCTGTATCACGTGACTATTTTCTAAGAAACCACCTTTACAATAAAAACTGTAAATGTGAAAATCATGTCTTCACTGGACTCATTTTGATCAGCTGTAATGTTCTGAATGTTCAGATCAGATATCAACTTGGTACATTATCATTTTTCATGGACTCCCTTTGGGGTTGGATCAGGTTACTTTGAAATGTAGTCGGTTACTGAATACAAACTAAATGGCCGTAATTAGTAATGAAATCCATTGGATTGGAAAATCTGAAAACTTTTGGATAACTTTATCGTCACACACTGAAAATACTGCACCTTGTACAGAAATGGATGCAGCCACATAAAATTGAGCTCCACAAATAGTCTTTTTTAACAACTAAAACATTTTCAGTGCAAATAAAATACATTTTGCATAGCCAGCATCAACAGTCAGCATCACACAGTATACTGTCAGTTTCTACAACATGCGGGATGCTGTTTCTTGTGTATTAGTGTTTATGCAGACTTGAAGTTGAGGTTTTGCAAAATTTTCAAGGCACATAGACATTCTTGTGTCACGTGTTTTTGAAGTTGAAGTGATGGTGACATTGACAGGAATGGAAGACTGCTTTGGAGGGTATGCAGGTGCTTGAACCATCTGTCTTTACTCAGCAATGTTTAGTCCACCAAGGCCAATAACTTTTTTTTTTCAGTATGTTATTTTGAAGGAGTTATAGCACGTAATATCACGAATATGATATTGTGCTAATGCCAACTTTTGGAAGATGCAGACACAGGGATCTGTGTCTGACAGTCTTTTTTGTTTGGATAAGATGGGTGGTTTGTTATGTTTATGCATTATCCATATGTCATATAAGACAAGATATTTCCTTATTTTTATTTATCTTTCCATGATTTATATTCTGTTTTCTGTCTCTTTTACTACTCTTCTACAAATGAGGTGTTAATGAGGTCAGAAAAAAATAAAAGACATTTATTTTGGTAAAGCTGATGTCAACAAAACAAAAGGTTGAAGGGATCATAAATGTAAGACCGGTAAAAGGATTCCAATGCAGGTATTTGTGTGTGTGTGGGGGGGGGGTCTCAGTCTCAGTGACTGCATGGTCACTGAGACTGTAGCCC
Source organism: Pagrus pagrus (assembly GCF_965226575.1). Taxonomy (NCBI): domain Eukaryota; kingdom Metazoa; phylum Chordata; class Actinopteri; order Spariformes; family Sparidae; genus Pagrus; species Pagrus pagrus. The sequence continues at coordinate 29,879,453 of NC_140194.1, forward strand.
CAACGGCTCCCTCTGCTCTGGTACTGTACTTACAATGTCCGTCCACTAGATGGAGCTAGAAGAATAAAAATCATGTAGGCTATAAGGAACTCATGGCCAACTCAAGATGATACTGGAGCCCATAAATAGAAGAAGTGATTCAAACTCAGACATTGTGTTTTTGTAGTTTGACATTTAACATCATAGTTATATCTTGGCCTCCCTCATTATTATAGACATATTCCAGACATGATCATAAACCCATTGAAACTATTTTACAAGATGATTCATCATGAATAAAGATCCAGCAATTTTGCTTTCTGTAATACGTGATGATACCTGATTACATCATTACAGTATATGATCATTAGGATTTATTTTCTCAGGCTCAACAAAGCTCTCTAGAAGCAATTATTCAGTAGCCTTCACAGGTTGAGTTGTATTCACCATAACTAGTAAACTGATACTGACATGTTGAATTAGTGGATTGCCCCTTTAACTATCCAGATGAAATGAAAAAGACTCATGACAAAACTGAATGTTAGGTCGCACTTTAGAGTTATATTTTGTACACTTAAGGTATAATACAGCATGTAAGAGTTGTGTACTTACATTATCCCGAATGTTTCCAACAATGTCCAGAGAAATTCACAAGTTTAGTCAAGGTAACATTGGTTGCCTGAAACTTGGGGGAACTTAGTGGGGAAGGAAGTCGGCTAACAAGTGTTCACATGAATCAAACTGTGAAATATTATTTGTGCCTGCGTCGAGTCTGAAAGACTTTCATGGTGGTCATTCAATTGTAAAGTGTTAACTGCCCCAAACAGCCAGATCACTCGTGTGTGTGTGTGTGTGTGTGTGTGTGCGCGTGTGTGACTTAATTCAGGTGCCTCACTAAAAACTCAGCACTCATCATGGACTCTGGTTCTCTTTTCTTTTCTCCCCTAGTGTCTCTTTAACGTTATGCTCATGAGGTAAAGTTTTCCCCTCCAGCCTCAGTCAGTATTCAACACTACAGGACACAAATAATTAAAAAAAAAAATTTTTTTAATTATAGTAATCTCTGAGCTCTCCTCCTGACGGTGAACAGAACAGAACTGGATGTAACTCTGGGTGTTCATTCCTCAAGAAGGTCTGGCTCTGCAGCCGCCTCTCTCCTCCAGAGCTTGTCGGCTCTGAGCATTGGCTCTGTGCCCCTCCCCTCTCCATGGTCTGCCCGGCTCTCCCCACATAACCCTCAGCAAACACTTTCTGTTTTGTCATGATGTAGAGAGTGGCAGAAGTTACATATTGAGCGCTTTATATCTGATGAACTTGTTAAACCCAAAGTCTTCGATGTTGCACATCTGCCACTGATGTCAAGTTTGGGCTGCCTGTTTAAGTGAACTGTGCGATACAATGAGACATTAAGTGTTATGAAGTCAGCCCACATATCACGAGCAAAGTATTCTGATGAATAATGAATGCTAGATGAAGTACAATAGCTTTTGATCTACTAATGATCAATATTGAATGATGTTTTGCAGGAGTTAGGTTGTGGGCATGGTGTTTCAGCTCATACAATGAGAGCAGCAATTAGACATGCATTCAGCTTCAAACAGTATCAGACAGAAGCACTTTGTGACAGTTCCCATGATAATAGCTGCAGTCATTTTCCTTTATGTAAAACCTCCGAGACTGAAACATTTCACTGAGGACATGCATCTCGAAGCAGCGGAGGGGAAAAAACAGTCAATTCACATATTCAATAATTAACCACACACACTTATGTTGCGCAAATCCTCGGAACATTTTTGTTTTTAGCAGGATTCCAAATCCACCAAACACAAAATATTTTACAAAATTATAGGAAATGTGTAAAGAATGAAGCATCTGATAGTGTTTTGAGGGTGCTCATGAAATATGATTTCTTGGATTTGAATATTTCAAATTGTAAAAATAGCACTGTGAAGAGAGTAAGAATATTGGGAACATCTGTAGTTTAAGTGTTCACAGTTTAGGCCTATTTTGTTTGATTACCAGAGTTTTATTCTTGCTATGGAAGACAAAGTTTTTAGACTGTGACATATTGTGTTCGTAAGCACCAGTGTTGATAACTGCGCCTGCTGTAGCTGTGTGACGTCATGACTCGTGTATGTCCTAGCGGGCTGCCGTACGAATGTTCGGCACAGAAGTAAAACGACACAGTTCAGCTCTATGCTCGTGTGTGATTCTTTCAGCAATGCATTACATGGTGTCAGAAGTCTGAAGTGCAGAAAATAAACATCGGTGATGGCGTCCTCACAGTTTGAGCACCCGAGGATCGACTGGGAAGCTGCCGACTTATACCAAGAGTTTGGAAGATTCCAAAGTCATGTCACGTTCGTCTTTGACGGTCTGCTCTCGGAGCTAGCAGCTAAACAACAAGCCGGTTGGCGAGGTACGTGGCCCGGGGAGCAGGGCAGGGAAGTGTACAAGACATTCATCTGGGCTGTGGGTGAAAAAGAGGATCCCTCTAAGGTGCTGGATAAGTTTGCAAGCTACATCAGACCAAGAAAGAATAAAAGGATTGCAAGACATCGCTTCAAGGAGAAGAAACAAGGTCAGACTGAAAGTTTTGACAACTTTTTGAAGGATTTGAGAGACTCATCCTGATGGACTGTGAATATCCTGATCCGGATGATATATTAATTGATGCAATCATCGCCATAGCTGTCAAGTATCACTTTTTGGCCGGGAAAATACCGTATTTTACCGTTCTTTCCCGCGGTTCTCCTGTATTAGTATTTTCCCGTAAATCTCCCGTATTTTAACCTGCGTTATTAAAAAAATAATAATACAGTGGCATTATCCCCGGGCGGAGTATTAAAAAGCATTCCCAATCTGAGCTCTGTCACTAGCCTCGCGATAACTGCCACCTGCAGTAGCCTACTACGGTAACTGTAGGTGGCAGTTGTCGCGATGTTAGTGTGACACTGTCGGAGTGACAGTGCGAGACGAGAGAGATGGATGATGTGTGACATATGTGTACAACAATTCACATCAGGAGGAGTAAACCAGTCCCCCACCCCACTATCCTTTTATTAGGTAAATAATATAAAGTAGAAAACAGTAAAGAAAAGTTATGTGAAATGAAAAGAAAAACTGTAAAAGAAAAGCAATATAAAATGAAAAGAATGTGTGGAATGAAAATAAAAGAAAATATACAAATAATCCTTAAATAAATGCTCTTCATATACCCTTTTTGTGTTTCCATTTAGGTTATAATGTCCAGGTGTGCCTGACCTCAGTAGTCACAACAACAATGATCAGACACACCTGGATTAATGAATGTGTCCAATAATGAAAGACAGGAGTTAAAGGAGCTGGCTGAAGTTCAGGAAGTAGTGGAGCTGTGCATAAAGCCAATTGTAGTTTGTAAGTGGTTGACAAGTAGTGATTTTAGCTTTCTTGTACACCTGTCTTAAAATGTAAGGGATACTGGAGCTTGGTTGGGGTGGTGGGACCACTTGCGGCGGGCGCCGGAAAATTTCCCTTATTTTCAAATCCAAAACTTGACAGGTATGATCATCGCGGGAGTGAGAGAAAAAAGAGTACAAGAAAGGCTGCTGGATAGAGGTGAGGAGCTGACAACGCCGAAAGCTATTGAAATTTCCCAGCAGTTTGAAAGAAGAAGAAGAATAAGCAGCAAAGGTGTCTGTAGTGACTGTGAAACCCAAACATGCAACACCTAATAAGAAAATGCACAAAGGACAGACAAAACCCACTCACCAGAAACAAACACCAGATAACAGGCAGAGGAGCTGCACAAGCTGTGGGAAAGATCCAGAGCATAAATGGAGCAAAGGAAAATGCCCAGCAAAGGGATCAGTGTGTTCATACTGCCACAAACCCAATCACTGGGTAACTGTACGTCGCAAGCGTACCTGATTGTTATAAAGTACAATCAGGGTTGTACTTTATAACATGTTGTTCATACTTCGAATCTCAGTTTATGCCTGGCTCCAGTTATTTACACGCTGCAGTTTAAGGTAGAAGAAGTGATCCTTATCACTCAGAGAGCCTTGATCACTACAGTAACTTCCTGTTTAACCAGTCAGCATCGCACGTGACCAAAACGAGACACGTTGCCTCCGCCTCGCACTTTTTTAACAATGTACGAAGAGTGTAATTAACATGTTTCTGTTGTTAAAGATGTATTTCACTGTGTGCAGTCTTCGGTTACATGTTGCAACACTACACTGTAACAGTTGCTGTTTCACCAAAACAAGCTGGTTAACAGTTGATTCTTCAACACAGTGGATATTGAACCAGACCAGGATTCTTCAGAGGAGCAGATACTGAACATCAACCTTACACAAGATGAGAGATCTGGGGATGATACATGGACTGTAAACTTGGATATCCTGTCACAGGAAGTGTTGTTCAGGATTGACACAGGCACCAAGTGCAACACCCTAACGCTGGACAGGTACCAGGTACATACACAATCAAGATCGATCCGGACGTCAGGGGTGTGGTCCATCTCGTCTGCCGCCAACCCGCCGCACTTAAAGCAAAGATTATAGAGAAGCTGCATGAGATGGTGGAAGACGGCTACATTACAAAAGTTGGCCAACCTACTGAGTGGGTGAGTTCAATGGTAGCTGTAGTACGTAATGGCAAGATAAGAATCTGCATTGATCCAAGTGACTTAAATAAGGTCATAAAGAGAGAGCACCACCCGATGCGCACCATAGAAGAGGTTGTGTCAACAATGCCTGGTGCTAAAGTGTTTTCAGTTCTGGATGCCAAATCAGGATTTCTCCAGATAAAACTGGATGAGGCCTTCATCCCTCCTCACGACCTTCAACACACCAATCAAGAGGTACCGATGGCTGAGGCTCCCATTTGGACTAAAATGCACCCCTGAAATCTTTCCACGCATCATAGATGAGATGCTTTGAAGTTGTCACTGGAGCCATAAGTGTCATGGATGACATCCTCGTGGCAGCCCCCTCAGTGGAGGAGCATGACACAATATATGCGCAAAGTAGTTGAGAGAGCAATGAGCTACAACCTCAGGCTCAACTTCAACAAGTGCCACATCCGCCAACCAACGGTACCATATGTGGGTCATCTGATAACTGCTGATGGGCTCAAGCCCGACCCGGCTAAAATCAAAGCAGTGCAGCAGGTCGCAACTAACTGACAAAGATGGTGTTCGCCGTTTTCTGGGCTTTGTCAGCTGCCTCTCAAAGTTTATACCGAACCTCAGTGAAGTGGACGCTCCACTGCGTCAACTTCTAAAGAGTGATGTGGAGTTCGCGTGGCAACCACTGCAGCAGAAAGCCTTCGCCAGACTCAAGGAGATGTGCACGTGTCTACCAGTGCTACAGTTCTTCAACCCTGCGAAACCCGTGGAAATATTCTGTGATGCCAGCAGTAATGGATTAGGAGCTGTTCTCCTGCAGAATGGGCAGCCCATAGCCTTCTCGTTCAGGTCACTGACTGATGCAGAAACGAGCTATGAGCAAATTGAAAAAGAGATGCTCTCTATTGTCCATGCCTGTGCAAAGTTTCACAGCTACATATTCGGCAAGCATTTCACAGTGTTCCAACGACCACAAACCTCTCGAAGACATCTACAAAAAATCCCTGCTGTCCACTCCAATGCGCATCCAGAGAATGCGTCTTTCGCCTGCAGTGGTACGACCTACAGGAGTACAGGAATGCACAGTACAGGAGAGGAAAAGACATGGAGTTGCCCGACAAGCTATCCAGAGCACAGCTTTCAGAGTGCATGCCAGAGATCGATGGACTAGGATGTGTCTCCATGCTCAGCTTTGTCTCAGCCAGCAACCAAAAATACACAGAACTGAAGGAGTGCACACAAGAGGAGCTAAGCTGTCTCCTACAGACAATTCAAAGTGGCTGGCACGAACGCAGACGAGATGCACCCATGCCTGTACAGCCGTACTGGGACTCAAGAAGTCAACTTGCTTCTTCTGATGGACTCATGGGGATGAGTTACGCATTGTGGTTCCCCCCACCATGCGAGAGCACATGCTGAAACTCATTCACCAGTCTCATCTGGGGATGGTGAAAAGCAAACAGCGAGCACGTGAAGTGCTTTACTGGCCAGGTATGAGTGCAGAAATTGAGGAGGCGGTCAGAAATTGCAGCAAGTGTGCTGACTTTCAAAACAAACTGCCCAGACATCCCCTCAAACTGACAGTAACGCCAGAGCTGCCATTTGAAGAGGTGGCATCAGATCTGTTTGAGTTTGATGGAAAACAGTACATTCTGCTTGTGGATTACAACTCAATGTTCATTGAAGCGGATGAACTAAAGGACATGAGAAGCCGCACCGTCATAGAGACTCTGAAAGCTCAGTTTTCTAGACATGGGATCCCATCCTTGCTCCTGTCTGATAATGGCCGTCAGAACTCCTCAGAGGAGTTCAAAGACTTCTGTGAAAGCTATGGAATAGCACACTAAACATCTTCACCACACACTCCGCACTCAAATGGTGAAGCAGAGCGCGCAGTGCAAACAGTGAAGAGACTTTGGAGTAAAGCAGCAAACACCTTGCACTGATAGACTACAGAACTACTCCACTTGAGTCACCTGCACAGCTGTTAATGGGCAGGAGACCTCGCAATAAGCTACCAGCTGCTCGAGCCCTGCTCACACCAACAGCTTATAATCCCCTCAAAGTGAAGCGCCTGCTACAAGACAAAAGGCACTCAAAAGTTCTACTATGACTCCAAGAGAGCAGGAAACCCTCCTGTTGCTCTTAAACCTGGTGATGAGATCAGGATGCAGCCGTATCCTGGCAACAGCAAATGGTCCCCTGGAGTTGTGTCTAAGCCATACAGTGCTCCTCGGTCCTACGTGGTGGATTGTGGAGGCAAGCAGTACCGCCGCAACAGCCAACATCTGCGCAGAAGCACAGCGGCAGCTAACAGTCCCCGCCACTACATGTGTGACGAACAATGGACTGACCCCCCAAGTCTGCCTGAGAAGGAGTCACATCCTTCCTGCCCCCCTGAACTGCCCCACTCACACTGTCTATTTTTCTAAGGAGGGGAGATGTAACATATTGTGTTCGTAAGCACCAGTGTTGATAACTGCGCCTGCTGTAGCTGTGTGACGTCACGACTTGTGTATGTCCTAGCAGGCTGCCGTACGAATGCTCGGCATTGAGGTAAAACAACACAGTTTAGCTCTATGCTCGTGTGTGGTTCTTTCAGCAATGCATTACATACCATCAAGGGACACTGAAAGTCTCAACTGGAACTGAGGTCACACAACACACCTTCTGTACATTATGACTGTACAGAGTGTTTGAGATACCACTCTCATATCTGTCCCTTAAATATGAAGCTACAGCAGCAGGTGGTTAGCCTAGCTGAGTATAAAGACTGGAAACAATGTACAAACTACAATTTTGAGATACTTATTGAGTAATTCCATTTTCTGTTACTTTATACTTCCACTCCACTACAATTTGGAAGCAAATATTTGTACCTTTTTCTCAACTACATTTATGTGATAACTTCTGTTACTAGTTCCTTTGCGGATTTCAGGCGGTATCAGAGCCAAAGTAACCCATATTTCATTACATTTATTTAATCAGGGATCAAAAAATTAATGGTAATCAGAAAAATGCTTGAATATCAAAATATAAAATGTTTTACGGTATATTTCAATGAGGACCCAAGTGCAGACACACACAGGAAGCAGGATTGGGGGAAACAAAAGGCGAGCTTTTAATAAACCAAGCTGAATTACACAAAAATTAGGAAATACAGAAAAACTAAAATGCGTTACGTAGACAAAAACAAAGTAACAACTAAAGGCTAAAACAAAGTGCAAACAAAAGCAACGTACAAATCAAAAGAGAAACCAGAAACCAAAACTAGGAACATACCAAACTGGAGACATGAGGAGACACTGGAGGAAACACTTTGGAAGAGGCTGGAAGGCAACACGGGGAGAGACAAACCAAGATGGAGGATGATGGACGAAGACGGACACAAGCTATCACAGGCTACGAGCTAACGCAAAGAAGGTCGGGAACGGGACATCACAGAGGGATGACGGAGTAACAGGATACGGAACACAGACCAAGACGTGAGGGAAAACAAAGGCTATATACAGACACACTAGTGACAGGACGAGGAACAGGTGAAGTGAGGAGGGACACGGACAGGTGAGGGAATTAACGGAAAAACACACAGGAAGAAGTGACAAGCACAATGCGACACACAAGGGTAAAACTTCAAAGTAAAACAGGAAACGGGAACAAATCTGTTGACCTATAGTGTACAGTGATAAACTATTCTTTAAATGAAAACTGCCTGTTTTTTTTTCTTTGTTATATGTTGTTTTTAAATGCATATAAATATGTATAATTTACTTTTATTTGAACTTTAATACTCTCCAGTTTGACACATTAAAGTGTGTTTACAGGTCTTGGTGTGTACTCCTGCATACAGTATGTGGAAAGAGTAGTATAAAGCCTTTCAAGGCTCCAAAGGAAGCTGCATGTAATCTGATCAATTGCCATCAGTGAAGTCACTCAGTGGCTCAGTTGAATTGTGGGTAATGTATTTACCAGGTTTTGAAAAAGAAGAAGCGTGTAATAAAAAGCTTCTGTTGTATCACTTTTGATCATTTGTTTCTGAACTAACCATAATGTGCCCAACAGTGTTACAGGAGTTCAATTCAACCAGTGGAATACGTTTAAAAACCTGGAGCCTACATTACCCACAATGCAACTTAGCCACAGACTGACATCACTGACAGCAATTTATCAGATTACTAGATACTTTAACCCAAGTACTATTGTAGTCTAGTATTGCTGTAGTCTCATTTCACCATAGTGTGAGTTTGTTTCCCAAAAGTGTTAAACTTCTTTTAATGAAAACTGCCTGGTTTAAGTTTGTTACATGTCTTTGTTCATCTCTCCCAGTCTTATTTTTTCCATTTAAATAAAGCAAACAATTGTAATAGCACTAATAAACTTGTGTCTAGTAGCATTTTTATTCATATTAATGTATTTAAGTTTTAGAAATCCATAATAAGCCAAACTAAATATCCATTGTGCAGCCATTTCATCAAGAACATCTGAACCAAAGTCTATTAACTTACTGTATCAACATTTACAACTGCACATTTCATGGCTCATTAGAATGTGAGTGAGTCACTCATCAGAGCTCACAGGTTCCTCAGTTTCTAATAAGCCGATTTGCAGTAATAATTGTTAGTCATCAATTAATAAAGGATTCTTCGACTGCAATAATCCGTCTGAGTCAGAGTTTAATTTGCATCTTAATGGTTCATCTGCTTTATTAAGAGCCCATTTGCTGCCAGTTACAGTAAATCTGTGAGAAACGGGGCTATTACACACACAAACAAAAGCACACATTCAACATCTCCTGTTCATTACGTCATTCAATCTCCACTTGTTTCCCGGAGAGGTTTTGTCCTGCTCTGCCCTCAGGAGTTACATCTTCCACTTTATCCAAAGAGAAAACATCCCTTTCATTGTGGAAGGAAAAGAGGAGATGTTAATCTTCTTTATGCTTGTACGAAGCACAAATCTTTTGAGTTTAAACTAACCTGCTGTAGACCTGAAGAGGCTCTTAAAAGCTTATAAAGTGTTAGTCCTTCATGGGAGATAAAAGTCTCAAGACCTCCTCACTGTCCTTTGAATGTTCATCATGTTCCAAGTAGAGAAGTTCAATACATGAAAGAGAAAATATTTAAAGGAATATTTCAACATGTTTTGAAATGAAGCTCTAGCAAAAGTTTGGATGGAAAGACTTCTCTTTGGCCACTCAGTCCTCAGGTTATTTCTCACACCACCAACAATCCTCTAGCTGCTGCTGTTGTTTTGTTGTTTTTTTGTTGTTTACTGCTGTCTAACCACCAAACACTTTCTGACAAGAATCATTACCACTTATCATCTGCTGTAATAAAGATTTACTTTAGTTTAGCACAATGGCTGGAAACAGGGAAACAGCTAGTCCACCTACCAGCACCAGTAAGCCACTGCGCCCAGACAAAACAGTCAGGAACATAACCTCTTGTAAAACCAGTTGTTTTTATACTTGGTTTTTGCTGGGATTGCCTTCGCACATAGGCTAGCAGTTTCCCTTGTTTCTGGCCTTAATGATAAGCTAAGCTAACCTTCAGGCTCTAGTGTATTTCTCAAAAGGAACTGTTCATTCAAACAGAAAATGATACAAAAATTGGGCCATTGCTTTTTACATACAAGGTAGAAAATTGGACTCGTATGGAGTTTATCTAATAGAACAGTTCATCCACTGGGGACCATCAAGACCCATGTTTCCCTGGTGGTATTGTAAAGCTCAGTGGACCCCCCACAATGTGAATGATCCTGTGGGAAACCTCTATTTGTTATCCAGTATCTGATTCTTCCTAGCCGGTATACACTCCATTTTTAGAAGGCTCATAATTACTTGAGTATTATGTAACATGTCGTGTTAAAGGGAAGATTCACTATAGATCTCTCTCTCACTTGTCTTTTTCCTCCAGTGTATGTATACCTCCTCTGAGTCTGGCTCGCTGCCCTCTATTAACATAATTCCCTCACATTCCTTTGATCCCAGGGCAAACGCAACACTGTGTGTGCATACTAAACTGCACTACTTGGACTTTTCCAGGGAATGCAAAGGGCAGCATCAAGGAAAAATGACCCCTGGGCTCAGCATCCCTCCAGAGAGGTGAAGGGAGGCCAGCAGAAAGATGTACATGTAAATGCATTATCAGTATGCCTATGCATTAGTGTGTGAGGAGAAGGGGCAGGGCAGGTGGTGGGGGTTGGGGGGTAGACACACGGACAACTGTCCACTGAGTGCTGAAGCCAGTGGTCTGTATACACACCCAACCCAAAGGTATTTTTTCAGAAGTTATTTTTAGCTAACATAAGTAGCAACTTTCCACTCACTCAGTAATAAAACCTTATATCAGGACAGGTAGTTTGAGCTTCCTAAACCATTGTTAAAACCATTCTTTACCTCCTCCTTAGTGTTTCCCTGTGGTATTACCTTCCTGGCTACTGTCCAAAGAAAGAGTGCTGGTTTTGATTCATCTCAAGTCTAGTTGGTAAGATGAAACATATATCGGACATCACCAGAGCGCTCTCCAGTTTTAAACTCGGTGTCATTCTCCCTCTTCACCTTCTTTGCCTCCTCCATCAGCAGGTTTCTTTTTCTTCTGTAGTGTAGAGTTTCCACAGTTATTCAAGTCATTCCACCGTTACCTGGGGATCGTGACCGGAGAAGAGACTGCCTCTTCCTGTTTTGGTTGCACACTGACAGACTCACTCGCAGTAATTTGACCTTCATTTTTCAAGGAGAAATCCACCCTGTAGGATCACCAATCTATACGCGGATGGTGTCATTTTTCTTCATCCATTACACTGTGCAATCAGCATTTATTTCAGATTGACAAGTTAAAGCAGAAAACTGGTGTAATGTAAGTTTAACAAATGAAAAGTAAACACAGAAATGAGTCCCCTGGATTAGCTGTTGTAGCTGAAAGTATTTCACCACAAGTGCCTGATGTAATTTATCGCACAGTAAATTTAAAGTTTATTTGGAAAGCTTTTGGCAGCACATGCTGCCTGCACTCTGTTATCAGGCTCTCTCCAACAGAGGGTTCAAGAAAGTTGTTCCTTCCTTTAACTCCTGCTTTGCACTGATTAATTTTATTAGTGCTGAAAAACATCTTCAGTACCATGATGATGTCCTGTCAGTCTCTACATCTACATGTGGAGTCAGCATGCAACGCAATTCATCCATAGCCCCACCTGAATTCCATGGATTCCATCTTTACTGGGTAATCACAAACACCAGTGCTCAGGCAGTGATGGATTTGATATCATAACATGTGACACGTATGTGGCGTAGATTTGGCTCTCATGCTCTCTGCACATCCAGCTGTGAAGGTTGCCACATGTGGCGCAGGAATTCATGCAGCGATCGCACTGGACCAAAGCTGTACGTGCACGTTTGCAGCCATTCTGTGGCTTTGTTGCATGCTGAGTGTGAAGCGAATGAAAGTGAAATGAATCACTGCCTGGTTGTTGTACTGGAGGAGCTCACAGGTGCTTGGTCGTGAGAACTCCAATCACCTGTGCACATGTACAGTGGTCAGGACTTCAATTATGTACAAGTGTGTGACGGCCTGCTGTAGTCATTTCTGTCATGTTTTCTCCATCAGGTGGAGGAACAATGTGCAGTCTATGAGGACATAAAAATGTTTAGCATGAATCCGTTGCCAAATACAGATGTGTGATGAAGTAAGAGTATACAAGCAGCAGTTCAGCATCTTATCAAGTAGGCATTTTTCACAGAAGGCATTTTGTCATATCACAGCAGGGAAATGAGGAGTGTTAATAATGAAATTAAGGCGGGCTGAATTTTATTTAGCTGCCACAGTTTCATGTTACCGGTAACACCTGTGCTGTTCCTACTATGACAGGTCCAAATGTCGGTTATGAAAACGTGTTGCTTGCAGGTGTGAAAATGTTACTGTATGTGTTCACCCTTTCCACACTGGCCTTACAGTATACTGCACATCAAGCAAAGCTGGATGATTTATGAAGACCATTCTTTTATAAGGTGCATGTGTATAATCACTATTATTTTCTATCATATATTATCATATTTGGAGCCAGACTAACCCATTTCTTGGCTGGCCAGTAACGTTTTATAGTTAGTAAATGGTAGATTTATACTAACTGAACTTTGGTTAAGGGCTATTTCAATGAAAATAAAGCATTTCAGCCACACTTATTCAGTCACAGTGGGCTGTGTAGTACCAGTCCTTGGCCTCATGTTACCTTGCATAAAAGAGTCAGGCAGCCATGCAAGCAGCTGTTTGAGGCTGTACTCAGTTATAGCAGTGTTTTGAGCTAAATGGAAATGTCAGCGTGCTAACATTATCACAGTGACAATGCTAACAGGCTGATGGTTAGCCAACCCAGTCGCCAGAATGAATGTGGCAGTGTACGTTTCTGTAAACCATGGATATGTTAAAGCTTTTATAAATGGTAAATTTATAGTTAACAAACTGTAGTTCATAGTTATTTCAATGAAATGCTTTATAAACCATTTATTAAGCAATTGTTTAGTGTAAAGTTGCAACTGATGTTTCTAATACTTTGTAAATGTTAATAAATACTGTGCAGTTAATCTGTGAACAGTATCTGGATGGACAAACTAAACTGAATGAACTAAACTAACTAAAGTTGAATTAACAAAACATTTTTATTTATTAATGATGGTTGTTAAAAAGTGTTACCAGCAGGCTAATTTATTTGACCATTATTAGCTTATCACAGATATATCAGTATTGGCCAATAATTAAAAAAAACAAAAAAAAAACAGTCCAAAATAACAGAATTACTGAATCGTTTTTGGGGAAATTTGGAAACACTACATTGTACAGTTTGTAAATTATATATTTTAAGTAATTCTTCAATATCAATATCAGTATCAGCCTCAAAAATCCAGTCTCGTTCAAACTCTCATTATCTCATTGTGTTACAATAATATTACTAATAATGATTTGATGGTGATGTAATTTGTATATTTGTTCAAATTATTTATCATTACCTGTGGTAGGTCTGCATTACTGGCAGCAGCAGGCAGGGATAATGCAGGTGCAGACCCTGTCCTGAGGTAATAGATGAAGAGCTGGTGGACCGATGGAGGACTGTTCTGCTGCAGTGTAACAACACTCCGTCACATGTTGTGTTTCTCTATTGTGCTGTGAAGGTAAGAGGACACTTGTGTGGTCCCCATGGATAAAGTGGGATATTGAAGCATCAGCAGTAAGATGATACAGCAAAGAAGAAAATATAACACAAGCTTAAAATAGAATGTAAACATTTGAGGTTATGTAAACTGATGCAGCTGATCAACACTCTTGTGAGCAGCCACTTAAAATTATTACATTTTTGTGCAAAGACAGATAATATTACTGCCTACACTATTAATAAGTTCATATTACTCACATGAAGTTCATATCTTACGGCTGAATTATCAAATAATTGAATTAACTGTAGCGCCTTGCTATAAATGATATGTTATTTCATGTGTTTGGGTTTACAAATATTCAGTATATTTTGCAATATTGCCTGTTAAATTAGTTCTATGGTGAAATAACCTTGAAGTAATACAGAGAAATTAATAAGTGCACTTCATTTGGGGAAGGTACTAAAATGTCCCATGTTTTTCATGGTTTGTGAATGTCTCATGACGTTTCTTTTGTTTATTTGAGTAACCAGGTATCAATCTGTTATTAGCCAATCCGTGCCTGTCAGAGATGAGTGTCAATTACCTACCGGATTCGGAAGGGGGTGGGACTAAAAAAAAAGAGAGGAGACGAGGCTCGGGCTAGTAACGGGGAGAGACGAGGAAAAAGAGTGACAACACCATGGAAAAGTAGTTGTAAGCTATTTGAGACCCTATAAAGTTACTGTTGTTACTAAAACCTTAAACCGGAAGGTCAGTTTGTGTGTTACCGGTACCAAATGTGGAAGTAAGCCGAGTTCAGAGCTGTTTCAGCCGGGAATTGTACCGAGTGTCCGAGACGCCATTATCGTTGTGTATAGAGCTAGAGTTAGCCTCGTCTCTGCTAGCTGGAAGGAGACCGCGTGTGTGTGAGGGAGAAATATTTTGCGCCGAGTTTCCTGAGTGAGTATGAGCACTATTTGAGCTGGTAACAATATGGAAATGTATGAGAACGAACAGTGAGTTTATTAGTGTTTTGAATTATGCTCAGTGTATCTCCGACCTACATGCCTGCCTGCCGCTGATCTGCTGCTGCTGTAGAGGGTGCTCAGGATCCCCGCTGTCGCCAGAGAGACTGCTGCTGCACGAGGACGTGTCAGCAGGACTAGTTTTCTTCATCTCCTGTCACCTCACTCCTCTGAGCGAGGGTTTGAGGAAACTGTGGTTATCCGTGATTACTGAGAAACACTTTCACAAGGATACATGAGCTCCAACTCGACATGCGCGCCAACGATATGGTACCATAACTGACTTACAAAACCCGGGTATTTATTTATTTTTTATTTTATTTTCTGAACTCAAAGGTCACCAGGTCAAAAGTAAAGGGCGATTGCCTATGTTTTCTTTCTGTGTAATAAACACTTCTTCCTGTTGCAACGTGTATTTGCAGTCACAAATGTTTATTTGAATGTGGTGTTATTAGGGCTATAGTGTGTTAAAGGTACATGCATGGGAGTGTTAAAGTTCACAATAACAATGTAGCTATAAAATAAGCTAACCAGGCCTCTCTGCACCCTAGGCAGAGTCATACGCTCTAGTTTAAGTAAACACATTAAAAGGTTGATATTTTCGTGGACTCCCTCCAATTCAGTTCCTAGGCTCGAGGTGTCATCAGGTATAAGGGGTTTTACCATGACAATGCTATAATAAAATAGAGTTGGTTGGGAGGGCTACATAACCAAAAAAGGGTTGTAGTGAAGATGCAGTGATCTGATATACAGATTTAGTATCAGCCATGGCCTTTCTGATCTACTGGTGAATTCATTTCAATTTCTTTGTCAATGTCATCATTCCTTAGCAGGATCACTGAATTCTATGATTCAGTAACATTCATTAAGTCACAGTGGGGTGGTGGGGCATTTTCTAATACCAGTCCATGGCCTCATGTTACCTTACATAAAAGAGTCAAACAGCCATGCTAGCAGCTGTGAGAGGCTGTACTTGTGTGTGCTTAATGAGAAACATCAGCATGCTAACATGGCATAACAGAGACAATTCTAACATGCTGATGTTAAGCCAACCCAATTGTTAGAATACATTTTTGACACTGTACATTTCTGCAAACCATGGATATGTTAAAACTTTAAGTTTCTTTAAGTATGCTTTGGTTAGGGTTAGGAGAAGATCATGTTTTGGCCAAAAATATCTGTTTTGGTTGCCACAAACATGGCTTGAAATTGCCTTGAGTTCCCCTTAAAAACATCCAGTGATGTCATGCTGACAAATGCTGAAAACGCAGTCTCGAACTGCGGTCACTTGCTTGGCAGCCTTGTCGCCGACCTTAGACTCCACCACCATCCCCTTCACCTCCTGACATGGGAGTCATGAATATATTATGTGAGCGTAATATGAAACAGATTGTAGAAATGTCAACATGGTATGTACTATATGACATGCTCAAATGTGAACATATCAGTGGTTTGCAGAAACGTTAATAGCCAGCACTTATTTCTGGCGACGGGGCTGATTTTGCAGTTTTAGCATGCTAACTAGCTTTGAGTCTTTTATTTTTCAGGTAGTCATACTCACGTGTCACCAAAGTGATTACAGTTCATCCTGAGGGGTCCCTGTTTAATGTTTAATAGTTGATAGAACGTGTCGCTAAAACGACAAATGTCAAACTGCTGTTGGCGGAAAAATCAGGGGCTCATCAAAGTCATTAGACTATTAGTCTGCAGACCATGACTCTCTGCACTAAATGTCATGGTAATTCATAACATGGCTGCTGAGATGTTTAAGGCTTGACCAAAGTGGTTTACCGACTGGCCATCCCTAGATTCTCTTATAACACGATACAGTGTATGTGTGTGACAATAACAGGGATAAAGGCTGCATTATGGTCCAGTGCTTTTCCATCCATCACCAGACTACCAGAGAGCGATTCCTTGTTAGTTCTGTAAAAACAGCAAAGCCTGTTACTTTTTTCTTAAGCGCTGTTGGGCAATTTTCACTTCAGCACCCTCCTGCAGAATTGAAACATGCTCCTTTTAGCTGTTAAAGCCATGAAGCATTGTAATCTAGGGCAGCTTTCAAGCAATTACTAACAAGGTTATAGGATCCAGATTAAATGATATGTAAAACAGAACCCCAACCCCCACGAGAAGACTTTGCAGCACATACATGTAAATACGCAGCTCCTTGAACCGCTGGTGCTTCCCACAGAGGATTTCTTCAAGTCCCTGTTTTATTCAGGGGTTCCTGCCCAGCATGCTCTCTGTCATCAGGCAGCTGGTCCCTGTGGGTTCGGCTTTATCTAGTTAGGTTTGCCAGCTCTGGTGGACAGCTGAAAGCGGCTCAAAGTCTAGAGCAGCGCTCTGATTTACCAGCAGATGTGAAATATTCATGATCTCATTTCAAGTCAATCTATTCTCCAAGCTTTTTATGACATGTTCTAAAAATTCACATGCATGCCTGTGTGTCAGCTGCTCAAACATCCATGATAAATGATTAAGTGATTACATTACATTACATTGTCTTTACATGGCTGTTTTTCCATGCATTCAGCTTATGTTCCTTAGCAATGCATTCATGTGTTACTACATGTTATTTTAGTGCATTAGCAATGCATTCATGTGTTACTACATGTTATTTTAGTGCATCTGATCATGCATGTTTTTCCACCTTGAGCTCACAAACAAGTCAGTAATTCACTGCTCAGTGACAGGAAGAAGAGAATACATCTCCACAGAGGAACCATTAGCAGGCCTGAACCATTACATTGTGTGTGTGTGTGTGTGTGTGTGTGCGTGCGTGCGTGCGTGCGTGCGTGCGCCGTTCATACGAGTCCCATTGGTGATGGTGTGGTTGCAGACTAAGTGATTTTGTTTGCTGCTCTTTCAAATAAATGCTCCTTACTCGTGGGATGGTCTCAATACTACCTTCCCAACCCCCTTCCTTTTTCCTTGTTCTTTCTGAGGTCAAACACACACACACACACACACACACACACACATGCAGAGGGAATATAGTGTCTCCATTTAACAAGATGGTGAAAATGTGTGGTGAACGGTGAATGGTGAACACTTCTCCGTCTGGTTATGAGGGAGAGATGTGGTCATTCATTAATTCATTCCCGCCTTGATCAGTGTCAAAACCACTTACCTTGCCAGGTTTTACTGGTGCTTTGGGTTAACTCTAACTTTGATTTAATCAACCAAGCCAACCATTAACAAACTAACAAACGCTGACTTACTGTACTCAGCTTTAGTCTGAGAGAACACACACACACACACACACACACACACACACATTGTTGTGTTTCCAGCACTTTTGGGAAAATGACAGACTTGTTTATCAGAGACTAACCCTAATCATAACCATGTCCCCATGAAGAAGGCACGTCCCCACAATGTGAGTGCGGAACAGATTAAGGTCCCCACAATGTGAGTGATATACACACAATACACACTAACATATACACACACTCAAACACACACCAAAGAAAAAAAATCGATGGAAAAACAGTAATTAGTGTCTGAGAAGTCCAAGATTTGAGTAAAAGAGTCTCTTAAGCAATTAAAGCCTGATAGCGTTGAAGTTTGCTACTTCCTTTAAATGACTGAATGAATTAAATACGTCCCTTGCTGGTTGAATGTGGTATCCTTAGTAATCTGTTAACATGGGAATGGGGAGATAAACAGAGCAAAGCAACAGTGTGTGGGCGTGTATTCAAATTAAGCCGTAGCTGAACACCTACACGTCTGCATAAGCAGAAATAACAACAAGCCCAAGTGCAACTGACAACATTTATGATGAGGGCGTCCAAGTACTTCTCTGCAGCCCCCCTCTCTCACTCAAACTAATTAATGCAATATAATCTAAAAATGAATGTATAGTTAGAGAGAAATATAGTCTCTCTTGGGTGTTCAGATATCTTTAAAGGTGTTTACAGGGCAGAAGTCTACTGACCAAGCAAGAACAGAGAGCTAATTTATTCATGTGTTTATTTAACTTCTACTTACCCACAGAGGTCTGGTGAGATTGACATCTGTCCCGGCTAAAACTGACAACACAATTCAGTTTCATGAGGCAACATAGAATCAACTTGCACTAAAACAGAACAGTAAACAAAGAAGAACAAGATGGTAGATACCCGTCATCGCCCTTGATTGTTTCTCATTCCTCATTTGGGCCAGAAATAATAAAAGAGATGAAACAAGCCTTAATTGAAGTTCTTTAATTGACCAAAATGACAGTTAATTGAAAATCTGTTGGTGATTGGACTGATTCATCACGGCAGTTTTATACCAGTGTGGACGGATAAATAACAGAAGTGGATGTTTAAGTCGGATTGACAAGAGAAACATTCACAACTTTCCATTATTCATTAGAAGGATGTTTTCCATGACCAGTTATTTCCCCTTTTAATCTGCATCATAAATATTTAAGGTGAGGAGAGCAGACAAGTCTGTTCCCTTCCAGCACTAAACACATTTAATTGTCAATCATAATTTCCATTCAGTCACAAGTGAGGCTGAAAAATCCAGTGTGTTGGCTCGAAATACCAAAAATCAACTCTATTCAGTATGTGTTAAACACAGCGTGTTTTAGCCTGTGAATATGTAATGTATAATTAAAAGGTAAGTCGATGTTTTGTGATAAAGGTTGATTGACAGTGTATGGCTGATTTAAGTGTTCACCTGAGTGATGGCATGTGAAAGGAAACTGTTCTCATGTCTGGTTGTGTTGGCATACAATACTCTACAGCGCCCACTAGAGGAGAGAAGTTGGAACAGGTTTCGCAGAGATGTTTCCTGCCCATTTCTTTGCTCTGGACGTGTCCTGAATGGAGGGCAGGTTAGTCGATCCTAAGCAGACAGTGATGAATGTGAACAGCACAGACCGGATGATTGCAGTGTGAGACCGGATCAGCAGCTCCCGAGGCAGGCTGAACATCCTGAGCTCACAGGAGCAAACAAACATTTCTGACACAAATACAAGAAGAGATTCCATTGAAGATGCAAGTTCAATGCATGGTGTTAACTTAACTACTAAAACATCACATCTCTTAACTGACATGCAGATAATTTGTCAAATATCAATTTGTCCAGGAAAAACTATCAGGCATCTAACTAAGCACTGGACAAACCTTCAGATCAGCTTCAGCGCTCCTTGTCGTAGGATCTCCATGAACTGCATTCCTCTAGCAGACATCCCTACATGGTGGTTTGTTGGTGGTGGACTTGGCTGTCTAACAAACTGGGTTTTATTATTATTACTGGGTCTATAGGTGGTGAAGGTCAAAGCATATGATTGACACCATATTCATACTAGTCAAATCTATTCTGTGACCCCATGTGCCCTGCATTACATTTCTGCATTATATATCCAGACTTTTCTTCTTTCATTTTTCATCATGCTGTAGTTGTGCTATGCATCCCTGTGTGTTCTGATAAAATATGTGGAGCATATGTGCAGATCATCTCTGGTATTTAACAGGAGGATACTCTCTGCTTATGTTGGCTTTAATTTTTAATGACTGTACGCTTAAAGGGACAGTGCCATACAAAATCAAAAATAGCTATTTTTCTCTTACTTGTGGAGCTATTTGTCAATATATATTGTTTAGGTGTGAATTGCTCAGTTTTTGAGGTATCAGCTTGACAAATGTTTGCCTTTTCGAACTAGATGGCACTCAAAATACATTTGGACAACTCAACAGCATTGCGTTATTTGCACAAGTTTGATCATTTGTGTTTGATCAAGTTTACAGCATGAGTTTTACTGTAGGTGTATTCACCCCAAACAGCCACTATACCTTACTGTACATTAGCTGCAAGATAGCGAGCAACAAAAGGTACAGAGGGAGTATGTGTCTGTGTGTTTGTGTACACCTCAGTCTCCGACTGAACTCAGCACTCAACAGACTCTGATTATCTGGTACTATCTTTGAGTCTTTTGACTTCTGTGTTGGCTTCATTTTTCAGTCAGTCCATGACAGATGCTTATTTCCCCACAGTAAAGACATTTATAATTCACATTTACTCAGATACCAATGAAGTTAAACCCTCATGTTCCTCTGTGTTTTCTGTGGTTGCCATGGTCACATGGTGAACCTAAGAGGCAACACACACGGTGTGCTAAACAGCCACACAAGTTCTTTAGAGCAGCAGCCATCTCCTCTCTGAATGGTGATGTGGCTTCTACCAAACGTGGCTGTGGCTGTGCTGACGTTCATAAACAATGGCGGCAGCAACCACCCAGTACTTTAAATACCTTAAGTTAGAGCACAGAAAAACATCTGTAGAGTAAAGTTAAAAGACTAAAATCAAGTCAAGCTCCAGAGAAACAACATTTAAGATGCCACAATACAGTAAAGTCTGTGTCAAACCCGCCTGGAGTTCCCACAGCAGCCATCACAAGAACTGACAAAATATCCACAGAGCAACGCATCACTCTCCAAAAGTGCTTTGCAGCAGCTTTCTAATTGCCTTTGAGAGCTCAAGATGGATAGATTAAGTGGACAAATTGGCATCATATGCAGCCTGAAGGTGCCTCGCTGTTGGATCATTTCTAGTGCCTGTTGATAAGTTGAATTACATCCAAGATGCACTTTGTCCTCGCTAATGCCCCTTAATTTTTAAACAGGGCCCATATTCCACAGTGATCTATGTGATCTGTGGCTTGGAAGTGTGAATCTAAATGACTGATAATGTTGTCACGACCAGCGTATATTGTGTCAGAATTCTGTCTCATTGGTTTTATCTATAGCAGTCGCAGCACGGAAGAACTATTCAGTTCCCCTGGTGCCTTTGTACACTCTGAAATTGAAGTGTCATCTCATTGTATTTGTATCACAGGAAACCTCAGACAGAATATTATCCCAAACATCACTCAGACTCAACATTCATAGTCCCGCTGTTGGCTCAGCTATCTCACACACAGAGTGCCTTGTTCCTGTCCTCGCTGCATTGTCAGACTTTCAACCACAAGACAACACAGGAAGTCTTATTGAATGGCTCAATTTATTTTTTTGGAACATTTTCTTTTCCAATTTCGCTGCACTGATTCGGCAAGGGTGTTCCACAGAGGCAAAATAACACACAGTGAGGGGGTTATTACAGGTCAAACAGCTAAGTGCCTCTTCAGCACGTCTCTTCTGGGCTGTGAAGACAAAGGCCTTATTCGTCTTTGAACACGACCCACTTGTTGTTGTCGTGAACGTAATTCACACCCGCAAATATTGTTAGAACATATAGGCACCCGATATCACATGTACAAGGCTGTGCGTGTTTCCATATGTCTGCACTGTGAATAAAACCGTTCCCTGTACAATCTGCTGCTGCACTGTGGTCATGTAGAAACTTCTCTGCATGCTGTTTGATTAAATTGGGTAAATTAGATGAAGTGCTCACTAGTGTTCCAGTGTGACTTTCTTTGTCGTACTGCAGATATCTTAGCAACAGAACACCTTGTTCTGAATGAGAAATACTTCATATATGACATTGTTAAAAATAAATGGAATGATGAAAGAATGTGTCAGAGGTGTTTAGAAAACTGAGAATCTACTTTGCCTCAAAAACTCTGTACATTAATGTGATCTCCAGGTTCTTATATTATTTATATTCCTTTTTAAAATACACTGACACACAAGAGAACGACCAATGGACCATTGCCTAAACTCTGCTGCCATATCTATTAAAGGTGCAATATGTAAGAATGTTAGTTTATAACATTCAAAAACTAAAATTATCAACAGAATGTGAAGAAATAACACTTAGGAAAAAAAAGTTATGTCACAGACATTTACGTATCCTGTTGCAGAGATATCTACTGAAGTTAGCATGCTAACCAGCTAGACCCGAGCCTGAAAACCTCTTTGTCCCAGCGACCAGCTCCTGTGTTAGTGTAAACAACAACACTTCCCTGGTAGAGTGGCTAGCTCCATGGTAAACCAAATACCCTCTGTACTGGACTCTGGATCAGCACCTTGGAGAGCACCATGGCGCTCAGTCCTGTGCTAATATAATGCATAAAGTTGGTTTGCAGGCCAGCCAGGGTTAGTTGGTTGATAAGTGCATATCTTTGCAGGGCCAGGAAGTGTGGCATTGACTCCCATAATGGGACAGGTGGGCATGGGCACAAGAAGGCGGGGCTGAGGGTGCTGCAGCACCCCCTTCTGGTGAGGGGTGTATTTGAAACAGCATATGGTGTGGTGCCTGACAGAAAATACATGAAAAATGTGAAAGATGTGCTAATTCAATGAATCCCCCCGTTTTGAAGTGAATCGACATCATGTCAGGTTAAAGTGTAAAGTTCGGCGGGATTAGCTAGCTAAACTTGGGGAGTGATTTAGCAGTAGCAGGAGCTAATGGCACAGAAAAGAATATTGGAAGCCCGAATGCAACCAAAATAACAACCCAACAAGAAGATGGAGTGTCCAGTGGCTGTACGAGTGTTTCTGCTACACCTGCTGAATTTTTATCCACCATACCGAGCTCTGTTGCTGTGGGAGCAGTTCAAGAGCTGGAGCTCGTGCCTCCACTACCGCAAGAGAAAGCAACTCAGGCCGCATTGATATCAACTACTGCTGGATTTGAAAAGCCATGTCAGCCAAACTCAAGGTTTCCAGGAGGGAGACAAAAACTGTGTTTTTCTGTTTTATTTGCTGAAAGGTAAGAGAGAAGAGAGGTCACCCTGAAGGAAAGCTGAGTGACTGGCATAAGGTGACCACTAGGTTTGTTATTTTGTTCTAATATAACCCTGTGCAAAGCAAAACAAAGGTTGAACTTTATGCTATACTTTTATTGTTCCCCAAATCCCAATAAGAGCAAAACAGAGCAGCTAACTTACTAGAAACTCTGATAATATTCACTACACAGTAGTTGTAAACTTTATGTACCTGTCCCCAAAGACTGAAGTAGTAAGTTAACGTTATGCTTACGTTTGGCCTTCGAAGTACTGAAATGTTCGGTTACCACTCTAGATAATCATCTAGTTAGCTAGACATGCTAAAGTTTGTTTGGATAGACCAGACTGTCCAAACAAACAAAAAAATAAATAAATATCAATGCAACACCAGTTTTCACAAGTTGAAGTGAAAGATTCAGGACTTTTGACCAACTTGAGATCAACTATGACATACTTTCAACTGCATGAGACAAATGGTGGTCAAACCAGATACTGACTGTTTTTCCTGATCCTTGACCCCAACTCTTTGGGGTATCTGTAAAAATAGTCATGTTTAGTCCATAGTTCAGTGCCTAGTAATTGTCTTTTTTCAAGATCAAACTGCACATTGTAGAGTGGCCTTTTATTGTGACCAGTCCAAAACACCCATGTCACTAATCATGCTGTTTAATCAGCATCTTGATATGCCACACTTGACAGGTGGAGGATTAACTTGGCAAAGGAGAAATGCTCACTAACATGGATTTTTGGCAAAAAAAAAGTTTTGTTTTTTTTGTTAAGTGTTATTATTATAATGTCCTTCAGAATAAAATGTGTCATGGTTATCAAACATGTAGAGCTTCACAATTGCAAGATAGTCACAGCCATTTAATTATGTGATTAATTGCATTTGCAACTTTAATTTGACTACAATGCTAATTCCACAAAAGTTGGGACCCTGGGGGCAAGGGCTTAAAGGCACGATAAAAAACCAACATTGAACGTCTATGACCACAATCCCTGAGGCGGTACTGCTTTAAAAACCAACATGATTGTATAAAGGATATCACTACAACGGCTCGGGAACACACATGGGAAAACCATTATTAGTGAATGCAATTTGTCGCTGCATCTACAAATGCGGAAGGTGAAAGTTATTAACATCCAGAAAGGCTGCTGGGGTTCCTCAGAGTGTTGTTAAAAGAAAAGGGGATGTAACACAGAGACCCTGTCCCAACTTTGTAACATGTTGCAGGCATCACATTCAGAATGAGTGTATATTTACAAAAAAACAATACACTTTACAATTTTTACTGTATTTAGCCGAATATAGGTCACATTTTCTACAGCGTCCCAACTCTGTTGGAATCTCGGTTGTGTTTGGTTGGTGGTTGTTTGTTCTGCACTACTCTGAGCTGCACTTCTGCACTTCCTGCCGATGCTTGTGTGACTCTTATGACTCAGGTGCCTTTGCAGGTGTCTTATTTCCAGTCTCTCTGATCCAGTTTCACCTGCAGCTGCAGCAAAGTCTGGCAAATGCAATCATAACATCACCGAGAATCTCCAGGCAGCATTTTCTACAAAGGTAATCTGTTTTCCACAGTAACTCCAGGTGACTTTATGAAATCTTTTGTTGAGTATCTTTCTCCAGCGCCAGGCTGATCTTACCTGCTGCCTGCTACTCTACTTGTGAGTGTGAATCCTTGTGGTGTGGCTTTTGTCAAACCTTATTCTGACCTCAGGTTTTCTAACTTCCTTCCTAGTGTTAAAGCATCTGTATATTTTGGCAAAAATG
Source organism: Pagrus pagrus (assembly GCF_965226575.1). Taxonomy (NCBI): domain Eukaryota; kingdom Metazoa; phylum Chordata; class Actinopteri; order Spariformes; family Sparidae; genus Pagrus; species Pagrus pagrus. Next base: position 29,904,629 of record NC_140194.1, read on the forward strand.
GATCAAAAAACCTTTTTCCAATGCCAGAATCTGGGAAGTTGCACCACACAACTTTCTGAAACCAACTATTTCACAAGCATGCCCACTTAAAGCAACATTATGAGGAACTGGCATTTTGTGCATTCGTCCATATTATGTATCCATATTTGTACTCTGAATAGGCAGGGCTGAACCAAATATGGGTGTTGCCTAAACTGGAAGTGGGTGGGGCAAACTGACTGGATTATACTGAAATGTATGTGTCGGTCAGAAGTTACTATATTTACTATTTACTTGAAAACTGTTTCTAGATCAGCCTCAGAGTGAAGTACCAGGTCCATGGCTTTGATCACAAGACAAAGAGAGCTATGTAGATACTCAGTGTAGATACTGACACATTGAACTGGCAGTTGTAAAAAGTGCATCATCTGTACTGGATACAGAACCACCACTGCTTGTGACGCTAGCTGGTCTGGAAACAACTGAAAGATATTTCTTAGAGCATCCTGTCCTTTAATTAGTGCAGCTCCTATTTGATTCAGGCGAAATCAAAGGACGGCCAACCATATACACACTCACAGTGATGTAAACAATTTACCTTTCAGTATCTCAGCTGCCATGAGGTCCTACCTCTGTTTTGGACTCATTCAGGTGTGTGTGTTCACAGAATGTGTGTGTGTGTGTGTGTGTTGTCAGAAGCTCTTCATAGATCTTTCAATCACAGCGGTCTTTCGGGAGAGCTCACAGCACAGGTGCGAGGTGGGAGAAAAGGCCTGAGGGGGATGTGTATGTTTATGTGTGTCTCATTCAATCTCTGTGACTCTCTCTAAAACATTTTCTCTGTTTATCTCACACTCCCAAATAAATCAATCCATGCTATATATATAGAAATATTTATTAATAACATCTGAATGGACAATTTACACAATCTGCCATAGGTTCATAATACATCTTGTGTTTACAGTTTGATTAGTATCTCACAACAGGAGAGGGATTTAAAAAAGACTCACAGAAAAATGATGCATGCATTGTACCTACAAACACAGAAGAAATTGTCATTGTTATTTGTGACAGTGTCCAACACAAAGACAGAAACAATACTGGTATTAATCTCAGTTTCAAAAAACAGACACTGGCTTATTAAAATAACTGCGGGGTGTGGTCTGAATCAAGGAGAAAGACATGAAGTCCTGTGATGACAGGGCTACGGCAAGTGTGTTTTCAGAATAGAGATCCTCATTTTATGGCAAAGGAAAGACCAATCACTACTGGACACTTGATTCTGAATGATTATCGTCATTATTTGTTGGACTTCTTTCTAAATGGGAGCCATGTACGATTAATATTGAAAGGCACAAGTATTTACCCACTGGTCTATGAAGAATGATGTTCAGATGATCTGCAATCAGCAACTGAAAATTCTACCATTTGTTTATGTCTGACTTGGTTTTATTGTCTTCAGTGTGTCCATCATTTAAGAGGTCACATGGGGCAAAAAACAAAAACAAAACAAACAATAATTTAAGCAGAATATCTAAGCCACTCTATTTGAAAAGGAATGGAGCATCTAGCAGCTGAAGAGCTGCACACTTCCCTCATGACTTGGTGGAGACCAAATACAGAGCTAAAAGGAGAGTAAATATTCGACTTTCATAACAACTTTAAAGGATGATAATATGTCAGTGGTGTATTTTGTTCAGGCCAAATAAATCAATCAAAGCTGCTTTAGGTAAAAAATCAACCAAGTCCATTCATCTTTCGGTCCTGTCCTTGAGAAGAGCTTTATATTTTAAATCTTATTTTGTGCTCACATGAAAGGTATTCCAAAATTAAGTTTTGTATTCCAATGCCTCAAACTCACTAAAACACATAAAACTTGGGAGACTTGCAGCATTAGAGCACTGGTTGTAATTCTGTGAGAATGTTACTTTTACCAATAGAAATGATGGCCACATTTACAAATATACAGGGGCTAGAAATACATTACATTTACTATTTTTGTGACAAAGGTTTTTTGTCTTTTATGTCTCTGTACTTTTTGGTATTTTTACTAAAAGTCTTGATAAACTCTGTGTGAATGGAACAAAATATAAAAAGCTAAATCAGCAGTTACTGCAGATAATAATCTGCTGATGTGTTTTAAGGCTCCAGAGAGCTCCGTGTCCACGGAGGAACCTGTCTGCACTCAGCTGACATTCTGGTGAAGATACCCGTTCTACATGTATTCACTGGCCGAGTGTTACGGGAGTCAGGGGTCAAATGGGGTCCAGGTAAGCAGTTTGTAAACAATATATAAGAAATGCATCACAATACAACTAAGGGTGACGTCATTATGGGAGTTATTGTGGTTAAGGTTAGCAATTTTGTAACATGGCATAAGCAAAAATAGGTTGCATCGACTATACTACTTTGTATTAATTCAACTAATTATTTACTTTCCCATTTAATTTTCCATTCCTATTATTAATCTATTCATTTTTAAATGTATTTATTTAAATATTTATTTGAGCCATTTCTTTCTTGGATCAGTTTCAGTCCTCCATACTGCATTCGCTTGGAATGTATCTTCTCTCTGTGTATTGTTTGCCTTAGTGATGCTTTATTCTGTTGGTAATTCTATAAGAAGCGTCAGATTACTTAGTTTCTGTAGTTAGTTAGTTTAATTGTGAAGGCTTCACAGTGGGAGGCATTTGTTTACTTATAATCAATAATCTGTATAGGGGCTGAATGTCCATCTATAGAAAGAAATCTATTGTCCTGGTCGTAAGGATTTGTGTGGTTAACACCCAGGAACAGTGTGATCCCACTGAGCAGGCAACGTCTGTAGATATCCAAAACAGGCTGATATCATGTCCGTCGGGCCAGGCCATGATCTGGACGTCCATTCACAGCCAGAATTAGTCGATAAATGAGGTTGAGAAAAGACGTCCAGTCAGGCCATAATCTAGACATCCACTGACATCCAGAATTAGTTGACAATAGACGTTCATACTGGCTATGATCTGGACGTCCACTGACAGCCAGAATTAGTCGATAAACGACATTGACAAAAGATGTCTGGCTAGCCCATAATCAGTTGATAAAAAACACTGAAAAAAGACCAAAGAAAAAAGATGCCAGTTGGGGTGGAGAGACAGCATGGCTAAGAGACAGTGTATGCATCTTCCCATGGCCATATAAATGTCTATACAACGTCCAAGACGTATAAAAAACTTTCATTCTGGCTCCCCAGAGGACGTCTTTTAGACGTCTTGGGTGTCTATAAATGACGTCTAAAAGACCTGATCTAGACCACTTTTTGCTCACTGGGATGTTGTTCCATTAGTTTACACATTGACATTTTAATGCACTTTATTTTATAGCCTAAAGGTGTCCTTTAATAGTTCTGACACATTATATTATCATCAATGCCTCAACACCTGCGTTTCCTTTATTTTGACCACACCCCTGTTAACAACGTATGACAACTCAACATGCAGTAAATAAAACACTATGTCAGCTGCTTCACACATTCTTGGAGCAAATCCTCTTCGGTTTACATCTTTACAGGAGGTTTTCCATGGGAAAGTCGCCCATAGAAGAAAAAACTAAAGTGTACACTAAGAAGATCTGCCGTCTGCTGTGGCTGCCACAGAGTTCAGGCAACATTTTACTGATGCATGAGAAGTGTGAGTGTTTGACGCAGCAGCCAAACACACGATCAAAAGAGCTGGACGTTTGTTGATGTAAACTGGAATGCCCTCTCTGTCGTTTCTTATCCTACCTAACTCTTACTTTATCTATGATAGCTGATCACTCACACAAATCACAAGTTACAGCTTCACACATTGGCCTAGAAATGTATAATTTTGGTCCACAAACTGCAATTTGCTAAAAAAGAAGCTTGACCTGTTAATACTGTCAGTAACAACTCAGAATGACAAATGAAAGCACTGTAGTAGTTCAGTTGGAATGTAGTTAAGTGGGTTTTTGGTTGTGAAGTAAAAAGAGTGGATTAGCTTTAGCACACTGAAGCCTTGTTCAGTCTAATGACACACCAGTGTGAGTAATGGCTCTAAGCTGATGTTACTACTGCAGTCGCTTGTTAGTCACACCTTATACATAAACATTTCAGTTGGACCAATTGCAGGTCCATCATCCATCAGTCGACCACCCTGAGGCTTTGCATGTGTGTGTGTGTTTGTGTGTGTCTGTGTGGTCAGGGTGATGGTGGTGTCTTCAGGGAATTAGTGGATCCTCCTTGACTTCCACTCCCCACCGCTCCCTGACCGACCCACTGCACCACAACAGAGACAGGGGGGAAAGAAAGGGGGAGGAAGAGAAGTACGGTCCCGTTAGTCACAAATCTATTAGGTTAACAGAACAATACCACACATCTCAAAGAGGAGACATCACATCATTACACTCGTTAGGGTTGAATGACGTCCAGCAGATTGGTATATATGTCCACAGTGAAACATTGCAATGGATGATGATATTGACAAAGTATATATTGGATATTAATTACTATTTCTATCTTTAGCATATTTGACCCCGTCACAGCTCATCCTCACCTCCTCACCCGGCCTTTTCTGACTTTCCTCCCTACTCTTTGCACTCTGTAACCATTGCACATGACGGGAGTCGGGGGTGTCTGTCAGGCAATCATGTGTTTCTGTGGGAGGTCGTTTATTATTTCTTTTGGTTAAATACTTTCATAATTTAGCCTGCTCCTGCTGGTTTCTGCAATCTTACCAACCCCAGCTTTAAGATACCTCATTAAGCATTATTTAATGATTTAAAAAAAATAAATAGCAGTCATAGTGATGTATCTGTGGATTTTTCAGTTAATAAAAAAGAAAAAAAGTCAGCAGTCAGCCCAGAGGATGCTTGGTGAAATTGATCAATGACAATGGAAAACCTGCACTATGACAGTGCCATAAGACGGGCTACCCACTCCAACATCATGTCTTTCATGGCTATTATTACTTTATCAGGAAAAAAGTAATTCATTATTTAAAGTCGCTGAAGTCCAGCCAGGTAATGAGCCTGAGCTGGACTCGCTTCAGATGCAATGCAGAAAGTGAGCATCAGAAAAATAATCTGCAAAATTTCCCTCTAGATATTACAATTTTAATAATTTATTGATTCCATATTTTCTAAACATTAAATTTCCTAATTGACATGGTTTAATAAAAGGGTTGGTCAACAACATCATGGTGAAAAGCACAGTGGCCCAGTGGTTAGCAGAAGCTCCTGGGTTCAATTCCCAGCTGGACCGTGGCTCTTCTGTCGTCTGCCAACAACATGTGTGTTTTTCAAAGTAGCTGGTCCTAATAACTTGGATAGGATCAATACAGAGAAAGAATTTCCCTCAATGATCAATAAAAGAGACATAACTTATAATGCAACAATTACGGGAATCATTGATTGACACGGGTGCAGCACTTTTATATAACATTACACATTACAATGTTAAAGGGCTCAGTGGTTGATGACTGTCAGCCATCAGTCATTGGCCCAACCATATAACCTGACAAATGTTTACATTTTGTTAACAAGGGCACCACCTATGGTCAGTTCTGTGAGCAGGCCAGCAGGGCTATCTAGCACTCGGTTTTTAACTACAGCCTTCACCAGAGTACGTAAAGCAAAATAAACTAAATCAAGACATCATCCGGATAAAACTGCTGGAAATTGTCTATTTTATTTGCACACATGCTGAAAATCACTGGCACTTCACAGATCTGATCGCGGAGCTTGAAAGTAACAAGCTGTGAAGAAGCCAAGGACTATGTTGGGCTGCATGACCTCCAGCAGATTTTAGATTTGCTGCTTCTAAGAAGCAAACAAACTCAAGCAGAAAATATCTACAAACTGGAGCTGTAATGTTTTGCTTGTGTCGGATCCAAGAAGACAGGCAGCAGTTTTAAAAGTCAAGGCCACTGAGGGGAAAGAAAATCTGAAAACATGAAAATAATGTGCTGGCATTTCATTTTACTGGAATTTACAGAATAAAACCTGAAGAAAACAGACTGGAAGATAATAATTTTTTTTGAGTGTTGGTCATGTTTGACAGTATGTTGGTGCTGGATAAAAAGTAAATAATCCCAGGGCCATCATCATAATCAGTATCAAGTCTGATATAGATCTGGATTGCAGTTTAGAGATATCCTGAACCAAAGTGGGTGTCACGTTTAGGATTTTGGTTTCGTTATTTCCCATTTTATTTTGTAGTTATATCCTCATGTGTCATGTTGTGACTTTCTACTTCCTGTCTTTATCTTTTTCACACCTTTTTCACACTGTGTTTCAATAGTTAATCATTCCCATTATATTTAAACCTGTTTTCCCCTCACTCTTTGTCAGTTTGTCTGTTTTCATCCCGAGTCTACTGTGTTTCCTCGTCAGTTTCCTGGTCCGGATTTCTTCTAGTGTTTTACCCGTGTTCCTCGTGTCATCCTGGTTTGTACTTTGTTTTTTTAAGCCATTTTGTTGTCTGCCTTTGTTAGTTGGAATACAGCTTTAGTTCATTAAAGCTCTTTTTGTTAGTTTTCCTGTCTGCCTCTGTGTCTGCATTTGGGTCCTTACCATTTTGCAAACCTAAACAGTGAAACGGGGAAACCAAAATAGACAAACGAGTAAACCGACCCACATCACCATTCTTTAGATGTAAATCATGTCACAGTTAGGTGAAATTAAATTTGACCTGGTGCAGAACTACAAGTATATTTAAACACCAAGTAGTATGAGCAGCTTACTGTTGTTTACCGTGGGTGAACCTGTCAGAGCAATTACACACATGGTTGAGGTGTCATGTCAGCTGTTGAGCTTTTTCTATAAAAACCTCAAACATACAATGATGGCAACTTGTTCCGCTGTGTCACAGGAGTATACACAGTTAAAATAACACTAACATTAAGTCAGCAGATTAAAACATATTTAGGATGAGACTGTCTACATGCCTAAGTTATGGTCAGTCTTTGTAGACGATGTGTCAGATAGGTGGTCATTCTTGAATTGAATTGTGTTAAATGTTCCTAATATTTTCCTAAAATGTTGTCACCTGGAAGCTGTATAATGATTTTATGTTGAATGATTATTAGAGTGTGATTATTATTGTGCATTATTTGATGAAACTGTGCAATTGTTAAAGGTGTTATTGATAACACTCAGCCACTAAATGTGCAGCTTCCCCCTTCCATTGCATTCGCATAACAATACCACTGTGATTCCAATCATCTGCCCCCTCAAGTGGTTGCCAGATCATTGCACTACCTAACTTTGCTTACGTTAGTTAACAATAGGGCAGTTCAGTATGCTGGGCACATACTGTAAAAATCAGCAATTTTTTACATTTTCTTTCTACAAACTGGCAACTACCAAAACTCTTGATGCTGCCTAGACATCATGAGATACCAATGGCGTTAAACTATTGTCTGACAAATTTTGTTAGGAGCTGGAATCAACTATTCTTACACAGAGATAAAGAAAACAATCACTTTGGACCCGACAAACATTTTGAAATGATTAATTCACAACCATAATAATGTTTTTAAGGAAAAGAGATTTTTTTTGTTATTCTGCACCTTTCTACAACCTCTGTAGATGTATTATTTAAAACATTTTTTTTTTATCAATATGACATTTAACATTATTATGTATCACCGTGCTTTGCCTTCATGATGTTGGCAAACTAGCTAGTGTAGTAGATGATGCACTAGCCAGTCAGAACCAGGAAGTGCTAGTCAGTCAAGCTTCTTTTGATTTTCTTGATACAGTTGAATTTACTCCCTCTTACCATTTTGTTAGCTGGACAGTACATCATTTTATTCAGTTACAGAGAAAAAGACTCTCTGAGCAAACAATCTAAGAGCTTGCTAGCAAGCTTGTTAGCTGACTGAAATGGGACAATGAAGCTCATTCAAATGGCGTATTTATATTGTTAACTCCTGTCCCAAAACTGTGTGCAAACCACTCCTTTCTTTCTTGGGAAGTGGAAAGGGGAGGTTTAAAATAAGTGAATGGTGCAACACATCTAGTAAGCTAAGCTAACTTCCTCCATTTTGGAATATCCTCTATTTTCTCAGAGGTCGGCTCTGTCAAGATGGTTTGCTATTTGAGCAATGGTTTGAATGGTTTGAAATTTGTGTCTTTAATTGTGGTGGGCCAGTTAAAATATCGTTGAGCTGTACTGAACCACCTCCTGTCAGAAATACTGCAAAAATGTTTCAGTTTAAATAATAGGACGGATTCTGTATTTCTCAGAACAGATTTTCCTGTTTGATCTGATCTGATGTGAATTTAACTGGCCCTGAAGCAGGCTGACCAAGAAGGTTACCATGGTGTTTTAGCCAGTGCCAGTCCTGTGGGACTGAAAAATCCTGGGCTATAAGCTCAAAATTGGCTTGCAAACACACTAACCTTGCTCCATAAGAGCATGAGGACAGGCCCTGCAGTGTGCCTTTCTGTTCAGCCACTCATTCATGTGAAAAAGTGGAGGCAACCAAACTTTCAGCTTTCTTCATTTCCTTTGCTTTCCGCTCAATAGCATCAGAACTGGCTTGAAATGACTCTGGGGAATTCAAGAGCATTGTGTCGTTGTTAGTCTTGGTCTCAGTGTGTGTGTGTGTGTGTTTACAGTCCCTGCTGAACACTTGAACTTGTTGAATTATTAATGCTCTCACACTGAGGTCAGAGGGTCAGTGAAGCTTACACCAACATTTCAGAAAAGCCATAAAAGCCTAAAGTGGATAAGAACACTGAGAGTGTGTATGTGTGTCAGTATGTGCGTGTGTATATACAGTATGGGCCAAGATGCAGCATGTTGCATGTATGTGCAATTATGGATGAATTTAACATTAGTTTTTATGAGTAAACACTTAGGACACATTAGGAGATAACATTGCAAGGATGTTGCTTTCCGCTCTTTTGTTGATATTGCAGATATGCCCAAATACATATAAATATCAATGTCAATGCAAAAAAAGTCGTCATTACAGATGAGTCCTCCTTTCCTGCATTCTCTAGCCGTTTGCCACCCCTCTCTAAACTCAAACAGAGTGTTTCCAGTTGGTGAAAATGTCTTCCACGGACAATCTGCTGTTATGCGCAACATATGTGTGCATATCAAACTTTAAATACATATGTGGGCATAATTATGTGTGTGTTTGCATGTGTGTGTGTGTGTGTATGTGACAGTGTGACATAACCAGTAGGCCAGGTTCCCTCAGGACTTCCGTGTGGATCTTTTAAAGAAACACAAATAAGCCATTAGTGTGGATATCAGGCCCTGCTGCTGTAGTGCAGTGCTGCTGCTAATGGCCTCATATAAGACACAGCCAGTGAAGAGTGAACCTCAGTGTGTGTGTGTGTGTGTGTGTGTGTGTGTGTGTGTGTGTGTGTGTGTGTGTGTGTGTGTGTGTGTGTGTGTGTGTGTGTCTCTGTGTGTGTCTGTGTGTGTGTAAATGGTACATAAATGGCCCTAGAGACATCAAGAGAGCTCTACTAGCTTCAGCACTGTTGGCAGTATCAGGGTCACTGACCTCCCACCAATCCCGACTCTCCTCTGATAGACACAGTGTGACAGCTAGCTTTTCATTTACTTCTACAGCTTGATGCAAAGCTCAGCATAACACTGAGTGATTAACTGGGAGAAGTGGGAAGAACCCTGCTGCTTAAAGGTACCTGAATTTAACTGCCATCAAAACACCTAACTTGGTGTTGTTGAAAGGCTATATTCAATAAAAATGAAATTGTCCTTTATTCCAAGTGCCTTCAAACAGACCTGGATTCAGCTCCACAAGTGTCAACATTTACAATTTTGAGTGTTTTACTTGAGTATTTCCATGTTCTGCTCCTGTATACTTTTTATACATTTTTAAATATTTCACTTTTTACTTCACTACATTTATTTTATATCTTGATTTGATATCTCTTATTTATTCTATTGGCAGTTAGATTTTTAGAAAATAAATAAAAAGACAGATACCAATAATCAGAAAAAGCTGAATATCGAATTCAATAATCAGTGGACCAATAGTACACAGTATATACAAACATGTACAGTAAATATATGTATTATCTACTTTTGATTTGGATTATTTTTTAATTGGAATAGAATTAACAATGTTAAAGATTTGACAAATATATATACATATATAGATATATTTAAAATAAATCTGATCAGTTCGGAAATGTTGTTTCAGTCTGAGAATGAACTTTTACACTCAATGTTAGATTAATATAAAATAAGATCAGAATGTTATGATTTTTGTGATAAATTCATGATTATGTGATACTTTTATTTTCATCATATAGTGAAAATGTGAACTGTAACACTACTGTACAATAATTAACAGTATATAGGGCCAATCCGCTACGGTGAGGAGTGACAACACAATTGAGCTAGTATTTACATTATTTCAGTACTTTAATGACCAATACCAACACTATCAGTAACAGCTACTGTAAAGTACAACCACTGAACAAATCAATGTGCCAATAAGTACTGTAACATTTAAACATTAGACTGCAATGCACTGAAATAAACCCTAAATTCATTCGGTGACAAATGGAGGCTGGACTTAAGTTATTAAAATGTTCCCAACTTCCTCTTAAATATTGAATGATATTAATGCCGCGAATGCTTGGTTATATAAATGCAGCTACACCATTCTTAAAGTTCTGGACTCTAAAAATAGACTGTAAAACTGGGTGAGCTGGTGAAACAAATACTTGTAGCTGCCATCATTGTCAAGCATGAGTATCACTCAGGGAAGGCAGCACACATGACTTATGACTTGAGTCAATCTGGATGGTAACATTTTCTAAACAGAAACTCATTATACATTAGTTGGCCTAATTTTGATTGAAATTTCATTAAAGTAGAAAGTCAGACGTGTTCATTAGAGATGGGATAATATTCATGTGGTGCTTAGCCTCCTCTAATGAGCATCACCAGACCTCCTCTGGTAAAAAATAATGATGTCTAGAGAGGGCTCCCGTCAACAGTCCACATCACGACCAGTGTTAACAGCTAACAAGCTAGCTTCCAGCTAGTCAGTGTCCAACACATTTCTTAACAAAGTCAAAGTGAATCTGTTGAAATCCCTCACAAAGGAGAAAAGACACACATGAGCAGGCAGATGCTAATGCGTGTCATGGCTGGTGCTAGGCGTTATATTTACAGGGACAGTGATACATTGACAGCGTTTTATCTTCTGACCCCTTCAGCTGAATACAAATAGATTTAGCTTTGACAACTCCACATGAATTTGCATGAATCAGTCCAGCATCTGTTTTAGCGTGCTCTGTTTTTTTAATGAGTGTGGGCTGGAAATTCAGAAATAGAAACAGCTCAGTGAATGTAGCCACCTCTCTGTGTCTCTCTCTCTGCAAGCTAGGTGCCTCTGTTGTGGCAATCACAGCAAAACAATTCAAGTATATATGAGGGTTATATAATTGTTTCATTTCTATTTTAACTGTACCTGAAAATGAAACACATGGCAAAGCAACACAGAAAATGACTAATCTAGAATCTTTATCTGTATTTCTGTTTCGAATTAGGACTCATTTAAGTTTAGAGAAGTATTTGTAGACTCTGCCGTATGTCGTGTACGAGAATGAGCACAAACTGATCATGACCGGCGTTTATTCTTTTAATATTCTTACCAAGTATGTCTTTCTTTTAATGATTGCTTATTTAGCCTAATCAGTCTGAATTCTCCTTTTTTCAGTATAATCTATTTCAAAGGCTGAGCAAATCAGACGCGTGGGCGGTGATTCCAAGGTTGAGGACAAGGCAACTGATTTATTAAATATGAAATCAAACCCATTACAGAGCGTACATCAAAGGCTCTCTTCCTCTACTCCATCAGTAGTTGTATTTGCGCAAACATCAGCAGTGAAGGGTCATCCGATATAGAAAACACTTTTGCCTTAATGCTGATGATGTATCTCACTTTAGTCATGTTAACTGGCTGTCGCTCAGTTCAGCCTACTACTTCCACATAGAAAATTCTCAGCAACTATATGATTTTGTACAGAAAGTTGCGGTAGTGTATCAGCTGCCATGAAATCTGGTTGAGACATTCAGGCTCCACGCAGCATGAATGTTAGTCACTGTTGTCTGATCGCATCATCAGGTTCAATTTCAAATTTGTCTAATTTTATGTTTCATGACTAAATATGACATCCCCTTTGGCTTCAGCTGTGCTTAGTTGATAGTTAGAGCTAATTTATTTTATTTCATTTAACCTTTTTTTTACCAGGAACATTCTCATTGAGATTTGATGTGATAACAGCATAAAAAGTTTGACATAAAAGAACAAAAACCAAACTTTTAACAAACAATACATTACATTACAATGAATTTACCAGCGTTCAGAACAGAGACATGAGTTTTCAGTGGTCCAATAGTCCTTAATCCATTTTCAAAACTAAAGAAGGCTTAAACTTTTATGAAGGTGCTATAGAAAGCATCCTGACTGGAAACATCACTAACTGGCAAGGTTTGTGCACGTCCCAGGACAGGAAGGCTCTACAGCAGGTGATTAAAACCACCCAGAGCATCTACAGAGCATCAGTGATGATCAGTGGTGAAGTGAGATGTCTGCACAGAGCAGACATTTTATGTAGCATGAGGAACTTAAACTCAGTTTCATTTTACAACCCTGGTGTGGTAAAATGGCAAATACATTAACCTTTAATCCTTTTATAATCTTCAAAACTTATTTAAAAAAAAATCAAGTTTAAGCTGTCTCTGGAGCTGACACCAAGGAGAAGGTGCAAAAACTTTAAAAGCACTTTAGCCAAAGACAGTGGGGTGCTCGACGAATCACATACATAATTATTCCGCATGACTGAAGGTTGCAGCTGCTAAAAGTTTCTGGAGTCAGTAGAGGACACAAATAAGGAGGCAGTGTGTGCAATATGGCCTTGAAAAGAGAAATGTACCTCTGTCCCATTCTGTGGTTGTACAAATAAGGCCAACTACCTTTCTCATGCAGACTTCAGTGATGTGTGCAGCATGGTACACTGAATCTAACGTGTTCAAAAGGAAAACTCAAGATGATTTTGTATGCATATATAACATTCATTGCGGATTAAAACGTCTCTTGAAAAATTGCTACTTACACTAGAAAACGTCAGAATGCTAACACACTAAACTACGACGTGGTAAACATTATACCTGTTTGACATCAGCATGTTAGCATTGTCATTGTGTTCACGTTAGCCTGTTAATATTAGCATTTAGCCAAAAGTCCCACTGTACCAAAGTACAGAACCACAAAGATGCTAGCATGGCTGTAGACCTTTGTAGTGTTTTAGCTCTTTTCTCTATAGTCCAGATGATTGCAATGAAAAGGATGATTGTGTTACTAAGGATGTGTACTTCGTAAGAGTGTTTTCAATCAGAAGAGTGATATGAAGAAACCCATTTTAAAACATGAACAGATATTTATTGTATCAGTACACAGAGCAGCCCGTACCTCTATGAGTGGGTGCCAGTGTGCAATGGGTTTCCGTGGATACGTCAGCATCTCACTCCAGTGGTCTCGCCCCAGACTCTCGGCCTCATTGCCCACCCTGCACACCCCGATCACTTCATTATGTCCGACCCTGAAGGACAGACAGAAGAAACCAAAATGTTGCATCAGTTAATGTACTGTAGATAAAACTGATATACTGTAGGCCTATAGGTAACTTACTGACCGATCATAGTCCATGACAGCTATGAGCAGGCTGATCTGGTCGATGTTCTCAGGAGGAACATCAAACACAATGGCTTCATTGTACACTGGGTTCAAAGTGTTACGCTTGGTTGACGTCTTCCTCTTCTTTAGCCTCCGGCCGTCACACATCAGAGACACTTTCACATATGGATCTGGAGAAAGTTAACATGTGGCAAGTTCAATTTGGATGCAAAAATGTGTCAGCACGGGAAGCCATGAAACAAAATCCAACAACAAAGCACTACACACTTCATGTGTATAATCGAATATACCACCTCTTCATGGAAACATTGCATTCAGTCAGCACCCACCTGAAGCTCCAGTGATGTCCATGGCTTTGAGATTTCTGGCTTTGATCATGGTGATGGTGAGCCTGCCAGCCGTGGGGAGATAGCACAATGAGAACATCAGCTCTCCCAGGTCCACATTGTCCTGTAAAGAAATACATTACATTTGTATCTTAGTACTGTCCATTCTCCAATAATCAACTTTTCATAGACAAACTTTGATTGGAAGGATCACATGAGTTTTGAGTAATCCCCATGCTGAGCATCACATGACAAACATAAATCTGACCAGGAGAAATAACTAATAAAGTAATGGAAGTTTATCATTATAACAGTCACTTGTCACAAATGCCATATACTCTTTTCTCTGTATACTTAGTCTCAGCATTTGCCACCAAACTGAGAAGATGTATGTCTCAAGGTTTCATGATGCATCATAAGATTGGATTAAGGGAAAAAACGTACACTAGTATGACTCTGAAACATGATGCCAGATGATGTCCTTACAGCACAATAACCAATGTTTGTTGTGATCATATCTCAGCTTATCAATAAAAAAAAATGCATCTAAGCAATAGTGGAAAATAACAAAGTACAATTTTGAGCTACTTTACTTGAGTATTTCCATTTTCTGCTACCTATATATAAATACTTCTCCTGCATTACAGAAGGAAATATTGCACCTTTTGATCCATCACATTCATTCAAAGGTTTCAGTGATAGTGCTTGAACATAATGGTCTTTTACATAATATAAAAATACAGCAAATAAAAACCTGTTCTCACTGCAAACACATCAAATGAAGCAGCCTGGTTCAGTTTGACACTATGGTTACGCTGGTCACTTCTTGAAGCTCCCCTCTAGTATGGTAGTTTTAAGAGCGAGAAAAGCCTTAGTCTAAGGGTGGCTGGATGGGTCATTCAATGGACTTTCTGGAGACCAGCTGTTGCGCCCTGTTGTGACCAAGAGTGAAGAGTGTTTTGTTTTAAAGTTCTGTAACTTAAGTAAGTTGACATACGTGAATGATGAAATTCACAAATGATGTACATGTACTTATGTCACTTACATCACTTACTTTACATAATGTGAGTTAATTCACTTTGGGAAGTTGCTTTACGTTACCCAAAGTATGATCTTGGCTAGGCTAAACCTATCCGAGTGGTTTTGGTGCGTAAACCTAACCAAATAGTTTAGGTGTCTAAACATAACTAACTGCAACCGCTCGACAATATTAATAACAAGTTCATAATATGTCATGTAATATGTGTACTGTTAGTCAGTAAGTCTGTACTGCAGTCAATAGTGCACATGATGTGTTATTGCTAACTTGAGAGCTGATGCAAAACTGAAGCTTGAGGTAGAGCGTCATCGATTGAGGCCACTGACCAAGCTGCTGTCTTTGTCGTGTTTGTAGTGAGAACCAAGTGTTAAAGATAAAATACTTTGTTTCCAACCAATTTGGCTTGTAACACCTTTTATAAAAGCAGTGTGTTGGGGCATTTTACCTCTAAAAATCTGAGATGGTGTCATTTTTTTTACAGTTTTAATTGTTACACACACACACGCACACACACACACACAGGAGGGCCTGTATACAGCTGCTATGCAGGTTAAAATGGTACCCAGCTCAAGAAAATTCCTTTTCAAAATCTCAGCTGGTGCTACCACTTGAGTAGTGTGAGACTTTAGGGCTTGAAAAAAATAACTTGGGTAAGGGTTAATCATTTAATACAAAGGAGGCTAAGGTGCAGTTAAGGTTTGGTAACAGTTGAGTCTGCTGAAAATCAGTGGGTAGAATCGACAGAAGGCACATTATAATATGTTACACAAGTCTTTACACGTCAGATACAGATCATGTCTGTGACACCTCGGGTAGAAAAAACACGGACACCTTTTAATCACATCTGCAATGGGCAGCGAGGGCATGACTCATCATTAACCAGCATGTCTGGTGTTACAGCCATGTCACGTCCTGAGCATTTTAATGAATTGAAACCTGGCTTTGATTGTTTGGATGTTTACTACTCCCGTTTTCCTTTCAGAATATCCCCGCCTTCACAATGTAACTCCAGTCACACGAATGCCAAGCTCTTTTGCCAATTAACACATCTGAAAATAACGTGTGATGGTGTGAGAATGAGTGTTGCGTTCATGAGACAGGCTCTCACAAGAGTTCTTACAGGGGGAACTCTAATTCTAGTTTTGACACTTTCTCCCACACGTCAGGCTGACACAGAACTGGCTCTTACAAAATCCTAAACAGGCAACGAAAAAAGCAAAAACTTGCACAACATTTCGGATCATTAATCATAACAAGGGATTTAGAAAGAATATGGCAATTCACAGATGTGGTTCCAGCTGTTTCAGCATCTGCAATTACAAGTCTCTCTTCTAATATATATAACAAAAACTCTCTTGTTACTCTGAATTGAGCTGCTTTATGTTTCCACGGACACGGTTAACACAACTATTTGATGCTTCCTAATGCATTCTGTCCCATCATTGATTAATTCACAGGATGTTAATGATTTTGCACTTAGTCTTTGCCAGAAGTAACCAATTAGATAGAAAGCCTAGTTAAAGGTCAGATGTAGTGGTTATACTGGAAAATCACTGTCTCACTAAGACATCAATATGTGCTCCTACTGATGCTGATTAAGATTAATTGGAGGTATACGGGCGGCACACACACACACACACACACACACACACACACGCACGCACACAGACACACACACACACACACACACACACACACACATATTAGGATGCTACTGCTCTGGGTCTTGTGCTCAAAATCGCTGAAAATCAAATTGAACAAAATGAGTTGATTCATCACAGATGTCAGTATCTACGTGCCTGCAAGCATGTAAGTATGCAAGCATAAACTCACACATATGCACACACACACACACGCGCGCACACACACACAAGCAGAGTTGTCCAGGATCCATGACATTCAGACTGCTTGGTGACTTGAGTTATCACAGGAATTGCTGAAGCCACTGACACTGCATCATCACCGTTACTCTGAGCCTCGGGTGTTAATGATTTACAGGTTACGATGTCTCCGAGGTGTGACACACGGATGGATTTAGCAGGAATACACAGACTGATAAACTCAAACAAGAAGGCACTCTCAGCAGAGGATCAGCAAACCCTTTAGCCCTCCACAGATAATATGATATCCTTTTCCCATCACACACACACACACACACACACACACACACACTCAATCAGCACATTAAGTTTTCAGACTTGCTGCTCACTACTCTTATGAGCACTCAAATCAAGCCTGCGGTCAGGATTATGGTCACTTGTGCTCAGACAATGAAATTAGAGCGGTGCTCTGAAGCGCCCCAATAAAGCAGAGAGTGAGTGTGGACAGTCCATCTTCTCCAATTATAATACGAGCACCTTCTCTCCCTCAGGAGCTGCCGGCTTCAGCTACAAGCCTCTCCTGCTGCGTCCTTAATAATAACGGGCTCGGTCTGACTAGATCTACCTCCTCTGTTTCTCAATCTTATTTCCCCTCCTTTTTTTTGTAGCTCCCTGTGTGTGTGTGTGTGTGTGTGTGTGTGTGTGTGTGTGTGTGTGTGTGTGTGTGTGCCTTTACACGGCTTTTTGAAAGTGTCATGTTTAATGTATCACTTTGGAAATTGCATGATACCTCGAACAAAGACCATGGCAGACACTTTTCCCATGAATCCGGATGGTCACACCCTGACCCATCCGCACAGAAAAGGATAAATATGTCCTTCTTATGCTGTGATTGGTCAAAACTGCAGTCATTCCCTAGCACTGGTCAAGCTCCAAAAACACTGAATCCTACATTTCCCAAAATGCAATTCAAGTGCCAAGTGTCTCTCTCACGGCTAAAACAAACCTCACACCAGGTGAGATAAAGCCACAAAGCCCTTCTTGAAAAAAACCCACTACACAGCAGCTAGGTTAATAAGACACCCTCCGCACACAGGACAACATTTGAATGGCCATTTTTCCTTCATCCAGCTCAGAGACTGGTTCATAATCATCAAAAAAAGCCACTATTTGCCTCGCTTTAGTTTGTAATGGAGCACACAGAATTTTTTTACAGCATGGAATTTGGACATTTCACAGGCCGAGTAGTTCTCCTGACCAATAATATGAACTTCATGTGCACACTCGATGGAACTCCTCTTGACATCACACAGTTTAAGACACAGTATTGTGTTTGGCATGCCCAAGCTCCAATTTCCATCCGACGGCATAAAGCAGCAATGATTCAAATGAAGACGGCTCATAAAAAAGTCAGCCACAGCCACTGTCCTAATGCATGCATAACTGCGAATCAGATCTCCAGAAAATGGATCAAGTCAGGACACTCGTTGCCCAGCTAGACGTTTACCCACTGACAGTGGCGTAGACTGAATCCCCCGCAGTCTGAAGGGGGAGGGCGAAAAAAATAAAATGGGTACCAACTGAACAAGGTGGGGCATCAGCACAAAGAAAGTAATCTTGTATTAATGGTGAAACTGTTCTAAACCCTGGTCAACATAAAAACTCCAACACTGACTAATATGTATGGGACAGACATGGAGGCATCGTCGATACTATTTTTTTAATACTATTTTTCAATCATAACAATGCAGTTTGAATAACAAAATAACTGAAATGAGTTGCCTCAGTAGAGCAGTATGAGGACAAAAAGCAGGCATGAGAGATTTTGATCAGCTCGCTTTAACGCTAGAGATCCCATTACACAATGGCCAATTAACAGTCCAACATTTCTGCCTGGTTGAACATGGCGGAAGTAAATAAATCTCTGCCGAGGATGGACTTTAGCTGTATAGATGAATGTACCCTGGCAGAATCAGGTTAGGCAACAGGATCCTTCGTTACTCTCTGTAGAGAATACTGAGACAGTTGCACACAAAACTTTGTGTGTAGCTGATCTGTAGTTCAGACAGTATCTGAGTGTAGCAGCTTAATGTTTAAGTGCTCCAAAATTAGCTTCAGCTTCTACATTTTCACAAATATCATGTTAAACCTGACCAAACCACCTGATTGAATTTCACTTTAAAATCTCTGAGACTGCTGTACGGCACAAAACAGAGGGCTAAAAATATGCTCTACACTTAGTTCATCTGTGTACAGACTGTGTATGTTTGTAATGTGTAACATGTTCAGAACCCCCTCCCCCTGACTCAACTGACCATAAGCATCTCAACTACAGAATCATGTTTCTCATTCAGTGAAAGAGGGCAAATGGCAGGACAAGTGCTTGTTATATAGTCCCATTTGTCATTGTTGGGAAATAGGAACCTTGTTTACTGAATTAACAACACACACACATACACACACACACACATACACATGCCGATCCCATTTATCAAGGCCCTAATTACAGGCCAACCAGGCTGCAGTCGATAATATTGACTGGCCCTGAAGGAGCCGCAGGTTACAGTGTCTCTGAGCTCTTCATTGTCTTCATCTCCAAAAAATCTTGCTGAGGAGAAAGCAGGCAGGGATGTACAGTATGTGAAATTACATGATAGATATCCAAAAGCAAACTGAATCTAGTTGTGCAGTCAGAAGACTAGCTGACAACCAAAATCAAGTTAAGTTCACTATATCTGCACCAAGATAGAGCAAGACATGAGGGAACTATTCCCTGGCATATAATCAATAGTGAACATCTCAGGAAATGATGCATGTAAGTGGCTGGTTATTACTGACTCCACACTGAGTCAGATGGTTTACTGGATGGTCCATAACAAGGTAGAACTGAGATGGGAGTCTGGAGAGTTTCCTCCAATTATGCTGCCTCATTTCCAAAATAGGAACAACAGCCAATTCTCTTGAGACTTAAAGGGCAAAAGTTCTGACACTAATTGTTACGTCAATTCTCCACAGAAGACTTTTTACAAAGAGTTGTATAACAAGGAAAATTTAAAATTTAAAATACAGCCTGGCTGTTTAATTAGCATAAGAGACGATTGTCACCCAGAGGGTGAAAAAAGTACTGTAGCTGCTCAAAAGCTCAATCAAGCCAAGATAGTGTTAGTCAGTAACAGTTACAGTAGCTCGATGACCTTCCTTCAATTTTCTCTGTACAATGTTGTTTACTCTCCCCTGGCATTTCGTTCTCAGGATTGTATAGAATTTCCAGCCCAATTGCTAGATTGAATGTTAGTAATGTACATTTCTGTAAACCAAAGATATGTTGCAACTTTTTCAGTAGTGTGCTGTGTTCATGCTCTGGTTTAGTTTAGGAACAAGAACCACTTGTTGAGGGTTAAAAAGCTCATGTTCCAGTAAACTTTGTTCCACAGACATGGCTGGAAAGGTTCTGTTGTTGTGCCTGAAAAATGCCTCAACATCTATTTATCAAATATCCACTGGTTTCATACTTACAAATGTTGAAACACTGTCTAGAACAGTGGTCTCTGGCTTTGCAGCCAATATATGACACATATTGTAGAAATGTTGATTTGATACTTTTACAATGTACAAATTTACTGTATGTGTGGTTTGCAGAAAGGTGCAACGCCAACATTTTATTCTGACGACCGGGCTAATAATTTCCGGTAACACTTTAGATTAGGGAACACATATTAACCATGAACTAGTTTCTTAATGGCTTATTCTTTTTAAGTGGTTTACAACAACTCCCTAACTCACTATCAATAAGCAGTGATTAGGAAGTTATTGAGGGATAACTCTCACAGTAGTTAATGGCCTAGTAGTTGCAGAATATGATCATGCAGAATAAGGCATTAGTAAGGGATTTATAATGGCTTAAAAACAGCCAATATGCTACTAATATGCATGCTAATAAGAAACTAGTTCATGGTTAATATGTGTTCCCTAATCTAAAGTGTTACCATTTTTCCTTTATCGAGCTAGCTGCCAATTTGGTGGCTAAGGGGATGATAAGTTCAGAGAGTCTTTTAAAAAACTCCATAGAAACCATGAAGGCATGGGGGAGCTAGAGAGCTAGGATTCATTCATATCAAACAGTCATTAATTAGGTCTATTTGTTAATGCCACAGGTGCACCATGGGACGATAGAGCCAAGGACAAATCCAGCGGAGATTCGAGCAGGATTCGTTCATGACCTAGCTGAGGTACATGCGGTTTCCAGAGAAGGATTTTAATTACTGTTCAGTAGTTAATGCTGTGTGGATTAATGTTGAGGTATTGTGGTTACAGCATTACATTTTTGAGGTTGAGGTTTATGTAAATTCACAAAAGGGATGTGCCACACTGTAAACACTAATTAATATGTCTCAGTAAAAGTATAGCGTAACAAGTTCAGGCACTACAGATGATGTTTGGACTGTGTCTGCTGACTGACCTCGTAATGTAAACCCCATGGGGAAAAACTAATTTAATCATCTATAGGCATGCAGCTCAGAAGTATGTGTATGTTACAGTCCAGTACATATGGCCAGGGATGGCTCAAGGCTCGTTCTGTGCCTGGAGCCATGATTAATGCACACAGACTGGAGACTGGACCAGCACAGGGTCCCTCCCCAGAATCCCAAGGGAGGTAACCTAGTTCTGCTGGTGATGCTGAGATAAAGAGAGACGAGAAACTTCTCATTTATACATTTATTTAGAACTCCCCGACAGATGAATGATGCTGGGACTTCAACGCAAACAGAAGCACACATGCAAATACAGATCAGATTAAAGCAACACCGACTGTTATTGTTGTGTTTCGTACTGTCGAGGACTGAATGATTAATCCAGATACCATCTAATTTGCAGGTTGGCTGAGTGTCAGATCTGAATCTCAGGAGCTGCAAGATCTTGATGAATGTAGAATGTGTCACAGCTCGGGGTGGACGTCTCTAGACACCTCACGATTTAATTTGATTGCAATTCAGAGGGCTAGGATGTGATTAGAAACAATTATCAATGCATCTTGATGCATCCAAATTCTATCACAAAAAAATTCTCTTGTGTGACCACTTGCTCTTTTTCATCAGCGTATTCTTAATAACTCTTGATTAAACTGATCAATAATGAAAATAAATTAATTTACTCCAATTGACTTTGCTCATGCTCAGCCACCCTATGAAACACATGCTAACATCCATTTTGTTTTACCATTCAATTGGTCCAGCTGTAAGGAAAAGCCCAGTCTTACAAAATTGTTACAGGCAATACTAAAATATGATTGCGGTGCTGTAGAGATGCCCTGGTTTACTAATTAAATACTCCAGACATAACAGAACATGTTTGTTTGGTACAGACCCCAGGAGAAACAGAACATGGAGTGCAAAAATGACCATTTGCACCTAAATCAGGTCTAATATCATAATTACAATATTCTCCACAATCATCAAACTAATAAAAACCAACATGTCCATCCATTTTTCAGGTTTAAGCATTATCTATTCCTCACATCTTGTGATTGGCTTTATCTTATTAATTGTTAATGCATATTCACAGTAAATGTATTTCCCTAAGACTGTGGGGGAAGGGGACAGATGGGGAGCTGGAGCTACAGATTGAATATTGTAGGGGTTGGCCACAGTTTAAGAATAAATGTTTAATAAACACTGACAGCAACAGCACTGTGTGTCTGTATGTGTGTGTGTGTGTGTGTGTGTGTTTTAATTGTGTTACACTAGAGCACATCTGACTTAATCCTTACCTACCAGAGTGAGAGATGAAGCAAGTAATGGCAGTTCTCTCCACTCAAAGAACTATGGTTACACATTTATGGACAGCTGACATGGAGGTTGGAGAGACAACTATTCACAATCAACATATCAAAAACATATTAAATGCAGTAAAGGGGAAATCCCCTGACACATCATTTAGAAACATTCTAAAAGAAGCAAAAGGTACAATATTAAAAAAAAAGATTACTTGCTATCCAAATTGCAAAAGTGAATTGATGATAAAAATGTTCTCTTGGTTTGAAAGAGAAAGTATCCTAAACTTCAAAGCAAACACATCATCTCCTAAGTTTGAAAAGTCCAGTAGTTTGCTTTGCTGATGGCTGTCTTTGTTGGGTAAATTGATGATAATAAGGGATTATATATAGAAAGCTGATGCCTCAGGCTTAGACACAGGAGACAAGACAGCTATAGTTCACAAGTTTGATGCCCCAGAGGAGGATCTAACCCATTTATGCTGACCTTATTTAGCTGGGAATGCTGTTGGAAGGTGTTAAAACAATATTTATGAACCAACAAATTGTATTGTGTGTGTGTGTGTGTGTGTGTGTGTGTGTGTGTGTGTGTGTGTGTGTGTGTGTGTGTGTGTTATCCCACTGGGTCTTTGCATGACTCTAGTTAGCAGTAACAGGTCAGAACTGGCGTTGTGCTGACCGCACTAACGATCATTTTCTTGCTTCTTCATCTTTCTTTGCTTTGAACTTAATTACTTGATGAGGAGCAGCGGTGGCCACACTTCAGACACCAGGGGTAGGTTCCTGAAACACTCTCTGATGCCTCATTTCTGGTGCTTTGATAGGATTTTCCACACTTTCTTGAAAGTGACATGAAAGTGACATAACCTTATACAAATGAAGCATAATATATATTGAGTCATACTTAAATGTATGAAACACACCATCGTGTTAGACATAGTGTTTTAATGATTGAGTGGGTGCTGATATAGGATAGAAAATGGCAGAATGTCAAACTATAACAGTTTTAGTTTTAAAATCGTACACGTACAACTGACACAGTACAGCTAATTTACAGTGACAATTAAAGGTGCATTATGTAGTTTTGTGGAATACATTTTAACCTGAAGAGAAAGGTCTTCATTGACTGATTTATTTATGCCTAAAGGAAACTAAACTCTCTTCGTTTTCATGTCTGAAAAAGTGATTAAACAAACTGACCTTAAAGGACTACACAATTACACTGTTTTACTTTACTTATGTGGCGGACCCTGCCACCTTTCTAGCTTTAAACAGTGTTCTGGGGACCTTATTTTCCTCTGAGAACAGCTTGTTTATTCAGTTATTTAAAAAAAATATGATTTATTTATTATCATGTTTATGTTATTACCTCATTAATATTGAAAATATTAGTCTTAGTTTAAATTTCTTCTCCAAAAACTATATAGTGCCCCTTTAAAGCAAACTGGTGCCAATTAATGTTTTAGTAGCACAGCAACCCTCTCTGCACTACCATATACTATAAAAGGAAAAAAAAGAACATTTTAACATAACAGTGATGACACTGATAAAAACAATAAAACTTTCCTTACTTGAATCTACTACTTAAATATGCACCAAAAACTCAAAGGTAGCAGGACATGTAAATGGTCACCATGTTGGTTAAGTTAGACTGATGTGCTTTTAGTATAAAGTATCTTATAGAGGATGATGGCATTAGCTTGAGTTTAACAGGTCTTTGGTCATAAACCATAGTATGTGATAAATTCAAATTTTGACCCAGTGTCAAAACATAGTGGTTAGAGGTAAATCTATTTGAAGCAGTGCCATCAGCTCTCTGCTGTTACTTGGACTACATCACTCAACTGACTACAAATGTGATTATGGACTAGGTTGCAGGTTTTTGTGAACATTTGCTATGATTTTGGCAAAACCTCCAAAGTCAGGGTTATGAGAACACTGTTGTCTAAATGTATTCCCCCCCTTTTCTTTATAACAAGCATAAAACATCAAACTACTACTAGTTTGCTACCGTCCCGGTGACTAATGACCTTGCTGGCTAATGGTACATTTAATTGCTGTTTACCGGCTGGTAGTCCCACATTTTGAAGTGTTTCAATGTGTCACCCCCCTTTTGATGGCATATAATGCCCAAAATTTAACTTAGGACCAGCAGTGAAGTTGCTGCACTTGGTACCTTTCCTCTACCATCAGTGCAGACTGGCAGGGTAGGAACAAGGGTTGCAAATGTTAGCCTATAAAACCGCTAATGGTCAAGTAATGAAGCAGAGTTTGTTTTACCTAATTGATAATGTGATGTTGTGAACGAATTGTGACAGTCATGCTTTCCTATCTCCATCAGATATATGTCAAATGACATTGTGATAATACCATGATTGCCACAGTATAATATATAATACAGTATAATGGAACTGTCCACTCCACTCACATAACAACGCTATTGACAACAACTGATGATGTATGGGGGTCGTAAAGGGTTGTCCCAATTTATAGGGGGGATTTCAACCACAACCCCTTGTAACTCCAAAGGGGCATTTGAAAACAAGGGGTAGGCGTAAAAATTGGAAATGGGTTTTAGCCTTAAAGGTATAGTTGGTAATGTTGGAGAGCTAGCAAGATTTGAAAGTGGCACCTCGTCTAAGCTCCACCCCCTTCTCCCCCTCCCGTCAGTGCTCCCTCCAAAGCCCCGCCCCCACAAACGCATCAGACAGTCCGTCAGCAGGGCAGAGGAGAGCCGTTAGCATTGGGCTAATACAAGCTACAAAAGTAGCTAAGTTGGCTAACGTTACATATTTCATGAAAATAACAAATCCCCCCGAAGCAAAACAAATAATTACCTGTCCAACAGAAAGACAGCAACCTCTGCATCACTTCTGGAAGTGCTACTTTAGCTGCATTTCCTCTGCCATTGTTCTCTCCTGCTAACTCTGCTAACTCTTCTTCTTCTGTTGTTTTATGGCTGTTGGCAAACAACTTTTAGGTGTGCATTACCGCCACCTTCTGACCTGGAGTTTATCTCCTGCTAACTCCATATGGAGTGTGCTGTATATATCCGGCAACGGTGACACGTGATGAGTGCGCACAGGGAGGAGGGGGGGGTGCAGGCAGGACGAGACATGAAGGCATCTCATTGGTTCTTTCAACTCGGACCGAGAGGGAGGGATTGGTCAGAGTCTTCACAGGCCTGCAGCTGCCACAGAGGTCTGATTTATTTCGCTCCTTTTTCTGAACACATTATGTATGGACTACCCTCAGGGTGGAAAGACCATTTCACCCAGTATAACAAAAAGTGTTTCTGAACAGGATTACCAACTATACCTTTAATATAGCCCACCTCTTCTACTCTAACTGTATAACCAAAGCTTTCATGCACTCTTACATTTCTGTGTGCAGTTGAAGGGAAACAAAACTTAAACCACAATTCAGGCCTACAGATCTCAACCTATACATTCAAATGCAAATCCAACAAGTATATATTAGCTTGTCTGCACAAAATGTACATTTTAGTTGTTCTAATACTAGTGAAACATATAACCTCCCTATAAAACCTGCTCTGAGGCCAGAATTCTTTTCACAAGGACAAATATAGCTGTTTTTATTCCTCCATCCAAGCGGTACAACAAAGACATGGCACAAGAAACATTAATTAAACTAACAGATGAGAGTGCTGGCCTCATTTTTTATGTTAATTGTTTAAAGTCGCCAAATTTCACTGAACCACGTATCCTCGGCCTTGACTCAGTTGTCTACCTGACATGAGCATCTGTTTTTTCAAAATGTGTTATGTTCACAAGTACCTTGTAATAAAAGAATTAGACACAAGGGAATTAGTCTTTTCTCAGGCTGAGTAATGAATTCATAAAAAGACTGCAAGATGCTCAATCTCTTAGTACAAAATAACATATTGACACACACGTACACACAAAACTAAAGGTTGATATAGTTTTAGTTCCTCAGAGGTAGTAAAGCATCTTGATGATCATCAGCTAGAGCTCAGAGGAAATGATGTGTACAAAATAAACTCCCCATGGGTGCTTCAGAGACACATAACTGAACGTAAAACACTCTACTTACTTTGAGTCATACACTGAAACACTAACTCAAGTCATCTTCTGTTGTTTTATAGTGCCGGCTCTCTGCATAACTACAACGCCACAGATTACATATTTGATTATGGATGAGGTTGCAGTTTTTTGGGAACATATGCTATGAGGTTCTAAACTTTGCCCTGTTCACAATGAAGCAATGCTTGCATGTGAAAGGGGTGGCAATTCTCTACTGGGAAACCATGGGTCCTGGCCTTCAACACCAATCTAGACACTGCTGCAGTACACCCCCTGAAGGCAATAGCCCCCCAGGACCATGCATCCATCCACACCACAAGAATAATTCAGAAATAGCTGAGGAACGTGACAAAGAGCTGAAGGCATAAACCGGACCCCAAAGCTCCCTAGATCCCAATACAATTGAGCATCCATGGGACGTGCTGTACCTAGTCCAATCGATGGATGCCCCACATCACGGCGGGAGTATGCATTGTCCTGCTTGAGGGGGCCACTGCTATCAGGTGATGCTGTAGCCATGACGGGGTGTACTACGTCTGCAGCAGTGTTTAGATGGGTGTAACGTGTCAAAGAACACCCAGATGAATACCAGGACCCAAGCCTTTCTGACAGAAAATTGTATTGTAAGGAGATGATCAATGATATTCAGTTCACCTGTCAGTGGTTTTAATGTTTTGGCTGATCGGTGTAAATGTAGTGGAGTAATATTTGACACCAACATGTAGTGGAGTGGAAATATAAAGTACCAGAAAATGGAAATACTCAAGTAAAGTACAAGTACGTCATACATACACTTATAGTACTTAAAGGATAACTACCGTTTTTTACAACCTGGACCTTATTTCTAGCAAAATATATGATCATTTATTCACCCAGATAACTCTGGTGTCATTTGAAGTCGTTCGGACGAAATTAGATCCAGTGTAGTGCCGGTATATCCATATAATGCGAGTGACGGGGCAGCGACACACAGCCTCTATATAACGCATTATCTGCCACAAAACTAGTTCATTTCACTAATATTTTGTTACGATATGCTAGTGCTATTCCCCTCTGAGTCCGGGCTCGTCTGTTATCAACATCCGGGGTCAAACTAGCAGTAGCAGCTACAGGTAAACAAGCCGGGCTGTCGCGGGTGCGCGCGCAGCTCAGAGACGACATCTTCCAGGTCAGAGGTAGAAGGTCAACCTACAGACCCCGGATGTTGATAACAGACAAGCCCGGACTCAGAGGGGAATAGCACTAGCGTATCATGACAAAATATTGGTGAAATGAACTAGTTTCGTGGCAGATAATGCGTTATATAGAGGCTGTGTGTCGCTGCCCCGTCACTCGCATTATATGGATATATCGGCGCTACACTGGATCTAATTTCGTCCGAACGACGCCAAATGACACCAAAGTTATCTGGGTGAGTAAATGATCATATATTTTGCTAGAAATAAGGTCCAGGTTGTAAAAAACGGTAGTTATCCTTTAAGTAAATGTATAAAGTTACATTCAATCACTGATTTTTAAGTAGGTAAATCCCCCTACATGTATGAACCAGTACACTGCTGATTGGATTATGTTCTGTGTTAATGTTTGCAAGCTTGTGACTACGTACTATTGGCTTAAAAAGTTAGAATGTAAATTGTTTAACCTGAATGTGCAAATTAGTCTGAGTTTATCTGAGCCTGGGTTTTTATCCCAGTCTTGTCCTGTCTTACTAATAATTTCTGAAAATGTTGTTCAGTATTGAGGTGACTTCTGCACATACCCCCATAAACTATCCACTGACACTATTTGCTCATAAACCAGAAAAGTAGAGTTTCTATCACCGAGCTGAGCCACAGCAGACAGCAGTCCTCATTCAACAAGACAGGCGAGCCATGAGGAATTCCCTGGCAGGAGGATCTAACTTCCTCACTGAGATGCTCAGTGTATCAACGCTGTAGATTTATCCAAGTGAATAATCTAAAATAGACAGTGTCTCTGTATCTCTGTCAAACCAACCCCAGTTTTATGTCAGTGTAGATCTGGGTCACTACCCCCACGTGTTTTCTGCTGCTTTCATTAAACATTAACTGTGTCTAAGTATATTTCTATGTCTCTGCCTCTTGAAACCACAGTTGAGTTCCACTTGGACGGGAAATGAGAAAACATCCATCAATATGTTTCCTTCCCTCTGCTGTTCTAACAGGGTTTTACAGGGTCTTTTGCTCTTTGTCATTGTTTGAGCTGATTCTGGCCAGACTGAAGAAAATACATGTGGTATACTGTAGGTTGGTATGAAAACTGCTGGTCTGACAGACCTTCAAATGAATCCAGCTACAAACATGCTGCAACTTTCTGGTCAGTTGCTTGCTGTTTTCAACCGTTACTGAGTTACTGAGTGGAACAAATGCAAAGCTGAACTAAGCAATGAAACATCATTGGTGTGAATGAGAAGAAGAGAGAGTGATGCAATTTTTTAAAAATACATAAAAGTTGGTAACTCACCGAGGTTACATATTGTATGTCACGGCACAGTTTTGTCTCCCGAGGAAAGTCGGCGAGATCCAGGAAGTTGTCCACCACCACTTGGCCAATCAAATCATGGCGAGAGAACCTGTCAAAGTCGTAGACGCTGAAGTGCAGCTTACGGCTCGTCAGCTCGGCGTACGCTACAGGAAAGAGAAATACCTCATCGAACACTGGGTTGAGTGTCTTGCGGTGCACCTTGGTCTGGTGCTTGGTTTTGCGGTCAGGCAGCAGGTAGATCTTGACATAAGGATCGGAGGTCCCTGAGAAGTCCTTGGCAGGAAGGTCCTGGGCCTTGTGGATCTTCACGATCAGCTGCTCAAGGTCAAAGTCAAACTTCAGGATGAAGTTGAGACGCCCGCAGCTGTCAGCACGACGACCATCTTCTGCGTCCACCGAACGCTGCTTGTAGAGCTCTGGTTTGATTCGGCCCAGACCGGACAGAGACTCCTGGCGCTGGAACTGAGCAGGGTTGAAGTCCGGATTGGACAAGTTCATCTGACGACGGATGGAATTGTGCCTGTAAGATAATGTAAAATTTGGCAATATAAGATTATTCAAACCATTTTCATTGTTCTTTGTTCAGTCTCTGTTGGTGTAAGGCAACTGCTGAAGCAACTGTGCTCCCTTAAGTGTGATGTTTTCTGTGCTGTGACCTTCTGATATAGTATCTGTGAACCCAGAGGTCCAGGTGTCTGTGTGACTGTGTGTGTCCATTTGAGTTTAACCTGCCAACACCAAAAGTTGGACAGTAGCTTTGGGGATTGACGTGTACTGACCGTACAGACGAGGTAGGCTCAGTAATCTGTCTCTGGACCCTGTCCCTGGCCAGAGTGTGGACCTGGTTTCTCTCCACCTTGGTCTGGGTCTCCAGCGGGATGTCAGGTGACGTGTGGCTTATCTTTAGAGCTGACTCTGGGACAGCCACAGCCGAGGGCGGCCCTGAAGGCTCCTTCACACAGCCATCCTCGCTGTACTCCCTCTCGTCCCCGTCCACCTGCACAGCAGAAATGGGTTTATTTTTAAGATGTTATACAATGATTTCTTAAAGCAGTTCAGTTTTTGGTAGAAAAGAAAAAGTTTCAATGTTGTCTTACTTTCTGGTGCTGCCACATTCAAAGTCTGTGATCAAACATAAAACCGAGCTGTCAAATGAGAACTGAACAAATGTGAATAACGTCTGTGTTGTGTTTAACTGGCAACCAAACATCCGGCCACTGATATAATATGACATGATTGTAGTTGGATGACATATTAAAGCTAGGGTTGGGGAGTTTTTCTGATATATTGCTACAGCTATTAGCGAGCTAGTGGCACAAGAATGGCACCGGAAGTGCAATCAAACATACTAGCTTGACAGCGGTGGTAACAATAGCCATATTCATTGTTTACATTCATTGTGCTAATGTTTCTTACATGTGGCAGTTTGGTGTGGTTAGCAATGACAACAATGTTATGCATTCACATTACACAGTCTTCAGCGGCTTGCTAACTCAGTAGCATTAAGCATACAGGCCCTGACCCAAAGAATGAGTGAGCAGCAGTAGCAGTGACAGACTGTTGTTTGGCTGCTAACCAAGTAATTACACACAGCCCCTGAGCCCAATAATAAGAGCCACTGCAGTAGTAGCCTGTGTTAGCATAAGGCACACACCCGGAGTAACAGGGTACGAGTACATTCTCAGTGGCTATTTTGCTTGTGTTTACATTATTGTGGCATTTGGGCATTTAACAGAGTTGTTTTTATGTGTTTATTAGTCTAAAAAGTGTTGTTGGACATAACAAACTAGCAGTTAATACATCTCCCAGCTGGACAACCACAGCGACAGTGCAGTCTGTAGCCAGGCAGTGTACGTTCACGTGTTTTGGAAGAGCGGCTCTGAAGGGAGGAGGTGGAATTCTTTTGGTTACTTGCTTTTGCTGTTTTTTACTCTCTTTCCAACCCCAGCTTAGCTATGAATAAAATATGAATATAGGCTTGACAGCTAACCTTTCTGGTTGAATTAATGTAGAAAAGGCAAACACCAGTATTCAATTTTAATGAACATTTGATGTACTCACTAAAAGTAACATTCTTCCTTTGCTATTCTAGGAAGCAAATTGTGAGTGTTAAAAGGGCTGTGGTAACTGTGGGTCAGATGTAACATCACAAACAGGTCAATATTTTGGGAAATACACTTATTTTATTGGTTTACCTGCTGAGAATTAAATTAGAAGCTCAACACCACTTTCACATCTGGACGTTGAGCATGAAGCATGCAAGAGGTGATTAGTGTAGTTTATCTTATCTTAGCTTAGCTTAGCTTAGTTAACTTAACTTGGTGTAAAGACTGGAAGCAGTAGGAAATTGCTTTAGTTTTAATTGGCAGTCGCTTACCAAAGTTGCAATTTGATTTAAATCTGAGAGCAGAAGTATGGCATCATATCCTTTTAAAGTAAGTTTATATCTTCTACAGTAACCACAAAAAACAGCAATGCTATAAAGATTACTATATACAGTACATACTGCATACTGTTACTATGTAGTATGGGTCCTGGTGGTCATTACCATTTCAACATTTAAATTTAAAATAAATTAGAGGTTATTAATTCCCACACTTCATGAACATGACAAAACACTTTGCTGTATTGGTTCTGATATTCTGCTTTTGCGCTCAATGCTTGATGGGCCCGTGGGACACATCTGTCCCGCCAAAGCTTCCCATCTGGCCCACAGAATATTACTGAATTCATATTCTCAGCGACCATTATCAGCTACAAATCTTTCTCAGTGTTTGTGATTAATTAATTTTGTACATCATAATTTGAAATTATATTACAATGTTCATTTAAAATTTGTAATCATTATTCACTAAGCTTTGTGATTGTGGATGAACCACACATGGTTGCCACTGATCTGTATCTCTGTTGTATAAACTATCAAATAAATGGAAAAATGGAAAATAATAATGTAGAAATAAAGAAGAAAAAACTCAGGACTATAAGCTTAAAGGTGCCATTTGTAAGAAAAGTTGAACTCGTCAAATAACTTCTCTTACAAACAGCCCCCTTAAGTATCTATGCTCTGAAAGAAAATCAAGAAAATGTGAGTCATCCAGCAAACTAAAGGAAGCTCACTGTACCAATTTATCCACTTTTTAAGGTAAGCGTCTCCTCCTGCTTACCTCTGTGAGGACGGGCTGTTGGTCTCCTCCCAGGAAGTGCGCCCCCTTGAGGACATCTGGGAAGAAACGGCCACTCAGTGGCACCCAGCACAACTTCCATGAGACAAAGAGGGAGACGCTGAAGAGAGCCAGACCACAGGTGGTCACCAGCAGGGACAACAGGCTCACCGATACATCTAGAGGCGGAAGAGAGAGAGAGCGACTCATTGAACAGTGAACACAGCTCTGCCAGCCAAAAGCGCTGGCACAGACGAACCTGGCTCCTGGGGACGACAGGCTGTGTTTATTCAGAATATTAAATGGAAAGGAAAAACTATTACATTTCCCCACTGCAGGCAAAAGTTGAAGAAAATGAATTTCTCTGAAGGATTATTCAAATATATGAGCAATTGATGAATGGTTAGGTGCTAAAATGCAACATAGTCACACATAAAAATATCAAAACAGCCTCACAACCGAAGAATAACTCACTGGAGATTAACAGTGATTTGGCCGGTTATGAATTCATGTTTCATGTACAGTAGTTTGGCAGAATAATTGTGAGATTGTCCATTGTTGTTTTTTATTTGAGTAAAATCATGTAATTTTTCTTCTCATGACAAGCTTTGTAAAGCATTTCAAGGGCAGTGAAGAAAAGGAGAAATAACAGTCCAAGGTCCAGTAGACCTCCAATATCTGGATGTTTCAACTCCAGTAACTCTCACTTGATGCATGTTGTATGTTATATACATGGTGACTGCATATGATCAAATCCAATGTGCAGACCTCTACGTTTGTTTGTGCTGTCACTGTCTCAGCCTGTCTGCTTTCACTCTTCCATGCCCTCACTCTAAAGCATAACTCTAACTCTCAACTTTTAGATACACAAGATGGATTGCTCCCATGTATTTCACTGTTGTACATGGTTGATGGTTACTCATTATTGAATGTGTGAAAATGAATGTAATAACAAAAGGAATGGAAGGTGAAGCATAGCAGAGCCAATGTGTAGAGAGCAAATGTCTCTATGACTCCACAGGAGGGAAAACAGGGAGAGACACAGCTTCAACCAGATCTGCTCTGTATAGGCAAATACTGCCAGTCCACTTATGTTTTCTTACAAAATATACACATAATATGTAAATTAAACATGTCTAGATTCAAATTGTTCATGTTTGTATCACTAGGAAAACATCTTTGAGGGTAAACCGTCATCAATGGGCAGCACCAAACCAAACCGACTTGAATTGCTAAACAAATGATATGTGGGCAGAGATCAGGAGGTCTGGTGCCAGGTTTAAGGAGATGGATCATGTGAAATCTAAAGAAACTGACAGACCAGCCCACTAACAAAGGAACATACACTGGCTACTGGTTGAAGTATATGTTCCAGGATGTAAACAGAGATAGGAAGAAGGATCTATACACACATCATTTAGACATTTCTTCACCTTTTGAGAGAAAATGTCACAAAAGGAAAATTACTGTATCTTTCTCCACCATTTCTTTCTTCTTCAGTTCTTTTCCATTGTCGTTCATCGCTCTGAATAAGACTCACCAGAATAAAGAATGTCTGAATAGTTTTTGAGCTACCAGACGGAGTGCCCCACAGATCCACTGGAGGTACAATGGGAGCCAAGATGAAGTCATTCATTGTGTGACTGAAACTAAACTTTGGTGAGCGGTTATGTAACAGTCTCAACACGGTGATCACACAAAGTGAAAACACAGTTTTAGAATTTTTGCAAACCTAGGAAAAAGTAAGGTGTCTCTAAACTACTTAAGTATTCAGACCTCAGTGCCAAAAACGTAAATCCAATCCATCTAATCAAAAATAAATTAAATATATTATAGAATGAAAATATAATGAATGAAATATAAATATAAAATTATGAAAAATATAATATAAAAATGAAAAGGTCTGAACACTTTCCAAAGCCACTGAATACTGGTGTGACTGTGGCTTCCTGCTCATCATTCATGCTATACAACCAAGGTGAAGACACGCCACATAAAAGCCACCTACATCATGTCACAGTGTAGAACATGTAATTCAATAGCACAAGGCCAGGAGATTATAGTTTTGAATGGTCTCCATAGCAACAACTATCCCTGAGAGAAGTTTACATATTTCAACAAGGATATTATGGTAAAGATTTAATTATAGAATCTGTTAGTTTCCACGTACTGAAGGTCAACCTTGAAACATGAAATGCAACTGACGCATTGATGAAGTTGATCTAAATATAACAGGAGTTGCTGGAGCTTTTATATTCAGGACTAGCTCCTTCTCCTCACATCATGTAAGTAGTACTGATCCTCACTGTCTCACCAGTTTTTAGATGTGATGAGATTTGCACCATTTAACAACTCCCTCTGAAGGCATTAGGTGCCATTTTAGGGACTGATTCAAGTTCACAAACTTGTAGATGTGGTCCTTAATAAAGACTGTCAAAGAATAGTGCATGTGTTTGTTAATCTAAAGCTGTGTTAATGATTAATTGGCCACACAGGGGCAGCTGAACATGCTAAAAACAAGGTGAATATGCTACTGTTTGCTCTCCTTTGATGCTTTGCAGTCTCTCTGAAACAGAAATGACTGATATCATGCTGTGAAAAGCAACTAGCACATTTTTTAACGCAGAGAAAGCTTATAATTTGCCGGCGACAGTTTGGAGGCTAAGCAACACATGTGGGTATATTGCTTAAATTGTGAAAATTGAACAAACTGTCTATCACTGTTTATCAGAACACTGACATTTTTAAGGTGTCTCATTTGAATGATCCGACCGGGTAATCATTTGTTGCAGGGTGACAGAGAGAGAGATACATTGAGTGCCGGGTGAGCTAGATTGACTTTTAACAAGAAACAGAGCGGCACATTGGCAATTCATCAGCTTGTCTAAACAGAAATGGTCCATATGCTTTCAAGTTAATACAGAGACAATCAAGTCAGGCAGAAATGTTCAGCTCTACCGCCTGTCTTGCCTTCTAGATTCTTACAGTCTCAATATGAAATGCATTTGCAGTTATGAATAAGATAGTAGCTGCCTTCATGGAACCTAATATTCTGATAATAATTATTTAAAAGTCCAAACAGAATAAAAATGCTCCATGTGAACACCTCGATCATACGGAAGCGTATTGCATTCACTTGAGTAATTTATTTTTTGGTCTGTTTTTCTGAGTAATTTATTTTTTTGGTTTGTTTCTTTTTTCTGTTTTTCTGACTAATTATTTTTCCTGTTTTTCAGAGTAATTTATTTTCTGTTTTTCGTGGTAATTTTTTTCTGTTTTTCGGAGTAATTTTTTTTCTGAATTATCGCGATAGTTCGAACTCCCGCTGGAACCTCCAAACTGCCATATCTGTCCAACTGATTCTGGAGAAACATTACTATGTCTAGCAGATCTGAATGGGCTTTCCTTCTGAACAACCGCAAAGTCCTCATTCGGGGGGTGCGACCGCCATTCCGACCGGGTTATGGTTAAGGTTAGGGTTTCAGGTTCGGAATGGCGATCTTTTTTCAAAAAAGGGCCGGCATTCTGAAACATGAAAGTGAACGTTCGGAATGGCGAACCTTCGGAATGGCGAACCTTCGGAATGGCGAACCTTCGGAGTGGCGACCTGTCGCCGTCCTCAGGTGCCTGCGTAAAGTTGACAAACTAATGGTAATACCATCTATATGACTTAAAGACAGGACTATCTCCCAGTGTCTTAAACCCAGATCAAAGTAAAACTTGATTCAATTAAACAAGTCGGTCATGTTTGTCTCCATTATCGAGCTTTCAATAAAGGAATGAATGCGTCTATTGTTTCAAATGCTCTCTAAACTCAGAAAAAAATTACTCTGAAAAACAGAAAAAAAAAATTACTCCGAAAAACAGACCAAAAAATAAATTACTCAGAAAAACAGAAATAATTACTCAGAAAAACAAACCAAAAAAAAAAATTACTCAAGTGAATGCAATACGCTTCCGTACGATCAAACTAAACAGAGGGGAGGTTTAAACCCTTTCACGAACTGCTCAAAATAAACATTTTCCCATGTAAATGATTTGACCTCATTGTTTTCTGGCTGCGTTCTTTCTCTGCATGCCCACCGCCTAGACATATTCTATTAATTTCGAAATGAAAGTTACGAAAATATCTGCTCTCAGCGTTGCCTCTGCCTGTTAGCCCCAACAGCATGCTTGTTAGATAGTGATATGACGAACTTGTTGGCAAACAATTCCTTATTCACACATCCAGACAGAGTAACATTAGAATAAATTTGCATTATATTTCTGTATATCTGGTGAATGTAGCTCATTTTCCTTGGAGCTCCTTTTTGGTCTCCACCAACTTCTGCTAAAGATCTGGCTGCTAATGCTCCACTATGGTAACTAGCTAGTTGCTAACTGAGGTCTAGTTGGCCTAGTTACCAATGATGCCACAAGGTCAGTGTCATCGTTTCCAAAAATGTATGTTTCTGCCCATCCAGAATTAAACACTGTTTCTGAATATCTTCACACTGGAGGGAGTTTTCCAAAAGTGACCTGACATGCAGTTTATGAGTGTACGAAAGGCCAAAACGCATAGAAAAACCTTCTTTCAAAGAAATACCCGTGTCTGTGTGGACAGGACCTTGGTCTGTCTCAGTCTGATGCTGGACAGACATTGTACAGTGGATTTTTAAGAACATTTTAGCCTAAAACCTGTTTGAAAACAATATAAATTAGAGCAGAGTTTGACGGCTCAAAAACCAAAACAACGGCTCATCTGTATAAATAAACACAATATATATTTTAATGGGACAGTACAATTGACAACACTTAAATGAGTCTGAATATGATTGTGAAGCATTGTGTTTTACAGTATGCTCATCAAAATTAAAGCATAGTCAGCACTAAAATGTGTTAAAGGAGGCAGGAAGAACACAGCCGGCCCTCCTGTGTGCAGCTCTGCACTGGGCACCAGCTGGGTTGAATTGAAAGAAGTGGAGGGATGATATACAGTGTGTCCCAACACAGTGTAGGGCTTGTGTTCTCAGCTGGCACGATAAAGAGAGCGTGCAGCTTTTTTTCACCATGCTCGGGCTTTGATGTGCCAGATAGTTCATGCATCCGTTTCATGAAATATATATATATATATATATATAACAGAAATATTTCAAACACAAAATTCAGCTTTTCTGTTGCAAATTTAAATTACAGCTCAGGATATCAAGCATTTCTCCTCATATAAACTGTGTTTCTGTCCAGTGCTAAGCACTTCCCTTTTAAACCGCCCTTCTCCCTTAAATATTTGAGTAAAAAAAAAAACAAATATTGAAAACACTTGCTACTTCGTTGATGATTTCCACTTTTTAAATGAATGAAACAGGCCAGACAACCCTGTGGCTTCATTCAATTACCTTTGTTTGAGTCTTTTCTAAAGCCACAGGGTGTCTCCGCTTTTCAAGTCCCCTTGTGGGGTGCAATCAAGGCACCAAAGCCTAAACCC
The DNA here is from genome assembly GCF_965226575.1 of Pagrus pagrus. Classification (NCBI taxonomy): domain Eukaryota; kingdom Metazoa; phylum Chordata; class Actinopteri; order Spariformes; family Sparidae; genus Pagrus; species Pagrus pagrus. Next base: position 29,942,451 of record NC_140194.1, read on the forward strand.
TGTACAGCTGGTGGCAGTTAATTGGATTCAGGAGCTCAAGTAATCAATAAGCCCCCTTCCTCACTAAAGGAAGTCGACAATTATAATTAAAAAAGGTTAGAGAGGTTTTGATGAGTATAATTACCTGCAGTGGAGTTGCTAGTGTTTATGTCAATATGCATGAACATGCTTGTATAAGGTGGTTATACTACAAGTATAAGGTGTCTAGTACTTATTGAGGTATTATGGATAGCTTACATCGAAGCCTCCCTGGTCAGAAAGGCAGTACATTCCTCTATTGAGTTTTCATTTGGCACATTTGGTACAAAAAACAGACATGTTTACTATAATCATAATTTAATACGCACTCTAGTCTCTACATACATACAAACACATTCAACAAATATGTACTTATTGTACAGCGAAGGGTTAGGGTCAATTTGAGTGCTGCGACTGATTCTTATGAATGAACTTAAATGCTAATAGTTAGCTAAATCCCCGCAGAGTGCATTGAGCTGCAGTTAAAATGTTACAAGTTAAAATAATTTGCCTTTTTTTAGCCTCCCACACCGAAAACACAAAGGACAATATGTAATTCATGGATTTAAAACTGAGTTTGTAGCTGCAAACATTAGCCAAGCTATTACACTCTATCAAGCTACCAGCGAAGTAAAGACCAAGGAGCATTTGATACAACATTTCTTCATGGGTTTATGGGTTGTTCACAAGCCCCATTCACAACTGTTTATAGGCTAAATATAGCTAGCACAAAACTTTGTAAGAAAAAAAGAGAATAAAAATACAGGTTGGTCTTGGGTTGTATGGTTCTCAGCTTCAGGACCAGACAGTTTCAGTCTGGTCAAGTCTGATAGGCATAAATAATGACCAGTGTCAGGTCTCAGTTTTAGGCGTGTCCAGTCCAGTCTAGTCCTCAACCTCAAGTTTTTCCTTTTAAAACGTAAAAGTTGAACTGTAAATACAAATATTAAAGCTAAATCTAATCTCTGTCTTGCTTGCCCAAGTATAAGCTAAGTAGCCAAAAACTTTTACAATGAATCCGCAGCCTGGTTTAACATTTTTCCTTATCATATCAAAACTACGACTAATTAGCCCTAATCTGCAGTACCAGAACAATGCAAAACTTCATAATTTGTGCAGATGCTGCAGCTTTTTAGCACGGTATCATGAATTTAGCCATCAGGTGCATTTTTAAGATCCTTTAGCACAGTTCTCATTTGATATAAATCAGCTGTAAATACTAAAAAGTCAACTGGAGAAGGTGTTTTTAACCACTCATGGAGCTAACACTAGTTTAGTTGGCTACTGTGGCTAGCTGCAGTTAAAAACAAATCTGCTGCTGACAGTCATTTCTGCCAGCAAAATTATCGATAAGAAATGAGAAGCTGCTTTTAACTACATCTGTCTGAAACCAAGGTTATGTACATGGTAAATTCTGCAGTGATAGTAGGTTTGGAGTTTGACTGCAGGAAGATACAAGCTATTTTCACAAGTGCTTTCATCAAATTATCGATGATAAAGAATAGAATCAGATGATAAAACAATACATTTAGGGCTCTGAAGACACTTGGTTGGACACAGAATGTTTGACCACCAGGAAGCACTTCAGTGACAGGGATCAGAGTCAGGTGTTTCATTGTCTAACAACACAAATGGATTTTCCTGATAGAAGCCTTGGCAGAGGCATTCTCCTGCCTCTGAATAGGATCAAGCTTAAAACCCCAATGTGAACAGACACACAGATGGCTGCTTTTATTGATTTAGACTAGATCTCTCTTGATGGGGCATTGTGTAAATCACCAACACACTCCAGGTTGGATGATTATTCAGCTATGATGGTGAGGCCTACTTGTATTGAACCACAGAATGGTAGCAAGTGAAGCAGAAATAGAGCCAGCAGCGCTCAAAGTTAAACTTTCACACCAGTTTCACAATGTTTAACTTAGCATGTGTCTTACTACCTCCAGCAAGGAGTTTGTTTTTCTTTTGTCTGCAGGATAACAGAAAAGCGTGTCATAGTATTAGGTTTTGTTTTTGTTATTTCCTGCTTCATTTTGAAGTTCTGTTCTCATGTGTCATGTTCTGCTTTTCATTTCCTCCCTTTGTCTGTTTTCTCGCCCTTTTTACTCCTCAGCTGCGTTCTATTAGTTGATCACCACTTGTGTATTTAAGTCCTGTCTTCCCCTCTCTCTTTGTCAGTCGCCTGTTCTGTTCTGTATCTCACTGTTCCATCTTCCCGTTCCAGCTACAGTTATTCTTCGTTAAGTCATTGTCTGCCTTTGTGTCTGTGTTTGAGTAAACCCAACAGTCTGGATTTCATGAAACTTGAAGGAAAGATGAAGGATGGGCCAAACGCGAACCATCATATTCTGGAGCTGATCCGTATCACAGGGAGGATGCACAAATTATTCTTTAATTTCGTTAAATGCCAGACATCTTAAAATCCAGTAGATGGTAGTAAAGTTAAACAGTGACAAAACATAGCCAGCAGAAATGCAATGACTCCATGTCACAATGTACGCTCACAGGTAGCAGTAATCATCTAGGGTAGCTGACGTGCATACAGAGAGCAGACATTAGCACTGGACACTGGTTTAATGGAAGAATGTTTTTACTCTCAAAATAAGGTGTATATATATATATATATATATATATATATATACACACACACACACACACACATTAGACTCTTCTCTCTTCCTTGTGAACAGTTTTTTTTAACTACTTTTGATAACAAGCTGCCGTGTCATGATGTTATTTCAGTCTATGTATTTGGTATTTCATCAGCTGTACATGATAATTATAATGATAATAATCTTCCTGGTTTTACAAATGATTGTGATGTGAAATAATTCTGATTTAGTGGAACATAATAATTGCACAGCTGAGGAGATGAGACTTCAGCTGGGCACAACAATATTTTGACATACATTAATTCTAATAGTTAGTACAGACAGACTGTATGTGGTCCTGCACTTGTAGATTTGCATATAACAGAAGAGTGGACTAATGGCATTTGTGGAGGTCTGGGACATGCACTTATTTCACACATGCAGACATTCTTTTTCTTTCAGGGGTGAGGAGAGTTTCCATGCAGGATGAGGATTTATGCCTTAACCTTTCAATGTGTGTGTATCCATCTGTCTTGTGCAAGTGTGTAGTCTCTACTTCGCACGCAGTGTCTACAAGTTTAGAGCTGTTTAACCCGCCAAGCTAGCCTCAAAAATGCCTTTTCCCTCCCTCAGTCAAACACAATATAGATATCAAATCAATATTAAAAGTAATCCAGTGGCTGTTGTCTGTACAGCTGCGGTTACAAGGCACAAAAAACTCCAAACTAAAACAATGAAAGTTGATTTCTGGAAATGATTTATCCAGAAAGACTATTATTGGAAAAAAAAAAAAAAACATCTACAGCAATACTAGCAGCACCTTTTCTCACCCTCCCTACTTTAAACACTAAAAATCCAAAAAGCCTTTTCCAGAGCCTGCGTCTGGTTTGTCTGTTCTGAGCTTCTTCAGATAATAACGACTCATTCTGAGGTAACACACATGATTCTTTGTTTGAAGTGATTATACACTAGAGCTGCTATGATTAATCAATTCATTGATTATTTACCCATTAATTCATTATTGGTTGTCAACCATCAAATGAATTGTTAACTATTTTTATTTAAAAAAAAAAAAAAAAAAAAACTCTCTTAAAGTCTCTTATATATCACCACTATATTTTTATTTTAAGGACAGCTCACTATGTAATCTGTTCAGTTTAGCTTGCCATGCTACTGTAGAGACATTTATTTAATAAATAAATAAATTCTAATTCTGCTCTGAATTTATCCTTTTCAACCCTAACCCTAACTTATTCTAAAACACACTTATTTAGTTATGAAAAACAACTGATAAGAGATTAGATTTTTGGCCTTCCTGTATCTGAGCTGCAATTTGTATTCAGCATAAGGTAACACTCTAGGACTAATATTATATTCCATCTCTGCCAACAGATCCTCCTAAATCCCCCGAAATCCTCCATACTGGACCCTTAAAGACCGGCTTGTAATCACCACGATGAAGCACGCATAAACATTTGTTTTGTTGTGATTGTGCCTTGACCTCTTGTCATGTTTTAAGCTGTGATGTTGTGTGTATCCACACAGTCAGTGAACACATGTCAGATTACTGATTGCAGAATTATTTTGTGTCCTGTGGTTTCCTGCTCTCTCTGTCACAACCCTGCCTCCATTATCATCACAGTGAAAATGCTCTCTCCTGGAACACATGCCCGGTTCTGCAGATTGCTGTTCAAGGAGCGTGAATCCTATCAAATGTGACATGTAAAAACTCTCCCAAATATTTACCAGCTGCGACCGTGTGGCTGGTGTTGTTTTCAACTTGAGTCTGTTTTCAATGTTTTGGCATCAAAAAATGTTTGAAATCCTGACAGATGTGCACTTGCTTTCTGAACTTTTACAGCCCACTGTGACCTACAAGGGGTTAAAAGATGTGAGAATTGACGTGGAGCTCCATCGAAGCAATCAATGAAATCAATTCAAAACTAGCGGTGGCCAGGAGAAACTGAAACGAGGCTGAAACGAGCATAATACAATCCTGCAGGTATGTGTCCAGTCTTCATCAATAACCTGGCAACAGAGTTCTTCATACTCTGTGTGACATGCTGAATGCAGTAACTGGTTATTTCAGTCACCATCAGACACAGACATTAAAAGTGACCGGAGGAAAGTGGATGTAATTCAAAGGCTCATCAAGAGACACAAGACAACTTAATCTTAAATAGAAGCAATAAGCAGCAGTCCACACAATGTATATTTACTGGGCTGTAACTGAAGACGAGTCTATCCAGGCTTTGTCAGGGCAGTCAGTGAGAGTCCACGGCTCCAGTCAATGCGGTGTGTCCGTCACTGTTGGAACTGGACAGCCCTTGTTGGAGGCATTTTGGCCAATTCTGCTTGTAGATTCGACGGCGGCGGTGAAGGGAAAGTCCACTGACCCTGTTACTGTAGTACCCATTTAGTGAAGTTTCTCCTAATTTTTCTCCTGTGCCTCTTCATCAGTGCCATTTGCAACTTTTTAAATCAGACATATTTTCCATTAGGAGCGGCTATATTGGTCAGAGAGAACGTACAAGCTTGATGGCTGCCAGCTGTAGTCTTGTAGTGTGTGTAAGTGCAGCTTCTTGGCCGAGACAATGCGAAGCAACAGTCAGCCAGTTCTTTGATATCAGTATGGTGTGTAGGGGGCTTCACCTGAGGGAGGAGGCTTATAAAGTGGCTATGCTAATAGCAAAGGACTACAGCAAACATGGTGGGCAGAAGCCAGCTGATCTAAAGGAAGACCTCTGAACCATCTCACCAGAGGTCGGTGAATGTTTGAAGTGGCAAAAGTCCAGGAGAAAAATATGGATCGGTCAACTTGCTCGCTGGAGGGCTGATGCATACAAAAAATAGCAGTGCCGATTTTCAAAGAATGAGGCAGTCAATAGAGGATACATTTTACTTGCAACTGATGCTAAATGGACTTGCATGACCAATTTGCGGTTCAGCGTATTGCCTAAGGATTCATCAGTATGCAGTCGGGGGATCTGGGGATTGTACCACCAATCTTACAATCAGTGGACTACCTGCATTACCTACTGGGCCACCGCTGCCTCAAATTGGTCAGGGCAAAATTGAATCAACTTCAGCCATGCAGAAATATGTAAACACCATGTCAGGCTAAACGAATAAAGTAAAACAAAATGGCATTTCAGTCTGATAATCAGGCTAGCACATGGTAAAGAAAAACAACCATATCACCATAGGAGTGTTGATAATGGACAATTCTGCTAAACCCAGGATTACACAGAGTGCAGATGCTGTTCTACGCCCAATGCTAATGTTGTAGAAACATTAACATCTGGGAAAGAGCATGGTTAAATAAATTATGGAGAAGTAATGAGGGAAATTAACCATGGATAAGTTATGATCAAGGTTAAACAGCTAAAACAACTTTTTCAAGGTTAGGGAAAGAAAAAATCATGTGCTGCAGATTTGTCCAGTATGAATTCCTAGGGAAGCTGGGAGGTATAAACAAAGACTACCACACAAAGCCCCTCTCTGCTTCCTTTTGTTACGGTACTTACTATTTACTCTATACATCATAATTATGATCATGAACACTATCATTACTGACTTCAGGCAGTTAGGGATATACCAGTCTGGCACACTTTATTGTTGGTTTTATTTTTGTTATTCAGTGCAGTATCATCTATGTGGCTGCAAGCATTAGAGGTGATGAGTGGATACGGAGGTCCCTGTGCCTCTGAGGAGGGTTCATTACAGGCCCATCATATCCCCTGTTTAGTCCCTGACCGGGGTGGACGATGATCAGAGACACACAACATACTCACAATGACGCCAATTTATTTCTATACTATCCAGCACACCTACACAGATAATAACCTCAATGAATCTACTGTACTGGTGTAAACAGCTGAATGGTTGATTCATTGAGGCAGCAACTCTTTTATTATTTTTCCATCCCACACATCAGCTTTGAATATCCATTTATGATTACAGATGATAAACTCAATCACAGAGAAATAGGCCAAGAGTGTGAACTCCAAATGTAACATTTTTTAGCCACAATAACTGCTCGGCTCTAGGGATGGCAATTATAGGTCGTCGGTCGGTCAATCTACCACTGTGGTCCAAACTGAAACATCTACAACCTGTGAATGGATTGCCATTAAATTCACACATTCACGCCCCCCTTCTAATAACTTTGCTGATCCCTTAATTGTTCATCTAGCATTACCTCTTCTTTCATTTGGCTAATACCCAGGTTCATGACCAAGCTGACATTCCAATTAGCCTTAGCTCTATTTTTAGACAGCTTTAGACAGCTAAGGCTATAGGTCTGGTGCTAATTTACTAATTTTAGAATTCTTACACACCAAATGTGAACATGATATTACTTTTATCATTGTGAGCATGTTAGCATGCTGATGTTAGCATTTTGCTCAAAGCACTGGAGGAGCCAGAGTGGCAAGGGTCTAACTCTTGTTGTATTTTTACTTTCCCTTTGAAACCCCATCATACACGCTGTAGAGTAGTCAGTGGTGGTCAAACTTAAAACATGGCCACCTGCGTCATTTAACAATATAATATGTATTAATTCTGCATTAAAATGTCTGAAAACGGGCAGACCTTTGTTAAATATTTTTTTTTTGCGTATGTAATTTTGTGTTCTTACATGATCCTAAATTTTTCCAACAATATTCAAACCCAGAGAAACCCCCAAGTTTACTGAAGGTAACGATTCATTTGGTCACCTGCCGCTACTTCCAGGAACAAGACTAAACTTCAGTTGAATAAAACTATATACTAGCTAGGCGTTAATCATGTGAGTTTGACTGCACAATCATTTGTGTTTACTCCCGTTAATTCACCCCAAACAGCCAGATAACTTTACTGTACATTAGCAGTAAGCTAGTGTTTGTGAGTTTAAATTTAGGTTAACCTCTCAATAAATTTAGCACTCACCAAAAATTCCAGTTCTCCACCTCTTTTTCCCCCTCCCCTCTCTGAAACATTAAGTTCATAAAGTAAAGAACATTTCCCCCAAAGCTCCAGTCAGCAGTCAACATTACAGAACATAAACACCCGACAACGGAGGTCACCTTCGTGGATCCCTGCTGCAGTCAGGTTGATAATCAGGATCTGCACCCAAATCTCTCCTCCACACAGAGCTGGCAAGTCCTGGGAAGATTAGCTGCAGCTGTGCCCCACCACTCCATCCGGCCCTCCAACCACAACACTCGGCAAATATCATTTTGTGACATTTTGTTTTGTTAGAAAGCCCCCTAGCAGCATAACTCAAAAAATGTGCGCATCAATATCGCAGTAAAAAGCAAATATATGGACACAACATTCCTGGAAAAACTTTTAATATTCACAAGATGATGCAACCAGGTTAATACAGGTATGAAGAGCAGATTAAGTGCAGAGAGCCTATGATTATGACCAATTTATTGTTTTCTGCAGAGTCAAATGCCTGCTCTTGACAGAGAGCGGGCCTCGGGCCACAGACATCTCATTAAACTCCTTGATGTACTACAGCCCTTCCTCTAGGGAGCCAAGCACTGAGTACAGTTCAATAAGCTGCAACAGCCAAGTCAGCAGTGGGTCAATAAGAGACAATAGCTTAGGTGAAAGGGCATGCGAGTGTGGGTCTTAGGGGATGCATGGGGATAATGTCCTGGAAACGACTTTTACAGTGGTGTGTGGGAAAAAAATGGACAAGCTGTGCACGGATGAACCTGGAGTAATTCACTTATTTGTAGTGGATTAGACAGAATGTTGTGGATAGGTGGATTTCAAATTAAGAGAAGTGAAGAAAAGATGAGAGCCATTAACTTTATTGAGCTCATTTAAGAATATCACCAGAGGCTCAACGATATCTAAACCAAATATCCAATGTTATGTTGCCTGGCAACGAAGCCTTCAAAATGCAATCAAGGGTGTAATGAAACCTAACCTATTTCCCCTAACATTTAATCAATCCGTCGTCTTAGAGACCAAGAAATGAATGTGCATTCTGCGTTTTAACTTTCCAATGGATCATTGTTCCCACGACAATGACTTGTATCACTTTCGAGTGTAGGAATATGAAACCATCATGTTCCATTCAGAGGCGGGCGATGTCGTAATGAGTCCCCGAATGGTGTCAGCTGAGGGTTTGAGCACGAGAAGGTGAGGCAGGGTCGGAAAATTGTATTTTTTTCTGTAATAAAGTTTTGTGAGCAGGTTCTGACTGCACAAGATGTTCATGAGTTCAAACTGTATTATTGTATCTCTGAAAATGTATGCATCTTTTAATAAAAATGTGTTACACCACACAAACTAGTTCTTATGTATTAGTTGTTACAGCATACACACAACCAGTCGGTTAACTGCCAGCTGGATCTGCTAACTACGACCGTTAGCTAGCATTCAAAACTAATGTTAGCTTGAGGGGATGCAACATGGTCGACATACATGACCAAACACAAAATGTTGTTTAATAAAGATGTAAGCTGGGTAGATTTTAAATAATATTTCACTCACTTGACTCAAATTGAATGAATACTACTAACTATAAAATGAAACATGTTGCTAGCATCATATTCACGATAAGCATATACTGTATTTACAAAAATGAACGAAGCTGATTAGGTAAAACACTAAATATATTGTTTTTAATGTTTCTGTGTTTTGAGCTGGACTGTAGATTTACTTGTACTTTTTTTGTTGTGTAACTGTTCCTTACTACCTTACCTTATATCTCACTAAAATATTATATCAAAACAAAATGTAATATTTATTGAGAACTGACCACACTGTTTTATTTATGGTTTATACAGTTTCCCAACTTTTGTAGAATCACTGGTTCTTTGAGCCTTACATTGTTATTTTGAAGTTATGTTACACCACATGACGCTACATGTGCTTCCTGTTTACTTAGTTAAGTGCTTTTGATTGGATGAAGCATCTGATGTCATGAGCGATTTATACATTACCGCAAGTCTTTTCAAGCGAGGACATTCCCAAAAGATTAACAGTTCAGCCTGATGAAGTAAATAACTAGTAAGTAATTACTTTAAACTTTGCATGCAAATTCAGTAACAAACTTAGAAATAGCTGGTGCAACCAGATCACAATAAATAACTAGCTAATATCTGACCAATGAAGCTCAAAACTGCCAGCTTAATGTTGGCCCTTCACAAGTTCTCCAACTGTCCATTGTCACCTGTGTGCTGTGAACAGTTTGTCTGAGTCATCAGGTGATTTTCTTCTTTTGCGTATCATATTGACTTACACTGTAAATGGGAGCCATGAGATAGTCAGGTGTCTTTGATTTAGACAAACCAGTAAATGAACTTCCTCAGAGATCGTTGACTAAATGCTTTATGAGTCAGTACAACAGCACTGTACCCTATGATCACAAATACTTCAATATATGGTCCATATAGTTAACCTGACTTGTTTGAAAGTATTGAAGGAGCACAGCTGGAAAACACCTGGAGAAACACTGGGGTTCATACAGAAGCTCTTGCATGACATTACCCCAGTTTTACATTCCAGTAGCAGAAACACAGAAAGGCATAACTTTCACTGACTGCTGACCTAACTGGTGTATGTATGTGTGAAAACACATATCTGACAAATGTAAGCATTATTATAAAGAGTGAAAATATCTCCTCAGTCTGTTGGTCTCACAGGCAGGAAGTTTAAGTCTGGGTGTGACTCAAAATGAGGCCACCACAGCTGGTGCCATCAAGGAGGTCAACTGAGGAGCAGGCTGCCCTTTCAAAAATAAAGCTACAGGAGGATAACACACATGAAGTGCCCCCTGGAGAACATACTGTAGGTGATTGGATCGGCTTTTACCCAGGAAGTCAGTGCTTTCAGTCGGCATTGAGGTGAGTTAAGTGCAATAAGCAACGAAATTAGAGAGTTACATTAGACTTAGGATGTAGTACGCTCCTTTCAGCTTGATTGATAATTGATCTTGATTAATTAAGGATCTTCGTGTATTAGCTTTTCACAATCCAGAAGAGAGATCTTTCCTTTTTCTTTTTTTTCTTTTTTGTATCTGTGTGATGTGTGAGGGGCGGGGCTGCCACTCGCAGACTGCACGACCCTGCTCGGATGACGATGAGCACAAAAGTCTGGTTGAGTCTGGTTGCCACAAGTGCAACAAGTCTTTTGCATCTACAGCAGAAGCACTAGTAATCTTTCCAGACATCTGGTGAGAGTGCATCACATACATGCAGGTGGAGAAATGCACAGACTCAGAATGCACAGTTCATAGCTTATCTCTCATTTCCCCATTCACCTCAGGTATGTTATGTATGACAGCAGACTAGAGCCAACATAAACAATGCTAACATTTGATAATGATTAAAAGTGACCATTAGCACGCTGATTGTTAAGCTATACAGGTGCATTCATCCAGTTTCAGAGCACTTACATCATCCTCTGTATAAAGGATGTTTCTGGTCATAATTAAAATGAAGAGGCCACATAGAAAATTAGAGATCAAATTAAAATGATTATTATTTTACTACACTAATAGGAATATTCAGGCTGTAATTTAACTTAAAAGGAAAAGAAAAGGGTTCAAATTTAAAATATAAAATAATAATGTAAAAATGTGAAGTGAGGACAATAAAACAGTGAAATTTAAAATGCAAAAGCACAAATGTTAACACCCTGAAACTGAAAGCATAACTTGTAAAGATGATATTGAAATTAAAAAAGGACATAAGACAAGGGAAACATCAAACATGGAACTCAAAGTGGGAAGAAGGAAAGCTCAAATGAAGAAACTTAAAAGCCTATGGGAGGAACCTAAATTGTTTTGTTCTGTATTTGAAGTCTGACAACAGTCGATCTCTGCAATCTTTGAAATGTTAAGTAACTTCTTTTTAGGCTATAGCTGTGATGTTACTGAGTAAGAAGGAAAAAACAGTCACGCATTCAGCTCCTGATTTTAAATCAGAAGAGATATCATCCCTTCATTATTGTTTAATGCATTATATTACGCACACACACACACACATACACTAACAGACACACACATACTAACAGACACACACAGCAAAATGTGGCCATTTTCACTGGTATAAACAAATACTTAATTCAATTAAGTTTTGTTGTGTGTGTGCATATGTGTGTGTGCACACACACGTGTGCATGTGTGTGCATTTAGAGCAGTCTAATACAAGAGGAAGTGGGTCACAGCTCCTCAGGGGAACCACAATGGTAGCTTGAACTTCCTCTTCATCATACATGTTTAATGATGGATTGTAACATGTTTAAAGGCAGCGGCCCGGCTGCAAACAGCAACCAACATACATGTAAACACTCTCTCACACACACACACACACACACACACACACACACACACACACACACACACACACACACAGACAAACACACACACAGATACGCAAATATACATACAGAGGCGAAGAGATCTGAGTTCACGAAAATGCATCATGGGATGTATAATGTACATCACATATGCATGGGAATTCTGATAAACTGCATGCTCTGATATGTATGTGCACGTCATACTCTATCATGCACTCACACACACACACACACACACACACTGCACTGAACATGTTATCATGGTAAAGATGATTGGTTTGGTGGAGCACTCCCTGAAGAACACAACTGCAATATCATCACCCACTTTCTGATAAAGGGACCATCCCTACGTGCTTATAGTCCTCCTTGGGATTTTTGTAGTAAAAATGTAATATCATTTTTACAGTCTTACAGAGAAGGCCTTTCTAAAGTTTCAGAGTGTACCAGAATGTGTTTCAGACTGGTTTCTTTTCACCAAACAGCTCCTGACTGACCAGAATCCTGTTTCTAATGCCAATATTCAAGAAATCCAAGCCAAACACTGCAGGCTGGGAGTCTAAAATAACTGGATAAGATCACTGCTCTTCTTTGTTTTTCTCAACCCTCATCTGCAAAGTGCTGGGAGCTATGGGGAATATCGGGTGGGGCATCTTCACTCTCTCCCTGGCCGCCGGAGAAAAGAGAAACCCAACCAACACTCGCACTGCTCAGTTCAAGTCTGTTGGAGGAGGAGGAGGAGGAGGATGGATGCTGTGGTGGACTTGCAAACAAACACATACACACACACACACACACACACACACTGTAAAGGTCTGAAATGCCTCGTAGATTGTGCTGGTGCTAATGGATGCAAGCAACAAGTTCACAGATCACACTCTTTCTCGCATTTAGTCAACTGAGAAGCAAATAGTGTGTGGTGTCTTTGTGACGCTTTCCTCTCCTCTCTTCAGACTGACCACTAAGGACTAAAGAAAACCTTCTTTTAATGCACACAGGGATCCCTGAAGCAGGAGTGAATGGTAAAAGTGACATTTAGTGCTTAAATTTGGGCTGTCAAGTTCCACTTTTTTTATATTTCTGTTTATGTAGGAAGTTTGGAAGTTTTAGAGAAGTTGCGCAGAGAATTAAAGGAGATTAAAGTCTGGCTGAATGCTCTTCCTAAATAGAAACCCACCCTGATCAGCCCCCTTGAAGAAATAAAACTATGCATTTTTACCATAAAACCCTTTTATTCATATTGATTTAAAGACAGCTGCAGATTCATCAGCCCTATAATAACACTCTGCTATAAACTCTCAGAGAGAAGGCTGTGGAGGCTGACCTGAGTCCGTGTAACGCGGTCTGGCCAAGTCCCTGAAGTAGTAGATGAAATCCAGGCAGTTGTCGTCCTGCACCTCTCCCTTGGAGCACAGGTCGGAGAGCAGTTCCAGCGCCTTTCGACAAATCTCATCCTCTCTTTCTGCAGGCATTGCCCACCAGCATCCTTCTGACTGGTCGGCCACTCCGGCTGATCCTCCACCAGCTCCTGTCACACGCACGCACACTCACAGCCTCTACCAGCGCAAAGACGCACGGCTACACCCCTGGATAGGTCCGGTGCGCTCGACGCATCCGCGAAATTCGCTGAAATCCGGGTTTACTGGAGTTGAGGTGGATTCTTGAGTAAAAGCTGGAGGTTTTAGGAGAAGTTTTCATCGGTTTAAAAGATCCTGCTTTGCATGGTTCTGTTGTTCAGCAGTGAAATGACGCCTCCAATCCAGCGCGCAGCTCTCGTTTTCCTCCTCCTCTTGTTCTTTCCTCTCCTTCAGTTCTTTCCTCTCTCTCTCTCTCTCTCTCTCTCTCTCTCTCTCTCTCTCTCTCTCTCTCTCTCTCTCTCTCTTCTTTCTTTACTCCTCCTCTATCTCCTGTCCACAGCTCTGCGGTCCTGCTCAACTGAGCCTCCAGGCTTCAGCAGCGCCAGTCAAGATCCCTGAATGAATGAATGCGCGGCTTTCACTGCGCTCAATTATGTTTTCTCAATGCACTGGGATGCAGAGAGACAGAGAGGAAGCGCTGCCTCCATCAACTCCCCCCCCTCCTCCACCACCACCACCATCACCCTGCTATCCTAACAGCAGTCTTGCCACCTCACAGAGAAGTCTTCTGAGGAAAAGCCAGCAGAGACTTGTGTGTGCCTCTTCCTGCAAATGTCACGAAATCCCTCACTGATCCCCGCCTTCTCCTTTGTCTAATGAGAAAAGTCAGATCTGATTCCTCTCACTGAGTAAATACATGAGTAATGAAGCAATATCCCCATGTGCTCCTGGGGAGCGGATGTTTAAATCTGGGTTAGGGGCCCAAACACCTGAGAGGACCCGCATGCACGATGCTGACCTTTACTGACGGAGGTAATGAAGGGCGAGAGTGGCAGATAAATGTCTCATTAAAGGCCTGCTGAAAGAGCTAATAAAGGCCTCCCTGCCTCAGTCGCTCTGTCTTTTTCTGTTTGAGAAGTATGAGGTGAGGTCCTTGAGGTGTATCAACAAAAAGCTTCAAGCAACATAAAAATAACTTGACTGTGAATCTTTTGTTGTATCAGTTGTCTGTTTCTGCTGCAAAGTAACTGCAAGGGGGTCCTTCAGCAAGACCTACTGCCACCTTATTCCTCACTGATCAATATTTATATATAAATAATTGATCAAATGACTGTGTAATATGAAAGGGGTCACTTGTCATGACAACCGTACAGGGAATCATCAGTAAATCTGTAGCCTATAGATTCTTTCATCTCAGGAACTGAACCCCTTTCATCGCTTTGTCGTTTTCAGCCAGAGCAGGTAAATGTTGTTGGGGTTTTTTTTTTATCAACAACGACCTATAAAAACACAATGTGACCGACAAAGTTAGTGACTAGACAACATAGTAAAGCACTGCGGTTAGCAGCTTAAAAAAAACAGCAACTTTTCTCAAGAGTTGTTAGAGACCAAAGCAAACTGAAAGAAGAGTTAATATCAGACTGGCAGTCATCAGGTGGACAGAGATTCAACTCTGAGTGAATGTTAAAGTTGCTCCATGTCAGCTGGAGGTCTGTACAGGAAGCTGTTGGCTAACAGGCTGGCTACATTGAACACACTGGACCATTTGTGGTAATCAATGGACCTGGCTACCCTGAGAGCAACGCCTAATGCCATTTTTTTCCCATTACAGTTGCCGGCCTGGCTCTACTCAAGTTGGCATAAGCTTTTTGCGCTATATAAAACTAATAATAGACCAGTCTTCTATTTATATTTTTTATGCATGGTTTGTGCAGACATTTATACAGAAATGGGTCATAAATGTGAATAGTTTGTTAAACTAACTGTATACAGTATACGATGACTCTAGCTAGCTTCCATTTTGGGCTCTTGATCACCTTTTCAGCATTTAATAATATTGATAATAGTAATAATTTTTATAGAGCACTTTCCATCAAAGTGCTGTACAGTTACAAAACATTTAAAAACATATAGAAACATACACAGCAATAAAAACACATAATTCAAACAAGAATAAAAGAAAAGGTGAAACACTTAATCAGCTGGTGGTTTCTAGTAACTGTATCCAACTCACTGTAGATTAAATTAAATTACCCATATTACACAAACCCAGCGGAAAGTTGAAGTTTCAGAGCACTGCTGGGTCCAAAAACTGAAGATGCAACCCCAAAAACAAAAGCTTACTGTCTTGTTTGGCCTGTGACTCACACACATACGATTATTCGCTGCAAAGCATCTATTGCTGCTTTATGAGCGGACAAAGAAAACAATACCAGACATTTTCCACACAAACTTAATTCAACAATCACAAAATAACTAGCTAAAGATATTAGCTAAAATAAAATCATGGGATAAACTAGTGGAATTTAGACTGTTTGACCAACTAACACTGATGATAGTCCAGGACTATAAAATGACATTATGTGTTACAGGTTATAATACATCCTCTGAAATATTGGTTTATAGTTGACTCTAGCAGCTACTGTGGACAAAAGCGGTATGAGCAGGGCCTTCATAAAGATATTTATCTGGCTAGCATGTGCACTGTTTTAAAAGCAATGAAAGTTGCAACCATTTTTTTTAATACTATTCTTTTATGAACACAGCTGTTTGCATGGTGCATTTATGGCATTGAGGTAATGTAGGCTATCTATTTGCGGTAATGTAAAATTAATAACTCAACAATGTTGGGACAAAGTAGACTTTGTTAAAGTGCTGTC